>NC_092721.1:187429391-188040820 GCF_047496885.1 Scyliorhinus torazame
TTATTTCTTAAATAATTCAAATTACATTTACACTACCACCATCATCCCCAACCCCCAAATCCAAAGTTCACAGTTGTCTTTACAGCCCTCCCCAATTTTGTTCTTGTCACCAGAGAGTGAGGATGATGGTCTTGAAGCGGTTCATTGACGGGCATACCATTCAGCGAGGTGATTGATGTAGTCTTCGGAGAGGTTATCATCAAACTCATTTGTTTTTGCCACCTTTAATAAGATTAGAGCTTTCCTGTTTATCTCTGAACTTTTCTAACCAGAATTTGGACAAGAGAGTAAGGTGGTTTGTCTGTTCGTCTAAGGATTTGTGCCTTCAGACGTTTGGACTTGAACCCAGACTTTCTGACCTGGTACTAATGGAGCTGTTAGTCTTCACTCTATGCCTTGAGTTATACCACAGAGCCACAAAAAGGTGACGGTGCAGAAAGAGGCCATTCGGCCCATCGTGGCTGCATTGGCAAAAGAAAGGAGAAAAAAATAAACTAACCCTTCATTTTAATCCCACTTTCCAGCGCCTGGTCCATTCCCTCGCAGGTCACAGCACTTCAGATATAGATCCAAGTACCTTTTAAATGACATTTGAATAACATTTCAACCTCAAACACAGGCAGTGAATTCTAGATACCCACCACCCTCTGGATGAATATGTTTTTCCTCATGTCCCCTATAATCCACTTACCAATCACCTTAATCCATGCCCCCTAAATTCTCCTCAGCTAGGGGAAACAGGTCTCCCCTGTCTACCGTGTCTAGGCCCCTCATAATTTTGCACATCTCAATTAGATCTCCCCTGTTCGAAGGAACACCACCCTAACCTACCCAATCTCTCCTCATCGCTGCAATTTTCAAAACCTGGCAATCTCCTCTGCACTTTCTCCAGAGCAATTTTGTCCTCACTTTAATGTGGTGACCAGAACTGCACACAAAACTCCAACTGTGGCCTAAACAGCGTTTTATGCAGTCCCACCATTCCAGCACTGCTGTTGTATTCAATAGCTCACCCAATAAAGGGAAGCGTTCCACCTGCTTTCTTGGCCACCTTGTCCTACCACATTAAAGGACCGGTGGAGATGCACTCCGAAGTCTCTCATTTCCTCCACCCCTCTCAATATCTTTCTGTTTATTGAGTATTGCCTTGTTTTGTTTGTGCTCCCATTACCTCACACTTTTGCAGATTGAGTTCCATTTGGCACTTCCCTGCCCACCCATTGAAAGCATTGATATCATCCTGGAGTCAACAGCTGTCCCCTTGACTATCAACTACACGGCCAATTCTTGTGTCACCTGCACACTTCCCAATCATGGGCGGGATTTTCCGTAGCCCCACGCCGAAATCGAGAACGGCGATCAGGCGGAGAATGGCTCCTGACGCGAAATCGGGGCATGCGCTGTTTTGGCGCCGGTTGGCGGTTCTCCACCCACTCCAAATCGGCGTCATTGGGACACGCGCGTGCGCAGTCACAAACCCATCGGACCGCCATCAGCCAGCCCAATACATGACATCCTGACAGTCCTCTAATCACCAAAAATAATTCATAGACACAAATGGTTGTCTAATTACCTCTTCAGTATTATGATTGGCTTTAATAAATGTTATGCTAAAGTTTTCATCCCCTAAAAAGCTTTTGCATGCACTCACACTTTATGGTTCAAATATTAATCTTCTAATTACCAATTCACTGATCAGCAGGAACACTCATTAATTATTTACTCTCTTGCATAATATTAACATTTCTATTCGCTTTCCCCTTCTCTTTCTTTTCTCTGGTGAATATGACCTTACCTTTTTTTGAGTCTCGCACGGGTAGCTGGGAACGCTCTGGTGGATCTATACCACGTCCAACGCCGGCATGTCCACATCATGGCCTACATGTGACTCCAGACTCCAGAACCATAGCAATGTGGTTGTCACTTAAATGCCCTCTGAAATGGGCCGGCAATCTGCTCAGTTGCATGAAAGTGGCACCGAGGCTGTGCCAAAACCACATTTGTGGG
Source organism: Scyliorhinus torazame (assembly GCF_047496885.1). Lineage (NCBI taxonomy): Eukaryota > Metazoa > Chordata > Chondrichthyes > Carcharhiniformes > Scyliorhinidae > Scyliorhinus > Scyliorhinus torazame. The sequence continues at coordinate 187,431,399 of NC_092721.1, forward strand.
GCAGTTCAAGAAGGCGGCTGACCACCATTTTCTCTCGGGCATATCAGGATAGGCAGTAAATGCTGCCCTTTCCTGCATTGTTCAAGTCCCAAGGACATATTAAAAGGAAACCCCTTGATCAAGCTTGCAACTCGTAATGAAGTAGGATTGACTGAGGTCCACCAGGAGTTCCTTCCTTTACCGAGTGGGCAGTCCACTTTTACAGTTGGCTGGTTTTAAAATAACGTGGCCATCGAAAAGCCCAAGGCGTGCAATTGGTCTTCGCAAAACAGGCCCTTAACAAATCAGCAGCTGATTTTTCAATCCATCCAGTTTTCTTCCACTTGATGTTTTCAGAATGATAGTTCAAACTCTTTTGGAGACTCATTTCCTGGGATTGTTGCCAATCGGCACCAGAGTAATGTTGCCAATTAATAATCATGCTCTTTAGAGTCGCCAGGCATCAAATGATACCACCACAAGGCTTTACCGGATATCGATCAAAGGACCACACAACCAGTTAGTCAGTTCAAGTTCAAAGATGGTTTATTTACACACAAGGATTACTTCGACATGCAGCACAAAACACTACGAGTTAAACTACGCCTAACAACTACAATAACCTACACTTAACTTCAGGGCAAACGGCTCCATGCAGATGGACAAGGCCTTTGTCCAGATCTTGCGTGGCTGGGTGGAAGAAGTGGCTCTGTTTCTGCTGGGCTCGTCCGTCTGGTAGCGATCGTTGGTCTTGAACTTGTCTGTCTGGACGTTATGCGGTGCTTGGGTTGGCACAGGCCGGATCCAAGAGAGACCGAGCACATGGCTGTGTCTCTTCTTATCCCTCTGGGATTTCACGCTCTTTGGGGCAGTCCTTAACTTGGACCCAATAATTCAACAGGCTTCGATCACTGCCTTCGATTTTGGCCAATAAAGAGGCGGGTGCCTTGATGGCTGTGCATGTCCTTAGTGGTCATTGACCTTGGCTGTTTGGGCTCCCTGAGTAAAGGGAGTGGCGCCGATCAGTCTGTGGCTGTATCGGTTTCTTGATTGGAGTTCTATTGTTCTGGGGAAATGGGACATTAGAATGCAAACGAGCGGGGGTTTCGATCGCATCTAGCTATCTGGGTTGCAAATACACACACAAGCTCTGAGTCTGTCTGAGTCCTGGGTTGGCCATAATTCCCATGGTCCTTTGCAGGTGGCCATCTGAGATGGCTACAGGGTTGAAATGGAAAATCTTGGCAATATTTTCCAAGTCAGTCGAAAATAAAACCTGCCGCCATCTATAATAGACTGGTGACCCACCAGCAACAACTTGGGCGGGATTCTGTGATCCTGAGGCGAAGTGTTGACGCCGTCAGAAATGCCGTTGCGAATCTCGATGGTATCAACATGGTCTTAGGATCAGCAATTCTGGCCCCGACAGGGGGCCAGCACAGCACTGGGGCGGTTCAACTGGGCGCCGCGGGATCCGCACATGCGCAGTGTCACCGGCGCCAACACGCGTATGCGCAGTGGTTCCCTTCAATGCGCCGACCCCGCCCAACATGGTGCAGGGCTACAGGGGCCGGCGCGGAAGAAAGGAGGCCCCCAGCCAGAGAGGCCGGCCTGCCGATCAGTGGGCCCCGATCGCGAGCCAGGCCACATCGGAGGCACCCCCCGGGGTCGGACACCCCTCCCCCACCCCCACAACAGGCCGCCCACCGACTCTGCCACGCCGAGTTCCCGGCTGAGAGCAGGTGTGGACGGGGCCGGCGGGACTCGGCTTTTTTACGACGGCCGCTCGACCCATCCCGGGCTGAGAATCGGCAGGGTGGCTGCGTAGAGTGGTCCCCGACCGGTGGCCAACCACGCGTGCCGGTGTCGGGGCAGCGTGGCGCGATTCGTGCTGGTCACGGGGATTCTCCGGCCCGGCCCCGGGCTGAGAGAATCCCGCCCCTTATATTTACAAGGGGGGCAATTCTCTGGAAAAACTTCGAAGTGTGATACCGAGCGGGAATTGCCGCGAGCTTCCCAGCGCTTGGGCCAGTGAGGCCGGCAATGCAATTCAATGTTATTGGTCCACTTAACGAGGTCTCACGGGCTTCACGCAGCAAATGAAGGCTCGCCAGCTGATTCGCCGGGACCCCACTCGCCAGCCCTCCCGCTAACAAGGTCGAGCAGCGCTTATGCAGCACTTGCTCAGTACCCCCAGCCAGCTCGCAACAATGCCGCCCAGGAGACTGGCCCCAAGATTCGGGGACGCTGATCTGGGGAGGCTCCTGGAAGTGGTGGAGGCCAAGAGGGATGTCCTGTTCGCCCGGGAGTCCTGGAGTGTGAGCCACAAGGCAGCCGGTACTGCCTGGGATGAAGTGGCGGCAGCTGTCAGCTCAGGCAGTGTGACCAGGAGGTCTGGCCAGCAGGAAGGTCAACGACCTACATCGGGTAGCACGAGTGAGTGGTCACCAACGCCCCGAATCCACCAAGGGAGCATCCACCCCCCAGGTAGGTAGGGAGTTGGTATGGGGTGGGTGGGGGGGGGGGGGGGGTTGGGGGGCAGCACCATCAAGAGTGGGGTTTGCACAGCACATTAAACATCTTTTTGTAAAACCATTATGACGCCTCTGTCACTTCCTTCCACAATATGGGCTGACCCCCGGACCCATTGCCCATCTCCCTAGCACATCTCCCCACCCCGCTATGGCAGCCCACCCCTACAGAGGATCCCCCACTCCTCACCGAATACTGGGGTGGCAAGCCCATTGCCCCCAGGCTCTTTGCCTGTGAGCAACGATGACTACTCACCACCTCAACTCCCCACAGAAGCCCTTCGGCCTGGTTCACATTTCTCAAAAGGAGTACTAATCGGCGCCAGTGTGACCGCTTGCTGGAGAGGCCGATGAATGACGGGAGGCCGTTGGATATGGGGAGGCTCTCGTTAATTGTGTGGAAATGGGGTGTAAGTGCTGATAATTGGCCACGCCACGCCACGGCGAGATCCCGATTTTGCCTATGGGAGCGGGCCGGTTGCATCACAAATTGTTTGGCGCTTGGCGCGGGTCTAGTTTTTGGCCTCTCCCTCGATTCACCGGCCTTGTTTCGCTTGAGCGAGAGCGTAACGAACACAGAGAATCGTGCCCATCGTGGCTTTTATGTGATAAAGGTTGGGATTTTCTTCCCGTTCACTGGCATCTGGATTCTCTGGTCTGACCGGCAGTGCACCCCCTCCTACGGGTTTCCCAGCAGCTTGGGGTGGTTTTAGTGGGAAATCCCGTTGACAAGCGGCAGGAGTGGAGAATCCCACTGCCAGTGAATAGCGGGCCAAAATTCTCCGTCCTCGCTTGCAGCGGTAGTGGGACACACCCATGATGGAGAATCTTGCCCCAAATGTCCCAAAACACTGTGCAGCAGCTCATAAATCCAAATGAGCCACACAAAGAGATATTGGGTCAAATGACCAAAATCTTGGTCAAAGAGTTAGGTTTGAAGGAATGGTTTACAGGAGGAGCGTGAGGTAAAGAAGTGAAGAGGGAATTCCAGGGCCTAGGGCCTAGACGATTGAAGGCACAGAGTTTAAAGTTAGAAAAGCTAATAATGCCAGAAATAAATGAATGCAGAAATTTTGGGAGGTGTTGTGGGACTCGTGAAGTTTACAGAGATAGGGTGAGCAAGATTCACTATGAGCCTGTTTTGTGCTGTTGATGTAATCCAATTATTTCCCCCTAACATCTACCTTTCATATTTTTTCACACCTTCAATGTCACCTGGCAATAATATCTAGGTTTCACCTTTTTATTATCAGTCAAGCAAACACTGGATCTCAAGACGTAATCCCACGCTCATATCCTACCTCCTGCCTGAAACCTGTTTGGCCTTCCAGCTGCAGATGGTAGTTTGTTGGGAGAGGGGGTGGCGTGGGAGAGGGGGTGGGGTGGGAGGGCGGTGTTGGGACGAGTCTGGGGGAAAGGAGCGGCAATTATTCCACCAGCCTGCGAGAGGATTGGAAATCTTCTGCTACATTCACGAAGGTTGATTGAGTCCCAGGAAGTTTGCGTAAGGACCTGACGCAGGGCCCTTGCTGCTTGCCGTAAGGAAGTCAACTCCAGGCACACGTCAGGCTGGTAATGTAATGCTGCTTGGCATATGAAGTAAATCTGAGCAGCTGTAAGTTTAAACTTCAGGAGATCATATTCACCCCAGGCAGCTGAAGCAAAGTGAACACGGTCACTAATCATTTCGGGGCCTTGGGATCAAGCTGCTTGCATTTCCTTCCCCCTAATTCATACCATTTTCATTTTGTCTCGTACATATGTGAAAAATCACCAGCCACTGGTGTTGATTATGAATAACTCAACAACATTGCCCACCAATTATAACATTGACCCCGAAGGTCAGCACCGAGATTTGCTTCTATTTGCTTTGATTAGGGTGAGCTTTCTTTTTGAAGCCATTTTCGTACCTACTCCCACTGACTGTATACGACGTCTACAAGATATTGGACAGGCGGCCACATCAATGGCCTATGTCATAGGCCTCCAGCAATGATACGCTTGACATCAGTCACCAGGAAATGCAACACAAATACATTCCCCATGGCAGGGCGTGGCCGTGGCAGACCACCTGACCAGTGTAGCAGTTGAGAAATCCACTATATTGGACAATAATTCTCTTATCCCCCATCCAAAAGATTATTCAGCTCCATCTTCAGTTACCGCTCACCTGCAATGAATCGGTTTCTAATTTTCCCTCTTTGTGGGGTAAATGGCCTATTTTTAAATGTTACTTCTTTCTCAGAGTTACAAAGCCAATGAGCAGAGTGCTCGGGGTAAACCCATAATCCATCTCCAAAAAGTTCAAATTGAATCCAATTCACGATCCCCACAAAAGAGACATACTAGCATCAGGGAATAGAATACAGAATATCTACAGTGTAGAAGGAGGCCATTTGGCCCATCGAGTCTGCACCGACCTTCCAAAAGAGCACCCGATCTAGGCTCACCCCCCCAGTCTTTCCGCACCTAACCTGCACATCTTTGGACTTTGGGATGAAACCAAAACACCCGGACGAAACCCACACAGACTAGGCAGCACGGTAGCAGAAATGAATAGCACTGTGGCTTCACAGCGCCAGGGTCCCAGGTTTAATTCCCCGCTGGGTCACTGTCTGTGCGGAGTCTGCACGTTCTCCCCGTGCCTGCGAGGGTTTCCTCCGGATGCTCCGGTTTCCTCCCACAGTCCAAAGACGTGCAGGTTAGGTGGATTGGCCATGATAAATTGCCCTTAGTGACCAAAACGTTTAGGAGGGGTTATTGGGTTACGGGGATAGACTGGAAGTGAGGGCTTACGTGGGTCTGTGCAGACTCGATGGGCCGAATGGCCTTCTTCTGCACTGTGTGTTCTATGTTCTAGGGGAGAAAGTGAAAACTCCCCTGTCACCCGAGGCTGGAATTGAACCCGGGTCCCTGCAGCTGTGAGGCAGCAGTGCTAACCACTGTGCCACCGTGCCTCCCCCTAGAGCTAAGCTGACACGAACTGGCGTAACACCTGATTGAGCAGCATGAAATGAAATGAAATGAAAGTCGCTTATTGTCACAAGTAGGCTTCAAATGAAGTTACTGTGAAAAGCCCCTAGTCGCCACATTCCGGCGCCGGTTCAGGGAGGCTGGTACGGGAATTGAACCGTGCTGCTGGCCTGCCTTGGTCTTCTTTCAAAGCCAGTGATTTAGCCCTTTGCTAAACAGCATGGTGGTCAGCACTGCTGCCTCACGGCGCCGAGGTGCCAGGTTCGATCCCGGCTCTGGGTCACTGTCCGTGTGCATTTTGCACATTCTCCCAGTGTTTGCGTGGGTTTCGCCCCCACACCCCAAAGATGTGCAGGCCAGGTGGATTGGCCACGCTAAATTGCCCCTTAATTGGAAATAATGAATTCGGTACACTAAATGTATATTTAAAAAAATAACACCTGGGGTGGGATTTTTCAGAATCCGGCGGGCGGGTCATACTGGCGCCAAAGAGAGGCGTGAACCACTCTGGCGTTGGGCTGCCCAGCAGCTGCGGAATCCTCCGCACCTTCAGGGGCTAGGCCGGCGGCGGTGGGGTTGGCGCCGCGTCAGCCGGTGAAGGAGGGACTCCGCCGGCCAGCGCGAATTAGCGCATGCGCAGGAATGCCAGCGTGTTCTGGCATGATCCCAGTGCATGCTTAGGGGGGTTCTTCTCCGCACCGGCCATGGTGGACCGTTACAGCGGCCGGCGCGGAGGGAAAGAGTGCCCCCACGGCACAGGCCCGCCCGCAGATTGGTAGGCCACGATCATGGGCCAGGCCACCGTGGGGGCCCACCCCGGAGCCAGATCCCCCTGCGCCCCCCTGAGGAATCCGCAGGCCGCCCGAAGAGCCAGGTCCCGCCGGTAAGGACATTGTATGATTTACGCTGGTGGGACAGGCCGAAAATGGGCGGCCACTCGGCCCATCGCGCAGCGGAGGATCGCCGGGGGGGGCCACTGCCAATGGCCCCGACCGGCGCGACGCGATTCCCGCCCCCGCCGAAAAACCGCCGCTGGAGAATCCGGCAGCCGGTGGGGTGACAGGGCGGGATTCACGCCACCCCCCGGCGATTCTCCGGCCCGGCGGGGGGTCGGAGAATCCCGCCCCTGATCTCCCGCTTGATCCTACACTTGATCTTAGATCTTCACGAGGCAACAACTCATGTCAATGTGATTGATGTTGGCAAATGTCTGACCTTGGGCTGAACCCAGCTCTGACCACTTTGTTCTCCAATGTGCTGTGTCAGGACACATCAGTGAATATTTTCATCTTTTAACAAATGTGGCCCAATCTCCTGCCTTTGCAGAAACAAAGCAAACCTTCAGTCTGATGTGGCCACCACCTGCCCCAAGAGTTGAATCTCTGACTCTAGCTAATGTTCCCTCCTTGGCGCCATTTGGATAGTTTTGGATTGGGGGTTCCCAGCTTCCGTGCCTACAGCGGTCGGCTGAGATACTGTACACAGTCATAATGACCTGAGCCGCTCGCAAGGATTGGAAAAGACTTTTATTCTGGATTTGACCTCTCACTGCTGTTGTCATGCTGGAAACAAGAGACAAAGAGGCAATGTTTGAATCGCGCACTGCTACAGGTGAAAAGAAAAAATAATTTGGTTTACGTTAGTTCTATAATTTGAATATCATTTCAACATGCCTGCTCACTGAAGACACAGTAGTAAGTAAATGGCAGACAAGTGCAGACTGATGTATCCATTTAACAATGAAGGAATGGAACAAAATATCAGCAGTATAAGAGAAACCAAAAATAAGTCAAAAGGAGGAATGTGATAGATCTAATATAATGAATACATTTTTATATGTCTTAACTGAATAGTAGAACAGTCCAAAAGGACTGAAAGGCCGATCCCTGTTCTTGGGAAGGATTGAACATCAGCTGTAACTCCCAATGAGAAATTCCAAATGGCTCCATCTCATTCATGTCCATTTTTTCCCCAGGACCCAGTGGGTTCAATCAAAATAAACCTTCATCGAGGGCTCCTTTTGAGATTATCCCAAAGGCGACATTTTGATTTTCACGGGATACGTTTTGGTTTTCAGCGGCTCCTGGAAAGCTCCTGAAAGGATATTAAAGAAATAAGAAGCTTGGTGCCAGGCAGGCTGCCAGGAATCCAATAGCAATTAAAACATTTTCATTCATTCAACACCTACCACCCCGCCCCCTACCCTAAAATGTTCTCTTCTCCACGCCGGCCATGGCGGAGCCCTACAGGGGTCGGCGCAGAAGGAAGGAGTGCCCCCACGGCACAGGCCCGCCCGCAGATCGGTGGACCCCGATCGCAAGCCAGGATCCCGCCGCGACCCCCCCGATGACTGCCACTGCCAACCTATCAGCCAGGTCCTGCCGTCAGGGACCATGCCTGACCCACACTGGCCAAAAACGGACAACCGCTCGGCCCATCAGGGCCCGGAGAATTGCCGGGGGGAGGGCCCGACCAGCGTGGCGTGAACCCCGCCCCACCCTAAAAACAGCGCCGGAGAATACGGCAGCAGGTGTCGGGCGGGATTCGCTCCGCCCCCCCCGGGGATTCTCCGACCCAGCGGGGGTTGGGGGGGGGGCGTGCGGGGGTGGAGAATCCCGCTGCCCGTCTCTGGAGGAACAACAAGAGTGTGAGGAATGACACCTGTGATTGGAGGAGCAGCTTCCCCAATGAACAGGAAATGATTTGCGACTGCACACATCAGAATGAGTTAGCTCAAGTGCGTTATGTTTAATCATTGACTGACTGCATTGATGCTTTGAGGCAAGGGTAGAGCTGATGCCAGTCTAAATCACGATGGGTCTCCATACAAACATCCGCCACAAATATTTTCAGATCATGCTTAGTGGGGTAGGCGGTGGCATTTTGAAATGCATGGGACACAACCCTGACAGTCAGATAGTGCCTGACGATGGTCCCTGTCATAATATCCACTCATGTATATAACGAGATGCAGACAGGCAGTGATTGACACATGGGATGACCAGTAAGCATACAGCACAGCACAGCCAATCATCAGACAGGACACTACCACTATAAAGCCAGAGGGCACTAGGTTTCCTGCTCTCTCGGGACCCAGCTACTGAGACAGAGTCCACGAACTAGCAAGCACAAACACCATGCGTTAGCTAGTAAGTCTGGTCAGGCTATTACAAGGTCACTAGTCAGATCAGTATAGTGTCAACCCACAGCTGAATATGTACAGCAGTTCATCTCGTTGAATAAAACAGTGTTGGATCTTCTCCTGTGTTAGACGTCTATTTCTAACTTCCCTGCATCGAGTGCAGTCCACATCGAACCAACCTGCCTAACACATCAGTCCCCAACACTAACCCTGAGCATCGCGACCTGGCACTGACTTCCTCTGAACCAGAAAATCAATCATTGTCTTCGGGCTGGCTAAAGTGTCTAAAATGAGAGCTGTCTTCAAAGTTTCATCTTCCCCAAACCCCGCACGGTGTTTTAAATTGAACTCTGACCTCAGATCTCCATCAGAAGCCAAGGGGCCGCAATCCCAGCGACCTGACCCGAGGTGTCCGACACCTCAATGATCTCTTCCTCCTCAGAAACTGACTGGCTCGCTCTGCATTTGCAGGACTTTCCTTTTTTAAAAAATTTATGTTGAATGACATTCGCGACAATAATGCAGACTCTTTATCAATGCATTGGGGAAGAGTTGGGAGGGGATAACCACCCGGGGTGTTCAAACAGCAAAGCCCGTTGCCCAGCTATTATAGAACTCGTCCGAACTCCATAGTATTGGTTTCAACTCGTTTGTCCATAGTACCACCAGGCCATTTGATCATCCATGCTGAACGTCAGTTAAACCGTATTAGTTCATTCCAAAACTAGCAAGCACAAACAGAAGGCAGCCACTGACGAATCCAACAAATAAATCAGGATAAACGGCTTTACCCAGATAGTGGTTAAAATGGTAAAACCTGCTGCTCAATGTAGCAAAGAGCATAGGTGCATTTAAGGAGAACCTAGACAAGTAACACGAGGGAGAAAGGATGAGAAGGATATGTTGATAGAATGATTCATATTTGGACCGGCGGAGGTGTGTTTGGAACATAAACACCTGCCTATACCAACTGGGCCAAATGGCCTGTTTCTGTGTTAGAATTTCTCTGTGATTCTGTGCATTTTCCTCAACATACTGATCGCAAAAGCCTCACTCTATTGCATTCCAAGGCTTTTGCAATGATGCCCGAATCTCGAGTGCATTTTGGTCAGCTTTAATGGGCGCTGACTACTCAGCAGATTAACATGCGCAAAATAAATCAGCGGTAAAAGTCCTTTATTATTCAGCAGCAAGAGATTTGAGGGCATTTTATCGAACGCTCCTGCCGCTAAAATGCACCTTAGCTTCACCCTGCTCTCCGAAGGATCGCATTCCAAACCCTTGCTCGTTAAATAATTCCATTTGTTCCCCACTGTTATCGCTCCATTTCTTTGTGTTCATCATTAAGCCTAATTAGCCAATCAAAACATTAGCCAGGCCGCGGACGAAAAAGATTGAGGAATGAGCTGATATTATCCTTGCCTATAATTAGAGACATTAGTGTTTCTGGTGTATGGGATGTTGATGTAAGACACATGGGTTATGGGCACTGGTAGTGATTAAAGTACACTGAGAAAATGAACGAATGCTAAAAACAATTTTATCTTTACCCTATTTATACTGTAACACATGGACATGTTTCCAGCACTGACAGAGGGCTAAACATTTCACAATGATGAGGGAAATACTCCATTAGTTCCTGTTCTCTACAAGGGCAATCGGAGATCCGATGAATAGGGATAAGGGAAAAAGAGAGTTCCATTTAACTAACATCCACCAGAGCAGATCATGCAGTCGATTGCACCATGTTAATTGTTATGTATCTGGGGATACATTCCTGGTGGTTCCGTGTCTCATGATACGTAGTGGTGTCAGCCGAATGTTTGCAGGGGCTTTGATTGCATGAGAAACACCCTTAATAAACCTCTCATTATGTTTTACAAGAATCCAGAGGGTGGGCACCTCCATACCTGAGGCTGGTTTAGCACAGTGGGCTAAACAGCTGGATGTATTGCAGAACAGTACCAGCAGCTCAGGTTCAATTCCCATACCGGCCTCCCCAAACAGGCACTGTAATGTGGCGACTAGTGGCTTTTCACAGTAACTTCATTGAAGCCTACTTGTCACAATAAACAATTATTATTTTTATTATAATTATACCTCCTCTCTCTGTGGCAACAATACTTAGAAACTGCGTTATTCCTCCTATTGATCTGAAGCTGAAACCATCATTGTTGTGTCTGGAATTCACTGTTCCAGTGCTCTGTTGGCTGGGCTCCCACATTACATCCCCCCTATAAACCTGATCTCATCATAAAACTCTGCTGCGCCTATCCTAACTCACATTAAATCCTGTCCACCCAACATTCCCATGCTCACTCACCCACATTGACCCTCAGCCTGGCAACATCTCCATTTTTAAACACCCTAAACACATTAAAGAAGCCATCCCCTATGGACAAGCCCTCCATTTACACATGATCTGCTCTGACGTGGAGGAACAAAACAGACATCTCCAGACGCTGAAAGATGCCCTCGTACGAACGGGATATGGCGCTCGATTCATCGATCGACAGTTCCAACTCGCCAAGCAAAAAACTGCACCGACCTCCTCAGAAGGCAAACATGGGACACAACCGACAGAGTACCCTTCATCATCCAGTACTTCCCCGGAGCGGAGAAACTAAAACATCTTCTTCGCAGCCTTCAACACGTCATCGATGAAGACGAATATCTTGCCAAGGTCATCCCCACACCCCCAATACTTGCCTTCAAACAACCGCACAACCGCAAACAGACCATCGTTTGCAGCAAACTACCCAACCTTCAGGAGAACAGTGACCACAACACCACACAACCCTGCCATGGCAACCTCTGCAAGACGTGCCAGATCATCGACAAGGGTATCACCATTACACATGATAAGACCACCCACCAGGTACGCGGTACATACTCATACGAATCGGCCAACGTTGTCTACCTCACACGCTGCAGGAAAGGATGTCCCGAGGCGTGGTACGTTGGCGAGACCATGCAGACGCTGCGACAATGACTGAATGGGCATCACGTGACAATCACCAGGCAGGAATGTTCCCTTCCAGTCGGGGAACACTTCAGCAGTCAAGGGCATGCAGCCTGTGATCTTTGGGTAAGCGTTCTCCAAGGCGGCTTTCAGGACGCGGGACAACGCAGACCTCGCCAAGCAGAAACTTATAGCCAAATTGCGCACGCATAAGTACGGCCTCAACTGGGACCTTGGATTCATGTTGCATTACATTCACCCCCCACCAGCTGCGAAATCCTACCAACTGTCCTGGCTTGAGACAATTCACACCTCTTTAACCTGTGACTATCCCTCTCTCCAGTTGCACAGTCTGGACCTGTAAAGACTTAATTACCTGCAGAGACTCACATTCAAAGTATCATCTTGCGTCATTGGCTTTGTCTATATATGTGGTTGTGGAACCCACCTCTTCATTCACCTGAGGAAGGAGCTGCGCTCCGAAAGCTAGTGATTCGAAACAAACCTGTTGGACTTTAAGCTGATGTTGTAAGACTTCTTACTGTGTCCATTTTTAAAGTCTCGTCTTTCTTTACACATTGTTCCATGGTCTCACCCCTCGCTATCTCTGTGACCTCCTCTAGCCCTACGATCTCCAATAATCCTGCACTTCTCCAATTCTGACCTTGAGTAACCACAATTTTCTTTGCTTCACCATTGGTGACTATGTCTTCAGCTGCCCAAACCCAAGATTAAAGAATTACTCATATCTCTTTGTGTGGCTTGTTGGCAAATGTCTGAAATTGGCCCTGTCAAGACATTTGACTATTTTAAACATAAGTTGTTGTTCTGTTGTTGTTCTGTTAGCAACATAAATAATTGTCTATTTGGAGCATTCTAATTATGAGGAAAGGTTGGATAGGCTAGGGTTGTTTTCTTTGGAATAGAAGAATCTGAGGGGAGACCTAAATGAAGTGACTAAAATTATGAGGGTGAATTTGTGGACCTCACTGACCCACAGTGCAGTGGAGTCCGAATCATTGAATGGTTTCAAGAAGGAGATAGATAGATTTCTGATTTCAAAAAAAGGGTGAAAGAGATATGGGGAATAAGCAGGGAGGTGGATTTGAGACCAGGAAGAGATCAGCCATGATCTGATTGTATGCCGGGCATGCTTGAAGGGCTGAATTGTCTACTTCTGCTCCTAATTCCTATGTTCCTAAAATAATTCCTATTTAAAAATCCATTCACCTCCGATGGGAATTTCTGGTCTCGGGATGGGCACAAACAGAAAATCACACTCCAGGGACGCGATTCTCCGACCCCCCACCGGGTCGGAGAATCGCCGGGGGCTGGTGTGAATCCCGCCTCCGCCGTGTCCCGAATTCGCCGCCACCAGAGATTCGGCAGGGGCGGGAATCGTGCCGCGCCAGTCGGCGGGCCCACCCCCGGCGATTCTCCGGCCCGCGATGGGCCGAAGTCCTGCCGCTGTCAACCCTCTCCTGCCAGCGTGGATTAAACCACCTACCTTACCGGCGGGCAGACTCCCGGGGTCCTGGGGGGGGCGGGGGCGATCTGGCCCCGGGGGGTGCCCCCACGGTGGCCTGAGAATCGTTCCCAAAATCTTTTAAAACAAAGGGGCTTCAAACAAAGAAAATGCGATTTAACAATCGTTTGATTTGCACCAAATGTGTTTCAGCATTTTTGAGATGTTTGGGTCTGCTGAGGTTTAAATAGTGGACTCAACAATTTCATACCGACAGCTCAAGTTTGGATAATCTACGGCAAGCAACTCAACTCCTGACCAAACCCCTTCCACAAATCCAGGAGTGTGATGGAATATTCTCCACTTGGCTGGAGTTTTCTTTTCGAAATTTAGAATGCCCAATTATTATTTCTTTCCCAATTAAGGGCAATTTAGCGTATTCAATCCACTTAACTTGCACATCTTTGGGTTGTGGGGGTGAGACCCACTCAGACATGGGAAGAATGTGCAAACTCCACACGGACAATGACCCGCCAGGATCGAACCCGAGTCCTCAGCACCACAGGCAGCAGTGCTAACCACTGCGCCGCCGTGCCACCACCACTTGGCTGAAAAGGCTCAACTCCAATAACACTCAAGAAGCTTGACACCATCCCGGACAAAGATGCCCACATGCACCTCATTTGACATTCACTCGTTCCATTACTGGTGCACAGTGGCAGCAGCATGCACCTGCAACACAATGCATCATTTATTAAGCTTCTTCATTGATACCTCCTAAATCCACAACCTTGACTGCTTGGGAGGCCAGCAAGGGCGGAAGGAGCATTGGAGCAACATCACCTCTATGTCCCCCTCCAAGTTATGATCAAAGACTCCTCCCACCTGGGTTATTCTCTCTTCCAACTTCTTCCATTGACCAGGAGATACAAAAGTCAGAGAACACGCACTAACAATTTCAAAAACAGCTTCTTCCCCGCTGTTACCAGAATCCTGAATGGCCATCTGTTGCTACCACAGTGTGACCTTAACCCGTATGCGGTGGACAAATGACTGCAAGTCATTTTAAAATCAAACAGTATTTGGGCGGGATTCTCCAACCCACCGCCGGAATCACGGCGCGCCGGTGGGCGGGCCCCCTCCGGCGATTCTCCGACCCGTGATGGGCCAAAGTCCCGCTGCTAGTATGCCTGTCCCGCCGGCGAGAATCAAACCACCTCTCTTACCGGCGGGACTAGGCAGTGCGGGCGGGCTCCGGGGTCCTGGGGGGGGGCGATCTGGCCCCGGGGGGTGCCCCCACGGGCGGGCCTGTGCCGTGGGGGCACTCTTTTCCCTCCACCTCGGCCACATCCTTCACCATGGGCGACGCGGAAGAGACCCCCCCCCCCATGCGCATGCGCGGGGATGACGTCAGCAGCCGCTGACGCTCCCACGCAAGCGCAGACTTCCGCCGGCCAGCGAAGTCCTTTCGGCCCCGGCTGGCGTGGCGCCAAATGCCTTTCCCGCCGGCTGGCGGCGCGCCAATCACTCCGGCGCGGGGCTAGCCCCTCAAGGTGAGGGCTTGGCCCCTAAAGGTGAGGAGAAATCCGCACCTTTGGGGCGGCCCGGCGCCGGAGTGGTTCCCGTCACTCCATCCCGCCGGGACCCCCCGCCCCGCTGGGTAGGGCAGAATCCTGGCCTTTATTCGCATTCATACAATGTTAAACAATCACACCATCAACATAGGTTGCACTACAGAGTATTACAAGTTCATACAAGACCTTAACTTAACTTTGGAGTGACGAGCAAGTACCAGGCAGATATTGGCCAATATCTGTGAGCTGAATCCTGTAGTCCTCAATGTCCAGTCTTTGGTCTGGTTTGTTCCTGGCTCTGGCCTTGCTTCTGTAGGTAGCGTGAGGATCTTACTCATGGTGGCTGGTGATGATCACCGTTGTGCCGTTGTTGATATACAGAGAGTGATTCTGGGGTGGCGCAGTGCCTTTTAACTGAATGATTTTGCGCCTTTTTAGGCGGCCTCTGGGAGGCTACCAATCAATCGATTAGGGTTCGATCACCCTGATCGATCAAGTCCAATCAGGGCCTGCTATCTTGATTGTGGGGCGTACACTCACCGGCCATGTCTGTGGGTGTCTGGGGCATGTAGGCCCTTCCAAATAAGGAATGTAGGTGCCGTTGTGTCTGGTAGATGAGTATGATTGACATGATAGTTCTATTGCCCCTGGGATGGCTTGGAGATGGCCTTCTTCCTGTGTATTGAAGAGTCAGGGCTGCAGTTTATTCATCAATATTTATTTGAGCTGCAGCCTGCTTGTCCTTAAACTTGGCCAATTCTCCCAGCATCCTATGCAGGACGCCATCTTTAGGTGGCCGTTCGGCCACACCTCTTCTGGACTGAAATGATCTCTTCACATATCTTCTCCACTGAGTAGTACCACACTCCGCATGCTCGTACGATGCCTGTGTCTATGCATTTACATTGCATATTTATCGTATGTCCTATGTTTTTCATGTATGGAACGATGTGTCTGGACTGTACGCAGAACGATACTTTTCACTGTACCTCGGTACACGTGACAATAAATCAAATTCAATTCAAGTTGCACTCCATCCCGACTTGGGACAATACTGCTGTTCCTTCACTATCACAGAGTGAAAATATTGGAACTCCTTCCCTAAAATCACTACAAGTTTACGTACAACACATGGACTGCAGTCAAGTGGGCAACTCACCATCACCTTCTCACAGGCAATTCAGGGTGTATTATACATACTGGCCTTGCCAATGACACCACATTCCATGAATGAATAAAAAAAACTATTAATATTGCATCGCGTTTTGGTAACCCATTTCGAATTATGTGGGAACTTTGGATGCCAGCTTCAGATTTGTTGCACGGCAACCGGCAGTTCAACCAACAGAATGCTCCCGCTTTAATGCACCTTCCTCATTCAGCGACTGATTGTCCTGTGCCTAATTTTGATCATCCTCTGCCTCACCTAATTACCCCCCAGGCAATGAAGTTGAAAATGATCAGTACAAATACGGTAAATCTTCTTCCTTTGAATTTGCAATGAGATGAAACTTGCTCCTTGCATAAACAAATAACTTTGTCAAAACAAATCAGACTTTGACTGCAAAGTGTATTATAAAGCACAGGGGAAGCTTGTTAAAGGGCAGGGCTGATCAAAGTGCGTGCATCATTAAATTTGCACAATGCTAGATTGACTATTCCAATAATAGCAATGCTAGAAATGAAACAGGGCACGTGCTGAATCCAATCTACGGTATGTGGAGTTCAGCATTATTAATGTTTGCTATCCATTCTGAGGATATCGCTGGTGGCAAAGCCGCCATTTATCCCTCGTCGCCCTTGAGAAGATGGTGATGGGTCTCCTGTTGAACCATTGCTGCCCGCGTGGTCAAGGTGCTCCTCCTGCTGACAGGGAGGGAGTTCCAGAGTTTTGCCACCATGACCATGGAGGAACAGGGGTATGTGTACAAGTCAGGATGGAAGTCATGGCGTTCCCACACCCCTTGTACTTCTGCATGGTGGAATTTCAGATTTGCGAGGTGCTGCCAAAGAACTGAGTTGAAAAAGCAATGGTAACAAGGTATGGTGCACTGATAGAGGTTGATATGAGCCGGGCTGTTTACCCCTGGACCTTACATTTCACTACCGTGGCCCCATTAGCAGTCAGTCAATGCAGCACTGTGATTGTCAATCAGTGTGAGTGATCAATCCAAATGATACTGAGGATATTGTGCTAAAGTACCAACATGCTGCTACCATTCTTTTCAATCGCTCTTCAAAAGTGCATTGTTT
This sequence comes from Scyliorhinus torazame, assembly GCF_047496885.1. Taxonomy (NCBI): domain Eukaryota; kingdom Metazoa; phylum Chordata; class Chondrichthyes; order Carcharhiniformes; family Scyliorhinidae; genus Scyliorhinus; species Scyliorhinus torazame. The sequence continues at coordinate 187,448,278 of NC_092721.1, forward strand.
ATTTTTGTTCCAAATGTGAATAGTGTGATGGCCCAATGCCCGTTCTGAGCTGCCTTGAGACCACTCATACTCAATTCACTTCCAAGTGTTGGCAGCTGCCAGGTGAATGAGACTTTTAATATGTGCAGTTGGCAGCTTGACTGACTTGGCGCTAAATACCAGCTTTTGTCAGTGGCACGCACAAGCCACATTGGACCACTAAGTGATGAGTTCTCCTGTTTTAATATTCAAGTTAAAATGTAATGGGATTTCCAGAGCGTCGCAGTGACAAAGCCACAACGTTCTTCATTTGTGCAGCTAAGGAAGGCCGGGTATTGGTTTAAAGTTGTTTTTAAATAAAGCGATGAGTAGATTTATACGGAGGCAAATTGATGAACTAATGCCTCAGACACAGGCCTTCACCTGTTGGCTTTTAATCCTATCAATGTATAGTTTGATACCACAAAGCCATGCTCCTGGAATGCTAATTAACAGAAAGTAATTAAACTAAAGAAAAATCATGTGGACTGTAAACCCAACTTTGAGATAGACCATAGAACAGTACAGCACAATACAGGCCTTTCAACCCACGATGTTGAGCAGACCATTTATCCTAATGCAAGATCAACCTAACCTACACCCCTTCAGTTTACTGCTCTCCATGTGCCTGTCTAAGAGTTGCTTAAGTGTCCCTAATGACTCTGACTGCACCACCTCTGCTGGCAGTGCATTCCACGCACCCATCACTCTCTGTGTAAAGAACCTACCTCTGACATCTCCCCTATACCTCTCATCACCTTGTACACCTCTATCAAGTCACCTCTCTGCTATAGATAGAAGATATTTTCGAAGAGAATCTATTTTCTGAAAGGTCATTATCTGGGCCTTTTCTGCATGCTTGCTGCCAGTCTCAGGATTAATACTGTGGCTACAAGAGCAGGTCAAAGGCTAGGAATCTTGCAGTGAGTAACTCACTTTCTGACTCCCCAAAGCCTGTCCACCATCTACAAGGTACAAGTCAGGAGTGTGATGGGATACTCTCCACTTGCCTGGATGAGTGCAGCTCCAACAACACTCAAGAAGCTCGACGCCATCCAGGACAAAGCAGTCTACTTGATTGCTCCTCCTCCCACAAACATTCAAACCCTCCACCACCGATGAACATTGGCTGCCGCGTGAACCATCTCCAAGATGCACTGCAGGAACTCGCCAAGGTTCCTTCGATAGCACCTTCCAAATCCATGACCGTGACCACCTGGAAACACTGGTTACCTGCGAATACCACCACCTGGAGGTTCCCCTCCGAGCCACTCACCACCCTAACTTGGAAATATATCGCCGTCCTTTCACTGGAACTCCCTCCTTAACAGCACTGTGGGTGTACCTCCACCTCAAGGACTGCAGTGGTTCATGAAGGCAGCTCACCACCACTTTCTGAAAAGTGGAGAGATGGAGAATAAGTGGCGCCTAGTCACCGACACCCACATCCCACAATATGAAGTGGAAAAGGAACTGGCAGGCGGAAGGCATGGGTGACACTGGAAAGAAGGGTCTCTGGCAATCAAGTGAATTATTACATAGAGTGTGGGGGTGGGGGGCTGTTGGTGCAGATGAGGAGAGCATCACTGTGAGAGGAACATAGAACAGACATACAGTGCAGAAGGAGGCCATTCGGCCCATCGAGTCTGCACCGACCCACTTAAACCCTCACTTCCACCCTATTCCCGTAACCCAATAACCCCTCCTAACCTTTTTGGCCACTAAGGGCAATTTAGCATGGCCAATCCACCTAACCTGCACGTCTTTGGACTGTGGGAGGAAACCGGAGCACCCGGAGGAAACCCACGCAGACACGGGGAGAGCGTGCAGACTCCGCACAGGCAGTGACCCAGCGGGGAATTGAACCTGGGACCCTGTCGCTGTGAAGCCACAGTGCTAGCCACTTGTGCTACCGTGTTGCCCAGGAAAGAAAGGGAAAGTCTGGGGCAAGGGAGGTACCGGGTTGCTGGCTGCCTCGTGTGACCCAGAGTTCGTAATTCTGCTCTGGGCATTATTCATCCTCTTCCTCCAAACTTCATTCTTCTTTACTTTTTATATGTGCCACAGAGGTCACTGTGTTATGCTGAACAATACCGAGTGAAATCAGTTCTGATCCAAAGAGAACTTCATAAATCTTTAGCAGGCATATTGTCTGAATCAGAGGCTGAATGGGGCTGTGTCCATTATTTCCAAAAAAAAACCGCCCTCACCATCACCATGTTTACTAAATCTGTCTTCAAAAGAATATGTTACAACGTTGTTTCAAAAATACCTATTATTTCAACAAATTTGGATGTTAATTCAATCCATTTGGATATCATTTTATAGGATGAATATTAAAACAATATGCATCTTGATAAACTCTGAAATATATTGACTAAATGCATTTTTAATGAAAGATATTTGTAACACATTTATCATACTATCAAGGAACTGTGGCCAGCGTAATTTGGAAATGTTTTGTGAAGGCGCATGTTTAATTCAATATTTAAATAGGAACACAATCAAAGATCTAACGGTATTCATTACACACCATATATAGGCTCGGCCTGGATAATAAATATTTATATTCTAGCAACTAGAGGGTTGGCAGCTCCGTAATGTCAAGAGACTTGAAACCAGTGAATTTCAAAGTAGCTGGTTGATGTTGCAGTTTGAGTTGCAAGCAAAGGCTATTTCACCCAGGAGACTGAGGTTACTTATTGTCGAGGCAACACGGGGGCCCTTGGACAGTCATTCGACTTTCTAAGGCGTAAAATGATTTAACCATCTCACAAGTCCAGCAAAACCTCATGTTGACCTACGCAAAATCCTTGCCTGTCCTTCCATTAACTCAAGCCCAGTTGTTGCCATTCATTCCTTATCCCCAACCCCCAATTCAGCCAAAACGCCAACATTCTGTCCTACGCCAAGTACTGCTCACCCATGTTGCCAGTCTTTGCTGACCTGCGTGGCTCCTGATGAGCTCACAATTGATTGGGGTGGGTGACAGAAGGGATGTAGAAAGAAGGGAGGTAAAGTTGAGCTCCATTTCCTTGCATTGGGAGAAGCTCTAATACAGACTGAATGTGATGAATTCTGATAAAAGTAGAACTCACACTGATAAAGAACCTTTCATTACCTCAGAACATCCCAATATGCTTCATAGTCATGCACTTTTTGAAGAGCAAATCCTTTACTGTTTTTTGGGGGTGCACGGTGGCACACTGGTTAGCACTGCTGCCTCACAGCACCAGAGACCCGGGTTCGATTCCAGCCTTGAGTGACTATCTGTGTGCAGTTTGCACTTTCTCCCCATGTCTGCGTGAGTTTCCTCCGGGTGCACTGGTTTCCTCCCGCAGTCCAAAGATGAACAGGTAAGGTGGATTGGCTACGCTAGATTGTCCCTTAGTTCCAAGGATGTGCAGGTAATGTTACGGGGGATTGGGTGATTGGGCAGGGGAGTGGGCCTGGGTAGGATGCCCTTTCAGAGGGTCAGTGCAGTCTCAATGGGCTGAATGGCCTCCTTCTGCACTGTGGGGATTCTATGAAAATTCTATGCATGTTGCAGGAAATGGGACTGTCCATTTGTGCACACCAAGATCCTGCGAACAGCAATGAGATAATGGGTAGATAAACTGCTTTACTGATGTTGGTTGCGTCATAATATACCCCAGTATATCATGGTGCAGACACACACTGATGGGACCAATCAACATACACAACACCGCAGCCAATCACCAGTGAGAGCACACGCACTATAAAGACAGGGGACATCAGAGTTCCCGTTCATTCGAGTAGTAGCCAGCAAGGAGCACAGAGCTCTCAGCCTGCAGCACAGACATTCACCATGTGCTGAGTGCATCACCTGGTTAGGACTAGGCAAAGGTCTATAGTTAAAGCTGGTGTCGTATTTACCCACAGTTCAAGTATGTTTAAATAGTTAACCTTGTAGTAAAATAGAGTTGCACCACTTCAAGTGTTGGTGACCTGTATGTGATCCAGAGCACCCAACACATCATGGTACCATGAGTGGTTGCATACCAACACTTCTCAGACCTACCTGCAAGTGATCTGCCTTCTGTCAGCATTCCGTCATCCTGCAACATGGACAACATCAGCCCGCTGCCGCCGCTCCGCATCGCCGGCAACCTCGGGGCCAACTGGAGGATTTTCAAACAGCGCTTCCAGCTCTTCCTCGAAGCCACAGACAGGGAGGGCGCCTCGGACACCTGAAAGATTGCTCTTCTCCTCTCCACGGCCGGGAACCATGCCATCCACATCTTTAACTATCTCACATTTGCAGATGACGAAGACAAGATGAAGTTTAAGACGGTTCTCCTCAAATTTGACACTCACTGCAGCGTAGAGGTGAATGAAAGTTTCGAGCGCTACGTGTTCCAGCAGCGTTTGCAGGGTAAGGACGAGCCTTTCCAATCCTTTTTAACGCACCTCCGCATCCTTGCGCAATCTTGCAGCTACGGGCCCACCTCCGACTCCATGATACGCGACCAGATCGTTTTTGGTGTTCAGTCGAACCCCCTACGTTAGCAGCTCCTCAAAGCTAAGCAACTCACCCTAGCGACTGCCATCGAGACCTGTGTCCTACATGAAAATGCCACCAGTCGGTACTCCCATATACAAGCGGCTGAAACGGTGCGGCAAGGTCCCCACGAGGCGGAACGGGTCCAAGTAATTGAACATCTCCAGGGCCTCAGCCTGGATGAAGGCGGCCATTTCGCGGACTCCCGCGCTGGTACGCATCAAACGAGGGGACAGCGACGTGGAGGAACGTAATGCGCAGGCGCGCACCACGCAGGACCGCACCGCGCATGCGCGGTGGCGCAGCGAACGTGCTGACGTCACGACGTGCAACAACTGTGGCTCCGCCCATTTAAAGCGGCAATGCCCCACAAAATCTCGACATTGCCTACGATGTGAGAGACTTGGCCACTATGCTGCCTACTGTCGAGCAGCTCAGCCTTCCAATTCACATCGCTTCAGCCAGCCTCGCAGGAATGTTCGGGCAATTCAACCCACAGTCACCGAGTCCGATTCCGACCTCCCACACAGCAGTGACACCGAGGACCCGAAGGCATCTTTTCGAGTCGGTGTCGTAACGAAAAACAGGCTGTCCCCGAATCAAAGACACCAGCCGCTGTCGGTGTACAGCGTTGATCCAGACGATCAGTGGTGTGCCACCCTCACGGTCAACTGGTCCCAAATACGATTCCGCCTGGACACTGGTGCCTCCGCCAACCTCATGGCGTGGTCTGCTTTCCAAAGCCTTCGGGTTAAACCAACCATTCTCCCATCGGCCTGCCAGCTAGTGGACTACAATGGCAACATCATTCCTGTTACCGGCTCATGCCAACTCGAAGTGAAGCACAACTCATGAAAAGCCATCCTTCCTTTCGAGATCATGGGCTCCTCGAAGGACTCTCTGCTTGGCGCACAGGCGTGCAAATTGCTAAACCTTGTTAAAGAGTGTACACTCTCTCTCTCCCGATGACACATCCGCCTTCCAGGATCCGGACTTCAGGGCGCAACTCAATGCCATCATTGACCAGCACCGCAACATCTTCGAAGGCATGGGCACGCATCCATACACTTACAAGATCATACTCAAACAAAACGCCACGCCTGTGGTGCATGCACCTCACAGAGTCCCAGTACCCCTCAAGGACCGCCTCAAGCAGCAGCTGCAGGACCTCCAAGACAAAGGAGTGATCTCCAGAGTCACGGAACCAACCGACTGGGCCAGTTCCATGGTGTGTGTCAAGAAGCCTTCCGGCGAGCTCTGGTTCTGCATTGATCCAAATGATCTGAATCGCAACATAATGAGGGAGCATTACCCAATCCCCAAGCGCAAAGAGATCACATGCGAGATGGCTCAGGCCAAGCTCTTCACCAAACTTGACGCCTCGAAAGGATTCTGGCTAATTCAACTAGACAGATCCAGCAGGAAACTGTGTACCTTTAACACCCCTTTTGGAAGATATTGTTACAACAGGATGCCGTTTGGGATCATATCGGCGTCAGAACTGTTCCACAGGATCATGAAACAAATGATGGAGGGCATTGAGGCATTGAAGGTGTTCGCGTCTTCCACGTTGACGACATAATCATTTGGTCCACCACCCTGCAGGAGCATATCAGTCGCCTCCAGCGCGTTTTCAAACGCATACGGGAGCAGGGCCTATGCCTCAACAGAGCCAAATGCTCCTTCGGCCAGACGGAACTCAAGTTCCTAGGGGACCACATCTCCCAGTTGGGTGTGCGGCCAAATGCGGACAAGGTGGCTGCCATCACAGCCATGAAAAATCCAGAGGACAAGAAGGCGGTCCTCCGATTTCTGGGCATGGTCAACTTCCGAGGGAAGTTCACCCCTAACCTCGCCTCCCATACCACAGCTCTTCGGAACCTGGTCAGGAAGCCGACTGACTTCGAATGGCTTCCTGCCCACGAGCGCGAATGGAGAGAACTTAAAACTAAACTCACCACGGCCCCGGTATTGGCCTTTTTCGATCCAGTGAAGGACACAAAAATTTCGACAGATGCCAGCCAATCTGGCATTGGGGCAGTGCTCCTGCAACGCGATGAGGCCTCATCATGGACCCCCGTTGCATATGCGTCACGCGCCATGACCCCCACGGAACAGCGCTATGGGCAGATAGAAAAGGAGTGCCTAGGCCTGTTGACCGGTGTCATCAAATTTCACGATTATGTGTACGGCCTTCCCCAATTCACCGTCAAGACCGACCATCGCCCGCTGGTCAATATAATACAAAAAGACTTGAACGACATGACGCCTCGCCTCCAGCGCGTTCTGCACAAACTACGACGATACGACTTTCAGCTCGAATATACCCTGGGCAAAGACCTGATCATAGCCAACGCTCTGTTCAGGACAGTCAACACCCCGTGTGACCCAGCGGGATTCGTCTGCCAGGTTGACGCCCATATGGCCTTCGTGGCCTCCAATCTACCGGCCACGGATAAACGCCTCGTCCAAATTCACCGCGACCCCCTGCTACAGCGTGTCATGCGCCACCTGACGGACGGGTGGCTCAAGGGCCAATTCCCGCAGTTCTACAACATCAGAGACGATCTCTGATGACATCGCCAACACAGTGCTCAACTGCCCCACCTGTCAGCGGTTCCAGTCGGCCCAACCACTTGAGACCCTACAGCCCCATGAGTTGGTCACGTCCCCTTGGTCCAAAGTCGGCATCGACCTGTTCCACACGCTCGGCAGGGACTATGTTCTGATTGTACACTATTTTTCGAACTACCCGGAGGTGGTACGCTTGCATGACATCACATCGTCTGCAGTCATCAGTGCCTGAAAGGGCACCTTTGCTCGTCACGGCATCCCACTCACTGTGATGTCGGACAATGGCCCCTGCTTCGCAAGCCAGGAATGGTCCAATTTTGCCAGGAGGTACAACTTTATGCATGTGACATCCAGTCCCTTGTACCCCCAATCTAATGGCAAGGCGGAGAAGGGCGTCCACATAGTCAAACGGCTCCTCTGCAAGGCTGCCGATGCGTGATCCGACTTCTACCTCGCCCTGCTGGCCTATCGTTCGGCCCCACTGTCCACAGGCCTGTCGCCAGCCCAGCTGCTCATGGGTCGCACCCTGAGGACGACGGTGCCGTCCATTCACGTCCCAGACCTCGACCACGTTCCGGTCCTTCAACGAATGCAATTGTCTCGTGCACAACACAAGACGGCTCATGACGCTCGGGCAGCTGATCTCCCTGCTCTGGCTCCAGGTGACAATGTCCGCATCCATCTTCCAGATGGTGGCTGGTCTGCAACTGCTGTGGTTCTTCAGCAGGTGGCTCCCCGCTCGTTCCTGGTTCGTCTACCGGATGGTTCCATTCGGCGCCGCAATCGGCGTGCCCTTCATCTCGTTCTGCGCTCGCTATGTGATCCTCCGCCAGGGCCACACCCTCCTGTTGTCACTGATCTGGACTGTGCAGAGATTCCCGATACTCTGCATCCTCCTCACTCTGACGCAGTCCAGCCCGCTCCTCAGCTGGTGGCTCCTGACCCACCCTTGAGACGGTCAACCAGAATTCGTCGCCCACCTCAGAGACTTAATTTGTGAACTTTTCACTAATGGACTCTGGTTCTGTTCTTCTGTTTAATCGTTCAAGTAGTTTGTATATAATGTTCATCTCGTTATTTGTGTGACACACTGCTTTTCTGCACCAGGCACATTCCCATGTAAATAGATTAGTTTTATGTACATAGTCCTGTAAATAATTCGCACACACGTAGTCAGGAACATTCACCACACACTATTTATTGTCACGCAGGCACATTTTTTTTATATAAAAGGGGGAATGTCATAATAGACCCCAGTATATCATGGTGCAGATACACACACAGATGGACACACAGTGGGACCAATCAACATACACGACACCACAGCCAATCACCAGTGAGAGCACACGCACTATAAAGACAGGGGACAGGAGAGTTTCCGCTCATTCGAGTAGCAGCCAGCTCGGAGCACAGAGCTCTCAGCCTGCAACACAGACATTCACCATGTGCTGAGTGCATCACCTGGTTAGGACGAGGCAAACGTCTATAATTAAAGCTGGTGTCGTATTTACCCACTGTTCAAGCGTGTTTAAATAGTTAACCTTGTAATAAAATAGAGTTGCACCACTTCAAGTGTTGGTGACCTGTTTGTGATCCAGAACACCCAATACATCAGGTTGAAGGACAAATACTGACCAAGGCACTGGGGAGAACTCCCTAGTTCTACTTTAAAATAGCTGATCTCTTTACTTCCACTGGAGTTGGGCAAATGGGACCCTCGCTTAGCATGATGTCCAAAAGACAGCACTCTCTCAATGGCGCACTGGGAGTCTCAGCCTAGACTGTGGGCCCCAGTCTCTGGAGTGGAACTTGAACCCACAAATTTCCAACTACGCAACAAGTGCTACCAGCTGAGCCCAGGCTGATAATTGACTCCATTCTGGCCATTGAAATCAAGTCACTCCCTCAAAGAAACAACAGAAAACTACCTCACCATGTTTTGCGTGTCCTGTCCGCAGCAAGGTTGCTTCAGATTTTACAGGAACTGATCAAATTCAGTTCATTTCAAATCGGTTTGGATTACGTAGAATCGGAAAGAATATTGCAGCACAGCAGAAGACCATTCAGCTCGACTAGTCTCTGCTGGTTTTTATGCTCCACGCCACCCTTCTCCCATCTATCTCTTTAGAAACATACATAGAAAATAGAAGCAAGGGGATGCCATTCAGCCCTTCGATCAGCGTACATCCTATATCAGTGTACATCCTTTTGATTCTCCCTCATGCACCAGTCTAACTTCCCCTTACATGCATCTTGGTCATTCACCGCAATCAGTCCATGTGGTAACAAGCTCCACGTTAAATCCACTTTCTGCATTTAGAAGCTCCCCCAAATTCACTATTGACTCATTAGCGACTTCCTTAATTCAGATTGTCGCGAGTTCTGGATTTTCCCACAATCCAATGTGGATTGAAATGAATTTCTACGGAGCTCATTCTTATCATTTTCAAACTAGACTGAAGACCTTGGGCTGGATTCTCCCCAAATGGGGCTATGTCCCCACGCCAGTGTAAAAATGCTGGCGTTGCACTCCCCAGCGATTCACCTACCTGCAGGGGGCTCGCAGAGACCCGGGAAGCTTCACGCAGCTTTGGCTGCGGATACAGGCCCCCGCACTTCCGGTTCCGAGTCTGCGCACGCGCACGGCGGCGGCATCCAGCGGCCACGTCGAGCGCCATGGCGGACTCGGACCATGGACCAACACGGACAATGTAGGCCCCCCCCCCCCCCGATCGGCCGCGGACCGCTGCATCGGACCAGCCCGATCAGTGCCCCGGCCACCTATAAGGCCCCCCCCCCGTTGCTGTATTCCCCCCACCCCCCACCAGGACGGCCATGGACTGAGTCCGCAGCCGCCACGCGAGAGTCCCGACCGGTCATACCACATTAGTTCCATGCCGTCGGGAACTCGGCCGGTCGGAAGCGGAGTATCGCTGGGAGGGCCTCTGGCAATGGCCCCCCAGCTGCACGCCGTAATTGGCGGATGAGCGATTCTCCGGGACCCGGAGAATCGCCGGAGCAGTGCCAGGCCCGATTCGGTCGGGAACTAAAGGGACTGGATTCTCCACAGCGCCGCGGCCAAATCGCGTTTGGCGTGGGGGCCGAGGATCCAGCCCCTTTAGTCCAAAGATGTGCAGATTAGGTGGATTGGCCCCTTAGGTGGAATTTAGGTGGAACGTTAGGTGGTGTTACGGGATGAGGCGCGGGTGTGGGCCGGGTAGGGTGCTCTTTTGGAAGGTCGGTGCAGACTCAATGGGCCTCCTTCTGCACTGTCTCTGATTCGATCTGTGATTAAGAGTGCAACAGTAGCCTTGACTGACCTTCAGTTACGTTTGAATGGTGAGTGGTTTTGTTTCCAAGACTTGACAGCGTTGAGCAGTTCAGCTGACGTGGGTGAGAGACAGCTTAGAAAATCTGTAAAAGAATGGGAAATGCTGTTTACCCTTTTAACCCAGGGCAATGCACTTGATTGGATGAATATTGATTGTGGTTATTAAAGGAGTGATGTCCTTTAAATACATGAAATAGCGAATTGCTTCAGCTTAAATTGAGCCCTGTCTAGGGTACAACTGTATGTAAATAACAGCCACAGCGACCAGCGTTTGCATAAAACCATCTTATTTCAAGAGCTGCTGATGTATTTGACCAACCTGCCATTTTGAATCGATCTGCAGGCGGGAGTGAGTGACAGCCAAAAGGTTGAAATTGGTCTGCCTTATGTCCTGCTACCTCTAGTGCTTTGGGCAAATTGCTCAAAAAGAATATCTTGGGCGGGATTCTCCGACCGTTCAGGGCAGCGGGATTCTTCGGTCCGTCTGCAGTGAATGGGAGGTTTGGCAGAACGCAAAATTCTCCATCCGCGCTCGCAGCGGTAGCGGGGCGACAGAGAATCTCGACCATGACTTCCAATTACAAAAATATCCTGCATTTATATAGTGCCTTTCATGACCACCGGATGTCCCAAAGCGCTTTACAAACAATGGCGTACTTTTTGACGTGTAGTCACTGTTGAAATGTATGAAAGGCAGCAGCCGGTTAGTGCATCGCCAGCCCCCACAAACAGCAACGTGAGAATGAAAAGGGAACCTTTTTTTTTGTGACGTCAACTGAGGGGTAAACATTGGCCAAGACACCAGAGATACTCCCCTGCTCTTCCTTGAAATAGTGCTGTGGGGTCCTTTAAATCCACCCAAGCAGGGAGGACCTCAGTTTAACCTGTCATCTGAAAGGCAGTTACTACAACTGCAGCACTTCCTCAGCACTGTCAGCCTTGATTTTGGTGCTCAACCCCTGAAATAATAATAATCTTTATTAGTGTCACAAGTAGGCTTACATTAACACTGCAATGAAGTTGCTATGAAACTCCCCCTGGTCGCCACATTCCGGCGCCTGTTCGGGTACACGGAGGGAGAATTCAGAATGTCCAATTTACCTAACAAGCACGTCTTTCGGGACTTGGGGGAGGAACCTGGAGCGCCCGGAGGAAACCCACGCAGACACAGGGAGAACGTGCAGACTCCGCACAGACAGGAATGTGAACCCACAATTGTATGAGTCAGAGATGAGAGTACCACATACTGAGCCTCGGCTGACACATCCAAAATAAGCTTAAAAAGAAATAAAGGGCTGGATTCTCTTGCCCCGCCTGTTGCAGAAACGCCACGGGCGAGGCACGTACAGTGGAGAACTCCATGGACCTCGTGCGGGATTCTCCGGTCACCGGGCGGACGTGGCCGGAGAACCCTAACCATAGCTTTTCATCATTGCCAATGCATTGACAATGACCCAAGCTTCCACTCCCAGAGTGATGACGAAGGACTCGCCTTTTCGGCAATTGGGGCTGAAGCCAGTGACAGTAAGGGTCATTTTGATTTTGTGCAATAGCATAACCAGAGACTTGGCAAGAGGATTGGCCTGCTGTACATCTCCCCTGATTTTGTAGCATGGAATACACCCATTTCACACAATCGCGACACCTTTTTACAGTGAAGCTGAAGAGGGAAATATCATCCAAGATATAAAAATCAAAAGGTTAAGATTGCACCACATATGTTGGCTCTGGCCTTGAACCGAATCTTTATTTCAGCTGGCTTTGAACTGGAATGAATAAAAACCAATAATTCAAGATGAAATATTTGAATTGACATGTCTGAGCCGATTTGAGAGCGGCCTCGTCTGATTACCCTGCATCATGGAAGGTTTGTGCGTCGAGACTCGGTTCCAGTATTTATTTCTGGATAAAAAAACTTCTGAACTTCTCAATGAAAAGAGTGTCATTTGTCTCCTCTCATGAGGTTACAACTGCGCTCTTATTATTGTGCCGCTGTAGGAGCAATAGTTTTATTAAACAAAATAAAAAGGTGGCTTATTAGAGCAACACTCAGACACACTTGCAAGAGTGTCACGCAGTGTCTGGAGGCGAGCATCAGGCAAGCCTGAAGCATATATCGTGGAAGCTTTAACTATTCACTGGGGAGCCCCCAGTTCTTTGTTGGAGGAAAAGCTTGAATATCTGTTGAAGGAACGCAAGGTATCTATCAGGAGAAGTCTGGATAACTGCACACTGTCAGAGTTGCTGTCTGTCAGATGGGGCCTTATGCCAAGTTCCCATCTGCCCTCGAAAGTGTATATAAAAGATCCCATGGCATAAGAAAGAAAACTTCCTTTTTTGAAGCACCTTTGATAACCTTGGATCTACCAGAAGCATTTGACAGCCAATGAAGTACCTTTTCCATTCTAATTACTTTTGTAATGTAGGAAACCTGGAAGTCAATTTGCACACAGCGTTCTCCCTCAAAGAGATAAAGGCCGGGTGACGTGCTTTGCTGCTTAGGCTTAGGCATCGAATGTGGATTAAATATTGGTCGGGACGCCAGGGAGAACTTCCAGCTTTTCTTTGAATAGTATCTTGGGATCTTTTGCATCCATCGTGAGGGATAATGAGATTTAGTTTGACATTACATGTAAAAGACAGCACCTCCAACAGCACAACACTTTGTACTCCAAAAAATAATTATTTCAGGGGATGTGGGCGTCACTGGCGAGGCCACCATTTTTTAATTTATTTTAAAAATAAATTTAGAGTACTCAATTCATGTTTTCCAATTAAGGGGCAATTTAGCATGTTCAATCCACCTACTTTGCACAGTTTTGGGTTGTTGGGGCGAAACCCACGCAAACACGGGGAGAATGTGCAAACTCCACACGGACAGTGACCCAGAGCCGGGATCGAACCTGGGACCTCGGCGCCGTGAGGCAGCAGGGCTAACCCACTGTGCCACCTTGCTGCCAAGCGAGGCCACCATTTGTTGCCCATCCTTAATTGCCCTCGAACTGAGTGGCTTGCTGGGCAATTTTAGAAGGCAGTTAAGCATCAATCACATTGCTGGTGGTCTGCTGTCACATGTAGGCCAGACCGGGTAAGGACGGCATATTTCCTTTCCTAAAGGACATTAGTGAACCAGATGGGATTTTCCGACAATCGGCGATGGTTTCATGCTCACCATTGCTGAGGTTACCTATGTAATTCCATTTTTATTAATTGAATTTGAATTCCATCAGCTGCTGTGGTGGGATTTGAACCCATGTTCCCAGAGCCTCGGCCTCTTCATTAGTATGTTCAGGTTTCTGGTGCGTGTTCTGAACCCATAACTTTCTGACTCAAATGTGGGCGTGTTACCATATTGATTTTGATTTGATTTGATTTGATTTATTGTCACATGTACCAAAGTCGAGTGAAAAGTATTTTTCTGCGGCCGAGGTAACCTACACAGTACGTACATAGTAGACAAAAAGAATACTCAACAGAGAACATTGACAAATGGTACATCGACAAACAGCGATTGGTTACAGTGCGGAACAATGGGCCAAACAAAGCAAATACAGGAGCAAGAACAGCATAGGGCATCGTGAATAGTGTTCTTACAGGGAACAAATCAGTCTGAGGGGGTGTCGTTGAGGAGTCTTGTAGCTGTGGGGAAGAAGCTGTTCCTATGTCTGGATGTGCGGGTCTTCAGACTTCTGTACCTTCTGCCTGATGGAAGGCTCTGGAAGAGGGCAAAGCCTGGGTGGGAGGGGTCTCTGATAACGCTGTCTGCCTTCCTGAGGCAGCAGGTAGTGTATACAGATGTGGGGGTGGCAAGCTTGTATGATACGTTGGGCTGAGTTCACTGCAGTCTGCAGTTCCTTGCCGTCTTGGGCCGAGCAGTTGCCATACCAGGCTGTGATGCAGCCGGATAGGATGCTCTCCATCGCACATCTGTTATGGGCCAGGGTTTAGGGAACCCCAAAGTCTATCATGGAGTTCACCTGACCCACAACTTTAATAGATTGTGGTATGGGGAGCACACGGCCCACTCTACAGAAGTGGTACAGCAGAAATGGAAAAGTATTTTTTAAAGCAAAACAATGTTTATTCTATGAACTCAAGTTAACCTTTTTAAAACATACAGTGAACATCTTAGCAACCATCAATTAAAATACAACCCCCAAAGAATACAATACTAAGTAATTCTTACTTTCCTTTAAACATTCATAAGATTTAAAAACACTTTTTAACAGAAAGACATCAGGTTTAACTTCACTACTGAGAACAGTTACCACGTTGAAATTAGCAAATGGACATTCATAAGTTTGCAGAGATTCACACACATCCTGCTGTGATTGCAGCTTCTCCAAAACTAAAATGAAACCAAACCCACCCTGCAGCAAAAAGCCTAAAGCAAAAGTAAAAAGCTCACTGACAGCCCAGCTCCACCCACTCTCTGACATCACTGCAGTAGTAAACACCCATTTCTTAAAGGTACTCTCACTACAGATATTTATATACACACCCACTTATAAACACCCATTTCTTAAAGGTACTCTCACATGACACATCTGTGGAAGTTTGTGAGAGTCGATGCAGACATGCCAAATTTCTTTAGCTTCTGTGCAGCCTCAGTATTGGTGATGGAAATATTCTCAGTGATAACTATGATGCCCAGATTACTGGATTAATACCATGGACGTGATTCAGCAGACGTAAAGCCAAGTCTGCTGTCTGGCATGTTTGGCAAGATAATTCTCGGCGGCTGAAGTGTCGCTGAATTGCGCCTCATATTTCTCTGCATGGGGGGGGGGGATTCTCTGTCCTGGGATGCCCGGATCACATTCCCCGATGGGGTGGGGTGGGGGGGTGTAAATAAACGCAAATGGGTCTTAATAACCCATTTGCATCTATTTAGCGCCCTGTGCTCCGGCCTCCCACGGCCCCCGCGGCCGGGAATCACGTGGATGCGGATCACTCGTGGTTTTGGCCCTGGTGTGGTGAACTTCATGGTGGGCCTAGTGGGCCCTTGGTCCATCGTAAGGTCCACCACGCTAGGGCCATGCTGCCAGAGACCATCAGAGTACATCCGAGGGCTACGCCCCTCCCAGCAATACACTGCCTCCCCACACCTCCTTTAACAACCCCCCACCCCAGGGATCCCGGTAATAGGGGGACCCCCACAGGGACTCCTGGAATTTTTCTTTTAAATTTACAATATCCAATTTTTTTTTTTTCCAATTAAGGGGCAATTTAGCTTGGCCAATCCACCTAACCTGCACATCTTTGGGTTGTGGGAGTGAAACCCATGCAGACATGGGGTGAATGTACAAACTCCACACGGACATTCCGCTTGTACACGGAATGTACAAACTCGAAGGGCCGGGATTCGAACCCGGGTCCTCAGCCTGACGTCCCAGTGCTAACTACTGCATCACATGCCGTCCCGGGACTCCTGTAATAGGGGGACCCCTACAGGGATTCCTGTAATAGGGGGTTGCCCCACAGGGACTCATGTAATAGGGTGACCCCCCAAAGGGACCCCTGTAATAGGGGGATGTCCCTGTAATAGGGGGACCCCCTGCCTAAAGGAACCCCCTGTACAGACCCCCCACACTCAGAAACCCCCCCACACTGACCCCCCCCCCCGCAGAAAAGGGATCCCTGTCTGAAGCTAGAGAGGAGCCCAGATAGAGGCAGTGGGAAGCATTAGAGATGAAATACTTACCTTGCAGCTCCACCTGACCATAGCTCGAAGGAGAGCAACTATGGTCTGTATCTGGCTCCCTCAGATCCGTTAGCTGGAAGTCATTCATAGCTTTCCAGTAGTGGTATGTGATTGACAGTTTCTACAAACCATCTGCAGCTTCGATTCATCCATCAATGTTTGTAAACATTGACCACATCAAAGAGAGGTAAGTGCTTTCTACACTGTGCATTCCAATCACTCACACGTGTGATTTCATTGCACTTACATCTCTGACCTAGAGGCCTCCTATAGGGTGTGATATGACCAGCCCCCCAACCCCTCTATCCCTCCCCCCCCACCCCTGTTAGGGTGGGTCTCAAAATTGCAAGGGTCTCTTTGTCGCTTGAAAGGGCCATTCAACCTGTGACCACTGCCAGACAGTAACCCAAACAATCTCGGAGTTTCATTTAAATCCTAGTCCAGGGGATTGGAGAATCACGGAGGGTCGGTGAAGAGAGTGTCTGGCTCACGTGGGTCATTGAGACCCATTCCCATTCATTTACATCTTTCCGCTGGCGTGCGGTCGCGAATCGCGATCCCGTCGCCAGTGAGGGTTGGAGCATCACGTTCGGATCTGCGCCTGGCACAATCCCAATTTCCCCGACGCCCGGTTCCCTGTTCCATCGGAAAATGAGCTCCGGGCATTGCAGGTCTGAGGGTCCAGTCCTTCATCAGCGAACACAAAAAATATTTATTAATAAGATTTGTACAGCAGCCTCTTGGCAGTCGCCAGCTTCCAGAATGTCTCTGCCCAGAAGCCTCTCTCACCATGGGGTGAAGAATGGCCGTTGGTCGGAGAATGGCCGTTGGCCGCCGTGAATCCCGCCCCTGCCCCCGCCGAAGTCTCCGGTACCGGAGATTGGGCAGGGGCGGGAATCGGGCAGTGCCGGTTGGCGGGACCCCCCGCTGGATTCTCCGGCCCGGGTGGGCCGAAGTTCCGCCCAGAAATTGCCTGTCCCGCCGGCGTAAATCAAACCTGGTATTTACCGGCGGGACCAGGCGGCGTGGGCGGGCTCCGGGGTCCTGGGGGGGGGGGCGCGGGGCGATCTGACCCCGGGGGGTGCCCCCACGGTGGCCTGGCCCGCGATCGGGGCCCACCGATCCGCGGGCGGGCCTGTGCCGTGGGGGCACTCGTTCCCTTCCGCCTCCGCCACGGCCTCCACCATGGCGGAGGCGGAAGAGACTCTCCCCACTGCGCATGCGCGGGAAACTGACAGCGGCCGCTGACGCTCCTGCGCATGCGCCGGGAAACTGACAGCGGCCGCTGACGCTCCCGCGCACGCGCCGCATTTCCGCGCCATCTGGCGGGGCAACAAAAGCCATTTCCGCCAGCTGGCGGGGCGGAAATCCCTCCGGCGTCGGCCTAGCCCCTCAATGTCGGGGCTAGGCCGCCAAAGATGCGGAGCATCCCGCACCTTTGGGCCGGCGCGATGCCCGTCTGATTGGCGCCGTTTTTGGCGCGAGTCGGCGGACATCGCGCCGTTGGGGGAGAATTTCGCCCCTGAGTCCCGACTGGTCATTGTTATAACTCCCACAGCACCCACGGTGACGACCCGGTTAATCTTGTGGAGCCTCGTGGAGTACGAGCTGCCCCGCTGAGGGGCTTTCGCAATGCGAAGCACTGTGCCACCGTCCCGCTTTGTGTGCATTTATTGTGACATACCCCCGGGAAACATCATCTAATTCAAGTTGGGGGTACGCGTGACCCAAACCCAGCTTTATGTAAGATTGACCTTCTACCAACTTTACATCCAGGTTTTCAGCTCTCGGGATTGGATATTTATCCAGCTTAGCGGCCTGATTAACTCCTAGTTTATAATCGCCGCAAATGCGGATGACATTGGTGAGTTTCAATACGGTGCAAGAGGTATTCCCCATTCCGAACTGGTTTTGCCTAATTCATCATGGAAGACACTCTTGTATTTTCCTATCAGTTTGGGCAGTTCCCCTTCCCTACTTGAAAACTCTCAGCCCAATTCAACTTGATTTCTTGAAACCATTCGCGATCGAGAAGGCGTGGTCCTTCACCCATCAGTATTAGCACTGGGAGCTGAATAAACTGTTGTCCGTAGCTTACAGTTACCATTGTGGTGACTTTTATTTTCATTGCTACACCCGTATAAGTCTTCAGCTTGGCAGACGTTCTCTTTCAGTTCAATGGTTGGACTCCCCCTCTTAGGTACTGAAATGTGTGCTCACCCATCACAGTGACTGAAGCCCCTGTCTCCACTCTAATCTAAAGAGGCTTCCCATTTACCCAGAGTGTTACAACAATCGGTCTATCTTAGATTAAACAGAGTGAATTCCAGCATGATTAATGCTAATCTCTTCTGCATTATATACTTGGAACACCTTGTTTTTTAAAAATAAATTTAGAGTACCCAATTCATTTTGTTTCCAATTAAGCGGCAATTTAACGTGGCCAATCCACCTACCCTGCACATCTTTGGTTTGTGGCGGCGAAACCCACGCAAACATGGGGAAAATGTGCAAACTGCACATGAACAGTGACCCAGAGCCGGGATGGAACCTGGGACCTCGGCGCCATGAGGCAGCAGTGCTATCCACTGTGCCACCGTGCTGCTCTAGGAACACCTTGGTTGATTGATTACTCGGCGATCTTGATTTCGCTCTGCACTGCATTACCAAACGTCCTCTTTTGCGACAATAAAAACACTCAGCCTCCTTAAACACATATGATTCAGGAGTGTGGTTGTATTCCACTTTAAGCATTACTCATTGATTGCTCATTCTGTACCTTTTATTTTGTTGGTGGCTGAAATTGTTTGCTGCTTCGCAGCTGCTTCATTGGTTTTGGCACCACAGCTGGCTTCAGGTTCCTGCCCTAACTGATGAACAGCACCATTTTGTGCGCTCTGCAGCTCTTGTGCACCTTTTACAGGGTTTTCCATGGCCAGTGCTATCTCCATTGCTCATTTAAAATTATTGTAAACCTCTGCAAGCAATCTGCATTCAATAGTGTTGCTGCTCACACCACAGGCTAACCTATCCCGTAACATGTCATTTAGGGTGGCTCCAAAATCACAGTACATCAATAATTGCTTCAGCTGAGCAATGTAAGTTGCATTCAATTTGCCTGGGGCACTCATGCTCAAATTAAATTTGAATCATTGGAGTATAACTGATGGTTGATGTTGCAATTAAGCCATCACTATATCCACAAGCTCACTAAATGATTTGGGATCAGGCGCGGTTGAGGCTGTAGGACTGTGAATAAGGTAGTCTGATTTCCCCAAGCACTTAGGAAAATTGCTTTGTGTTTTGCCTCCTCACTTATTTTGTTTGCTTAGAAATAATACCCAAGACGCTTGGCATATTGTGTCCAGTCCTCCGTGGAGGAGTCAAATGTTTCTCTTCACCCAAAGAGAGGCATTCTGGTGAGTACTTTTCTTTTGAGACTTATATTGAAACAGGATACTCACTGATGTTGGGCCAGAGGCAGTGTCAGGATAATTTATCCTCATCGCTAAATATAAAGATGCACTTTCACAGACTTAATTAGTGAACATAAAAGGTATTTATGAATAAGAATTGCACAACAGCCTCATGGCTGTAGTCTGCTCCCAGAATGTGTCTGCCCAGGAGCCGCTCTTACTTTAAAAAAAAATAAATTTAGAGTACCCAATACACTTTTTACAATTAAGGGGCAATTTAGCGTGGCCAATCCACCTACCCTGCACATCTTTTGGGTTGTGGGGACAAAACTCACGCAAACACGGGGGGGAATGTGCAAACTCCACATGATCCCAGAGCCAGGATCGAACCTGGGATCTCGGCGCCGTGAGGCAGCAGGGTTAACCCACTGCGCCACCGTGCTGCCCACTGCTCTTACCATGGGGTGATTCCAAACTCTGAATCCAAATTGGCCATTCAGGCCATGTGATCCTTACTCTGCTGTGTTGCCCTTAAAGGGACAGTCACCACAGTGCTGCATTGTTGAACAAAGCTGGAATGCTCCAGCCATTGGGATTCGCTGTACCCGCCGGCTGCACACCTCGCCTGCGGGTTTCAATGGGAAATCATATTGGCAGCCGAGGGAATAGAGAATCCTGCCACCAGCAAACAACACGCCACTGAGAAACATGTGGCTGGGGGACTGGAGAATCCAGCTCCAGATGTACTTCTCACTGGTAGTGACTGAACCTGCATTGTGTGACTCACAATGTTTTCGACAAGTCGTAAAATCTTCTGAAAGGTGTCTTTTTCCTGTGTTAAGACACAGAGAATTGAAGGTTTGACCTGAGAAGGTTTTCTATCACATATAGAGGTCTGTAATTGATGTGCCCCAAGGGTGGTACAGGGTGAGGCTTGTGGTATTAGAAGGGCATACCCATCACGATAATTCCTTGCCTCGGAGAGCCAGGCGGGAGATAGGATAGGCTGGGGGAAGAGTGCGCAGCAAATGAAAGTAGTGGAAAAAATGAGTCTGGCACCATCTCACACATGGGCCAGAGAGGCAGGGCAGTGGCAGCAATGTACACCAGAGCAAGGTGACACAGTCAGGAGTTACAGAAACAATACAGAACACCGCACGAAGGAGAAGCATGAGATATTACCTTGAGGTAAGAGTCTACCATCTCAGAAGGTCGTATGTCAACGTGACTGTGAACCAGTGCAGACGAAGGCTATGATTTTCAAGAAAAGTGGTTGAAAAGATACAGTCGAGCAAGATCTGGCATGGAACTCACCCAATCCACATGCCCTGCCAACTTCACTGAAGGTTACCGTTTCCCCCAATTTCTATGCAGCCTGCTCCTTCTTGCCACCTGCAGAGTGCTCAGGCATTTCCCAATCAGGTGCCCACTGTTGCATCTCCACCCTCAGTGCTGAGTTCAAACAGGCACAATTTTGGCTGTTGGAAGTGTATGGGAGTTACAATTTTGTGGAGTAGATGTAAATGCCCGTGAAGGGTGGATGGGGTCTGTTTAATTGTCAAGATCTGAAGATATTTTTTTAAATATTCAGCTCTTTAGACTGCAGCTGGCAGTGAGAGTTTAAAAAACTCTGGTCTGCTGCTCTGATCGACAGGCTAGATGGTAGAGCATCTGTTCCAATAGTTTCAATAGTTAGTTGTTGACATCTCCCGAAGAGCTCTTTATGAAAGTTTGGCTAAGTTTCAGAGGCTACAATTATTTCAGCAGGGGATTCTGAGTTGCAATTTGATTGACGGGTTAAAGAATATATTAAAGGATTTGGTTTGTTCAATGGATTGAAGTGTGTTTGTTTTTATCAATATTAAGCACTTGATATTTAAATTATTTAAACAAGATCGCATGAATGGACATTTTATTACTATCAAGTTTGTATAGTAAGAGCTGTATTAATTTTTTGAACTTTATCATATTTCATTTCCACATGGTCCCTGAGGTCTGCACATGGTGGATGTTGGGGAAGATGGCATTGAGTTGGCATGGGGGTATAAGGGACCACAGGGAGTGACGGGTGAAGGCTAGATGGGCGAACTCCTTTTATTGCAACTGGGATGAAGTTCAAGTGAACCAAAGCAGGTATTTTAACCAGCTGCCCCATCACTCGCCCACCCCTATGGCCACCTAGGATATGCTTCCAGGGTTGGTGTGCCCTATTATATCCTGAATTGCTCCCCCAGAGTGGAGATCACACCATTTGGAGGCCATTCTAGTGAGGAATAAAACTCCGGACACCGAGCTTCATAAAATAAATGAGCACAATCCCTGAGTCAGATGATCTCAACCAAAGTGCTGTTAGGTTGCTAAAATGGGCAGCAGTTTTCCTGGGTTTGGAATGGGCAGCAAAACAATCCAGGATCCTTGTACTTGATCAGAAGCACCACCTCTGAAACATTCACTCCTGTGGACATCAAGCTTGAATGCAACATTTTTTAAGATGGATGGGGGCAGGGAGTGGGAATAAAGGTTGGGTTGATCTTCACATGATCTCAGGCAGCATGTTAAAATTATTGAAAGGCTTCGGGACTGCAGAGAATACCCAGCAGGCCTCAATCTTCTGAGAAATTAGAAGCAGCCAGACATTAATCAGCAGCCAAAGTAGCAATTAACTTGCAGTGGACAATTCCTTGACGTAGTGCTGCCGAAAGGTTCTTCCTGCCTCGACGTGCCGTGGATTAGTTGATCGAGTGCAGACCAACATCGCCACTGTCTTTCGCAAACATGGAAAACCAATAGAACATAGCCCATCTTGTTTCGTGCAGACAAGATCTGCTCACGAAGGTTCCATGCAAACCATATTTTGTGGGTGGGTTAATTTGAATCATTCCAGACGTGGTTTTTGACCTTCACCAGTGCCACCTTGTGCATCCTCTGGATCAAAGGTGTGATAACTCTGGTGCAGAAACCCTCTGCCTTTACATCAGTTTCATTAAAATACTCCACTTGCACTTACATTGCGCAAATTTATTACATCAAAATGTTTCAGAATGCATGCATATCCTTTTATTAAAACTGAGTTTTTTTTCTTGCAAGTGGCTGAATAACCGCTGCAGCTGTGAAATTGCTTTGTGGATTTCCATTTTCTTTTGCAATACATGTACAAGTTTAGGCCTCCTCTGATGGTGTCTTCTCAGGTGCTGCAGTCACCTGGGACTCGACCCTGGATTTGCTTTCTTTTCTCAGGCAGCAGTGTTCAGGCCTATTTCTGCACAGCTCCAGGAGTCTGCGGGCTGATTCCGGGCATTAACTGCACATTCTGGGAACAGGTTATCAGTGTGCTTTTTATTGAGTGCTGCTTTGCAGACACTTGCGATTGAATAGTTGGGGCAAATTTGCATCTTGCCACTTGATGAACTTTGATGGATGGCCACAAAAGATTCGCAAATTCTTGCACAGAGTTTCAGGAGCAGTTGATAATCAATTGGGCCAAATCTCGCCCATGACAAGCCAGAGATGCCCGTCGACAGCAGTAATTGAACATTCCGAGATTTGCATGAATTTGAATCTTCCCATTAAATCCTTTAATGGCTCTCGATTGCCCATGAACTCAGAAAAAAAAATGCCACTTAAGGAAAAAAAGCCATTGCAGAGGATACGTGAGCTAATTGACAAAGCTTGATGGATTGTCTTTAGAAATTCACAGATTTATCACAGGCATTCCGTGATGCTTCATAACGATCTGAGCAGCAGGAGGTGTAGGAACAGTCTCATTTAACATGTTTTCCAAGTCCATGAAATGACCCGAAGTGTCACTTCCGAATGTATAATATGTGACAAAAAATAATGAATGTAACATTTTAATAGAGTCATCTGATTGATAGTGACACTGGCGCCCAAAGATCCAGGGGCATTACCTTCACTGCAAAGTCCGGCACCGCCAGAAAGCGGGTCACTGGCACAACTGAAAAAGGCAAAAAAGAAGAATTCTCTCATCAACTGGGACTATAAAAGCCAAATATAAGGATGGCATGTTATTAGTATGAAATAATCTGTATGTATAAATCATAATTACATTCAGATCACATCAGATAACGTCCTTGACTACCGACGAACAAATAGCATGGAAGACACAGGTCAGCACAGTGGTTAGCACAATTGCTTCACTGCTCCAGGGTCTCAGGTTCGATTCCCAGCTGGGTCACTGTCTGTGCGGACTCTGCACGCTCTCCCCGTGTCTGCGTGGGTTGCCTCCGGGTGCTCCGGTTTCCTCCCACAGTCCAAAGATGTGAGGGTTAGGTGGGTTGGCCAAACTAAATTGCCCTTAGTGTCCAAAAAAAAGGGTTAAGTGGGTGTTACTGGGTTACAGGGATGGGGTGGATGGGTGGGCTTGAGTGGGGTGCTCTTTGTAGGGGCCGGTGCAGACACGATGGGCCGGGTGGCCTCCTTCTGCATTGTAAATTCTATGATTCTATTACAAAAGTAACTAAACAGATGGATCTGTTTTTAAAAAAAAGTTTTTTTTCTATGATTTGGGCTTGTATGGATGAGGAAAGAAAGAGACCTAACACATTGTGGGATTGCAGACATGTCCAGGAATATAAACCAGTGAACCAGAATTGCTTCATTTCCTGCAGTTAGTTAACAGGGGCGAAATTCTCCAGAAACGGCGCGATGTCCGCCGACTGGCGCCCAAAACGGCGCCAATCAGACGGGCATCGTGCCGCCCCAAAGGTGCGGAATGCTCCGCATCTTTGGGGGCGGAGCCCCAACACTGAGGGGCTAGGCCGGCACCGGAGGAATTTCCGCCCCGCCAGCTGGTGGAAACGGCCTTTGTTGCCCCGCCAGCTGTCGCGGAATGACATCCCCGGGCGGCGCATGCGCAGGAGCGTCAGCGGCCGCTAACAGTTTCCCACGCATGCGCAGTGGAGGGAGTCTCTTCAGCCTCCGCCATGATGGAGACCGTGGCGGAGGCGGAAGGGAAAGAGTGCCCCCACGGCACAGGCCCGCCCACGGATCGGTGGGCCCTGATCGTGGGCCAGGCCACCGTGGGGGCATCCCCCGGGGCCAGATCACCCCGCGCCCCCCCCCAGGACCCCGGAGCCCACCCACGCCGCCTTGTCCCGCCGTTGAAAAGGTTAAACCACCCCGGCGGGACAGGCAATTTATCGGCGGGACTTCGGCCCATCCGGGCCGGAGAATCCAGCGGGGGGGCCCCCCAAGCGGTGCGGCCCGATTCCCGCCCCCGCAGAATATCCGGTGCCGGAGACTTCGGCAACCGGCGGGAGCGGGATTCATGGCCGCCCCCGGCGATTCTCCAACCCGGCGGGGGGTCGGAGAATGACGCCCCAGATTACCAAATACTTTTATTTTATTCTTGCTCAGGATTTGGGTGCCCTTGGCTAGGCCTCCATTTATTGCCCATCCTTAATTGCCCTTGGTTGTGGCGCTGGGCTGCCTTCTTGAACCGCTGCAGTCAATGTGGTGTAGGGAGGGAGTCCCAGGATTTTGACCCAGCGACAGTGAAGGAACGGCCGATATATTTCCAAGTGAGGATGGTGTGTGCTTTGGAGGGGAACTTGCTGGTGGCGGTGTTTCCATGTGCTTGCTGCCCTTGTCATTCTAGATAATATAGGTCACGTGTTTGGAAGTTGCTGTCGAAAGTACGAGCACATTTTCTCTGGTTCCCATTCATTCGTTACCATGGAAAAGCTTCAATCTCTCAGGTTCATATTAATGAAATACTGAAGGATTCAAACTACCCAACTCTTCTTACATTTTAGAAACACAATGGGCCAGCCGTCCATATTTGGCACCTTGAATACTTGGAGAATCGAAAGGTCTTAAAAATAAAAATTAACATTGGCGAGTCAGAACTAAATTTTCACATGTTATGCCCACACAAGTTTACATTTAAGGTTGACAAACTCGATCTCAGTTGTCTTCTAAGAGAAACCAGATGAAGAGAAACTTCAGGTAAAGATTGTTGCTGTTGGTTTCAGAATTTAGCGTAAGGTAGCATTGCGATTGTGTTACTGGACGAGCAGTTGCAGAGGCTTGAGTTCAAATCCGATCATGGCAGCTGGGAATTTAAATTCAATTAATTAAATTAATCTAGAATTAAAAGTAAGCTTCTATCAGCATTGGCGACCCTGAAGTGATGAGATTATTGCTTGGATGGACTATGGTTCAGGAACCTGGCTCGCCACCGCCTCCTCAAGGGCAATTAGAGATGGGCAACGGCTGGTGGTTTAAGAGTTTAGAGTAAAATTTGGCTCATTATTGTCCTTTCGGGGACGAAATCTATTTGGCGTACCTGTTCTGGCCTATTTGGGCCTCGAGGCCCACAGAAATGTGATTGATTGTTAACTGCCCTCCGAAATAGCCCAGCAAACCACTGTACGTTCTGTGTCCTATGTTCTAAACCACTTGGTTGCACTCAAAGCCAACTTATTACCACCTTCTCCTGGAGAAGAAATCCTAGCTTTGTGAGTATCGCTCACTTCTCACAAAAGAGTGAAAAAAGAAACATTGAGGTGCCAGTTTTAAACTTGGTCAGGGAATCGAGAGTCGTGGGGATAAGGTGGGAAAGTGGAGGTGAGGATTATGACATCAGATCAGTCACGATCTCATTGAATGGCGGAGCAGACCCGATGGGCCGAATGGCATACTTCTGCTACTGCGTCTTCTGGTCTCATGCATTAATTACTTTCGAGCAAATAACGTTGGAAACATTCAGCAGGTCAGGCATTATCCATCGAGACAAACTGTCCAGTCTTTTCTGGGGTGGGATTCTCTGCTCTTGGGACTAAGTCCCCACGCCATCGTGAAAACTGCGGGGCGGGATTTTCTCAGTCCACGCCGGGTCAGAGAATCGTCGGGCCGGGCGCCAATCGTGCGACGCCACACCGACGCCGGTCTGCCGATTCTCCGGTGAGCAGAGAATCAGCGCCATTGGCGCCGGCTCTATGCGGCCCCCCCCCCCCGGCGATTCTCCGTCCGGGATGGGCCGAGTGGCAACCCAAAAAAGCCCGAGTCACGCCGGCGCCGTTCACATCTGGTCTTACCCAGCGGGACCTCGGTGTCCATTCTGGATGGGGCAGCCTGGTGGGGCGGGAGGAGGGTTCCGATCCCGGGGGGGGAGGGGGCTCCACCGTAGCCTGGCCCGCGATTGGGGCCTACCAATCGGCGGGCTGGCCTCTCGTGGTGGGGGCCCCTTTTGCTCCGCGCTGGCCCCTGTAGCCCTACGTCATGTTGTGCCGGGGCCGACTCGGAGAAGGAAGCTACCGCGCATGCGCGCATTCGCGCCGGTTGCAGTGCGCATGTGCAGACCCGCGGCACCCATTTGACGCCGGTATCGGCGGCTGGAGCGGCGTAGGTCGCTCCAGTGCTGTGCTTGCCTCCTGTAGGGCAGAGGATCGCTACACATAACTGTCCGATGATGCCATCGTTAAACTCTCCAGTTTTTACGACGGCGTCAACACTCTGCCTTCAGATGGGAAAGTCCCACCCGTGTGGTCTTTTACGTCAGGAAAAGATTCACAGCCTTGCAGAGGGCTAGTTGGCAGCTGTCGTGGAGATCGCAGCTCCAGCTGCCGATATGGCTCCCCGCACTTCCGGGTCATGGCGGCGGCCTCCAGCGGCCGCGTCGTGCTCCGTGGCGGAATCAGCCTGCGGCCGTGGACTCCAGCAATAGTGCCCCGCATTGGCCGCCCGCCCAACCCGGAGAACCCCCCTGGACGGGGGACACTCTGCCGCGGGATGGGAGAATCCTGCCCAACATGATTGAGCACTCAATGGAAAACCCCTGTCTTGGAGCACTGTCAACTGGTTGGAAAGTCGTACGTCCCCAGTTTCTAAGATTCTGCCCAATCATTTAAAAATGTTGGAAAATCAGGGCTGTGGTCTCATGGGCACGTGGTGGCACAGTGGTTAGCACAGTTGCTTCACAGATCCAGGGTCCCAGGTTCAATTCCTGGCTTGGGTCACTGTCTGTGCGGAGTCTGCACGTTCTCCCCGTGTGTGCGTGGGTTTCCTCCGGGTGCTCCAGTTTCCTCCCATAGTCCAAAGCTGTGCAGGTTAGGTGGGTTGTCAATGATAATTTGCCCTTAGTGCCCCCACAAAAGGTTAGGTGGGGTTACTAGGTTATGGGGTTAGGGTGGAAGCATGGGCTTAAGTAGGGTGCTCTTTTGAAGAGCCGGTGCAGACTCGATGGGCCGAAAGGCCTCCTTCTGCACTGTAAATTCTATGATTCTATGATTTTCCTGTTGGATGAATGCCAGAGACGGATTTGAAACACTAATCTATCTGTGCAGTTCTAGCCATGTCATAAAACATGAGGGTAAACCTCAAGTAGTTTCATAGAATCCCTACAGTGCAGAAGGAGGCCATCCGGCCCATCAAGTCTGCACCGACAGTTCAAAAGACCACCCCACCTACGTCCAATCCCCCACCCTATTCCTGCAACCCCACCCTAAGGGGCATGACCAACCCACCTAACTACCACGTCTTTGGACTGTGGGAGGAAACCGGAGCACCCGGAGGAAACCCACGCAGACACGGGGGAGAACGTGCAAACTCCACACAGGCAGTCACCTGAGGTTGGAATCGAACCTGGGACCCTGGTGCTGTGAGGCAGCAGTGATAACCACTATGCCACCGTGCCATCCCGTTTCTTCCCAGTTTCCACCAGAGATTGGATTACAGCCTGGAGGTCGCTCCTTAATATCAGTTGTGTTTTGTACATAGAATCATACAGCTCTGAAGGACATTTGGCCCATCATTCCTGTACTAGCTCTGTGAAAGAAAAACAACGCTTCAACTCACTGCCCAGCTCTTCCCTCAGAGCCCTGTCAACATTTCATTATTGATACAGCCAATTTCCTTTTGAACGTTATTGCTGAATCGGCTTCCAGTCCCCTTTCATGCAGTGCATATTAGATCTTAACAACATGTTGTACAAAAGATTTCTCCTCAACTGCTTATTTTCATACAGCTTTTTAATGTGGTGTGAATTTTTAAAAAAATAATTTTTAATTATTTACAGTATGCGGTGAAATGTGGAAGTTATAACACAAAACAGTCGCACTGATTTTAAATGATACATAACCTGAAAGCCCACTCAAATTGCTGAGTTGATTTCCTTTCTTTGAAGTGGTGGTTGATGGGTTGGATGCCAATTATTTGCTCGTTAAGTAATATCAGAGAATTGATGAGTTTATTTAATGGTGCAGACGGGGAGTTTGCATTATTAATGACGGATGGTATCATTTTAAGCTATTTTCAGGATAAAGTTGGCAACTTACAATTGGATTAAACTGATGGTTCGTCCACTGCTTGGCTAAAAGAATTACGAGAATACAAATATGGATAATTGAAAACTTTAATTGACTGGAAGTTGTCCTGAACATTATATGTTACTGTTCTCTGCTCTTCAACCTAAGTATGTAAAAACAATGCTTTGAGTTCACAAAATACTTGGCAGCATTAGTAGAGGGACGAATGAAACAGTGAGTAGGCCGTGTACCCCTGCAGGAGTGGAAAACAGGCCGGGATTGTTTCAAGGGTCCCTAACCCACACTGGAGGGAGCAGTGGGGGAGTGGAGGGGAGGGGAGGGGAAGATAGCCAATCGCTGTGATCGTCACTTGGGGTGCTCCCCTTAATTAGTCTGGAGTCGGGCCTTAAGAAAGGCGGCTGGACTCTCAAAGCCAGAGGACCAAGTTACGGCCTTGCTGTTTGTAAAAAGCAGCTGATGGCAATGGAGGGGGACAAAGAGAGAGGGTGCTTCGAAATGGAGGTGCGTTCTCTTCCATTTAAAAAAAAATCTTAAATTAAAGAATGGACCCTGCAACTAAATTCTAGTCTCCTCTACCATAATCCTACCTCGGTGGCTCTGCCTTTAGATTCTTAGCCTCCATGCTTTGGAATTTCCTCCACCTGCCTCTCATCCTTTAACATTTCCCTTAAAATCCACTTCTTAAACAAAGGGC
This sequence comes from Scyliorhinus torazame, assembly GCF_047496885.1. Classification (NCBI taxonomy): domain Eukaryota; kingdom Metazoa; phylum Chordata; class Chondrichthyes; order Carcharhiniformes; family Scyliorhinidae; genus Scyliorhinus; species Scyliorhinus torazame. The sequence continues at coordinate 187,477,824 of NC_092721.1, forward strand.
AAGATTCTCTGTTTGGGCGACTATGTTCTCCCGACGGAGGTGAATGGCAACTGATTTGCGCTCCCCGCCATGCAAATTTATGCTTGCCGAGGATTACGAGGGATTCCCGCAGGAATTGCGCTACCGGCGGCAGGCAGCGGAGAATCGAGGCCAAAGCTTTTGGTCACTCATCCAAGTAAAACTCCACCTTTAGTTCAGGGTCCATTCCTCGATTACACCCCTGCAAAGAGCTTTCCTGACGTTTGTCAATGTTGAACGTGCTGTATAATTGCAAGTTATGGCCCTTAATCCTTGTCCGCTGGTGCAGCATCAGTCCCAGATGTGCCGAGGTTAGGGATGCACATTGTTAAAAATGGACTTTTGCATTTCTCACTCCTTTGAAATGAGTTCAGTACTTTTACCTACTCTGTTATTTAAGTCACCTGCTCAACCTGTTACCACATCAATAGCAGAAATACAACTTATTGCATTTGAGGAATGTTCCTGTTTATAGCAATCAGCTTCAATTTTACATTGTTCCAGCTGGATCAGTTCACACATCTGTTGAATGTTTGTGGAGCCACATTTCTCCAGTACTTCTCTGATTTAAGGAGCATGCGAGGGACTTTGAGGGGAACATACATGAGAGACAGCTTTGGTGTGTGTCAATTTCTTTCATTGAACCAAAGAATTCAACACTGCGAACCTGAATTGATATTCAGGCCAATGTTAATATCTCAAAGGGTGAACATGCTGCATTTCATTTCTCAAAGAGGGCTGTATTCTCTATAGCCCGATGCCAAAATCGTGTTTGGCGATCGGGCGGAGAATGGATTTTCGCGGCAAAATCGAGGCCAGTGGCGTTTTGACGCCGGTCCACCATGCCCCGCCCCCTTCAAACTGCCATCATCGTGATGCATGCCGTTTCAGCGCCGTTGGCGTGTCATCAGCAGGCCCACCCGTGATGCTCCGCCCCGATGGGCCGAATTCCCGACGTCGCGGGACACGCGTGGTATCAGCCGTGCAGGAACCCGGCGTGGTGGCTGCGGACTGTGTTCTGCGCCGCCACACTCGGCCGGGATCAGTGCCTCTGGCTGCGGGTGGCTTCTGCAACGGCTGGGGGGTGGTGGGGGCTGGCCGTGGGGTGGGCTGTGGGGTCGCGGTTGGTGGGTTGGGGTCGCGCATGGCCGGCGTCATGTTGTACGGCGCGACCGGTGCAGGTCGTCAGTCGTCCGAATGCGCGGCCCGGGACCCGGCCCTTTTCGGCGTGTTCCACGGGCGTTTCAACCAGCGCCGGTGCTGGCCCCTCACCGGTACCAGAATCGGTGAGCAGTTTGCACCGATTTGCCGATCGTGAAACACCACGGGTCCCGCGCCGGCGTCGGCACTTCACCGCAGGAACGGAGAATCCAGCCCTTTAGAATGATGAAATCTTTTGTTTCCACTTGAGGAGGGCAAATCTCGAGTTCAGCGATGGACGACAGTCACCAAGACGTGATCGAAAAGAAACGTCTTGACCCATAGTGAGAATCTGGGCCGTACTGTCGCACAGAGTAGCTGAGACGAATAGTATCCATTTTTAGTATTCTGTCTATTATGAAGGTTATGTGAGTAGACTTAAGCTAGGAAGGAAGAGAGATTTTGTGTGGAGTTTCCATACAATATGGAATAGTTGGATTAACGGCCTGTTTCTGTGCTGTTTATTTTATGTAATTCCATTCATGTAAAGCTTTGTACAAATACTTTGCCTGTAAGTTTTTAAAAATGTAATCGTTTATGGAATGTGGGCATTGCCGGCTGTGCCAGAATTTATTGCCCATCCCTAATTGCCCTTGAAGGGGCATTTAAGAGTCAGCCACATTGCTGTGGGTCTGGAGTCACATGTAGGCAAAACTAGGTAAGAACAGCAGATTTCCTTCCCGAAAGGAGATGAGTTAACCAGATGGGTTTTTACAACAGTGGTTTCATGGTCATCATTGGAGTTTTAATTCCAGATTTTTATTGAAGTAAAATTTGGTCATCTGCTGTGATGGGATTCGAACCCAGTTCGCCAGAGCTTCATCCTGGCTCTACTGGATCAGAGTCCAGTGGCAATACCACTAGACCACTGCCTCCCATCACGTAGCCGTATTGCTGCTAATCCTTCTCCCTAAACAGGTGGGACTCTAGGCAAGGGTGGGAACAAGAGTTTGAGTAAGAGTGTCGCCACAGAGGAAAACCTCAGTAGCTTGGGCTGACTCCTATTTTCTGAGCTTGGGAATTTGTGTCTCGATAAAGGAGGAGGGGAGCTAGTCACTTCCATTCTCAAAAATGTGAGAAATGCCAGAACAGAAACGGAACATTCAGTTCAGGAAGACTGGCCGCTTCAGGGGATGTGGTCGAAACTGGCAAAGCCAGCGTTTCGGGATCATTCCTTCGGATCATTCGGGAGGCAGAAGGGGTCATAGATAGCAGCTTCAGGGAATTAGTTACACCAAAGATTGGAGATAGGTGGGTAACTGTAAGAGGGACTGGGAAAAAGCAGTCAGTGCAGGGATCCCCTGCGGTCGTTCCCCTGAGAAACAAGTATACCGCTTTGGATACTTGTGGGGGGGATGACTTACCAGGGGTAAGCCATGGGGTATGGGCCTCTGGCACGGAGTCTGTCCCTGTTGCTCAGAAGGGAAGGGGGGAGAAGAGCAGAGCATTAGTAATTGGGGACTCTATAGTCAGGGGCACAGATAGGAGATTTTGTGGGAGCGTGAGAGACTCACGTTTGGTATGTTGCCTCCCAGGTGCAAGAGTATGTGATGTCTTGGATCGTGTTTTCCGGGTCCTTAGGGGGGAGGGGGAGCAGCCCCAAGTCGTGGTCCACATTGGCACTAACGACATAGGTAGGAAAGGGGACAAGAATGTCAGGCAGGCTTTCAGGGAGCTAGGATGGAAGCTCAGAACTAGAACAAACAGAGTTGTTATCTCTGGGTTGTTGCCCGTGCCACGTAATAGTGAGATGAGGAATAGGGAGAGAGAGCATTTAAACACGTGGCTACAGGGATGGTGCAGGCGGGAGGGATTCAGATTTCTGGATAACTGGGGCTCTTTCTGGGGAAGGTGGGACCTCTACAGACAGGATGGTCTACATCTGAACCTGAGGGGCACAAATATCCTGGGGGGGAGATTTGTTAGTGCTCTTTGGGGGGGTTTAAACTAATGCAGCAGGGGCATGGGAACCTGGATTGTAGTTTTAGGGTAAGGGAGAATGAGAGTATAGAGGTCAGGAGCACAGATTTGACGTCGCAGGAGGGGGCCAGTGTTCAGGTAGGTGGTTTGAAGTGTGTCTACTTCAATGCTAGGAGTATACGAAACAAGGTAGGGGAACTGGCAGCATGGGTTGGCACCTGGGACTTCGATGTTGTGGCCATTTCGGAGACATGGATAGAGCAGGGACAGGAATGGATGTTGCAGGTTCCGGGGCTTAGGTGTTTTAGTAAGCTCAGAGAAGGAGGCAAAAGAGGGGGAGGTGTGGCGCTGCTAGTCAAGAGCAGTATTACGGTGGCGGAGAGGATGCTAGATGGGGACTCTTCTTCCGAGGTAGTATGGGCTGAAGTTAGAAACAGGAAAGGAGAGGTCACCCTGTTGGGAGTTTTTTATAGGCCTCCTAATAGTTCTAGGGATGTAGAGGAAAGGATGGCGAAGATGATTCTGGATAAGAGCGAAAGTAAAAGGGTAGTTATTATGGGAGACTTTAACTTTCCAAATATTGACTGGAAAAGATATAGTTCGAGTACAATAGATGGGTCGTTTTTTGTACAGTGTGTGCAGGAGGGTTTCCTGAAACAATATGTTGACAGGCCAACAAGAGGCGAGGCCACGTTGGATTTGGTTTTGGGTAATGAACCAGGCCAGGTGTTGGATTTGGAGGTAGGAGAGCACTTTGGGGACAGTGACCACAATTCGGTGACGTTTACGTTAATGATGGAAAGGGATAAGTATACACCGCAGGGCAAGAGTTATAGCTGGGGGAAGGGCAATTATGATGCCATTAGACGTGACTTGGGGGGGATAAGGTGGAGAAGTAGGCTGCAAGTGTTGGGCACACTGGATAAGTGGGGCTTGTTCAAGGATCAGCTACTGCGTGTTCTTGATAAGTATGTACCGGTCAGGCAGGGAGGAAGGCGTCGAGCGAGGGAACCGTGGTTTACCAAGGAAGTGGAATCTCTTGTTAAGAGGAAGAAGGAGGCCTATGTGAAGATGAGGTGTGAAGTTTCAGTTGTGGCGATGGATAGTTACAAGGTAGCGAGGAAGGATCTAAAGAGAGAGCTAAGACGAGCAAGGAGGGGACATGAGAAGTATTTGGCAGGTAGGATCAAGGAAAACCCAAAAGCTTTCTATAGGTATGTCAGGAATAAGCGAATGACTAGGGAAAGAGTAGGACCAGTCAAGGACAGGGATGGGAAATTGTGTGTGGAGTCTGAAGAGATAGGCGAGATACTAAATGAATATTTTCGTCAGTATTCACTCAGGAAAAAGATAATGTTGTGGAGGAGAATGCTGAGCCCCAGGCTAATAGAATAGATGGCATTGAGGTACGTAGGGAAGAGGTGTTGGCAATTCTGGACAGGCTGAAAATAGATAAGTCCCCGGGACCTGATGGGATTTATCCTAGGTTTCTCTGGGAGGCCGGGGAAGAGATTGCTGGACCTTTGGCTTTGATTTTTATGTCATCATTGGCTACAGGAATAGTGCCAGAGGACTGGAGGACAGCAAATGTGGTCCCTTTGTTCAAAAAGGGGAGCAGAGACAACCCCGGCAACTATAGACCGGTGAGCCTCACGTCTGTAGTGGGTAAAGTCTTGGAGGGGATTATAAGAGACAAGATTTATAATCATCTAGATAGGAATAATATGATCAGGGATAGTCAGCATGGCTTTGTGAAGGGCAGGTCATGCCTCACAAACCTTATTGAGTTCTTTGAGAAGGTGACTGAACAGGTAGATGAGGGTAGAGCAGTTGATGTGGTGTATATGGATGTCAGCAAAGCGTTTGATAAGTTTCCCCACGGTAGGCTATTGCAGAAAATACGGAGGCTGGGGATTGAGGGTGATTTAGAGATGTGGATCAGAAATTGGCTAGCTGAAAGAAGGCAGAGGGTGGTGGTTGATGGGAAATGTTCAGAATGGAGTACAGTCACAAGTGGAGTACCACAAGGATCTGTTCTGGGGTCGTTGCTGTTTGTAATTTTTATCAATGACCTAGAGGAAGGCGCAGAAGGGTGGGTGAGTAAATTTGCAGACGATACTAAAGTCGGTGGTGTTGTCGATAGTGTGTAAGGATGTAGCAGGTTACAGAGGGATATAGATAAGCTGCAGAGCTGGGCTGAGAGGTGGCAAATGGAGTTTAATGTAGAGAAGTGTGAGGTGATTCACTTTGGAAGGAATAACAGGGATGCGGAATATTTGGCTAATGGTAAAGTTCTTGAAAGTGTGGATGAGCAGAGGGATCTAGGTGTCCATGTACATAGATCCCTGAAAGTTGCCACCCAGGTTGATAGGGTTGTGAAGAAGGCCTATGGAGTGTTGGCCTTTATTGGTAGAGGGATTGAGTTCCGGAGTCGGGAGGTCATGATGCAGCTGTACAGAACTCTGGTACGGCCGCATTTGGAGTATTGCGTACAGTTCTGGTCACCGCATTATAGGAAGGACGTGGAGGCTTTGGAGCGGGTGCAGAGGCGATTTACCAGGATGTTGCCTGGTATGGAGGGAAAATCTTATGAGGAAAGGCTGATGGACTTGAGGTTGTTTTCGTTGGAGAGAAGAAGGTTAAGAGGAGACTTAATAGAGGCATACAAAATGATCAGGGGGTTGGATAGGGTGGACAGTGAGAGCCTTCTCCCGCGGATGGAAATGGCTGGCACGAGGGGACATAACTTTAAACTGAGGGGTAATAGATATAGGACAGAGGTCAGAGGTAGGTTCTTTACGCAAAGAGTAGTGAGGCCGTGGAATGCCCTACCTGCTAAAGTAGTGAATTCGCCAACATTGAGGGCATTTAAAAGTTTATTGGATAAACATATGGATGATAATGGCATAGTGTAGGTTAGATGGCTTTTGTTTCGGTGCAACATCGTGGGCCGAAGGGCCTGTACTGCGCTGTATCGTTCTATGTTATATGTTCTCTGTTCTATGTTTGTTGCCTGTCCCTCATCACCCTGCCGTTGGACTGAGTGGCTTTTGATGCCATTTCTGAGTCAACCACATTGTTGTGGATCTGGATTCTTATGTAGGCTTCACCAGGTAAGGGTGGCAGATTTCCTTCCCTCAAGGGTGTTCGTGAACCAGATGGGTTATTTAACAAATGACAATCAACAATAGTTTCATGGTCATCATTAGACAAGCTTTTCAAGATTATGAATTGAATTTAAAATCCACTAGTTGCCATGGTGGGATTTGAATCCTTGAACCCAGAGTATTAGCCTGACCGTTTGGATTAGAAGGCCAGTGCATAGTGGTACTGTCACTGGACTAGTAATCCAGAGACCCAGGGTAATGCTCTGGGGACCTGAGTTCGAATCCCACCATGGCAGGTGGTGGAATTAGAATTCAACAAAAAATCTGGAATTAAAAGTATAGTGACGACCATGAAACCATTGTCAATTGTCATAAAAACCCACCTGGTTCGCTCATTTCCTTGAGGGAAGGAAATCTGCTGTCCTTACCTGGTCTGGCCTACATGTGACTCCAGACCCATGGCAATGTGGTTGACTCTGAAATTCCCTCAGGATGGGCAATGAATACTCGCCCAGTGAGCGGTGCCCACATCGCATGGACGAATAGAATAAAAGTCCCACCCCAGCCAGTCTCCATGTATTATTATTTCATCATGGGTTTTGCACATCATCTACTTCAGAGAACATTAGTTTCCTGAAACATCAATCAAGCTGTATATTTTAAAAATATTTTTGAAATATTAAAAATTCCACATTGACAGGGATCCAAGAGGGTTCATATAGCTTTCAATTAATTGAGAACCACATGTTATCAGTTAACATAAAAGAGGTAGAAATCATTTTGCCTTAGTAATGAACACCTGAGTGAAGTTTCCTTTAGAATTTCACCTCATTAGTTTATCAATGGTGCTCTATTAGGAAAACAAAAGTACTTTTAAGGGATTTATATTTGTATTGGTATAGCTTTAAGTGGGTTTAATTTAGCGTTTCTGTGCCTGGAAGGGTAAAACCCAATTAGATTCATCCAGCCAAATATGCATGTATGCGTTGGGGTTGGTTGAGCTCCATTTGTGCTTTGAGAGAGCTACAGCATGAAGAATAAATACCCCAGCAATGGTTGCTTAGTAACTGGGGCCTTGTAAGGTAGAGAAGCTTTTAAATTTTAGCTGAGCTAATTTGATTGCAAATGGAGATAGGTAGTGTGAGAGAAGGCAGCTCTCACAGATCTGCGAGAAGCAATTGGTTTTACAAGGCTAAAGAGGGAGCATCTCTCTCAGACTTCCGAGACGAAAAGCCAAACTATGGAGTAATGGTTAAGAAAACTGATGCCGGAACTCTAAAGTCCAACTGGCTAAGTAAACTAGAGGAATGAAAAGACATGTCTAAGAAGTCTATAGTTAAATGAACAGAGATAAAGGTATGATTCAGAATAATTCAATTGTGGGTTAATGAACACTCCACACAACCCAAGTGGATTCCCGTGAGTGGGAGGGCGGTAGGAGTATCAAAACTTTTAGTGGTGAAATTATTACCCTTGTGGATCAAAGGTATCTTGTCGTGAAAAGTTGCAATTTTATACATTCATACATCCCAATTTCCTGTTTTTTGTTTCCCCAAAATGGTATCTGCGGCATAATAAAGGAATGTTTCTGTTCTGAAACATTTGTGCCCTAATTGGCTTTGCATCATGAAAATTTATAGACTTTGTAACCAAAGTTCTTTGTGTTATTCTCTATAATCGCACAAGAATTGGAAAGGGATGGAAGGGAATTAATGGAATCAGCATGCCTTTCAGATTTGAGTGATGTATTCAGCTTCAAACAGAGCGGGGTTCAATTATTCATTGATTCATTAGCCCGCTGTAGAATGTGACTGGAGTGGGGGCAATTCTTGTGGCATGTAATTGCGGATTTTGCATTGTGAAAGAATTTTGGCTGCTTTCCTTCAATGCAACAGATCACAATGATAAATATGGTCATGTAAATACTGTGGCTACACGAGCAGGTCAGGGGCTCGGAATTCTGCGGAGACTCCCCTAAGGCGGTTCACAAGGCACAAGTCAGGAGTGGGAGAGAATAACCTCCACTGGACTGGATGCGTGCAGCTCCAGCAACACGTAAGAAGTTCACCACCATTCCGGACAATGCAATCTGCTTGATTGGCACCCCCATCCACCACTTTGACCATTCACTCCCTCCACCACTGACGCACGGTGGCAACAGTGTGTCCAGTTCCCAAGATCTATTGTAGCAATTCACCACATTTCCTTTGACAGCACCTTCCAAACGTGCAGTCTCTACCACCTGGAAAGACAAGGGTAGCAGATGTATGGGAACACCACCACCTGCAAATCCCCCTCCAAGTCACACACTATCCTGACTTGGAACCTTTTCTGTTGTTGAATTAAAATCCTGGAACTCCTTCCCTCACACCACCCGGCTTCTGGATTATTAGTCCAGCGACGTTGCCAATGTGCCACCATCTTTACTCCCTGGTCTGATATTAGAATGCACATGTTGAGTGTCCTATTCAAAGCCTTAAAATTTGCCGTTCTGACTAAGAAATCACCTTTGAAGACCACAGCCATGTCCTTAGTCCCACCCCCGTCAGTCTTTCTTTTCAACATTTCAGCATCGTAATGTCTACATTACAGGTGCCTGAGTAGAAATGCACCAACACATCTCAAATGATCTTAGAATCCCTGTTCTCTGGTTACTGACCCTCATAGCAGTAGAAAGAGTTTCTCTTGTTGAATGTAGTAAAAAAAAACCCTCATCATTTTCAACAACTCTTTTATGACAAAAATAATCTTTGTTGTCACAAGTAGGCTTACATTAACACTGCAATGAAGTTACTGTGAAAAGCCCCAAGTCGCCACATTCCGGCGCCTGTTCGGGAACACTGAGGGAGAATTCAGAATGTCCAATTCACCTAACAGCACGTCTTTCGGGACTTGGGAGGAAACCGGAGCACCCGGAGGAAACCCACGCAGACACGGGGAGAACGTGCAGACTCTGCACAGACAGTGACCCAAGCCGGGAATCGAACCTGGGACCCTGACTCTGTGATGCCCTCCCCATTAAATTTTTCCAGAAAGAACAATCCGAGTATAGTTCCTCCATTGGTATCTTATCTCTGGTGTGTGCACATATATTGATGTGTATGTACACTATATATAGTTATTTATATTTACAATTGTAAAAGTTAAAAGATGTTCAGATTTGTAACCTGAAAACCCCTTGGCGAGAAGAGATATTATTTGTTTGTGTCAAGATGTCTGGAATATATTCCACGCAATTACTGCTGGATGGTCCATTCTTTGCAGCAGCATTTAATAAATGTTCCTGCGTTATTATTTTACTGCAAGATGAAAAGCTCTGGCGGGCAGCAGCCCTCTCGTTCTCCTTGACTCTAAACCTTGGATCTAAAATGATGTTTCAGACTGTTTTCATCCAGAGTTGACAATTTACCAAATGGTCTGTGTTACACCGCTTTGATCTCGGTGACTTTTCCAAAATTCACTCTGGAGCAAGCAGCGAGGGGGCCCCAGTATATCTGCAGTTCATTAGAAACCTTTAGCAGTTTGCAACAATTAGGCTTGTCAGGCTATGAAAACTTTAAATAGTCACTCGCAAAAGAGGAATGGCAGTTTCTTAACAACTTGTTACAACAGGGGTTACCCCAGTATCCTGGGCCATTACTTTCCTTTTGAGAGTCCGTAAAGCCAGCAAAGTAATTAATCAGCCTGACAAGTTTGAGAAGCAATTTAACTTGTTAGTTATTGTGACGCATTAAACCACTGCATCTACCAAAACGATGGCAAAGTTAAGTAACCTGTAGCTACCTGTTTTTCTATTGTATTCTTGTGTAGAAAAGGCCACAGGTGGGATTCTCTGTTTCTGAAACTAAGGGTTTGATTCTCCGCCTTAGCCGGGTAGGAGGCTAGCGGCCGCGCCAAGTAAAACCCCCGGCGTTCCCGACAGAAACGCCTGAGAATGGCCGTGTACGTGGCCCCGCATGCGCACGACGGCGACCTGCAGCGGTCACACCGTACAACATGGCGCTGGGCATGCGCAGACCCAGCCTGCCAGATAGTGCCCCACAGTAACCTCCCTCGCCACCCCCGGGCCACCCCCCACCAGTCCCCCAGACCCCATTGACGCCCCAACCCCCCCCCCCGGCCAGTGGAACGGCTCCCACCCGACTGTGGTCGTGCTGGACACAATCCGCAGCCACCACGCGAGGTTGACAAAACCTCAGACCGCAAGTGATCCACGCCGTGGGGAAGTCGGGCCTTCGGGGGCGGAACATCGGGGGAGGGCCTTCAGGTGACGTCCTGAGGCCGTCCCAACTGTTATGGGCCAGGGTTTAGAGAACCCCAAAGTGTATCATGGAGTTCACCTGACCCACAGCTTTTACTACATTGTGGTATGGGGAGCACACGGCCCACTCTACAGGTGTGGTGCATCAGAAATTTAAAATAAATTTTTAAAGCAAAACAATGTTTATTCTATGAACTCAGTTAACCTTTCTAAAAAATACAGTGAACATCTTAGCAACCATCAATTCAGATACACCCACCAAAGAATACAACACTCTATGGATAACATTTAATAAATTCCCAAACAAGATCCGGAAGACAAAAGACCCTTTTTAAAAGAGATCAGGTTTAAATTCACTACTGAGAGCAGTCAGCACTTTGAAATCACCCAATTGATCTGGCGACTGTCTTTAGTTTGCAGAGAGATCGAAATTACACCTTCTTTGGCTGGCTTCAGCTCCAACACTAAAACAAAACCAAAAAACACAGACACACCCAAGCTTTTCCTCAAAGCGAAACCAAAAAGCAGAGCCAGAGCTCAGCTCCACCCACACTCTGACATCACTACAGCCACTTGAGTCGACAAACATTTCTTAAAGTGACATTCCCATGAAACCTCCCCCCAGAAAAAAAATAAACCATCAGCTTCAAGATGGTTTCTTTTTTCATCTTTTCACTTTCCTTTAAGAAATGCAGACAGTAAATATACTTTTTCGTTTCAAAAAACAACACAGGCAAACAGGTATAATAACACAGTCCATTTTTAGTTCTTCTTCCTGTAACTCGTCATCACATTCTTGACAAAGCATCGGCGATCACGTTTTCTCGTCCTGCCACATGTATTATTTTTAAATGAAATGGCTGTAACAATAAACTTCATCGAAACAGCCTTGCATTGTTATTCCGGAATCGCTCCAAAAACGTCAGTGGATTATGGTCAGTATAGATAATTGTGTCAGACGGATTGCTGGTCACATAAATGTGAAAATGTTGCAAAGCCAGCACCAAACTCAAAGTATCCTTCTCAATCGGTGAATACTTTCTCTGGTGAGAATTCAATTTCTTTGAAAAATAACCAAGAGGCCGCTGTAGCCCTTCGTCGTCGTTTTGTAGAAGCACCGCACCTACACCCACATCACTCGCATGAACCGCTACTTTGAATGGTTTTGTCTAATTTGGGATGGCTAACACAGGAACAGTGCTTAACACAGCCTTCAGGCCGTCAGATGCCTACTGACACTCCGCTGACCACTGGAATTTGTTACGCTTCTTCAGCAAGTCCGTCAGTGGAGCGACCGCTAAAATCCGGTACAAATTTCCGATAAAATCCACTCATACCCGGAAATATTTCCCGTTATGTCAAGGGTATCGGAAACTCCCCAATAATTTTGTTTTCACATCCTGTGGGACCATTCGACCCTGTCCGATTCTATGGCCAAGGAAAGTGACTTGGGCTTTTCCAAATTCACTTTTGACTAGGTGTATATCAAACCTGCCTCCTGAAGTCGATCGAATAACTCCATCAAATGCTTCAAATGTTCTGTCCATGTCTGGCTAACAATTACCAGAACGTCGATATATACCGCACCATTGGGTAATCCTGACATGACTTTGAAACGTGTTAACCGTTGAAATGTGGCTGGGGCGTTTTCATGCCAAATGGCATAACTTTGAATTGGTATATACCATCTAGAGTCATAAAAGCTGAAATCTACTTCACCTTGTCGGATAAAGGTACCTGCCAGTAACCTTTGAGTAAATCCAATTTGGAAATGCAAGCTGACTGCCCCACTTTCTCAATGCAATCCTCCAAACGTGGGATAGGATAAGAGTCCGTTCTTGTAACTGCATTAACCTTTTTATAGTCCACACACAACCGTTGGGTACCATCTGGTTTTGGTACCATCACTATGGGTGAGCTCCATTGGCTGCAACCCACTTCAATTATGCCATTTTTAAGCATACTTTCAATCTCTTTGTTAACCTGCGCCAATTTTAAAGGGTTAAGTCTATAAGACCATAAGACCATAAGACATAGGAGTGGAAGTAAGGCCATTCGGCCCATCGAGTCCACTCCACCATTCAATCATGGCTGATTTCAACTCCATTTACCCGCTCTCTCTCCATAGCCTTTAATTCCTCGGGAAATCAAGAATTTATCAACTTCTGTCTTGAAGACACTCAACGTCCCGGCCTTCACCGCCCTCTGTGGCAATGAGTTCCACAGACCCACCACTCTCTGGCTGAAGCAATTTCTCCTCATCTCTGTTCTAAAATGACTCCCTTTTATTCTAAGGCTGTGCCCCCGGGTCCTAGTCTCCCCTGCTAATGGAAACAACTTCCCTACATCCACCATATCTAAGCCATTCATTATCTTGTAAGTTTCTATTAGATCTCCCATCAACCTCCTAAACTCCAATGAATATAATCCCAGGATCCTCAGATGTTCATCGTATGTTAGGCCTACCATTCCTGGGATCATCCGTGTGAATCTCCGCTGGACCCGCTCCAGTGCCAGTATGTCCTTCCTGAGGTGTGAGGCCCAAAATTGCTCACAGTATTCTAAATGGGGCCTAACTAATGCTTTATGAAGCTTCAGAAGTACATCCCTGCTTTTATATTCCAAGCCTATTGAGATGAATGACAACATTGCATTTGCTTTCTTAATTACGGACTCAACCTGCAAGTTTACCTTTAGAGAATCCTGGACTAGGACTCCCAAGTCCCTTTGCACTTCAGCATTATGAATTTTGTCACCGTTTAGAAAATAGTCCACGCCTCTATTCTTTTTTTCCAAAGTGCAAGACCTCGCACTTGCCCACGTTGAATTTCATCAGCCATTTCTTGGACCTCTCTCCTAAACTGTCTAAATCTTTCTGAAGCCTCCCCATCTCCTCCATACTACCTGCCCCTCCACCTATCTTCGTATCATCAGCAAACTTAGCCAGAATGCCCTCAGTCCCGTCATCTAGCTCGTTAATATATAAAGAGAACAGCTGTGGCCCCAACACTGAACCCTGCGGGACACCACTCGTCACCGGTTGCCATTCCGAAAAAGAACCTTTTATCCCAACTCTCTGCCTTCTGCCTGACAGCCAATCGTCAATCCATGTTAGTACCTGTGGTAGTATGTATTGGGGGTCATGTGGGACTGGAAGCCCTAATGTCATTGGCTGACAGATCCCGGGTCCTGGTTGGCCGTTGACCTCATACTCCGCCCTGAAGGCGAAGTATAAGAAGCCGGTGCCTTCCCCCGCATGCCAGTTTACTATCGGGCTGCTGGGGAACAGACACGCTTAATAAAGCCTCATCGACTTCACTCTGTTTGTCTCACGGAGTCTTTGTGCGCCACACGGTGCGACTCGGCGTTTGGACTGCGCAAGCCTGTGGGGTGTCCGGGGGGGGGGGTAGGGGGTTTGCCGCGGCGGGTACGTACGGGGCCCAATGGCCTGCCGCGCGGTCGGGGCCGTAGGCGCGGGTATTACGCGCGGCTACGTCCAGCGAGGCTGCCAGGGCCCGTGCCTCTGAGAGTCCTAGTGACTCTTTTTCTAGAAGTCTTTGGCGGATTTGGGAGGATTGTATACCTGCAACAAAAGCATCGCGCATTAACATGTCCGTGTGTTCGTTTGCGTTCACCGACGGGCAGCTGCAGGCTCGTCCCAAAATCAGCAGCGCGGCGTAGAACTCGTCCATCGATTCTCCGGGAGCTTGCCGTCTCGTCGCGAGCTGGTAGCGAGCGTAGATTTGGTTAACTGGGCGAACGTAGAGACTTCTCAGTGCTGCGAACGCCGTCTGGAAATCGCGGGTGTCTTCAATGAGGGTGAAAATCTCCGTGCTCACCCTCGAGTGCAGGACCTGCAGTTTTTGTTCATCTGAGACTCGGCCTGTGGTCGATGTGATGTAGGCCTCAAAGCAAGTCTGCCAGTGTTTGAAGGCTGCTGCTGCATTCACTGCGTGGGGGCTGATCCTCAGGCATTCTGGAATGATCCTGAGCTCCATAGTCCTTTTTAGGCACGCTTAATAAATTGTGCCGCACAAAGACTCCGTGAGACAAACAGAGTGAAGTCGATGAGGCTTTATTAAGCGTGTCTGTTCCCCAGCAGCCCAATAGTAAACTGGCATGCGGGGGAACAGACACGCTTAATAAAGCCTCATCGACTTCACTCTGTTTGTCTCACGGAGTCTTTGTGCGCCACAGTACCTTGCCTCGAATACCATGGGCCCTTATTTTACTCAGCAGTCTCCCGTGAGGCACCTTATCAAAGGCCTTTTGGAAGTCAAGATAGATAACATCCATTGGCTCTCCTTGGTCTAACCTATTTGTTATCTCTTCAAAGAACTCTAACAGGTTTGTCAGGCACAACCTCCCCTTACTAAATCCATGCTGACTTGTCCTAATCCAACCCTGCACTTTCACGAATTTAGAAATCTCATCCTTAACAATGGATTCTAGAATCTTGCCAACAACCGAGGTTAGGCTAATTGGCCTATAATTTTCCATCTTTTTCCTTGTTCCCTTCTGAACAGGGGGGTTACAACAGCAATTTTCCAATCCTCTGGTACTTTTCCTGACTCCAGTGACTGTTGAAACATCATCACCAACACCTCCACTATTTCTTCAGCTATCTCCTTTAGAACTCTAGTATGTAGCCCATCTGGGCCCAGAGATTTGTCCATTTTTAGACATCTTAGTTTCTCTAGCACTTTCTCCTTTGTGATGGCTACCATATTCAACTCTGTCCCCTGACTCTCCGGAATTGTTGGGATATTACTCATGTCTTCTACTGTGAAGACTGACGCAAAGTACTTATTCAGTTCCTCGGCTATTTCCTTGTCTCCCATCACAAAATGACCAGCGTCATTTTGGAGCGGCCCAAGGTCAACTTTTGCCTCCCGTTTGTTTTTAACGTATTTAAAGAAACTTTTACTATCATTCCTAATGTTACTGGCTAGCCTACCTTCAAATTTGATCCTCTCTTTCCTTATCTCTCTCTTTGTTATCCTCTGTTTGTTTTTGTAGCCTTCCCAATCTTTTGACTTCCCACTACTCTTTGCCACATTATAGGCTTTCTCTTTTGCTTTGATGCATTCCCTAACTTCCTTTGTCAGCCATGGCTGCCTACTCCCCCCTCTGATAACCTTTCTTTTCTTTGGGATGAACCTCTGTACTGTGTCCTCAATTACTGCCAGAAACTCCTGCCATTGCTGTTCTACTGTCTTTCCCACTAGGGTCTGCTCCCAGTCGATTTTCATCAGTTCCTCCCTCATGCCCCTGTAGTTACCTTTATTTAACTGTAACACCTTTACATCTGATTCTACCTTCTTTCTTTCAAATTGGAGATTGAATTCGACCATATTATGATCACTGCCTCCAGAGTGCTCCCTTACTTTAAGATCTTTAATCAAGTCTGGCTCAGTATACTCATCTATATGCCTGTTGTTTGATAGGAACAGCATTTCCCACATCTACATGATGTATAGCCATTTTAGTACTTCCCAATTTATCTCCACAAACGTGACCATGTGATATCAATAACTCTTTCAGGTCAGTCCGTTTTTTCTCTGGAAGGTAACTCAACAATTTATCCCAATTTTTAAGAACATCCTCATTTTCCCATTTAATTTGAGGTATGTCAAATTCAAAGTCATCTGGATTTGGTTCATCACTTTGAGTGAGAATCATTAAAACCTCCCCCTTTTGCTCTCCTTCCCTTTCAAAGTACCTTTTAAGCATATTCACATGGCACACTCAGTGAGTTTTCCTTCTATCTGGCATTCTTACCACATAATTCACCTCACTTAATTTCCTTTCAATCTGATAAGGTCCACAAAAGCTTGCTTTTCAAGGTTCACCTACCACTGGTAACAATACGAAAACTTTATCTCCACTGGCAAAACTACGAACTTTGGACTTCTTGTCCGCTACCCGTTTCATCACAATTTGTGCATCTTTTAAATGTTGTCTAGCCAATTCCCCTGCTCTATTTAATCGCTCGCTAAAATTTCACACGTAATCCAATAATGTAAGTTCTGATTTCTCACTCACCAATTTTTCCGTAATCAATTTAAGTGGTCCTCTTACCTCATGACCAAAAATTAGTTCAAAAGGACTGAACTCGGTTGACTCATTTGGTGTATCCCTAATTGCAAACAGTACGAATGGAATCCCTTTATCCCAATCCTCTGAATACTCGTGACAATAAGTCCTCAACATTGTCTTTAATGTCAGATGCCACCTTTCTAACGCTCCCTGCGATTCTGGATTGATTTAAATTGTTTTATTCCGAAGCTTTGAGGTAAAATTTGATCCTTGATCCAATTGTATTTCTGTGGTTAGTCCATATCGAGTAAAGAATTTAAGTAGCTCCTCCACAATCTTTTTAGCTGTAATATTACGTACTGGAATGGCCTCTGGAAACCCAGTAGACACATCCATTATAGTCAAACGATATTGGCCGGGATTCTCCCCTAACCGGAGGGACGGGCCGTATAGTCGCCGAGAAGTGGTGTGAAACACTCCAGCGACGAAGGGCCTCCGCCGGCCGCTGTGAGTTGGTGCATGCACAGGATCGCCAGTGTGTGCTGGTGTGATCCCAGCCCATGCGCAGGGGCGTTCTTCTCCGCACTGGCCATGGCGGATCATTACAGCGGCTGGTGCGGAGGGAACGAGTGCCCCCACGGCACAGGCCCGCCCGCGGACTGGTGGGCCCCGATCGCGGGTCAGGCCACCGTGAGGGCACCCCCCGGGCCAGATCTTCCCGCACCCCCCCGAGGATTCCGCAGGCCGCCCGCAGAGCCAGGTCCCGCCGGTAAGGACCTGGTGTATTTCACGCGGGCGGGATCGGCCGAAAATGGGCGGCCACTCGGCCCATCATGGGGTGGAGAATCGCCGGTGGGGACACTGCCAATGGAGACGACCGGAGCAACGTGAATCCCGCCCCCGCCGAAAAAACGGCGCTGGAGATTCCAGCAGCCGGCATCGGGGCGGCGGGGCGGGATTTACGCCGCCACCCCGGCGATTCTCCAGCCCAGCGGGATTCGGAGAATCCCGCCCATTGATTCCCACTGTTCGTTTTGGGAAGCGGTCCTACGCAATCAATTAGGGCCCTTGTAAAAGTTTCCTGAAATGCTGGAATGGGTATTAAGGGCACTGGTTTTATCACTGCTTGAGGTTTCCCTATCACTTGACATGTATGACATGATCGACAAAATGTAACTACATCTGTATGTAGTCCAGGCCAATAAAATTGTTTCTGGATTTTAGCTTGAGTTTTCCTTACTCCCAAATGACCTCCCACTGGTACCTCATGTGCAACTCGCAACACCTCCTTTCCATACCCTACAGGCAATACTACTTGATGAACGTCTGCCCACTTTTCATCCACCTCCATATGTAAAGGTCCCCATTTTCTCATCAAGCCATCACTTTTAAGTCATAACACTCTGGTATACATTCAGATTCCTCTTCCGTGTATACTTTTTGATATATCCGGTTTATTTCTACATCTTTCTGTTGCAACTCTGCCAATTTTCCTGAACTAAAAATATCCCCTTCATCCTCCACCTGTTCTTGTTCTTTTTCAACCATTTGATCAAAAATCGTTTTTGATAATTGCACATCAACTTTATCTTTACTCTTTGATTTCTCCTCGTCTTAACCTGTGACTTTGCGACCTTGTTACTACACAAATACCAGGATACTGGTCCTTCAACAATTCAGTTGTCTGATTTTTCACTGGTTTATCAACCACAGTAGGCATCACTTCCACCTGCGATCCAGCTATATCATTACCCAGATAAACTGTATTCCTGGACAAGATAGTTTCTCTGTTACTCCTCCTACCACTTCACCACTCTTCACTGGACTTTCCAACCTTACCATATATAATGGAACACTACTCTTCTCACACCCTGAATTCCACATATTACCACCTTTTCTGGCAATATTCTTCCCAAACTACATAACTCCTCATCTCTGACCATTAAAGATTGACTAGCTCCCATATCTCTTAAAATTGTGACTTCTTTACCTACTCCTCCTGATACACATGAGTAAACTTTACCCACACAAGTAAATTCTTTAAAGAGATCTGGCACCTTCTTATCAATCACTTCTTGATCAGGCTGTACAATCATTTGCACCTCCTTCGCTTCACTTGGGCTTTCCTTTACCACTCTAAAAAACCCGACTGTCTTATCCTGTTTTACCACATCAGCCTTCCTAGTGCTTTTCTTCCACCACCAACACTATGACTTTACATGGCCTAGTTTATTACAGTGAAAACATTTGAAACTTTTCATTTCTTTTCCACCCTCCTGGATTTCTTTTTTAATCTGAGGTACACTCTCTTTATTGTCTCCCATCAGATCACCTTTGCCTCTACCACTTGAGTATTTCTCATGTCCCCTATTCCTCACCGGCTGAAACTGATGTAGGAAACCAAGCTTAGATTTATGAACTAATTCATAACCATCTGCCATTTCAGCTGCTAATCTCGCAGTTTTAACCCTCTGCTCTTCCACATGAATTCTCACTACATCAGGAATTGAATTTTTAAACTCCTCCAAAAGTATAATTTCTCTGAGAGCTTCATACGTTTGGTCTATTTTCAAAACCCTTTTCCACCTATCAAAATTACTCTGTTTGAGCCTTTCAAACTCCATGTGTGTTTGACCAAATTCCTTCCTTAAATTTCTAAACCTTTGTCTGTAGGCTTCAGGCACTAGTTCATATGCACCTAAAATTGATTTTTTCACTTCCTCATACGTCTCAGATACCTCCTCCGATAGTGATGCAAACACTTCACTAGCTCTCATGGATGATAATGGCATAGTGTAGGTTAGATGGCTTTTGTTTCGGTGCAACATCGTGGGCCGAAGGGCCTGTACTGCGCTGTATTGTTCTATGTTCTATGTTCTATGTTCTACCTACTAACTTTGTTTGAATCAGTGATACCCACATCTCCTGTGGCCATTTCATTTGTTTAGCTACCTTCTCAAATGGTACCTTCTCATCAAACCTTGGCACTGCGTGGACATATTTAAATAGATCCCCACTGTGACGCTCTTTCTCACTATCCTCATCACTATCCTCCAACTGTGTGGGTTTCCTCCGGGTATTCCGTTTTCCTCCCACAGTCCAAAGATGTGCAGGTTAGGTGAATTGGCCATGCTAAATTGAGATTAGTGTCCAAAATTGCCCTTAGTGTTGGATGGGGTTACTGGGTTATGGGGATAGGGTGGAGGTGTGGGCTTAGTTAGGGTGCTCTTTCAAAAGAGCCAGTGCAGACTCGATGGGCCGAATGGCCTCCTTCTGCACTGTAAATTCTATGATTCTATGTACGATTCCCTTTATGTCTGCCAATCTTAACTGACAGTCATGTTCATGGCCATTTTCTGGAGTTCAAACTCTCTTCCTTTATCTTTTTCCCTGCTCTGTATCTCCCTTTCTCTTTCTTTTTGTTCTGCTCGGGCTATTCTTTCTGTTTTCCTTTCTTCTTTCTTTTTTCTTTTTCCACTCTATCTCTTTCTTTTTTCTCTCTCTATCGTATTCAATCTACTTTAATTCTTTCTCACGTTCCATTTGTTTAATTTGTGACTGAATTTTTGCTATTTCCAATGAGTATCCTGTATCTCAGGCAGCTTTAAATGCTTAGCCACCGCCATAATTACCTCATCTTTTTGCATTTTGTCAGGTAATGTTAACTGCAATGTTTTTGCCAACTCTAAAAGCCTGTTTTAAGTCTCTGTCCATAAGGTACTGCGTGTGACCATCTCCACCTCCAAAAACCTTAGAGCCATTGTCCACAACACACTCCCTACTTAAACTGAAATACCACACGTGAAAAGCAACGACACTATGCTCACCCCTCACTGTCTTTAAGTTCACGAAGCCAATCCAATAGATCGACCTTTATCCCCCTCGAGCCCCCAATTTGTTATGGGCCAGGGTTTAAAGAACCCCAAAGAGTATCATGGAGTTCACCTGACTCACAACTTTTAATAGATTGTGGTATGGGGAGCACACGGCCCACTCTACAGGTGTGGTACAGCAGAAATCTAAAAGTAATTTTTAAAGCAAAACAATGGGCGGGATAGAATCCCCGCGACCGGCGCGAATGACGCAAAGCCGCCCGACTCCGGCATGTGATTCTCTGCAGGGTGGAGAATCGGCGTCATTGGCGCCTGCATGGTTGGCATGGCATCGGTCGGGGGCTGCTCTATGCGGCCAGCCCGGCGGCCATCATAAAAACGGCGAGTCCTGCCGGCGCCATCCACACCTGCTCTCAGCCGGCGGGAACTCGGCGTGGAAGGGTCGGGGGTGGCCTGTGGGGGGAGGGGGGCCCAACCCCGGGGGGGGGCTCCGATGTGGCCTGGCCCGCGATCGGGGCCCACTGATCGGCGAGCCGGCCTCTCTGGCTGGCGACCTCCTTTCTTCCGCGCCAGCCCCTGTAGTCCTGTGCCATGTTGCGGCGGGTCCGGTGCGTTGAAGGAAGCGAATGAAGGTTTAAATTCACTACTGAGAGCAGTCAGCACTTTGAAATCACCCAATTGATCTGGAGACTGTCTTTAGTTTGCAGAGAGATCGAAATTACACCTTCTTTGGCTGGCTTCAGCTCCAACACTAAAACAAAACCAAAAAACACAGACACCACCCAAGCTTTTCCTCAAAGCGAAATCGAAAAGCAGAGCCAGAGCTCAGCTCCACCCACACTCTGATATTACTACAGCCACTTGAGCAGACAAACATTTCTTAAAGTGACATTCCGATGACACAATGGCATGCAGCGTACTCACACATGAGGCCACTTTGGAGTGGGCGGAGCATCCGAAATCAGGCACCGCCCCCAATTTCGGCGTCAAAACTGATTCTCCGGCCAATTGCCGAATGCGATTTGAGCATCAGCAATCGGAGAATCCCGCCCTACGTGTTGATGCCAACGCAGATTACATGGACTTTTACGACAGAAAAGCCGGCGCTACACCTGGACTGATTCCGCTACTGTTGAGGGGCTATCACCGGTGGAACACAACCGATTCCAATGAAAAACGGTGCGGGATTCACCGGGTCCGTGACCGACACTCGGGAGGCTGACAAGCTGCAGCCGCATATACACATTACACTCCCCACACACTCATCCCAATCAACAAGATGACACTGGTTGTGCTGGAGCGTGCCCGCACAGCTGATGGATCGGCTGGGGCCAGAGGCACCCCGGGGTGTCACCTATATGACCCATGGCAGTGGGCTGCTAGCGGTGTGCACAGCTGCATGGCTGCCTTGTCGGCTGCGGCAATGGTGTTCCAAGCCCATCCACCCCGCACCCTCAGCCCACCTCATGGCCATCCCCATTACTCGCCCGGCCCTGGCAGAAGCCCTCCGGCCAACGGCACAACTATCACCAAGCATGGCAATGTTGGACACCTTCCGTAGTGCCCCCCCCCCTCTTCCTCAGAAGCCACGACGCCGGTTTCACAATTTTTAAAAGCACAAGCGAACCTCGCCGTAGAGAAGTCGGCCCATTGGAGGTGGAGAATGGCGGAGGCCCTGGAGAATACTGGGTTGGGACTGCTAATGATATGCAAACTGTGTCTACTGTACGTGCGTTCCGGATCAAATTGATACCACTGTCGAGGTGCTGGAGCATTGCGATTTGCTGCCTGCCGCGATTTCGGCGTCAGGACCGATTCTCTGCCCAATCGCCTTTGCCGATTTTGCCGTCGGCTAACGGAGAACCCCACCCCAGGTCTCGACTATTTCAATTCAGAAAGGTGTCATTCTCTCGGATGGTCGAAGTGATTTTTTTGAATTCTAATGCTCATGTGTGCACGTTGATTAAAATACTAACACAACGCTGCATAACTCAGGATGAGATTCAACATGTTTTAAGGCAGGAGTGACGAGGAAGCAGTTGGACAAAGCTATTCTGTTCTTTATTTCAGTTTGTTTTTTCCCCCCTCGTCTCTCCTCCCCTGACTACAGTTCCACAGGAATTCACTGCCCATTGATTATCTTGCCCAAGTAACCACTCTCCACATGTCACTGTGGTAGTCATTGTTGAACCTAATGGGGCAGCACGGTAGCATGGTGGTTAGCCCAATTGCTTCACAGCTCCAGGGTCCCAGGTTCGATTCCCGGCTTGGGTCACTGTCTGTGCGGAGTCTGCACGTTCTCCCCGTGTCTGCGTGGGTTTCCTCCGGGTGCTCCGGTTTCCTCCCACAGTCCAAAGATGTGCAGGTTAGGTGGATTGGCCATGATAAATTGCCCTTAGTGTCCAAAATTGCCTATAGTGTTGGGTGGGGTTACTGGGTTATGGGGATGAGATGGAAGTGTTGACCTTGGGTAGGGTGCTCTTTCCAAGAGCCGGTGCAGACTCAATGGGCCGAATGGCCTCCTTCTGCACTGTAAATTCTATGAAACCATTGTTCTCCATTGGCTGGAAACCTCGACTGATCCCAATGTTGTTTCTTTCCATCCAACATCCACACACATGCACTGGGAACGCTGGCTGCACTCCAACCAGGATATGCGGCTCACATTTAAGATGCATATAAACTAAACGGCCAGCATTCTCTTCCATTCTTCCCTTTGGTTATATCTGGGTAAAAAAAATATTGCATGTTATTCTGAGTTCCTACCCACTTTCCCACCTACTCAATCTGCTGCTAATCATTTCCAATATGCCCACCAACACATGACGAGGTAATCTTTTAGCAATAAACAAACATGGGAAGTATGTCAACTGACATATTTTCCATTATTTGCGCCAGACCAATGATGGACTTGTGGATGTCTGTTTGTCCTCAGTATTTGGTCTGGTGATCACAGGGCCCTTAATTTTGTTACAGTTTACAGAGCCAAACAGAAGCAGCAGAATGAAAATTAGAGTAAAAATGCAATTCTTTTCGCAGTAGCCTCGAGATTTCCCAGCAGCAAAATGCCACCCCCATTCCCCACTCCCACCCCCACAATCTCAATACGTGACAAGGCTCTCCTGTCAGAAAAAACGTTTAAAAAAAGTAAATGACCACCGTTTTGGAAATTGGCAGCGGTGATGCACCCTGTTCCTGCAATAGCAGAACGTTTCAATGAGAGCTCCTCAACATTCGATCAATTGATGTCAAAATCAAATCTCAACTGTTATCTGTCGGCAAGGCCAAAATACTGGCTCATGGGCCTTCGCCCAGCATTAACCACAATCCACCTTACTGGAAGCCAATAAAATCCTTCCAGGCCTCAGGTCATTCACTGCCCAACTACAACCACCCACTCCAAGGAACAACACCATACTCTTTATTCATTCCTAAACTCCTAACTCACGGCTATTCCCACTTCTGTACAATCGCTCCACCCCTTCCCTGCCTCGACTCATGTGATGCCGATGCCCGCATCTATCTCTTTGCCACCTCTAACCCTGACCATTCCATTGCGCTCCTGGCTGGCCTCCTACATTCCGCCCTCTGTAAGCTTGAGGTCATCCAAAACGCACACCAAGTTCCATTCACCCATTTGACCCCTGTTCTCATTGGCCTACATTGGTCCTCAGTTCAGCAACACCTAAATTTTAAAATTCTCATCCTTATTTTCAATTCTCTCACCCTTTCCTTTCTCTGTAATTATCTTCCAACTCCACATCCCTCTGAAATGGGAAGGTAACTTATTATCTAAATGGAGGGAAATGTCAGGGACCTTCGGTGCAGAGAGATCTGGGTGTCCTCATGCATGAAAACTAGCGTGCAGATACAGCAGGTAATAAGGAAGGCAAATGGAATTTTGGCCTTTATAGCTAAAGGAATAGAGTATAAAAGTCGGGAAGCGTTGCTGCAACCGTACAAGGCATTGGTGAGAACGCACCTGGAGTACCGTTTGGAGTTTTGGTCCCTTATTTGTAGTTGTTTTCGAGGCAGTTCAGAGGAGGTTCACTGGGTTGATTCCAGAGATGCGGGTTTTGTCTGATGAAGACAGATTGAGCAGCTCATGCCGATACTCTCTAGCGTTTAGAAGGATGAGAGGAGATCTAATTGAGGTATATATGGACTGGAATTCTCTGGTTATCCGGATTCTCTTTTCCCGCTGGCAGTGCACCCCCGCCCACGGGTTTCCTGGCGATGTGGAGTGGCTTAAATGCAAAATCCCATTGACAAGAGGCGGGAAGAAATAATCCCGCCACCAGCGAACGATACGCCACCGAGAAACGCGTGGCTGGGGGACCACAGAATTACGCGCAAGAAGATAAAGGTTATTGACAAATTAGATGTGGATGCTTTCACTTGTGAGGCAATCTAGAATGAGAGGCCATAGTTTTAGGAGAAGGAGGAGCAGATTTAAAACAAAGATGAGGAGAAATTCTTCTCTCAAAAGGTCATGAATCTCTGGAATTCACTCCCCCAGAGTATGGTGGATCCGGGACATTGACTAAATTTAAGGAGGAGATGGACAGATTTGTAATGCGCAATGGGTTGAAGGGTTTGTAATGCATAATGGGTTGAAGGGTTTGTAATGCGTAATGGGTTGAAGGGTTTGTAATGCGTAATGGGTTGAAGGGTTTGTAATGTGTAATGGGTTGAAGGGTTTGTAATGCGCAATGGGTTGAAGGGTTTGTAATGCGCAATGGGTTGAAGGGTTTGTAATGCGTAATGGGTTGAAGGGTTTGTAATGCGTAATGGGTTGAAGGGTTTGTAATGCATAATGGGTTGAAGGGTTTGTAATGCGTAATGGGTTGAAGGGTTTGTAATGCGTAATGGGTTGAAGGGTTTGTAATGTGTAATGGGTTGAAGGGTTTGTAATGTGTAATGGGTTGAAGGGTTTGTAATGCGCAATGTGTTGAAGGGTTTGTAATGCGCAATGGGTTGAAGGGTTCGTAATGCGCAATGGGTTGAAGGGTTTGTAATGCGTAATGGGTTGAAGGGTTTGTAATGCGTGATGGGTTGAAGGGTTTGTAATGCGTAATGGGTTGAAGGGTTTGTAATGCGTAATGGGTTGAAGGGTTGTGGAGAATGGGCAGGAAAGTGGAGTTGAGTTCAGCCACGATCGTATTGAAAGGCGGAGCGGGCTTGAGAGGCTGAATTGCCTATTCCTGCTCCAAGTTCTTATGTTACTCCCATTCTGGCCTCTTGAACATTCCCAATTTAATGAATCCGTCACTGGTGGTCATGCCTTCAACTTCTGCAGACATGGGGCGTACTCTCCCGCAACGGGCCGGATAGCCCGACGTCGGCACCAAGAGTGGCACGAACCACTCTGGCGTCGGGCCGACCGGAAGGTGCAAAATCCTCTGCACTTCTGGGAGCTAGGCCGGCATCAGAGGGTTTGGCGCCTCGCCAACCGTCGCCGAAGGGCCGGCGCGTGTTGGAGCATGCATAGAACTGCCGGCGTGGTTCCGCGCATGCGCAGACCGGCCGGCGTATTTCCTGTGCATGAGCAGGGGGTTTCTTCTCCACGCCGACCATGGCGGAGCCTTAC
The DNA here is from genome assembly GCF_047496885.1 of Scyliorhinus torazame. Taxonomy (NCBI): domain Eukaryota; kingdom Metazoa; phylum Chordata; class Chondrichthyes; order Carcharhiniformes; family Scyliorhinidae; genus Scyliorhinus; species Scyliorhinus torazame. Next base: position 187,503,792 of record NC_092721.1, read on the forward strand.
AGAGGCCGGGGTGGAAGGAAAGAGTGCCCCATGGCACAGGCACACCCGCAGATCGGTGGGCCCCGATCGCGGGACAGGCCACCGTGGGGGCCCCCCCCGGAACCAGATCCCCTGCCCCCCCCCGAGGACTCACCTAGCAAGCCTAAAAGCCAGGTCCCGCCGTGATGGAGCATGTCCATTTCACGCCAGCGGGATTGGCCAGGAAATGACGGCCACTCGGCCCATCGGGGCCCGGAGAATTGCCGGCAGGGCCACTGCCAACCACCCCCGACTGGCACAGTGTAAACCCCGCCCACACCCGAAATCCGGAGCCGGAGAATACGGCAGCTGGCGTCGGAGCGGCGGGGTGGGATTCGCGCCGCCCCTCGGGGATTCTCCGACCCGGCGGGGGGTCGGAGAATCCCCCCCATGAGCTGTGTAATTCCCTTCCTCAATCTCACTGCTTCTCTATCTCGCTTTCTTCTTTAAGACACTCACTCCTGAAAACCTATCTCTCTAACCAAGTTTTTGCTCATACTCTCTAATATTTCGGCGGCAGCGGTGCGCAGGGGCCTTCTGGGAGGTGAGTAGTGAGTTTAAAAACCTTACCTTTACAGGAGCAGCCCTTTGGATTTCGGCGGCAGCGGTGCGCAGGGGCCTTCTTGGAGGTGAGTAGTGAGTTTAAAAACCTTACCTTTACAGGAGCAGCCCTTTGGATTTCGGCGGCAGCGGTGCGCAGGGGCCTTCTTGGAGGTGAGTAGTGAGTTTAAAAACCTTACCTTTACAGGAGCAGCCCTTTGGATTTCGGCGGCAGCGGTGCGCAGGGGCCTTCTGGGAGGTGAGTAGTGAGTTTAAAAACCTTACCTTTACAGGAGCAGCCCTTTGGATTTCGGCGGCAGCGGTGCGCAGGGGCCTTCTGGGAGGTGAGTAGTTAGTTTAAAAAGCCTTGCCTGGTCCCGTGTCTGTTCTTCTTTTCAGTTTTATTTGTTTTTATATAAGGCGGGAACCGGAAGTTCTACCTCTGGCAAGTCCCCCCCCCCAACCAATAAATTCTGGTGGAGAGGAAACCCGAGACACTACACGTGTAGTGTCTCCCACCCGCCCTCCTCCTCTAACCTAATAATAAGACCCATTGGTGTAAGGTAAGTGCCATATTATATTATTATATTATTAGCATTGTGCAGGTCAAGGATCGGTGGTGGAGGAGCAGTCTCTGTCAGCGAGAGAACCTGAGAACATCTCAGACACTCAGAAGGCAAGTAAGTGATTTTTACTTTTATACCTTTTTTCAAATTGTGTGTGTCGGGGGGAAACTGAAGCGACATCACAGAAAAGCTGTGACCTGAGTGGCTGGTTGGGATTCTAACCTAAATTTTTTTAAAAATTGAGTATTTGGGAACTAATTAAACATAATAACTTAATTATAATTTAGAGGATATCTAAGCCAGAGATCGGAGAGTATTATAGTTAGCTATCGCATTTCTATTAGAAATCTAGTGCTAGGAAACAGATAGTTGACAGTAACTTTGCAATTTAAAAAAAAAAGTATTTAAAAAAAAAAAAGACAAATTTTAATTTTAATTAATTGACGCAATGTCAGTTAGAGGGGTGCTGTGCTCTGACTGTGAGATGTGGCAGGTCCGGGAGGCTTCCAGCGTCCCGGATGGCTTCATCTGCAGAAAGTGCACCCAACTGCAGCTCCTCACAGACCGCATGGTTCGGTTGGAGCAGCAATTGGATGCACTTAGGAGCATGCAGGTGGCGGAAAGCGTCATAGATCGCAGTTATGTAAATGTGGTCACACCCAAGGTGCAGGCAGAGAAATGGGTGACCACCAGAAAGGGCAGGCAGTCAGTGCAGGAATCCCCTGTGGTTGTCCCCCTCTCGAACAGATATACCCCTTTGGATACTGTCGGGGGGGATAGCCTATCAGGGGAAAACAGCAGCAGCCAGAGCAGTGGCACCACGGCTGGCTCTGATGTTCAGAAGGGAGGGTCAAAGCGCAGAAGAGTAATAGTAATAGGGGACTCTATAGTCAGGGGCACAGATAGGCGCTTCTGTGGACGTGAAAGAGACTCCAGGACGGTATGTTGCCTCCCTGGTGCCAGGGTCCAGGATGTCTCCGAACGGGTAGAGGGAATCCTGAAGGGGGAGGGCAAACAGGCAGAGGTCGTTGTACATATTGGTACTAACGACATAGGCAGGAAGGGGCATGAGGTCCTGCAGCAGGAGTTCAGGGAGCTAGGCAGAAAGTTAAAAGACAGGACCTTGAGGGTTGTAATCTCGGGATTACTCCCTGTGCCACGTGCCAGTGAGGCTAGAAATAGGAAGATAGAGCAGACAAACACGTGGCTAAACAGCTGGTGTAGGAGGGAGGGTTTCCGTTATCTGGACCACTGGGAGCTCTTCCGGGGCAGGTGTGACCTGTATAAGATGGACGGGTTGCATCTAAACCGGAGAGGCATAAATATCCTGGCCGCGAGGTTTGCTAGTGTCACACGGGAGGGTTTAAACTAGTATGGCAGGGGGGTGGGTACGGGAGCAATAGGTCAGAAGGTGAGAGCATTGAGGGAGAACTAGGGAATAGGGACAGTGTGGCTCTGAGGCAGAGCAGACGGGGAAAAGTTGCTGAACACAGCGGGTCTGGTGGCCTGAAGTGCATATGTTTTAATGCAAGGAGCATTACGGGTAAGGCAGATGAACTTAGAGCTTGGATTACTACTTGGAACTATGATGTTATTGCCATTACAGAGATCTGGTTGAGGGAAGGGCAGGATTGGCAGCTAAACGTTCCAGGATTTAGATGTTTCAGGCGGGATAGAGGGGGATGTAAAAGGGGAGGCGGAGTTGCGCTACTTGTTCGGGAGAATATCACAGCTATACTGCGAGAGGACACCTCAGAGGGCAGTGAGGCTATATGGGTCGAGATCAGGAATAAGAAGGGTGCAGTCACAATGTTGGGGGTATACTACAGGCCTCCCAACAGCCAGCGGGAGATAGAGGAGCAGATAGGTAGACAGATTTTGGAAAAGAGTAAAAACAACAGGGTTGTGGTGATGGGAGACTTCAACTTCCCCAATATTGACTGGGACTCACTTAGTGCCAGGGGCTTAGACGGGGCGGAGTTTGTAAGGAGCATCCAGGAGGGCTTCTTAAAACAATATGTAAACAGTCCAACTAGGGAAGGGGCAGTACTGGACCTGGTATTGGGGAATGAGCCCGGCCAGGTGGTAGATGTTTCAGTAGGGGAGCATTTCGGTAACAGTGACCACAATTCAGTAAGTTTTAAAGTACTGGTGGACAAGGATAAGAGTGGTCCGAGGATGAATGTGCTAAATTGGGGGAAGGCTAATTATGACAATATTAGGCGGGAACTGAAGAACATAGATTGGGGGCGGATGTTTGAGGGCAAATCAACATCTGACATGTGGGAGGCTTTCAAGTGTCAGTTGAAAGGAATACAGGACAGGCATGTTCCTGTGAGGAAGAAAGATAAATACGGCAATTTTCTGGAACCTTGGATGACGAGTGATATTGTAGGCCTCGTCAAAAAGAAAAAGGAGGCATTTGTCAGGGCTAAAAGGCTGGGAACAGACGAAGCCTGTGTGGCATATAAGGAAAGTAGGAAGGAACTTAAGCAAGGAGTCAGGAGGGCTAGAAGGGGTCATGAAAAGTCATTGGCAAATAGGGTTAAGGAAAATCCCAAGGCTTTTTACACGTACATAAAAAGCAAGAGGGTAGCCAGGGAAAGGGTTGGCCCACTGAAGGATAAGCAAGGGAACCTATGTGTGGAGCCAGAGGAAATGGGCGAGGTACTAAATGAATACTTTGCATCAGTATTCACCAAAGAGAAGGAATTGGTAGATGTTGAGTCTGGAGAAGGGGGTGTAGATAGCCTGGGTCACATTGTCATCCAAAAAGACGAGGTGTTGGGTGTCTTAAAAAATATTAAGGTAGATAAGTCCCCAGGGCCTGATGGGATCTACCCCAGAATACTGAAGGAGGCTGGAGAGGAAATTGCTGAGGCGTTGACAGAAATCTTTGGATCCTCGCTGTCTTCAGGGGATGTCCCGGAGGACTGGAGAATAGCCAATGTTGTTCCTCTGTTTAAGAAGGGTAGCAAGGATAATCCCGGGAACTACAGGCCGGTGAGCCTTACTTACTTCAGTGGTAGGGAAATTACTGGAGAGAATTCTTCGAGACAGGATCTACTCCCATTTGGAAGCAAATGGACGTATTAGTGAGAGGCAGCACGGTTTTGTGAAGGGGAGGTCGTGTCTCACTAACTTGATAGACTTTTTCGAGGAGGTCACTAAGATGATTGATGCAGGTAGGGCAGTAGATGTTGTCTATATGGACTTCAGTAAGGCCTTTGACAAGGTCCCTCATGGTAGACTAGTACAAAAGGTGAAGTCACACGGGATCAGGGGTGAACTGGCAAGGTGGATACAGAACTGGCTAGGCCATAGAAGGCAGAGGGTAGCAATGGAGGGATGCTTTTCTAATTGGAGGGCTGTGACCAGTGGTGTTCCACAGGGATCAGTGCTGGGACCTTTGCTCTTTGTAGTATATATAAATGATTTGGAGGAAAATGTAACTGGTCTGATTAGTAAGTTTGCAGACGACACAAAGGTTGGTGGAATTGCGGATAGCGATGAGGACTGTCTGAGGATACAGCAGGATTTAGATTGTCTGGAGACTTGGGCGGAGAGACGGCAGATGGAGTTTAATCCGGACAAATGTGAGGTAATGCATTTTGGAAGGGCTAATGCAGGTAGGGAATATACAGTGAATGGTAGAACCCTCAAGAGTATTGAAAGTCAAAGAGATCTAGGAGTACAGGTCCACAGGTCATTGAAAGGGGCAACACAGGTGGAGAAGGTAGTCAAGAAGGCATACGGCATGCTTGCCTTCATTGGCCGGGGCATTGAGTATAAGAATTGGCAAGTCATGTTGCAGCTGTATAGAACCTTAGTTAGGCCACACTTGGAGTATAGTGTTCAATTCTGGTCGCCACACTACCAGAAGGATGTGGAGGCTTTAGAGAGGGTGCAGAAGAGATTTACCAGACTGTTGCCTGGTATGGAGGGCATAAGCTATGAGGAGCGATTGAATAAACTCGGTTTGTTCTCACTGGAACGAAGGAGGTTGAGGGGCGACCTGATAGAGGTATACAAAATTATGAGGGGCATAGACAGAGTGGATAGTCAGAGGCTTTTCCCCAGGGTAGAGGGGTCAATTACTAGGGGGCATAGGTTTAAGGACCCAGGAAGTGTAGAAGATTGTAGTTTAGTCAGGCAGTATGGTCGGCACGGGCTTGGAGGGCCGAAGGGCCTGTTCCTGTGCTGTACTTTTCTTTGTTCTTTGTTCTTTGTTCTATCCCCTATGTGGCTCCATGTCAAATGTTGCTTCATAACTCGCCTGCAAGGCCCTCAGGTCATTTTATTTCATTTAATGTGCTATATAAATTCAAGTTGTTGTTGAGAGGATAAACACACCTTCACAGCCCGGAAATAATAACTTACGTCTGCAATTGAAAAGAAGACATTTGCAAAGATATAAGTGAAATATTGGTGACGATGGGACAAATTAGATAGATTTCACGAAGAGACAGCAACAGGAATGCTGAGCCAAATGGCCTCCTCCTGAGTTGCATGATTCTGTTGAATGAGTCCAAATCGCTGGGTTCCCAGGGGAGGATAAAGACCAGACATCTCCAAAATGGAAGTGGGAGGAGTGAAATTTCTATGGAATAACTGCAGCCAGTGTTATTGGATGCATGTACATCCATGTGGGATTCATTTGCCAGTTAATTTAACCAATTAAAATAGATAGACTAAGGTATTCATTCAAGCAGCGTATGGAGAAATAGTGTATGATTACACTGAGTGCCAATCCAATAATATGGACAACTCCATGATACTTATCTTAGAACATAGAACATAGAACATTACAGCGCAGTACAGGCCCTTCGGCCCTCGATGTTGCGCCGACCTGTGAAACCACTCTAAAGCCCATCTACGCTATTCCCTTATCGTCCATATGTCTATCCAATGACCATTTGAATGCCCTTAGTGTTGACGAGTCCACTACTGTTGCAGGCAGGGCATTCCACGCCCTTACTACTCGCTGAGTAAAGAACCTACCTCTGACATCTGTCTTATATCTATCTCACCTCAATTTAAAGCTATGTCCCCTCGTGCTAGACATCACCATCCGAGGAAAAAGGCTCTCACTGTCCACCCTATCCAATCCTCTGATCATCTTGTATGCCTCAATTAAGTCACCACTTAACCTTCTTCTCTCCAACGAAAACAGCCTCAAGTCCCTCAGCCTTTCCTCATAAGATCTTCCCTCCATACCAGGCAACATTCTGGTAAATCTCCTCTGCACCCTTTCCAATGCTTCCACATCCTTCCTATAATGCGGCGACCAGAATTGCACGCAATACTCCAAATGCGGCCGCACCAGAGTTTTGTACAGCTGCAACATGACCTCGAGGCTCCGAAATTCAATCCCTCTACCAATAAAAGCTAACACACGTACGTCTTCTTAACAACCCTCTCAACCTGGGTGGCAACTTTCAGGGATCTGTGTACATGGACACCGAGATCTCTCTGCTCATCCACACTGCCAAGAATCTTACCATTACTCTGTCTTCCTGTTATTCCTTCCAAAATGAACCACCTCACACTTTTCTGCATTAAACTCCATTTGCCACCTCTCAGCCCAGCGCTGCAGCTTATCTATGTCCCTCTGTGGGATCCTTACAGCATTTGGGGTTATTTTGGTTAGAGGAGGGGGTAGGGAGGGAAACACTGAAGAAGTGTTTTGAGTTTAAGTGTCACTTGACAACAGCTCCTCCACAAACCACCTTCAAGTTACGGTGACCACAATGCACATATGCAAATTTCCCCTGCAACAGCCAATCAGCAGCTCCGCTCTACTGCCCTCAGCTGGATCTCAGAAGTTTGAGAACACGCACGAACAGACTCAAAAACAGCTTCTTTCCCGCTGTTACCAGACTCCTAAACAACCCTCTTATGGACTGACCTCATTAACACTCCACCCCTGTATGCTTCACCCGATGCCTGTGTTTATGTAGTTACATTGTGTACCTTGTGTTGCCCTATTATGTATTTTCTTTTTATTTTATTTTCTTTTCATGTACTTCATGGTCTGTTCAGTTGCTTGCAGAAAAATATTTTTCACTGTACCTCGGTACACGTGACAATAAACAAATCCAATCCAACAAAGGCGGGAAGAGATACCAAATGTGTTGCCAGCCTCACTAATGCCTGTTTTACTCTATTGCACAAACTTGAGACCAGCCCCTGTTCTGCTCAGGGGCAGGATTCTCCAACCCCCCCGCCGGGTCGGAGAATCCCCGGGGGGCGGCGCGAATCACGCCCCGTCGCCGGCTGCCGTATTCTCCAGCGCCGTTTTCCAGGTGGGGGCAGGTGTCACGCCACACCGCTCGGGGGCCGTTGGTAGTGGCACCCCCGGCCATTCTCCGGGCCCCGATGGGCCGAGCGGCCGTCCGTTTTTGGCCAGTCCCGCCGGCGTGGGTTACGCATGGTCCCACATGGCGGGACCTGGCAGGTAAGTCGGCGGGGGCGGTCCTCGGGGGGGGGGTGCGGGAGGTTCTGACCACAGAGGGGGTCCCCACGGTGGCCTAGCCCGCGATCAGGGCCCACCAATCTGCAGGCGGGCCTGTTCTGTGGAGTCACTTCTTCCTTCCGCGCCGGCTCCTGTAGGGCTCCGCCATGGCCGGCGCAGAGAAGAGAACCGCCCGCGCATGTGCCAAAATACGGCCGGCCGATCTGCGCATGTGCGAGATCAAGCCGGCCCTTCGGCACATGCACAAACTCACGCCAGCCTTTCGGTGCCGACTGCAGCGACGCCAACCCCTCTGGCGTCAACCTAGCCCCTGAAAGGGCAGATAATTATGCACTTTCGGGGGCTGTTGACGCCGCAGTGGTTGGCGCCGGTTCCCCCGCCAGCGTGGGGACTTAGTTCCCTGGAAGGGAGAATCCCGATCCAGCGGCGGGATTCTCCGACCCCCTGACGGGTCAGGGAATCGGCGGGGGGGGCGGGGTGAATCCCGTCCCCACTGGTTGCCGAATTCTCTGGCGCCGAGGATTTGGTGGGGGCGGGAATCGTGCCGGACGGGGGCCGTTGGCAGCGCCCCCTCCGGTGATTCTCCTGCCCGCGATGGGCCGAGTAGCCGCCCGTTTTCGGCCGGTCCCGCCTGCATAAATTCCAACAGGTACTTAACCGGCGGGACCTGGCTCTGCGGGCGGCCTCCAGAGTCCTCAGGGGGGCGCGGGGGTTTCTGGCCCCGGGGGTGCCCCACGGTCGGGCCTGGCCCGCGATCGGGGCCCATCGATCCGTGGTCGGGCCTGTGCAGTGGGGGCACTCCATTCCTCCGCGTCGGCCGCTGTAACAGTCTACAAAGGCCGACGCGGAGGTGAACCCCCCTGCGCATGTGCTGGGATGACGCCAGCACACGCTGGCGCTCCCGCGCATGCGCCAACTTGCGCCGGCCGGCGGAGGCCCTCCGGCACTGGTTGGCGTGGCGCCAAGCCCCTTGCAAACCACTCCGGGGCCGGTCTTACCCTGAAGGTGCAGTGGATTCCACACCTTTGGGGCGGCCCGAAGCCGGAGTGATTCACGCCACTCCTTCGCGCCGGAGTTGCCCGCCGCGCCTATTCCCGCAGAATCCCGCCCCAGGTCTCTAAACCTCATCTCTTACCCACTGCTCATGATAATGGCAGCACTGATGAAGTATCTCAACCAAAACATTGACTTGTCTATTTCTCCTATCAGCAATGGTCTCACCATACATTTATTTCACAAATGCTTACACGACAATATTAATATGATCTCAGTGTCAGCATTGTTCCTTTGCCCCCCCCTTTCCCCCTCCACCAACATGCAATTAAATTTTTTAATGTCCCTTTCACTTCTGTCTCTTTATCCGTTCTAACCTCTATTATCTCCTCGTAACCACACTGAACCCTTAAACAATCGAGAATGTAACAGTCGCTGTACCCATGGAAACGGCACTCACTATCAGTCAGCTGGGGTGTCTCTCTTCTAATTCTCCCTCCATCTCTCCCCCCCCCCCCCCCCACCAGCCCCCTCCTCCCCCACACTCAGAGCACCGCCACCATATTCCCGAGAATGGAGACCCCCTGCGACACCCCCATAAAGAACCAATGATGAAGAAATCAATCTCGAGCAGCTTTTTAGTGTGTGTGGGGGGGAGGGGGGTCAACATGTAACTTAGGCAGGCGTTAAAAAAACAACTTGCACACCGTGCGCAGGTTATTGTAATTTGTTTTACCCCCAAAAAAGACATTTCCCACAACAATTGGATCATTTTCACAGTGGGTGAATCTATTTATTATGATATCAATTATTAATTAGTACAACACCAATGACCTGTGATATCCCTGCCTTTTGCTGTAACCAATTAACACCTGGATGGGTTCCCTTCCTCGCCAGCCAATCCAACATCAGCAGCAGTCATCATTATTCCCAGGCAACCAAGCCATTGAAGGTACGTGTCACCTAGGTGCTAAAGGGTTAAATAATGTACTAACATAAATCCCTATAGTGCTTTCTAATTTACGTTGCTGCTGTCAAAACTTCCCTTAACAAGTGCACAGGGATTTCTCTTACTTGCTCGGTGAAGAAATACCAACTCAGGGCCAAAAAGCCTTAACGTAATAACATGCATGAGTGCACTCAAAGTAATGGGAGCATTTCTATTGCTGTGCACTTCAAATAGCTCTTTGATAGACCAATAAAACTGTATCCTTATAAAATTTCATGTTAAAATTACTTCTCTGGCCTGTTCGCCAACCTGATTGCCTTAGGTCACTCTGAGAAAACTGCAGCTTGTTTTTTTTATAATTCCAACCATAAGTGAACTATATATGTTTCAGCAGGTGCGCTGTCAGTTTAATTTTATTTGGAGCTGAACAATGCATCAATGCTCGAAAGGATAGGAATTGTAAAAATATATAACGGCAAACTGACTGCAGTGCAGGCTTTTTCATTCGTTTGCCCCTTCGCTACTCTGTGAAGAGGAAGTAAGGCGGATAGGCGGATTTTTAATCAGTGAGGGAGTCAAGGGTTATGGGGGATAAGGCGGGAAAGTGGAGTTGAGGATCATCGTATCAGATCAGGGACGATCTCATTGAATTCATGGTGGAGCAGACTTGATGGGCCGAATGGCCTGCTTCTGCTCCTACGTCTTATGGAGCTGAGTTTTATGGGCCCGTCGTGGAGGGGGTGGGGCTGGAAAATGCGACGGGCCATTCAGAAGTCCATTGACTTCCACCGCCAGACAATTCCACCCTATAGTCTTACGGAACAATCTGTGCTTTGTGTTCCGATAGAATCTTGGACAGGACATCAAGAGGATTAGGGTCAAGGATTACAGACAGACCAATATGCCAACTTCATTGCAATTAAAGGCAAATGAAGCAAGAGAATGCTGCTTTAAGAAGACCTGTCTGAAACAAAAGATATCCCTGCGCTTGAATGATCAACGTGTAGATCTGTCCTGTTGCCATTCTTCCCTGGAGATTGAAGAAGCTCTCGCTTGGCAAGAAAACGCCTTAGAACTTAGAACATAGAACATAGAACAAAACAGCGCAGTACAGGCCCTTCGGCCCACGGTGTTGCACCGAAACAAAAGCCATCTAACCTACACTATGCCATTATCATCCATATGTTTATCCAATAAACTTTTAAATGCCCTCAATGTTGGCGAGTTCACTGCTGTAGCAGGTAGGGCATTCCACGGCCTCACTACTCTTTGCGTAAAGAACCTACCTCTGACCTCTGTCCTATATCTATTACCCCTCAGTTTAAAGTTATGTCCCCTCGTGCCAGCCATATCCATCCGCGGGAGAAGGCTCTCACTGTCCACCCTATCCAACCCCCTGATCATTTTGTATGCCTCTATTAAGTCTCCTCTTAACCCTCTTCTCTCCAACGAAAACAACCTCAAGTCCATCAGCCTTTCCTCATAAGATTTTCCCTCCATACCAGGCAACATCCTGGTAAATCTCCTCTGCACCCGCTCCAAAGCCTCCACGTCCTTCCTATAATGTGGTGACCAGAACTGTACGCAATACTCCAAATGCGGCCGTACCAGAGTTCTGTACAGCTGCAACATGACCTCCCGACTCCGGAACTCAATCCCTCTACCAATAAAGGCCAACACTCCATAGGCCTTCTTCACAACCCTATCAACCTGGGTGGCAACTTTCAGGGATCTATGTACATGGACACCTAGATCCCTCTGCTCATCCACACTTTCAAGAACTTTACCATTAGCCAAATATTCCGCATTCCTGTTATTCCTTCCAAAGTGAATCACCTCACACTTCTCTACATTAAACTCCATTTGCCTTGTGTTGAGGAAAGGTGGACAGTGATGTTGTCACTGAATAGCCTGGATTTAATCAAACATCCTGGCCAGAAATATGCTTCCTCGAGTTAGAAAAGGAATCCCTAACCCATAAATAGATCTAGTGAGGGTCATGAGTGACCAATGGAAATTGGCGGAAATATCGAGAGCCAGAGAAAACTCAAACTGATAGTAAGTTCCGTTTTCCACTCACTGCAATGGTAAATGTTTTGAAATTTAGCAAATCTCAGCCTTTGAGAAGCCATTTGTGCAACATTCAAGGGGATTTTCAACCTACCGTTTCTGTAATGAAAATTGGCTGGTTTCTGAAATAGGCAACCAATCTGTAACATAATTGAGAATTATCAAGTGAGATCACAAATCAACCATGATCTTGTTGAATAGCAGAACAGGCTTGAGGGGTTAAATGACTTTCTCCTGTTCCTACGTTCCTCCCGAGCATGGCAGTTCTCCGATTAAACCTATTTAAAATTGCAAGGCATCTAGGAGCTGTGATGACAGTGATGAAATTCACCACTCAGAGGTACCAAACCCGATTGTATTTCAATCTAAGCTTTAGTTATTTCTGTAATATTTCCACTTAGAACATAGAACATAGAACGATACAGCGCAGTACAGGCCCTTCGGCCCACGATGTTGCACCGAAACAAAAGCCATCTAACCTACACTATGCCATTTGTTGTTCATTTTTTAAATTCATTTTCGGGATGTAGCCATCACTGGCTAAACCAGCATTTACTGAACATCTCTAGTTGCCTTTCAGAAGGTAGCGGGTGAGCTGCCTTCTTGAGCCGCTGCGGTCCCGGAAGTGTAGGTACACCCACAGTGCTGTTAGGGAGGGAATCCCAGGATTTTGACCCAGCGACAGTGAAGGAACGGCAATATATTTTTCCAAGTCAGGATGGTGAGTGGCTTGGAGGTTAACTTCCAGGTGGCTGTGTTCCTAATGACTGCTGCCCTTGTCCTTCTAGATGGTTGTGCCTTTGGGAGGTTCTGTCAAAGGAGCCTTGGTGAGTTCCTGCAGTGCATCTTGTAGATGGTACACATGGCTGCCACGGTTCATCAGTGGTGGAGGGAGTGAGTGTGTGGAAGGGGGAGCAATCAAGCGGGCTGCTTTGGCCTGGATGGTGTAGAGCTTCTTAAGTGTTGTTGGAGCTGCACTCATCCAGGCAAGTGGAGAATATTCCATCACACTCTTGGCTTGGACAGGCTTTGAGGAGTCTCTGTGACACAACCACTTGACTGAGAATTCAAGTCTTATCAAGGTGAGAGGCATTTGTTCCAGAGATGAAAGAGCCCCTTCTACTTGAGTTTAGAGTGCCAGTTGCAAGCGCTGCCATGTCAGGTATGCCATGGATTAGATGCAAGTAGATGCCTATCTTACCTGGATAATGTACCTGGCATCAGGTGAACAGTCCCTACTGGACCATTAAAATGTTCCCACTCCACCCCTCCTGATCCTTTTGGAGTTGCATGGCGGGTAAGTAATAATAATAATCTTTATTAGTATCATGAGCAGGGTTACATTAACACTGCAATGAAGTTACTGTGAAAATCCCTTCGTCACCACACAATGGCGCCTGTTCGGGTACACAGAGGGTGAATTCAGAATGTCCAAATCACCTAACAAGCACGTCTTTCGGGACTTGTGGAAGGAAACCGGAGCACCCGGAGGAAACCCCACGCAGACAAGGGGGTGACGTACAGACTCCGCACAGACCGTGACCCAAGCCGGGAATCGAACCCGGGTCTCTGGTGCTTGTGAAGCAACCGTGCTAACCACTGTGGTAAGTGCGCCTGAGACGACCGACCCTCTTTTCAATAAGATTTATTCTTCCTCTTCGTGCTTGGAATGATTTGAAGATCTCCAAGTTGAAGAATCCTCAGTTGTCAGTCCATTTAGAAAATCTTGAGTTCAGAGTGGGATCTTATTGTGCAGCTGGAGCCCAGGCGACCACTGGACCAGCCCGTTCTCTCCCATTGATCTTATTACCTGCCTAATTTATGTACTCCAGCTGGGTTCCTTAAATTGCACTTGCGGCACATCCCCAAGGGTAGGCTAGCGGAAGCCTTTTTCCTCTGTAAATGGAAAAGTCACATTTGTTGCTAATACTGGCTGTAAAACTGGAAACATTTTCTCTCTCAATCCAGCCTGTCAACCATCATTTAGATATACATTCTTTTCAAATAAAACAAAGTAACGTCAGTTTTTATATATATTATATGATTTCAGGCCAAAACAATAATTAAAAAAAGTCAAGTTTTGAATGCACATTATTATTCGGGATTGAATTGACCTCTTCTGAACAACTTGATTAAGTTCACTAGGGATTGCTGTACGAAGATGGATTAATACAATAATCGATCACATACTCAGCCGTGAATTGAGAGCTGTCCAGCTCCGTTGCTGAATTGAGTCATAATACAATATCCCCTTCACTTTCAGCCAAGTCCTGGGTGTATTGGGAATTGTGTTGCAGTTATAAACTTTCAGCCCAATTGCTTCAGCTCTCTTTTTGACTGCAGAAAGACACTTGTGGGGCCCGCTCCATCGAACTGGAGTGACAGGGATTATCTGTCTCAATTGTTCAGTTGAGAATCCCAGCATGAATCATTCTTAAGTGAAAGAGCTATTTGAACAGGCTGCAATTGTTCGCTCCAGTGGCGGCAGGTAGTGTCACAGAGTCACAGAGGTCTACAGCACAGAAAAGGCCCTTCAGCCATCGCGTCAAAAACAACCACCTAACTATTCTCATCCCATTTTCAAGCATTTAGCCCATAGCGTGTATGGCTTGGCATCACAAGTGCACATCCAATAATAATCTTTTTATTGTCTCAAGTATGAAGTTACTGTGGAAAGCCCCTAGTCGCCACATTCTGGCACCTGTTCGGGTAAGCTGGTACGGGAATTGAACCCGTGCTGCTGGTCTTGTTCAGCATTACAAACCAGCTGTCTTAGCCCACTGAGCTAAACCAGCCCTTTAAATACTTTCCAAATACTATTTAAATGTTATGAGGGTCTCTGCCTCTACCACCCTATCAGGCAGCGAGTTCCGGACTCCCACCACCCTCTGGGTAAAAATGTTTTTCCTCACATCCCCTCTAAACCTCCTGTCCCCTATCTTAAATCTAAGCCCCCTGGTCATTGATCCCTCCACCAAGGGGAACATTTCTTCCTGTCCACTCTGTCAATGCCCCTCATAATATTATACATGTCAGTCATGTCCCCCCTCAGTCTCCTCTGCTTGGAGGAAAACAACCCCAGTCTATCCAGTCTCTCTTCAGAACATAACCTCTCCAGCCCAGGCAACATTCCTGGTAAATGTCCTCTGCACCCTTTCCAGTGCTATCACATCCCTCCTACAATGTGGATTCCAGAACTGGGCACAATATTCTAGCTGTGCCCTAACCAACATTTTATACAGTTCCAGCATAACCTCCCTACTCTTAAACTCTATGCCTCAGCGAATAAAGGCAAGGGTACTTGTCTATATAATGTTCACACACCCTGTCATCGAGGTCAGGTATCCTGCAGTGCAGATTTGATCCACAAATGTACATTCACATCCATAAACCTGCCCATCACACTTCAGGTGGGGCACACATGAATTCTGCACTGTAAAGGAATGCTACCAGGGATGAGGGAGAAATTAGAGAAACTGGGATTGTTAAAACCATAAGATGCAAGCGCAGAAGCAGGCCATTCGGCCCATCGAGTCTTCACCACCATTTAATGAGATCATGACTGATCTGATATAATCCTCAACTCTACTTTCCTGCCTTATCCCCATATACCTTGATTCTGTTAAAAATCTGTCTATCTCAGACTTGAAAATTCTTAATGACCCAGCCTCTGCAGCCCTCTGTGGTAAAGAACTCCACAGATTCACTGACCCCTGAGAGAAGAAATTCCTCCTCACCTCTGTCTTAAATGGATGACCCGTTTCTCTGAGATTATGCCCTCTGATCAGAGACTCTCCCACAAGGGGAAACATCCTCTCACTATCTGCCCTGACAAGCCCCCAGTTCAGAGATGGCTAAGGAAAGATTCCATCGAGCTGTTCAAAGGTATGAAAGGATTTGATATAGCAAGCAAGGAGAAAAAATGTATTCACTGAAACCAGAGGACACACACTTAAGATAATTGGTGAAAGAAACCGAGTGGCGATGAGGTGAATTTATTTTACACAGTGAGTTGTTCTGATCTGGAATTCACTGTCTGAAAGTATGGTGGAAGCAGATTCAATAGGAGCTTTCAAAAGGGAATCGGATCAATACTTGAAAAGGAAAAACATAATTGCAGAGCTCTCGGAAAGGAGAGGGGTGCAGGACTAATTGGATGACTCTTTCGAAGAGATGGCACAAACATGATCGCCTTATGTTTCTCTGAGCTGGAAAAGAAAGGAGAAAGGAAGTGATTTCCTGCTGGTGAGCAGATTGTGACTCAAGGGGGCGAGTTCTGGATTGTTTAGCAAAGAGCTAGCATAGCCGTGACAGGCCAAATGGCCTTTTTCCATACTGCAAATCTTATTGTTCTGTCTCTTCTGACCACTGATTGTCTTCTGGCTGATAAGGTAATTTGATTCGGTGGTCTTAAAGGGATACATCACATTACACACCGGTGCACCTTACTAGTTACAATGGTTCACCATTGGGTCATCATTCATGACTCCTCAGATACTGAAGCAGTCCATGTCCATATGTAGCAGGACTCGGACATCAGTCAGGCTTGGGTTGTTCAGTGGCAAGTAGCAAATGCCAGGCAATGGCTGTCTCTAATAAGAGCGAATCTAACCATCGCCCTTAACATTCAATGCCATTACCAGTGCTGAAGCGCTCACTGTCAACATCTTGGCCATACCATTGACCAGAAACTGAACTGCATCAACTATAGAAATACTGTGGCTGGGATTCTGAGGAGAGTAACTCACTTTCTGACTCCCCAAGGCACAAGTAAGGAATGTGTTGGAAAATTCTCCACTTGCCTGGATGAATGAAGCCCCATCAATACTCAAGAAGCTTGACTCCATCCAGGATAAAGAAGCCCACTTGATTACCACACCATCCACAACCTCCAATATCCACGCCATCCACCACCGAAGCACAATGGCAGCAGTATGTACCATCTATAAGATGCGCTGCAGCAACTCATCAAGGCTCCTACAACAGCACCTTGCAAACCCAAAACCTCCATTATTTCGAAGAGGAAGGGTAGCAGATACATGGGAACACCACCACCTCCAAGCCACTCACCATCCTGACTTGAAAATGTATCGCCATTACTTCACTGTCACTGGGTCAAAATCCTGCAACTCTCTCCCCAACAGCACGGTGGGTGTACCTACACCTCAGGGTCTGCAGCGGTTCAAGAAGGCAACTCACCACCTTCTCAAGGGCAATTAGAGATGGACAATGGAAATTCTGATCTAGCTGTCACCTATGTTCCATGAAAGGATAATAAAACATTTATAAAATGTGTATTATCTGAAAGACTGTGAGCAATATCAGAGTAGGACTTCTTGTATCAAATACAGTTATTAAAACCACTGGTTTTATAGAGTGCAATAAATTCGGAATTATGTTCGATATATAGATTTGTTTAAATTGTCTGGTTTTAAAAAAATCTCTAACAGTTCTCTTTATATCTGCAGTTTCAATTCACATCATGTTAAAAATTAAACAATATAATCAATCCAATTCAAAGCACGCTTTGGGTAAAAGCTAAATAGCCTCTCGTATTTTGGCACTGCAGAAGTCAATAAATGAAATTGAATTCTGCAATAGTGTTAAACAGTAAGTAACTTATTTGGAAAAACAATTGCTTAGCTTTAGAATGACTTGCTTATTAAAGAATACTCCACAGGGTGCTGCAGTGATTGGTGTGATTGAGTTACCTGAGTCACAGGTGAGGAGGAACATTTCTGCCTTGCCTCTATACTCCAGCAGGCCATCCTGAGAATATAGGCCCGGGTTTTCATGGAGTCCGACTGATTCTGGAAGCCGAATAAAATGACGGCTGGTCCCCGATTCTCAGATTCCCATTCCTGGTGCCAGCAATTTTTACTGGTGCAGAATATGAGGGTGGGTAGCAAGTCCACATCCCACACTCCTGAGCTAGCTGTTTCCATTGTTGGTTCAGCCATCTCATAACCCCCTGCAATTTTTGCAGAGGCTGGCTAGCTTCTCAAGGACTCGTGGTTCATGCTTCCTGAAAAGAGTCATGCGCCATGGTCTGGATTTGCGAACCCTTTGACAGGTGAGTTTAAAAGCTCTTATCCTTGCCCGCTCCATGCCCCCATGGCATCTCCATTCCACCTCCAAACTCCCCAGTCCCGCTTACATCTCCAATGTCCCCATCCCTCTGCATACCCGCCGAAACCTCCAAGCCCACTCACCCAGAATGAATTTGGTACAGAACTTAAGTGGCACGACAAGTTTTCAAGTGGTCATGGAAAGAAAACACCCATTCAGAAACCTGCTTTGAAATAAATGCTCCTTTTAAAACTTTGTAAACATGTTCAAATAAGTATACAGATATTGAAAGAACAGATCAAAGAAGGAATAGCTTGTTTTAACCTCATAAAGATATCAATCAATCAAAGTTAAAACTCTACTTCAGCCTGTGTAAACGGAGCCCCGCTAAACTGATTCCATTATTTAGCATTGGAGCTCAGCCAAGCATTAACAATGAGACCATCTCGCAACTATGCCAATAGAAACTGAGACCAGACATCTGTTTCTACCTTTGATTTATTGATATCTTTATAAAGTTTGAATAAGTTATTCTTTATTTGATCTGTTTTGTTAATGTCTGTATGTTTATTTGGACAAGATTAAGAGGTGTGGCACGAGGTAAACCTTGACTGGCAGTTTCTGACTGACACTTTTAAAATGTTGAAAGGGTAGCTTTTTTTTTCAAAGCTGATTTCTGAATGGGTGTTTTTTCAGAAGCATTTGAAGACTTGCTATTTCCATTGTCTGGCTCAATTGTTCCATGCATAGTGCATACTGGGTAAATGGGCATGGTAGATTCCCATATGAGGGAGCATGGGAAGCAGATGGGAGCATGAGGGGGTATGCGAGTTTGAGGGGTGGAGGGCCTAACATCCTTTAATACAACCGGACTGATGTCCCAAGAAGTGAGAAGCCTCCTGACCAGCTGTGTCAGTACTCACACATCTTCAAACTGCCTCCAGGGTCAGGGGACCCGACTCTATCCTGCCCTTGCCCCCCTGGAGTGAAAGGATGGCCCGCGGGGCTATTTGTATAGAAACCAATCTGCTGACTCAGGAAATTTTCTCCCTTGACTTCCCACCTCATTAACAAACATTCGGCCCCTAGTGCCCCACTCAGACGTAGCTATGGAAATAGTGTTATGAATCGATGCTGTGCGCCCTGACCCAAGTGGATTTTTGGATGGATCAGGCAGTGAGTGTCCATGAGTGTTTGAATGCAGGGCCATTAGAACTGACCCTGACACTAAAGTTGCAACAAACCTGCACAGATAGTCCTGCTTCTGAGATCAGCGACTGGCAATTAGCGAGTTGCCTCAGGACCATCGTTGAATCTGCCCCCTCTCACTGGCCTGGGAAATGCAGCTGTATTCAACCCAATCAGCAGGGAGGGCAGGGCTGGAATCAGCAGCTCTTTTTGCTTTCTCTTGCAATGCACCTTACCAACCAACTTGCTATTAGTAGCTGGGAGCAGAAGTGTCAAAACCTGGCAAAATGGGAAGTCAAGTGATTCAAATCTGGGTCCTCAGCGGGTCAAGACTTTTCCTTTTTGCAAGTCTGACTGCAAAGGCGAAGTTATCGGGGCCAATTTCGCCCCTCAAACTGATTATCTGCTCATTGTCACACTCCCATCTGTGGAAGCTTGCTGTGTGTAAATTGGTCACTGCATTTCCTACATTACAACAGTAACTGCACTTCAAAAAGTATGTGATTGGCTGCAGAGGTCAAGAAAGGTTTTACGTATTGATGCAAGCCCTTTCTCGACCTGGTTAAATAATATCCTGATTATTACTTCATTACTCACTTAAACTATTTCTTTTTGTTGCAATACGTACTTCAATCAACAGATATCCAGTCTGAATGAATAACTATCACACCACACGGTGCAGATTTGAGTTTGATGGACACTTCAGTTGGACATTGAGTGGCAGCAGCCTTTTACACAGGTTAATATCACTTACCATCGCCCAGCAACAGCATCTGCCATCTAATCGCACACAATTATCAGTCAGTTGCTGTAGGTTTGGGTATTGACAGCATGGCATCACTTGAAGGGACATCGGCCTACCATCAATAGCGTTGCATTTTGTCACGCAGGTTTGCCAGCAAAGATTTGGATTTTAATGGAATAATGCAACATCTTTCCCACAGATAGGGGGTGGGAGGGGGTCACTGGGGGTGGGGAGGAGAGTAGCTGAAATCCTCTGCAGAACTCCTGTTTTGTTTTACCCCGTTACTTGGATGTGATCGCCTGCAAACAGATAGGTGGATTGAATGAGAGAACGTTGACATGCCTATCATGGAGCCCTAATGTTAACAAACACTGGGTTGTCATGCACATCATGCCTGAGCAGGCTGAATAGAAGGTGCTATTTAAAGCTACCCCACAGTCAATTAAAATACAGTAATGATGACATCTCCAGCATACATGATGATCAAAGCAGAGATTGCCCACACAGCTTCTGACATGAAAACAGTGTGTTTGGCGGCGGACTGACACAGAGTAACAGGTCAGGTAATTATGAGAAAATCTATGATGTATCTGTTCGAATTGCTTAGCTTTTCCCATTATCAGAGCCATCAGAATGAGCAGCGCTTTTCACTGCCAGTGATAGCTCGTAAAGCTGGTGACACTGTGCTCCCCTGCTGCAGATGGCGGTTCAGGAAGGGCTGAATTAATTTGACAATAAATAGGTGACAGCAGTTTCTGGCTCTCCCAATTTTTAATTGTGCCAAGACATCTCCCCCCCCACCCCCCTTTCCCACATCTGGGATTCGCTCGGAAGCAGAGCCATGATTAGTGATTCTCCTCAGCCTTGCTGTGGTTTGATTTGCATGATAATTAGTTGACATCAACAAATTTTATTTTTTCAAACCCAATTGCATGCATTAATTATGGTGATTAAAGCATTCGGTGAACTTTGCCTTGATGTGTTTATTAAATTAATAAAGAACTTGACAGATGAGCGTGCAATACTCCTGGTGCAGCAAGCAGCCAAGGACATGAGTTTGTTTAAATGTACAGCAAATTATCTGCTTCACCAACATTGCAATGACTCCTATTGTTAGCAGCTTTCCCCACTTTTCTTCTTCAACTAACCGCTTCCATTAATTAACCCGTGGATGATCAGAATCATTTTAAAATGATGACATTTTTTCTCCTCGTGACAAGTGATTTCCTTGACTATTTTAACAGTGAGTGATATTGAGGAGAATCTTAACAGCTTTCACTTCTGGATGGTAATAAGGGTTCTTTATGGGCTCGATAAAACAATATAAGGTGCATATTATTAGGGAACAGGAGTGAGGGCAGCATTTCACACAAAAGCAGGATGGACAAAAAACAAAAGTGGAAACAGGACCAGGTCGCATTGGGACAACACAAATGTTGCTCGGGTAGGATCACTGCAGAAAGGTTGGCCAGAATTCCCCGGTCTTTGCGATTGAATTATCCCATTGATAATCGGTGGGAAGATAGAATTCCACCGCCGGTGAATGCTGCGAGGCCAAGGAACACGCGGCAGGCGGACCGGAGAATCCCGCCCACTAACTCTCTTTTTCTCTCCACAAATGCTGCCAGACCTGCGGAGTAGGAGCTGCATTTTCTGTTTTTATTTTCATGCTGACTTGGATTTTTTTTTTTTTGGCGACTCTTTATACTTGCGACAGTTTGGTGGAGGCCTTTGGTACTTCTTTGATGGGCTGTGGGCGTTGCTGGCAAATGAGATTTATCATCGAGGAAAGAAGAACACGTCAGTGTTGACATTATGCAAAATGATCCGAGGTTGCATTTTGATGGAAGTTACTTCAGGGTTTTCCATCTGTGAAAACAATCAAAGAAATACTTGTCAAACTGTTTTAATAAAGGTAACAACCGAGGCATTTTTGTTGATGTTGTCCTGGACTAACAGTTGGTCGGTGTGTTTTTAACAGCACCAGTTTGTGTCAGTTTATGAAGTGCAGATATCTGGGGCCAACAGTTGCAATGTGGCAATGTCACTGGCTTAGCAATCCACAGGGCAAGGCTGATGCTCTCGGGACATGGGTTCCCAGTCCACCACGGGGGTCTCCATGAGAGGAGGGCATCCCCAGTCTGGAAGGACCTTTCAATGGAGCTTAAAAATTGAAGCTGGGTGGGAAGAGGCACCTTAAATGGCTACATAAGGACCTTAATTGGCGCATGGGCGAGCTTCCCACCTGAGACACTGTTCACCCCATTGTAAAAACGTGTCAAATCCGGGGCAGGTGAGATTCTGGAGGGAATCCCATCCATGCTATTATACGCTCATTCCCCCATTTTGAATTCAGAGTTAGCTACATTTCCAATTTCTCCCTTCTCTCCTTCATTTGACTTAATCCTCGAAATAGATTCCACTGTGAATTTTTAAATGCCTGAGACTTTCGGCACAATTTGTTTCTTCATGTGGCATTCCGTTCGAGGGAATGTGTTGCTGGTACTCGGAGGAGATTTTATCTATGGGTAAAATCCAGGCCATTGTCTTGTCATTGTTGGTGGGAGTTTGCTTTGTGAACATTGGCTGTTCTTGCCGTGCGTTCTCTCAAACCACCAGGGAAAATTAGACTGTTTCACAATAACTAATAGTCAAGGACTTCAGGATCTTCCAAAGCATTTGATAACCAATTAGGCACTTGTGAAGTGTCTTTGTGCTAATTTAAGAAAAATCAGGTTAATATAGTAACATGTACCAAATGGGATGGGATGCTGTCCATCCCTAATTGCTCCTGATCTTAGTGTTTTGCTCAGCCATTTCAGAGGACAGCTGAGAGTATGTTGGTCTGGAGTTACATGTAGGCCAGACCAGGTAAAGTTGGCAGATTTCCCTTCGCTGAAGGGCATTAGTGAACCAGATGGGTTTTCAACAATTGATGATAGTTTCATGGTCACCAATACTGAGACTAGTATTGTACTCCAGGTTTTATTTGAAAAAGGTAAAATTCCACCAGTTGGCATTGTGAGATTTGAATTCATGTCCCCTGGGCATTATCCTGGGCCTCAAGATTATGGGCGGGACTTCCTGTCCTCCAGGCTGGCTGTTTCCTGATGGAGGGATCCTCTGCTCAATAGGAATTCCCATTGAAGCCACCCCACGCCAACGGGAAACCCACGGGCGGGGTGCGCTGCTGGCCAGACCAGCTGATCCCGCCGCCAGCGAACAGCCAGAGAATTCCGGCCTGTTTGTCCGCTAACATTACCACAAACCACCATCTCCTTCTAGCACCAGTAATACCTTCTCTAGAGTTGGAAAGGCACATGAAGAAACAAATTGTTCTGAAAGTCTCGGGTATTTAAGAATTCACACAGTGGAATCTACTGTCCATTTCTGGTAATAAGTCAAATGAAGGCGAAATGGGGGAGATTGACAATGCAGCCAACTCTGAATTCAAAGTAATTTAACTCAAGTCTTTTGATAATTCACGTACTTTGGTTGAATTATTGTTGATTTAAATGCTTCATTGGAATTGTGAGCACAAAAATTATTTGAGTAGTCCTCTTCTTTTATTTCCTCTTGTGGGAGGTCTGGGACCAGAGGGCATAATGTCATATTATGGGGCCGCCCATTTCAGACAGAGATGAGGAGGAATTTATTCTCTCAGAGGGTAGTGAATCTGTGGAATTCTTTACGCAGAGGGCAATGGAGGCTGGGTCACTAAGTATGTTTAACGCTGAGAGAGACAGATGTTTAATCAGTAAGGGAATCAAGGGTGATGGGGATAAGGCAGGAGAGTGGAGTTGAGGACTGTATCAGATCAGTCACGATCTCAATGAATGGCGGAGCAGATTCAGTGGGCTGAATGGTCTACCTCTGCTCCTACGTCTTATGGTCTTATTGTCTTATAATAATCTGTATTATGTTAAATGTTTTGCAAGATAGATTAGGATATGGTCTGTTCTTAGCTCTTCCATCACTCATTCCGCCACGCATTGCTGATGATATAACGATGAGTCAGAAAGCAATTTCGAGGAGGGTATAAAGTGTCTGCAAATGGATATAGATGGGTTAAGTGAGTGGATAAAAGATTGGCTGGTGGATTATAGTTTGGAGAAATGCCAGGTGTCTATTTTGGCGGGGAGAATAATATTTAAATGGAGAGACTGCAGAATGCCTCAGTATACAGGGATCTGCACCAATCACAAAAGGTTAGCATGCAGGTACAGCAAGTAATTTGCTTGACGAATGGAATGATTGCCTTTATTGCAAAGGGGTTTGGATAAGTCGGGATAAAAGCAAATTATTGCGGATGCTGGAGTCTGAAAAATAAACAGAAAATGCTGGACAATCTCAGCAGGTCTGACAGCGCCTGTGGAGAAAGAACGGGGCTAACATTTTGAGCCTGGATGACTCTTTGTCAATGCTGAATGACCTGCTGATAATAAATAGGGAAGCCTCGCGACACCAAAAGAGAAAATGCTGGAAAATCTCAGCAGGTCTGGCAGCATCTGCAAGGAGACAAAAGAGCTAACGTTTCAAATCCAGATGACCCTTTGTCAAAGCTTCAAAGTCTTGCTATATCTTCAGAGGGCATTGGTAAGACTGCACCTGGAGTACAGAATATAGTTGTGGCTTCCTTAAGGAGGGGTATACTTCCATTGGAAGCAGTTAAGAGAAAATCCACTTGACTGATTCCTGGATTGAAGGAGTTGTCTTATGAGGAAAGATTGAGCAGGCTAGGCTTGTGTCCATTGGAGTTTTGAAGAACGAGAGGTGATTTTTATTACAACATTTAAGATTCTGAGAGGGCTTGACAGGGTAGATGCTGAGAGGCTGTTTCCTCTCATTGGGTTTAAAAATAGGGACTTTCCGATTTAATACCGAGATACGGAAGAATTTCTTCCCTCAGAGTGTTGTCAGTTTTTGGAATTCTTTTCCACAGAGATATGGAGGCAGAGCCCATTGAATATATCAGCAGGGAAGTTCGGGATTTTTTGGAGATAGGCAAGAATAAGAATTTGGGCCAGCAATCAGATCAAACATTATCTTATTGAATGGTCGGGCAGGGTTGATGGGTCGAGTGATCTACTGCTTTTAATATAAAGGGTGAAAGTTAAATATGTAAATTGACAATCTACATTATCAGTGATGTAAGATCACATGCCAACAGAGTATGCTGAGAGATAGTTCTATGTGAAGCCTCATGCTGAGCTTCGTTCTGTCCATGGTTAGTAGAATGTTCAAGAAAAGGTAAAGTTTACCAACAGACGTGCCTCCAGTAGCCTTTATCGATCCAGACCAAGCACAATCTCAACTAAGATCCACGGCAATGATAATAGATGGTGGCAGCAGAAAAGACCTTGGAAAAAACACCAAGGGCGTGATTCTCCGGTTTTCCAGCCCCGTGTTTCTCGGCGGCGCAGCATTCGCTGGCGGCGGAATTCTATCTTCCCGCCGATTGTCAATGGGATTTCTCATTGAAGCCGCCCCACGCTGTTGGGAAATGCGCGAGCGGGTGTGCGCTGCTGATGCAATTTAGCGTGCCCAATCCACCTACCCTGCACATCTTTTGTGTTGTGGGGGTGAGACCCACGCAGACACGGGGAGAGTGTGCAAAATTCACATGGACAGTGACCCGGGGCCGGGATCGAACCCGGGTCCTCGGCGCTGTCAGGCAGCAGTGCTGACCACTGCTCCAGCGTGCCGTCCTCAGGTGAGTTTCTATGACATTTGATGATAGTTTGCATGGTCACCATTGCTGAAAATAGCTTTGCATTCCAGATTTACTAATTGAATTTACATTCCACCTACCAGAGACATTACCCACCGTCTTGTAGAATATGTAAATGCTAACTGGGGCGAGATTCTCTGACCAAGGGCTGGGTACGATTCACGTGACACCACCCTGATGCCTGTACGCCGATTCTCCGCTGACGGGCGAATCGGCGCGATTGGAGCCGACGCGGTTGGCACGGCGCCGGTCGGGTGCTGCTCTATGCACCCCCCCCCCCGGCGATTCACCACGCGGGATGGGCCGAGCGGCTGTCGAGATAGGCCGAGTCCCACCGGCGGGCGTTCACATGTGGTCCTACTCGGCGGGGCCTCAGCGTACATCCAGCGGGGGGCAGCCTGGTGGGGGGGGGAGAAGGTGTCCGACCCTGGGGGGGGGACCTCCACCGTAGCCTGGCCCCCGATCAGGGCCTACCAATCGGCGGGCCGGTTTCTGCTGGCGGGGCCTCTTTTACTCCGCACAGGGCCCCTGTAGCTCTACGCCATGTTGTGTCGGGGCCGGCGCAGAGAAGG
The DNA here is from genome assembly GCF_047496885.1 of Scyliorhinus torazame. Taxonomy (NCBI): domain Eukaryota; kingdom Metazoa; phylum Chordata; class Chondrichthyes; order Carcharhiniformes; family Scyliorhinidae; genus Scyliorhinus; species Scyliorhinus torazame. The sequence goes on from NC_092721.1 coordinate 187,529,708, forward strand.
AAGCTAGCGCGCATGCGCGAGTTCGCGGCAGTCGCAGCGCGCATGCGCACACCCGTGGTGCCCGTTTGACGCCAGTATCGGCAGCTGCATGAGTTCCTCCAATGCCATGCTAGCCCCCTGTAGGGCTCAGGATCACTGCTCCTGGGGGCGTGTTGACGCCGTCGGAAAGCTTAGCCTCAGGATCAGAGAATCCCGCCCCTGGTCTCTGGGATGTAAAACTGCTGCACCACTGCTACAGCAGTGTGAACATTTCCTCCCAAAAGTACACACCTCAGGTTAGAACAGTAACAGTCCACTTGTACTGAATAATTTTCAAGTCCAGTAAGAATGGCAGTATTGGGGAGATGGTGGTGTAGTGGCTATATCGCTGGACTAGTAATCCAGAGGCCCAGGCTAATGCTCTGGGGACATGGGTTCAAATCCCGTCACGTAAAGCTGGTGGAATTCAATTGCAAAAGATTATAATGGAGACCATGACAACTATGTCATAAAATCCCATCTGGTTCACTCATGTCCTTTAGGGAAGGAATTCTGCCACCCTTTCCTGGTCTGGCCTACATGTGATACCCGACCCACTGCAACGTGGTTGACTCTTAACTGCCCTCTGAACTGGTTCAAGAGCAATTTGGGATGCGCAACGAATCCTGGCCTTGCCGGCAAAAGCAACATCATGGCATGAAAGAATTAAGCAGCCGTATGCTGTACAGAGTAAGGGGCGGGATTCTCCGACCCCCCGCCGGGTCGGAGAATCGCCGGGGGCTGGCGTGAATCCCGCCCACGCCGGTTGCCGAATTCTCCGGCAGCGGAGATTCGGCGGGGGCAGGAATCGTGCCACGCCGGTTGGCGGTTCCCCCCCCGGCGATTCTCCGGACCGGATGGGCCGAAGTCCCGCTGCTGGAATGCCTGTCCCGCCGGCGCGGATTAACCACCTCTCTTAACGGCGGGACAAGGCGGTGTGGGCGGGCTCCGGGGTCCTGGGGGGGGCGCGGGGCGATCTGGCCCCGGGGGGTGCCCCCACGGTGGCCTGGCTCGCGATCGGGGCCCACCGATCGCGGGCGGGCCTGTGCCGTGGGGGCACTCTTTTCCTTCCGCCTTCGCCATGGTCTCCACCATGGCGGAGGCGGAAGAGACCCCCTCCACTGCGCATGCACGGGGATGCCGTGAGCGGCCGCTGACGCTCCCGCGAATGCGCCGCCTGGAAATGTCTTTTCCGTGCCAGCTGGCGGGGCACCAAAGGCCTTTCCCGCCAGCTGGCGGGGCGGAAATCAGTCCGGCGCGGGCCTAGCCCCTCAAGGCTAGGGCTCAGCCGCTCAAGATGCGGAGGATTCCACACCTTTGGGGCGGCGCGATGCCGGACTGATTTGCGCCGTTTTTGTGCCGGTCGGCGGACATCGCGCCGATTACGGAGAATTTCGCCCAAGGGCTCATACATGGCAATGAGCGAACTGTTAATTCGTCTTTGATGAACTGAGGACCGTACAATGGGCAGGAGACAAAGCAAAATAAAAAAACTTGCATTCATGTCGCACCTTTCATGACCTCGGGTCATCCCAATAAATTCCAGACAGTCAACGTAATCAGGAGAGGATTGAGAAGGGAGAATGAGAACTGAAATGGGAAAATAAGGTGAACAGAATTAAAATATTGGAATTTCCTTTGATATGTAAAACCATGCCGCAGCTGTTAATTTTTGTAATTTACCGTCACTATCATGCATCCATATCCACTGCTGACCTTTGTATCATTTCATGACTGTCACAGTTTTTGTTTAACCATTAATCTGGTTGAGTCAAAACCAGCAGACTCGTGGGCTCGGTGGTTGGATGTGGCAGCACTAAAGTAGTGAAAACTATTGTAACACGAGGCGGTAATGCACCAGGCAGTAGTAATTCCAGGTCACAGCTGCAGTTGTCCCATAACTGACCTACGCTATGGCTAAGGTCCCCAGTAACTTCACACTTATTTAAGTAACTTCTGACCCCACCCCTGCTGACTTAGAGCAGTTACCCACCCTCCTCTCCCCGTCTCCTCCCCCACCGCGATTCTTTCTGTTTTCTTACTCAAGGTAGGACCTTAAGACACCAGCTCAGAGGAGAAACCTGCTCCCTTCTGACATTCAGTTAGAGACTATTTAAGACTTTCAAGCAGAGACCAATTCCAACAGAGCAACTTGCGCCCTCCTACATCTGACCTCCTGCCCTTTACCCTCACTTTCTGATTGACGGGAAAGCAGGAGTAAAAAGGCAGCGCTGAACGAGAGTACACAATCTGTCTGGCCCTGATTTCAATTTCCAGCCGAGATATAAAGTACTGTAAACCTTTGTACTGAACGGGGCGAGGAAAGTACATTTTCCTGCAGCAGTGACGATTGCTCACTAAGTGAAATGATTGCAGGGCATTTACGTTTTCATGGTCTTTAAGGCGACCGAAGGGTATCTGCATAACGTTTGTAAATCCCTGTGAGAAGACTGCCAGGGGTTATCTGTGTGAGTATTATTCACAGGCAACCACATTGTAGCAGCTGGTGGCATAAAGGAGCTCGAGATTGTATTTGTATCCTTCCAACAGCCACGTGTGTGTCATGAACAGCACCGGGATTGAATGTAAATCATAACCATAACTTTTCGAATGTACTCACTTCATAAAGCATAGGTAAGTGGATCACATCATAGGATACGACAAATAAAATGAAATAAATTCCATAGAATCGCTGCAGTGCAGAAGGAGACCATTCAGCCCTTCGAGTCTGCACCAGCCCTCTGAAAGAGCAGCCTACACAAACCCAGCTCCCCTGCCCCATCCCAATAGCCCCACTACCTAACCTGCACATCATTGAACAATAAGGGAAAAGTTAGCATGGCCCATACACCTACCCTGCATATCTTTGGACTGTTGGAGGAAATCCACGCAGACACGGGGAGAAAGTGCAAAATCCACTCAGTCACCCAGGTCTGGAATTGAACCCGGGTCCCTGGCACTGTGAGGCAGCAGTGCTGACCACTGTACCATTGTGCATGGCTATCAGTGCAACGCAAACCTCCCAGAGGAAAATCCATTCAAAATATAGAAATATAGAGAATAGGAGCAGGCGGAGGCCATTGAAGCCTGCTCCACCATTCATTATGATCATTTATCATAGAATTTACAGTGCAGAAGGAGGCAATTCGGCCCATCGAGTCTGCACCGGCTCTTGGAAAGAGCAGCCTAACCAAGGTCAACACCTCCACCCTATCCCCATAACCCAACAACCCCACCCAACACTAAGGGCAATTTTGGACACTAAGGGCAATTTATCACGGCCAATCCACCTAACCTGCACAGCTTTGGACTGTGGGAGGAAACCGGAGCATCCGGAGGAAACCCACGCACACACGGGGAGGATGTGCAGACTCCGCACAGGCAGTGACCCAAGGCCAGAATAGAACACAGGTCCCTGGCGCTGCGAGGCAGCAGTGCTAACCACTGTGCCACCATGTTGCGTCTACCATTCATTTTCCAAGTTTTATTATTGTTTTCTTCCTCCTGGGCCGTACACTCGTGTTCTGGTGATGCCCCGCTTTAAATGTTCTCTTTGTTGCTTTTGAATTCCTTCCTGGCCTTGCCCCTCCCTGCCCGTTTGCATCATCCATCGACCCTCCGAGATATCTGTGCTTCTCCAATTCCGGCCTCTCGAGCATCCCCATGTTTAATGACTCCACCTTTAGCGAACATACTTTCATCTGCTTGGGCCTTAAACTCCACAACTCCAACTACATATCCAACTGCAAAGAGATGACCGTATGGATCTTAAGGGAGTAACACTTATCTCACTTTGAAAGACAGCCGCTGGCCTGAGTAAGGTGATTGGTGCGAAAGCGGGTCACGTGCCAGCTCTTAAAGGGGCATATCTGAATTAAAGTTACCAAAGTGCTTGTCGACAAAATTCTCCCCTGACTGGTCAGAGAGGTCCAGATGTGACTGAGAACTGCACAGTGGATAGATCTTAACATAATTAAAAAGCTGACGACAAAAGAAAAAAAGATTAAACTTTCATAGAACATACAGTGCAGAAGGAGGCCATTCGGCCCATCGAGTCTGCACCGACCCACTTAAGCCCTCACTTCCACCCTATCCCAGTAACCCAATAACCCCTCCTAACCTTTTTGGTCACTATGGGCAATTTATCATAGCCAATCCACCAATTTATCATGGCACGTCTTTGGATTGTGGGAGGAAACCGGAGCACCCGGAGGAAACCCAAGCAAACACGGGCAGAACGTGCCAACTCCGCGCAGGCAGTGACCCTGCGGGGAATCGAACCTGGGACCCTGGCGCTGTGAAGCCATCGTGCTATCTACTTGTGCTACCGTGCTGCCCGAAGGTGACTTTCATGGCCCCGGGGTCACAAAGTGCTTTGGAGCCAAGCAAATACTCTCAAAGTGTTGCCGTGCAGGGAAATGCACTATCCAATCTGTGCACAGCAAACTCCCACAACAGCAATGTGATAATGACCATATATTCTGCATTTTAAAAGTCATGTCAATCAGGGGGCTGGGGTCGATTGGGGCTGGAGGAGGGTGGTTGGGATGCTGAAATATATTGGCCAAGATAAGACGGAGGACCCCCGCCCCTCCTTACTCTCCTTCAAGATAGTGCCATGGGATTTTCTCTGTCCATCTGGGGCGGCACGGTGGCACAGTTGCCCCTTAGCGTCCAAAAGATTAGGCGGGGTTACGGGGATAGGGTGAGGGTGTGGTCCTAGGTACGGTGCTCTTTCGGAGGATCGGTGCAGACTCGATGGGCCGAATGGCCTCCTTCTGCATTGCAGGGATTCTATAATTCTATGATCTGCAGACAGAGCAAACAGGGGCCTTGGTTTTAACATCCCTCTGAGAGTCCAGCACTCCCTTGATACTGCAGATACTGCGAGAACATAGAAAATAGGAGCAGGCAGAGGCCATTCAGCCCTTCGAGCCTGTTCTGCCATTCATGCTGATCATGGCAGAACATCCAACCATTAGCACCATCACCAGGAGATGGGTTTATTGCTCTGCTGTGTCACTATTCTGTGAATAAAATACCACCACTGACCCTTTGACTGGTGAACAACAAGGGAAGAGAAGGAAGACGCAGTGGTGTCCATCCACAGAGCAGGTACCGCAGATTATTCTGGAGAGTAATTACTGATCTCAGCAACAACTGACTATGTCGCACGTTCTTGAGGGGCCAAGATTCTCAAAGACGAGTGGCACAATTCTCCCAAGTGTCTTAACCCATGGGCAGCGCAGTGGGTTAGCCCTGCAGCCTCACGGCGCTGAGGTCCCAGGTTCGATCCCGGCTCTGGGTCACTGTCCGTGTGGAGTTTGCACATTCTCCCCCGTGTTTGCGTGGGTTTCACCCCCACAACCCAAAGATGTTTAAGGGGCATCTTGACAAATACATGAATCGGATGGGAATAGAGGGATATGGACCCCGGAAGTGCAGAAGATTTTAGTTTAGACGGGCAGCATGGTCGGCACGGGCTTGGAGGGCCGAAGGGCCTGTTCCTGTGCTGTACTTTTCTTTGTTCTATGTGCAGGGTAGGTGGATTGAACACGCTAAATTACCCCTTAATTACAAAAAATGAATTGGGTACTCTAAATTTTTTTTTAAAGTGTCCTAACCCATAATTATTTTTAAACCCACATGGCCGAAAGAGATTATCTGGTCATTGATCTGGTTGCTGCTTGTGGGATCTTACTGTGCGCAAATTGGCTGCTGCGTTCCCTACGTTACAGCAGATAGGTACTTCTGAGGCTGCCGTCATGGCACAACATTAAAACAAAAATGGCAGCAATATATTCACTGTGCTGGATAATTTATTGTTGTATAGAAGGTCAAAATAGCACAAGATTAACACAGTAACATCCCAAATTGGAGCAGGGAATAATGAAAACTTGCGATATGAAAGACCGTTTATTATTGAAACCATTGGTCGTGTTTGGAGACCTTTTAATGTAACGAATTGTTGGGTTCACGGTCTTTAACCGGGTCTTTTAGTCCCTTGACTCAAAAATTCATAAATGACCCTGTTTGTTTCTTTTTTCAAACCGCCCTAGTGAGGCTCTACATGCGCTTAAACCCTCCGTTGCAGGGTTCTCAATGCCACCCTTCGGAAAAAATAAAATAAATCCTGCTTCAGAAAGCAGCAACTGAAAAAAAAAAGATCATTATCATCGGAACAGGCCAAGCTTTCCATTCTGTCACACAGCCGCCTTGAAACAAAGAGAGCAAGGCGTGCTTCCCTTATAGAAACCAACAGTTGGTAAGAGACTTGAAATGAGTGCGGGGATACTGTTTGCCTAGAGTGTGCCTGAGGATCAAGGGCGTCAGACTTACCACAGAACGAGTCTGTCAGCTGGCATCTTGCGGTAATTGTTTCCCATGGCAGGGCCCGAAGAGCCAGGGAAAAGAATGCTCTCGTCAACACCAGAATCAATTTCGCAGTGACTGAATTGTAATTGTTTCATGAGGATCACCTACTTGTTGCTCGACCTGAGAACGATCCAGACCGTGATTGGCACTCATTGACCAGGGATTTACAAGGAAGGGTTTCCTTATTCATTGTTGCAAAGTAGGCTAATCCTCTACAGGGTTACAAAGCCCATCTGTTCAGACCTGGGCAGAATCATTTATATATATATATATTTAAAAACATTTCTCTTTCTCTCATTCAATTCCGTTGTAACGAGCAAAGTAGAAAGTAATGCCCAGCAAGAGACATTTTTTTTTGGACCTATTGTAACAATGGTGAAAATAATTTGAGAAATTTGGATTAATGCCCCCGCTCTGTATCTTAATTCTCTTATGCAAACTGCATTTTTTTTTTGCTGCAAGTGTATTCAATCTGCCTGCCGAATGCTCATTATCTTCAGTCCCTCTGTACACACTGGGCACAGCATAATCAAAGCCTGGGGGTATGTATTAATTATCCTTTTGAATAGCGATGAAATATTAAAAAGATCTCCTTTAGGCTCACATCATCAGCAGATGAAACAAAGCCCCTCACAGCTTGTGAGGAGCAGCACACATGTGCTTTTACATCTGTTCAGGATATTTCAGTTTGATGCTCAACAAGGCATGTCCATGCTTTAAATGTCAATATTCAGTATAACCAGGTACAAGTGTTTCTGTAAAAGCCTCTTTAACCCGTGCTCTGCGGCCAGTTTGAAATGTGGAACTCTGCTTAATGGGTTCCGGTGTTTCTATACTTCTTAGACACGGAGACCAAAGGTCTCATCGTGACTTTTTTTGGGGAGGCATGATGCAAAACGGGCGACAGCAACGCCCCGGCTGCCTGCACTGCTCCTCCGCTAGGTTTTTAATATCCATTGTGAGGATATCAATCAGGCCGCCGACTGACTCGCGTCCTGTTCTGCACCGTCACACAATTATTTCCCTCCCTAGAGCGTCGCAGGAACCTTCCTCAGCCTCTGCTGGTCTGAGCCAGTCTGGGCACTTGAGCATCACAAATCACCTCCTGGTCGAGTGAGAGAAGAAGGGGAGGGGGATCAATCAGGGTTCCCTCCATTTATTGCTGTCCAGTGATACACGCTGGTGTCAAGCACCTTAATGGAAACATAGATAGAAAATAGAAGCAGGAGGAGGCCATTCGGCCCTTTGAGCCTTGATCGCCTTCACCCCCATATCCCTTGATCCCTATAGAAATATACAAAGAATATAATTGAATAAAGAATATCATACTAGGCATGGCAGCACAATACCAGGCACGGTAGCACAGTGGTTAGCACTGTTGCTTCACAGCGCCAGGCTCCCGCGTTTGATTCCCGGCTTTGGTCACTGTCTGTGCGGAGTTTGCATGTTCTCCCTGTGTCTGTGGGGGTTTCGTCCGGGTGCTCCGGTTTCCTCCTACAAGTCCCGAAACCTGTGCTTGTTAGGTGAATTGGACATTCGGAATTCTCCCTCAGTGTACCCGAACAGGCGCCGGAGTGTGGCGACGCAGGGGGATTTTAATAACAATAATAATCTTTATTGTCACAAGTAGGCTTACATTAACACTGCAATGAAGTTACTGTGAAAAGCCCCTCGTCGCCACATTCCGGCGCCTGTTCGGATACACAGAGGGAGAATGCAGAATGTCCAATTCACCTAACAAGCACGTCTTTCGAGACACGTGGGAGGAAACAGGAGCACCCGGAGGAAATCCACGCAGACACAGGGAGAACATTTGGATACAGCACCTTTTAATGCAGTCAGATGTCACAAGGTACTTCACAACAGTGCAGTCAGATAAATTTGATACCTTGCCACCTGATAGTCTGAAAGTTAAATCTAAACCGTTCAGGAGAGGTATTAGAAAGAACACCTTCACTCAAAGGATGGTAGAAGAATGGAACTCTCCCCCACAAACAGCAGCTGAAGTGAAAACAGTTGTTAATTTTAAATCTGAGAGAGATTGTTTTTTGTGAAGCAACGATATTAAGAGATATGGGCCTTAGGCCACACATCAGCCCTGATGTCATTGAATGGTGGGACAGCCTTGAGGGGCTGAATGGCCTACCCCTGTTCCTATGGAAGGAGATATTAGGACAGGTTGGTCCTGGAGGTGGCTTTTAAGGAGTGTCTTAGAACAAAGAACAGTACAGCCTTTCGGCCCACCAAGCCTGCACTGATCATGATGCCTTCAGAGAGTAGGGAGAGGCTGAGGTGTTTAACAAGGGAATTGCCGAGCTTCGGGCACAAGCAGCTGAACTGAGGGCCGGCACTGGTGGAGCGATGGAAATCGGGAGTGTGCAAGAATCCACAGCACAGAGATTTCAGAGGGTTGGCTGGTTTAGACAGGTTGCAGAGAGAGGGAGCTGAGGCAGGGGAGGGTGGTGAGGTCAGGGATATGAGGTCATGGAGAGGTTTGAACACAAGAGTGAGAATTTTAAAATCTAAGCATTGTTGCACGGAGAGCCAATGAGGTTACCGAGCACAGGGAATGGATCAATTGACTTGGCTATCGGAAGGCATCATGGAATCATCTTAAAAACAGATGAAGTCAAAGCAGGAGTAGACCCTGCCATCTAATAACTCTATTTTTCTTAAATTTAGAGTACCCAATTAATTTTTTTCCAATTAAGGGGCAATTTAGCGTGTTCAATCCACCTAACTTGCACATCTTTTGGGTTGTGAGGGTGAAACCCACGCAAACACAGGGAGAATGTGCAAACTCCACACAGACAGTGACCCAGAGCCGGGATCGAACCTGGGACGTCGGCGCCGTGAGACCGCAGTGCCTAATAACTTTTACTTCAGCTGCTCCATCTCGCACTATCTCCCTATCCCTTCAATCCCTTAGTATCCAAAAATCTAACAATCTGTGTCTTGAATACACTTAACAACTGACTGCCTAAAGCTCTCTGGGGAGAAAGTGCCAATGATTCACATTTGGGGGAATAGATTATTCCTGTATCTCACTCCTAAATGGCTGACCCCTTATTCTGAGTGGGTGACTCCGAGTTCAAGCGGAACAGCCTCCCAGTATCATCAACACCAAACTCCTTTATAATTGTATATGTTACAATGAGATCACCTCTTATTCTTCTATACTCTAAGAAATGTAGGCCTACTCTATTAAACTCCCCACCTTGAAAAAAGGGCTGTCCTGTAAGTGTTACCTCACCGAGATGCCAGACTCCTTTACTCTTATTCTCCAATCTCTTTGTGAGAAAGGCTAACATACCATGGCTGGGGTTCTCCGATCCCGCACCGGGTCGCGCCCGCTCCGATTCCACGCTGGGCCACTGATTCTCCGGCGACCTCAGAATCAGCGGCAATGGCGCCAGTACGGTCACCGCGGCGCCGGTCGGGGGCCGCACAAACCGCCCCCCCCCCCCGACGATCTCCGCGCTCGACGGGCTAAGTGCCCTCCGAGTTTGGCCGAGTACCGCCGGCGTCGTTCCCGTGTGGTCCTACCCGGCAAGACCTCACCGTTCTGGCTGCAGGGGCCATCCTGGTGGGGGGGGGCGGGGGGATCCGACTCCTTGGGGGCCTCCATGGTGGCCTGGCCTGCAATCGGGGGCTACCGATCGGCGCGCAGGCTATGTTCCTCTGCGACGGGCCCCTCTAGATCTCCGCCATGTTGTGTGGGGGCTGACGCGGAGATGGCAATCCGTGCGCATGCGCGGACCCGCGCCGGCTGTGGCGCGCATGCGCGGACCTGCACCGGCCGTACAGGTGCCCGTATTGGCATCTGGAGCTTCGTGAAGTGCTCCAGCGCCGTGCTGGCCCTCTGTGGGTTGGGGGATCGCTGCTTCTAGAGGCCAGATGACGCCATCGTAAAACACTCTGGCATTTCCGATGACGTCAACACTCTGCCGCTAAAATGGAGAATCCCGCCCCAAATGCTTTCCTGATTGCTTGCTTCACCTGCACAATATCATTCCCTGATCTATTTACAAGGACACCCAGGTCCCTCTGAAAACCAACAATTCCCCTTTTTTCAAAAGAAATCTGGGCTGGGATTCTCCCCTACCCGGTGGGGCGGGGGTCCCGGCGGGATGGAGTGGCGTGAACCACTCCGGCATCAGGCCACCCCAAAGGTGCGAAATCCAAGCACTCACCGTGAGGGGCTAGCCCCGCGCCGGAGTGATTGGCGCTCCGCCGGCTGGCGGGAAGGCCTTTGGCACCACGCCAGCCAGGGCCAAAAGGACTTCGCCGGGCGGCGGAAGTCCGCGCATGTGTGAGAGCGTTAGCGGCCGCTGACGTCATCCCCGCGCATGCGCAGGGGGGTGTCTCTTACGCGTCAGCCAACGCAGAGGCTGTGGCCGAGGCGGAGGGAAAAGAGTACCCCCACGGCACAGGCCAGCCCGCGGATCGGTGGGCCCCGATCGCAGCCCAGGCCACCCCCTGGGGCCAGATCGCCCCACGCCCTCCCCCCCCCCAGGACCCCGGAGCCCGCCCGCGCCACCAGTCCCGCCAGTAAGGTAGGTGGTTTAATTCACAGTGGCGGGACTGGCATGACAGCAGCGGGACTTCGGCCCATCATGGGCCGGAAAATCGCCGGGGGGGGGGGGCGGGGGGGGGGGGGGAGGTGGGCCCGGCGACCATTCCCTCCCCCGCTGAATAGCCAGTGCCGGAAAATTCGGCAACCGGCGGGGGCGGGATTTAGGCCAGCCCCCGGCGATTCTCCGACCCAGCGGGGGGGGTCGGAGAATCTCGCCCCTGTTTTTCCATTTTCCCTGCTGGGGTGTATAACTCACATTTCCCGACGACATAACCCACATTCTGCATTCCTGCTCATCCATTTACCCTGCCTATATCCAGTATCTTAAATCTCCTTTTCCCGCCCAGTTTTGTATCACCAGCAAGCCTGGACAGATCAGTCTCGGTTCGTCTGAAACATTGAAATAGATTTTAAATAACTGAGGTCCGACCACTGATCGTTGTGATACCCCAATAGTTACAACCTGCCAACCTGAAAATGACCCATTCATTCTTACTCACTGTTTTCCATCTTGTAACTAATTTTCAATCTATATTACCCCCAGTACATGAGCCCTAATTTTATGTCTCTTGTATGGCACCTTATTGAATGTTATTTGAAAATCTAAATATACCATATCTACTGGTTCCCCTTTATCTATCCTGCCAGTTACAACCTCAAAAACACCAACAGATTTGTCAAATTTGATTTTCCTTTCATAAATCCACGTTGACTCTGCCCATTCATATTATGATTTTCTAAATGCTCTGGTATCACATCCCTTTTGATAGATTCCAGCATTTTCCCTACCACTAATATCAGGTTGAATTACTTTGAGGCCCCTTCTCTCTCTCTCTCTTCTTGAATAGCAGCTTGCATTTGCTACATTCCAATCCACAGGGACAATTCTTAAAATCTACAGAATTCCTGTCTACCAATCTACTTATTTTATAGGCTCGGCTGTAGGCCAACAGAATTTGTCAACTTTCAAACCCCATTCATTCTCGAACACAATTTCTTTACTCATACTAATTTTTCCCAATGACTCAATCCTCATCGGACCCTTGGGGTGCGATCCAATGGTCACACTGTGCCCGAAAATTCTTATTGAGTATAAGAATTGGCAAGTCATGTTGCAGCTGTATAGAACCTTAGTTAGGCCACACTTGGAGTATAGTGTTCAATTCTGGTCGCCACACTACCAGAAGGATGTGGAGGCTTTAGAGAGGGTGCAGAAGAGATTTACCAGAATGTTGCCTGGTATGGAGGGCATAAGCTATGAGGAGCGATTGAATAAACTCGGTTTGTTCTCACTGGAACGAAGGAGGTTGAGGGGCGACCTGATAGAGGTATACAAAATTATGAGGGGCATAGACAGAGTGGATAGTCAGAGGCTTTTCCCCAGGGTAGAGGGGTCAATTACTAGGGGGCATAGGTTTAAGGTGAGAGGGGCAAAGTTTAGAGTAGATGTACGAGGCAAGTTTTTTACGCAGAGGGTAGTGGGTGCCTGGAACTCACTACCGGAGGAGGTAGTGGAGGCAGGGACGATAGGGACATTTAAGGGGCATCTTGACAAATATATGAATAGGATGGGAATAGAAGGATACGGACCCAGGAAGTGTAGAAGATTGTAGTTTAGTCGGGCAGTATGGTCGGCACGGGCTTGGAGGGCCGAAGGGCCTGTTCCTGTGCTGTACATTTCTTTGTTCTTTGTTTGTTCTTTGAAAAGCAGCTCGCCGCGGCACCGCTCCCGGCAACGTCCAGGCTCGCAACGCCTTGCGACATCTAACGTGATCTCGCGAGACGTTGCAATGTAAACCCTGTCCATTCTGGGCGGGATCACGTTTTGGCAAATCTGCATATTCGAGCGTGACAGCTCATCTCACTTTAATGTGCAGATTCCTGAGTTACCCGAGGGCTGGGATCAATTTCCCTTCGCCTCGGAGACCTCGGGCGAGCGTCATTCAGCACTGGTCTCCACAAACGGACTCCCGCGAGGAAACACACGGCTAGACGCGCTCGCTGTGGGATTTTGTTCTCTTTTAGTTGAATCGCGCCCTAGTTTCCTACCGGTGTTTTTCTTTATTCTTTCATGGGACGTGGGCATTACTGGCATGGCCAGCATTTCATGTCTATCCCCAATTGACCTTGAATTGAGTGGCTTGCTAGGACGTTTCTGAGGGCAATTAAGAGTCAACCGCATCACTGTGGGTCTGGTGTCACAATTAGGAAAGAGCAGGTAAGGATGGCAGATTTCCTCCTCCACAGGACACTATAATAATAATCTTTATTGCCACAAGTAGGCTTACATTAACACTGCAATGAAATTACTGTGGAAATCCCCCGGTCGCCACACTCCGGCGCCTGTTCAGGGACACTGAGGGAAAATTCAGAATGTCCAATTCACCTAACAAGCACGTCTTTCAGGACATGTGGGAGGAAACTGGAGCACCCGGAGGAAACCCACGCAGGCACGGGGAGAACGTACAGACTCCGCAGACAGTGACCCAAGCCGGGAATCGAACCTGGGATCCTGGCGCTGTGAAGCAACAGTGCTAACCACTGTGCTACCGTGCCTCCCACTAGTCAACCAGATGGGTTTTTATGACAGCCAACAATGCTTCCATGGCCACCATTACTGAAGTAGATTTTAATTCTCGATCTATTAATTGAATTATTGGCTTACGAGCCCAATGACATCGCCACTATGGCCCACTTTCCCTCTGATTTTTCTTTACATGTCTTCTACCATGAAGACAATTACAAAGCTTTTATTTAATGTTCCTGTCAGTTTTTTTTATTTTGTATGTAAGGGATCCTTGTTGGCAATGAGCCTTCACCTTTGGGACAAGGCAGGGGAGAGCGGCGGTAATTAAGTGCTGGGTGTGGGGATTCCAATAAGATTAAACCTGCAGAATAGTATGCTAACCCAAGTACAATGGTCGGGAATGTTCACATCCTGCTATACCCTCGCTGTGACTGCACGGTCTACTTCAGAAACAGGATTGAAACATTAATGAGGATGATTACCTGTACCTGCATAACAGGGTGAAGAGGGATAAAGAGAGGTGCAGAAAAGATTTAGGAGTATGGTTTCTGGGATAAGGGTTCTCAGTTTTGTAGATAGATTGGAGAAGCTGGGGCTATCCTCCCGTGAGAAGACAAAGCGAAGGGTCTAAGACACAACCCGGTAGAGAGAAATTGTTCCCATTGGTGGAAGGGTCAAAAAAGTAGAAGACACAGATTTGAGGTGATTCACAAAAGAACCAAAGGTGACACAAGGGAAATCTCTTTCTTTAATGCAGTTAAGTTCTGGAATGCACGGTCTGAGTGTGGCGGTGGTGGTAGAGACAATCATGGCCTTCAAAAGCAAAATGGACAAGTCTGTGAAGAGAAATACATTTGCAAGGCGAAGGGGAATAGGTAGGGGAGCGGGACAATTGCTCTTGCAGAAAACCAACCCGGGCTCAGTAAGCTCATCTAAATGCTTCTCAAATGTTGTGAGCGTTCCCGCCTCTACCATCCTTTCAGGCAGTGAGTTCCAGGTTCCCACCACCCTCTGGGTGAAAAAGGTTATCTTCAAATCCCCTCCACGTCTCCTGTCACTTACCTTAAATTAATGCTCCCCTGGTTATTGACCCCTCTACTAAGGGGAAATGTTCCTCATCATCTACCCTATCCATATCCTTCATTATTTTGTACACCTCAGTCAGGTCCCCTTCAGTCTTCTCTGCTCTAAGGAAAACAATCCCAGCCTAATCAGCCTCTCTTCATAGCTGAAATGCTACAGGCCAGGCAACATCCTGGTGAATCTCCTCTGCATATCCTATGGTAATCCTGCATAACATTAAATAAGAATTGAGAGAGATTGAAAATTGGCTGCTGATACCCATTTTAAGCTATCAACAAAGCCTTGGTTAAGTCCTACACATTGTCGTGTCTATCATTGCAATCCAGGATGCCACATGCTAGAGATGTACGACTGCAAACCATAGAGCTAAGAATACTTCCCGTGGTATTTGTTGTGAACATGTTAGCTCACTCATACCAAATGCATCTGCGTTTCTGTTCTGTCGCATTTGTTAGTCTGTTTAGAATAAATTCGATCTGCCAGTCATAATTCAATAAGGGTCTGTGTTCCAGATTTGAACTCGCAATATTACTGCACTGCAAGTATTATGGGGTGTTATCTTGGTCTGTGTTAGCTGAAGGCACAAGCTTTCACTTCCAATGTGCTAATGCTGCACTTATTAGCCTGACAGTTAATATTTGTTCCTGGAATAATGAATTCTGAATAGAGTGGGGAAATTGCATTAAGAGGCATGAAATTGCCAAGAATTCGGCTGAGTAAGGTTTGAATGGGATGATGCATCCATTGCCTCAGTCTAGCCGCCTGGGTAGATTATTTCTAACATAGTAAAGATTATTTTCGGAAATATTTAGTTCCTTGTTCTGGTGTTTGTAGGTTTGCATTATTGTCATTCTCCACCGAATGCTCCGCAAAGAGGAATAAAATGCAAGAACGTGATAACTAGGAGGAGCAGTGGGCCATATGGTCCTTTTTGAGCCTGCTCAGCCATTCAATACGATCATGACTGGTCTCAGTCTTCAACTCGATTGTCCCGTCCACTCCCCATATCCTTTGATTCCCTGAGAGACCAAATAATCTGACTGTAGAATTCCTACAATACAGAAGGAGGCCGTTCGGCCATTGAGTCTGCACCAACCCTCTGAAAGGCCCACTCCCCCTGCCCTATCCCCGAAACCCCATAACCCCACCTAACCTGCACATCTTTGGAAACTAAGGGGCAATTTACCATGGCCAATCCTCCTAACCTGCACATCTTTGGACAATATCCCAGCCTTAATCGTAATCATCGATGGGGCATTCTCAACCAGCTGGGGTAGGGAATTCCAAAGATTCACAACCCTTTGACTGAAATTTCTCCTGTACCCTGTGACTGTGCCCTGTGTCCTAGATTCTCCAGCCGGAGAAAACAATCTATTTACCTTATCAAAGGCCTGTAGCATCATGTGCGTTTCAAAATGCAGATGGAAAAACGAGATGATGCGGACCAACGATTTAGGATCCGAATATTATCTGAAAGGGCTCGAAATGGTAACGGTGGATGAAAACTTAATGCACATTTCCTTGTGCCTGATGTCAGTGGAGACACCAGCCCATTTAAAATAAATAGGTTAATGCCTATCTTAATATAGCCAACAAGGATTGGTGGACACACACACACACACGCGCCAGCTTTTAACTCTGTGCATATAGATGGTTCTTTGAATGGGTTAGAATCAGGCCCACAATGATGTCTCTGTAAAAGCATGTACTCTGCCCCCAAGCACTTACACATACAGATATCAAAATTTTATCTCCAATTCTCTCTCATTTCGGAATCATAACAGATTTTGCAGGAAAAAAAACTTTGTTTCACTTTTACCCTTTATAACTCTTTGGTTATTATCTCTTCTGGTGTTGCATTGATTAACACACTCATGTCCAAGTCCTTCATGCATTATTTGAATAGCTTGCCTAAAGCAAACAGATTGACAACCGTATGTAACTGGTGCACAGAGTAATTTAATCCGAAAGCCTTAACGAGAGCACTCAGGAGCGGAGGATAAAAAATGAAGAGGCTGCTATTTCTTTGACAAAGAGAAGCTCTTAGGTTTCCTTCCTTGGATCCTCTCATGCCTTAAGAACATAGCTGAACATTGTCCTGGGTTGGCGGAGGTTTGAAGTTGACAGCCTGGAATAATTTGAGATATACTGATTACCTCCCCTCTCCAAAATACACATGCGTATATTCTGGATGAGCACTTGCCTTCCATTTGGTATCAATCCACCATGGGAGAGCTGATTAAGGATGATTGGACCCCCCTCCCATCCAAAACATAGAGAAATGCAATATGACAGCAATGGCTCAGATCTGCTGTGGATCAGGGAGCATTTCAATAAGGTACATTGCTAAGTCTCCAACACCAAATAATACATCATTATCCAGAAAATGAGAATAGAGATTGCATTTAGAGCCTTGGTTTTTGGAAAACAGTACATTTCTGGAAAGCATTCTGACTATATTGTGTACATAAAATCACCATATGTTACAAATCTTGAAAAAACCGAGAGTCATTGACCACTGCCCATTTGAATCTGTACACTCTGTATGGGTCCTATGTACACGCTGTATGAATCTTGTGTACACTCTGTATGGATCCTGAGTGCAGTCTATGTGTATTTTGTGTACACTCTTTATGGATTCTGTGTGCGCTCTGTATGAATTCTGTGTACACTCTGTGTGGATCCTGTGTACACTCTGTGTGGATCCTGTGTACACTCTGTATGAATCCTGTGTACACTCTGTGTGGATCCTGTGTACAGTCTGTTTGGTCCTGTGTACACTCTGTATGAATCCTGTGTGCACTCTGTGTGGATCCTGTGTACACTCTGTGTGGATCCTGTGTACAGTCTGTGTGGATCCTGTGTACAATCTGTACAGATCCTGTGTACACTCTGTATAAATCCTGTGTACACTCTGTATGAATTCTGTGTTCAGTCTGTGTGAATTGTGTGTACACTCTGTATGAATCCTGTGTGCACACTGTATGAATCCTGTGTGCGCCCTGTGTGGATCCTGTGTGCACTTTTGATGCATCCGGTGTAAACTCTGTCTGGATTCTGTGTGTGTTCTGTATGGATCCTGTGTACACACTGTATGAATCCAGTGCGCGCTCTGTAAGAATACTGGGCGGGATTCTCCCATCCCATGGCAGAGTGTCCACGCCGTCATAAAAGCTGTCATACAACGGCGGCGTGAATGGGCCATTGCCAGGAGTAATTCTGGCCCCTGCAGCGGTTCACGCCGCTCCAGCTGCCAATCCCAGCGCTCACTGGGCGCTGTGGGATCCGCGCATGCGCAGTGGTGCCAGCGCGCACATGCGCAGTGGCCTCCTTCAACCCGCCGGCCGCGATGCAACATGGCGCAGGAATACAGGGGCCGCGCAGACGAAAAGAGGCTGATCTCAACCCGCCGATCGGTGTGCCGCGATCGCGGGCCAGGCCGCATCAGAAGCCCACCCGGGGTGGGGGACCCGCCCCCCCTCCCACAGGCTGCCCCCTGACCCTGCGCGCAGAGATCCGGCCGGCTGCGAGCAGGTGTGGACGGCGCCGGCAGGACTCAGCGTTTTCACCACGGCCGCTCGGCCCATCCCGGGCTGAGAATCTGCGGGCCGGCCGTGTAGAGCGGCCCCCCGACCGGCGCCGCGCCAAGAACTCCGCCGCCAATGGCGCCGATTCTCTGCTCTGCGGAGATTCGCGTGCCGGCGTCGGGGCTGCGTGGCCCGGTCGCAGGGATTCTCGGGCCCGGCCCCGGGCTGAGAGAATCCAGCCCGTGTGCGCTCTGCGTGAATCCTGTGTGCTCTGTAAGAATCCTGGGCGAAATTCTCCATTATCGGCGGAAAGTCCGCCGAACGGCGCAAAAAACGGCGCAAATCCCACTTGCGTCATGTCATAAAAATGGGCCGATAGTATGCGGCCCGAAATGGGCTAGCAGCGACGTAACGGGATCCGCGCTTGCGCAGTGGTTCACGCCGTGCAGCATCATACGCGCTGCACGGCGTGACGGCTCATAAGGCCGCGCAGCTCCCCCCCCACCCGACCGGAACAGCCGACCACAACACCCGACTTGATGGCTGGCCGTCGCTCAGCCCCGAGGTTCGAGTCACGCGATGTGGAGGCGCTCCTGGACGCGGTGGTGCAGAGGAGGGACGCCCTGTATCCCGGGCACGGCCGCAGAGTTGCCCCACGCCACAGCCGGCGTCTGTGGAGGGAGGTGGCAGAGGCCGTCACCGCTGTGGCCCTAACACCACGGACAGGCACCCAGTGCCACAAGAAGGTGAACGACCTCGTCAGAGCAGGCAGGGTGAGCCTCCCCCATATCCCCCATATCCCCCCTCCCCCAAATCCCCCCCTCCCCCATATCCCCCCCTCCCCCATATCCCCCCTCCCCCATATCCCCCATATCCCCCCTCCCCCATATCCCCCATATCCCCCCTCCCCCATATCCCCCCTCCCCCATATCCCCCATATCCCCCCTCCCCCATATCCCCCCTCCCCCATATCCCCCATATCCCCCCTCCCCCATATCCCCCATATCCCCCCCTCCCCCATATCCCCCATATCCCCCCTCCCCCATATCCCCCCTCCCCCATATCCCCCCTCCCCCATATCCCCCATATCCCCCCTCCCCCATATCCCCCCTCCCCAATATCCCCCATATTCCCCCCTCCCCATATCCCCCCTCCCCCATATTCCCCCCTCCCCCATATCCCCCCTCCCCATATCCCCCTCCCCCATATCCCCCATATCCCCCCTCCCCCATATCCCCCATATTCCCCCCTCCCCCATATCCCCCTCCCCCATATCCCCCATATTCCCCCCTCCCCCATATCCCCCCTCCCCCATATCCCCCATATCC
Source organism: Scyliorhinus torazame (assembly GCF_047496885.1). Lineage (NCBI taxonomy): Eukaryota > Metazoa > Chordata > Chondrichthyes > Carcharhiniformes > Scyliorhinidae > Scyliorhinus > Scyliorhinus torazame. Next base: position 187,549,142 of record NC_092721.1, read on the forward strand.
CCCTCCCCCATATCCCCCCTCCCCCATATCCCCCATATCCCCCCCTCCCCCATATCCCCAAGTGAATCCAGCCCTAACCTTAACCTCTGCAATGCACGCGCAACCGATGGCGTGCATTCATATACCTGCCTAACACTGTTGCCTTTTACCCCTGCCACCACCCCCCCCCCCCCCCCCCAGGAGAAGCGCGCACACAACAATAGGGAGCATGTGAGGACTGGAGGAGGGCCCGCTGATGAGAGGCCACTGACCGTACACGAGGAAAGGGCCCTGGAACTGGCTGGCGGACCTGAGGACCGGGAGGTTGCTGATGCAGAGGTCGGGGCCCCACGAGCAAGTGAGCCACCAACAGCCCGTCCCCATATCCCCCCTCCCCTATATCCCCCTCCCCCGTATCACCTGATCACTGCCTGATGTCTAACCATGCATGCTTCATTGTGTATCGCAGGACCAAACGTCCAGGCACCCATCCCCGCAGATGCAGACCGCCCGCAGGATGCCCTCGGAGACCACGGGAGACGGAGAGACCCGGACCCTCCAGCATGCGACGCCCGCAGGATGCCCCTCGCACACCACGGGAGACGGAGAGACCTGGAGCAACAGGGAGACGACACCCCCGTCACGTGCGGGAGCGACCACCCAGCGATGAGGGGGGCAGCCACAGGCCCCCGTCACATCCGAGCCAGGACACCACTACCCAGGACACCACTACCCAGGACACCCCTACCCGGGACACCACTACCCGGGACAGCACTACCCGGGACAGCACTACCCGGGACAGCACTACCCAGGACACCCCTACCCGGGAAGACGAAATACCGGACAGTGACTCAGAGTGGATGGGTGGAGACGAACCCCCACCCCAAAGTGCCATGGACTCAGAGTGGGACGAAGAGCACGACACAACGCCACTGCTGTCACCAACACCCTCCACCATCGCAGAAACACTCACCACGGTTGGGCACTTTAGTGATGAGGCGTCTGGTACACTCACTGGTGCGCACAACACAGCCGTCCCGGTACAGCAGGTGGAGGTAGGAGCAGCAGAGGGACCGGGCGGTCGGAGGGCAGCCCAGGCCAAGCGAACATCTGCCGCCCAGATGGATCCCGGGTTCCTGCAGTTACCACACCCACACATAGATCCGATGCAACCACCGACACGGAGACGAGCGAATAGGGTGACGGGTGGCTTGCGGCGGCTGCGGTCGCAGGTGTAGGAGTCCACCCGCGTCCAGGAGCTGGGAGTGGTCCCGGTCATGCGTGCCACCCAGGCTGACACCGCACGGGTGGCGTCCGCGGTGGAGGCAATGGGTGCGACGGTGTCAGACATGGGGAACGGTTTGCGAGGCCTGGGGCCTTCCGTGCAGGCGGCGTCTGTGGCCCAGGAAATGGCTGCCCTCTCACAGGAGGCCATGAGCCAGTGCCAGCGCCAGATGGCAGAGGCGCTCAACGCCATAGCCCAGTGTCAGCAGGCCATGGCCCAGTCTCAACAGGCCGTGGCCCAGTCTCAGCAGGCCATAGCCCAGTCTCTGCAGGCCATGGCCCAGTCTCAGCAGGCCATAGCCCAGTCTCTGCAGGCCATGGCCCAGTCTCTGCAGGCCATGGCCCAGTCTCAGCAGGCCATCGCTGAGGGCATCGGCGCCAGTGGCCATGTGCGAGCTGGCGTCGCACTGTCGCAGACAGGGTTCGACAACCCCCTGGGCTCCATGGCTGCAAACCTGCAGACCCCTGTCGATACCAGCACGGGCCTCCAGGACTGGCAGCGCCAGATGTCGGGGGCGCGTCGGATGGCCAGTCCGTTCGCATCCCCCACCCATGTAGAGGCCTGGGGGCCATCGGGCACCCCGAGGGAGGAGGAGGTGGTGTGGTCCATCCCGGCTCCCTCTGTAGGGGAGGTCCCGGTACACCGCGACACCTCGGACTCCCCCCCTTCCGTCCCAGGTGCATCGGGTGGGCAACGGGCAGGACAGGCTGGCAGCTCGCCATCCCAGTCGCCCGGGCCGCAGCCTGGCCCATCTAGGCCAGGACGCCCCAGGAAACGGCCGCCAAAGGGATCCAGTGTCAGAGGGCAGGAATCACAGGAGTCCACCTCCAGTTCTGCTGTACCGTCTGGGGAACCACGTAGACGTAGTCAAAGGGCCCGTAAGGCCAAACAATTAGACACTGAGTAAGTTGGCACGGGTGCAGGGCACAGATGAGTTTTAGGGGCTAGGGCACGTGCATGAACTCCTTTGGTTATTAAAGTCAATGTTACACCTACCGAAGCTGCCTTTGTGCTCTGTCCAAAGTGTGCGGGGGTGTCATGTACGTTGAGCGCAAGTGTGTGTGTGAGGGGTGGTCTTACCTCAGCCCCAGGTGAGTCTGCCCCCTTCCCCCTGGGCCGCCATCAACATCCCCCGGGCAGAGGACGGGACCGTGCGCTGCAGTGTCACAGCCGCATGCAGGGATGGTCCGGGTGGATGGTGGTACTGTGGCCATGGGTCAGACATAGTCCAACGATGTAGAGCCAGGAGCTCATCGGAAGCGGGTTGTCATCATTCTCCATGGCCTGCGATAGACACGCGTCCACCCGCAACTGGGTGAGCCCGGCCCGTTGTGCCGCCGGTGGATCGGCAATTGGGGTGGGGGGGTGGTGTGCATGCGGGTGGGGTGTGTGGGGTTGGGGAGGGGGGTGAGGGTGCTGGGTGGGTGGATGGGTGGGGGGTGTGGGTGGTCGGCTGTTGTCATGGTGTGCGGTCTGTGGCCATACTACCCCATTCCCACGCCCATCTAGTCAGTGAAGCGGGCGTCTATCAGTCTGTCCCGTGCCCGCTGGGCCAGCCGGTAACGGTGGACAGCCACCCGCCTGTGTCTACCCCGTCTGCCCTGACCATTGCCCCCATCCCCCTCATCTGGGGAGGACTGGGCCTCTTCCTGCTGCTCCTCCACTCCGCCCTCCTCTGCCTGCGGCACATCGCCCCTCTGCTGGGCTATGTTGTGCAGGACGCAGCACACCACAATGATGCGGCCGACCCTATCTGACCGATACTGGAGGGCGCCCCCAGAGAGGTCCAGGCACCTGAAACGCATCTTCAGCACGCCAAAGCACCTCTCGATCACTCCCCTTGTCGCTACATGGGCATCATTGTAGCGGTTCTCTGCCTCATTGCGTGGCCTCCGTATAGGCGTCATCAGCCACGATCGCAATGGGTAGCCCCTGTCGCCCAGCAACCAGCCCCTCAGCCGGGGATGGCGTCCCTCGTACATGCCGGGGATGGATGACCGCGACAACACGAATGAGTCGTGTACACTGCCTGGGTGACGGGCGCAGACGTGCAGGATCATCATGCGGTGGTCGCAGACCACCTGTACGTTCATTGAATAGGTCCCCTTCCTATTAGTGAACACGGCCCTGTTCTCTGCAGGTGGCCGCACGGCGACGTGCATCCCATCGATCGCGCCCTGGACCATGGGGAACCCGGCAACGGCAGAGAAGCCCACGGCCCGGGCATCTTGGCTGGCCCGGTCCACGGGGAAGCAGATGTAGCGGTGCGCCATGGCATAAAGGGCATCTGTCACTGCCCGGATGCACCGATGCACCGATGTCTGCGATATGCCGGACAGGTCGCCACTCGGTGCCTGGAATGACCCCGTTGCATAAAAGTTCAGGGCCACCGTAACCTTGACGGACACGGGGAGAGGGTGTCCCCCGCCAGTGCCACGCGGTGACAGGTGTGCCAGCAGGTGGCAGATGTGTGCCACGGTTTCCCGGCTCATCCGGAGTCTCCTCCTGCATTCCCGGTCCGTGAGGTCCTGGTATGACTGCCGGGGCCGGTACACATGGGGCGCCCTCGGGTGCCTCCGTTGCCGTGGGGCCGCGACGTCCTCCTCCCCCTCCTCGTCCTGTCGGTCAGGTGTCCCTCCAGCCTGGGCGGCTTCCACCTGCCCCTCTGCGGCAGCATGCGCCGCCTCTCTGGCACGCTCCTCCTCCTCCTCCTCCTCCTCCTCCTCCTCCTCATCCAGGGCAACATAGACATGAGCGGCTGCCACCACGGCGGCCAACATCGCTGGATGGTCTGAAAACATGACGGCCTGGTGGGGGGGAGGGGAACGACGACATGTCATCATTGCCCATATCCCCTCCTCCCCCCAGCCAGGTGGCATGGACCGCATGGGTCCAACTGTTGGAGGCTGGCACCTGGCCAGGTGGACCAACTCATTTGCCCTCCCATCACCCACCCCGGCACGGACCCCCCCCCAACCCCCAACTTCCACCCCGGCACGGACCCCCCCCGCCCAACCTCCACCCCGACACGGACCCCCCCCCCAACCTCCACCCCGGCACGGACCCCCTCCCCAACCTCCACCCCGGCACCGACCCCCTCCCCAACCTCCACCCCAGCACGGACCCCCCCCAACCCCCAACCTCCACCCCAGCACGGACCACCCCCCAACCCCCAACCCCCAACCTCCACCCGGCACGGACCCCAACCCCCAACCTCCACCCCGGCACGGACCCCCTCCCCAACCTCCACCCCAGCACGGACCCCCCCCCAACCCCCAACCTCCACCCCGGCACGGATCCCCTCCCCAACCTCCACCCCAGCACGGACCCCCCCCAACCCCCAACCTCCACCCCGGCACGGACCCCAACCCCCAACCTCCACCCCGGCACGGAACCCCCCCCAACCTCCACCGCGGCACGGACCCCCCCCCCCCAACCTCCACCCCGGCACGGACCCCCCCCCCCAACCTCCACCCCGGCACGGACCCCCCCCCAACCTCCACCCCGGCACGGACCCCCTCCCCAACCTCCACCCCGGCACGGACCCCCTCCCCAACCTCCACCCCGGCACGGACCCCCTCCCCAACCTCCACCCCAGCACGGACCCCCCCCAACCCCCAACCTCCACCCATGCACGGACCCCCCCCCCCCCAACCTCCACCCCGGCACGGACCCCCCCCCAACCCCCAACCTCCACCCCGGCACGGACCCCCCCCCCAACCTCCACCCCGGCACGGACCCCCCCCCAACCCCCAACCTCCACCCCGGCACGGACCCCAACCCCCAACCTCCACCCCGGCACGGACCCCCTCCCGGCACTCCCCCGGAGCCCAGCCTACTCTAACCACCCCCCCCCCCCCGCCGCACACACACACACACAAGCCGAGACACACTTCTCCTCACGCAATCAGTCTGCGGCCACGCCATTTCCTGCCCAGAGCCAACCCCCCAGGCCGTCACTCACCTCCTCGCTGGTCGGCGTGAGCCTGGAGCACCGGGTCACGCCGATGAAAAGGAGGTTTGATTCACGTCGACGTGAACGGTCATCACGTCGACGGGACTTCGGCCCATCCGGAAGGGAGAATATCGGCAGGCCGAAAATCGGCTGCCTTGCGCAGACCCGTGACATTCTCCGCGGCAGCGGCGCCATTAACGCCCCGCCGACTTTTCTCCCTTCGGAGACTCCGGCGGGGGCGGGGGCGGGATTCACGGCGGCCAACGGCCATTCTCCGACCCGGCGGGGGGTCGGAGAATGACGCCCCCTGTGTGCATTCTGCATGGATTCTGTGTAGTGCGTGTATGAATCCTGTGGACACTCCACATGCATCCTGTGGGCACTCTATATGAATCCTGTATGCACTTTGGATTAGGAATCAGGGGCGGGATTCTCCACTCCCACGCCGAAGTGGCCGCGTCGTCGTGAACGCCGTCGAGGTTCACGACGGCGCGGACCGGCCCCGGTCCCGACCGATTCAGGCCCTGACAATGGGCTAGTATCGGGGCCGCGTCATCTACACGCGCCAGGCCTTGTCGCCCACGTAAAACCGGCGCCGCATAAATGACGCGGCCGCATAACGGTCGTCATCCGCGCATGCGCGGGATGGCCGGCGCCAACCCGCGCATGTGTGGTTGCCGTCCTCTCTAAGTCCGCCCCGCAAGAAGATGGTGAACGGATCTTGCGGGGCCGTGGAAGGAAGGAGGTCCTCCTTCAGAGAGGACGGCCCGACGATCGGTGAGCACCTTTTGTAAGGGCCACGAAGAATCCAGCACGAGTTTTAAGGATACAAAGTAATAACATTTATTTACTATAACATATATACATAACAGTAGCAGTAACTTCCCTTGCTACATACTCCTTCCTGCTGGTTCCTGAACTGGCCAGCTTTATTTATACTTGGAGTTTACTAGTGGTTTCTCCACCCCCCTCATTGGGGAAGCTCATACTCCCACAGGATTGTGGGATAGTCATTAGTCCCCAGCCAATGGTAAGTAGGCAGGTTATAACACCCCTCCCCCCCAAAGTCCAAGGAATCCACCAAAGACCCTGGCGAAGGAGGGCGTCGGACTCGTTTGGCCGCAGGCCGGACACCATCTGCATGCGGCGCTGGATCAGGCGGCGTGTGACGAGATGGGGACCGGCGCTTCCGTGATGAACGGTGCGGTTGTACATCCACGGCCCGTGGACCCGAGGATTCCCCCTCTGATGCATCTTGTGTCTCCATCTCGGAGTCAGAGTCTGCTGCCTCCATCATGTCAGCGTCTCTATCTCCATTCGGTCCCGTAACGACCTGCACAGGCTTCGAGTGAGGCACCAGTGGAAGATTGTGAGGACTACCTTCCCTTGTCTCTGGTCTCTGCGGCTGTTGAATTGAGCTCCGGGGGCGGGGAATCTTTTGAGGGGATGGTCTTCTGGATCGAACGTGGTCTACATGTTTTCGCTGGAGACGGCCCTGGGCTTGCACTTGGTAAGATATAGGGCCCGTCTGGCGAAAGATTACACCAGGAACCCATTGGGCACCACCAGCAAAATTCCGAACGAACACTGGGTCACCGGGCACAAACTGCCGAATCGGCCGATGCCGAGAAAATCCCTGTCCCTGCCGTTCTTGTGTGCGGCGTACTTTTGCGCCAATGTCCGGGAAAACCATACTAAGGCGGGTGCGAAGCCTCCGGCCCATTAGGAGTTCTGCGGGAGCTACCCCAGTCACTGCATGGGGGGTGGTCCTGTATGTAAACAAAACGCGAGCCAGTCTCGTGTCCATTGATCCGGAAGACTGCTTCTTTAGGCCTCTTTTCAATGTCTGCACTGCGCGCTCTGCCAACCCATTTGAAGCCGGGTGGTAAGGGGCAGTGCGGATATGGTGGATGCCGTGCATCTTCGTGAACCTCGCAAACTCCTCACTCGTGAATGGAGTGCCGTTATCCGTGACCAGCACCTCGGGGAGACCATGCATACTAAACGATAAACGCATCTTTTCAATTGTTGCGCAGGATGTTGTCCCCTGCATCTTATGTACCTCTAGCCATTTGGACTGGGCGCCAATTAGTAGAAGGAACATGGATCCTTGAAAAGGGCCTGTGAAATCTGCATGCAAGCGTGCTCAAGGCCGCCCTGGCCATTCCCAGTGATGTAGGGGCGCGGCCGGCGGAAGCTTCTGATGCTCCTGGCAAATGGAGCAGTTTTGGGCCACCTTCTCAATGTCGGTGTCGAGGCCTGGCCACCAGACATAACTCCGGGCCAACATTTTCATTTTGGTCACGCCTGGATGCCCATTGTGCAAGTCTGATAGTATCAGCTCCTGGCCTTTTTCCGGGACAATCACACGTGCCCCCCACAAGAGGATGCCGTCTTCCATGCTGAATTCTGACAGCTTGGAGGAAAATGCCCGCAACTCGCCTGGGAGCTGTCTATGCTGCCCACCATACAGGACTATGTGCCGAACCTTTGACAGGACTGGCTCCGTCTGGGTCCACTCACGGATCTGTGATGCCGTGACAGGCAAGGTGTCCATAAAATTTAGGGTTGCAACCACCTCACCGGTCGTGGGGGTCGACATGGGGCCGGTCGATAAAGGCAATCGGCTCAGTGCGTCGGCATTTGCTATCTGCGTACCTGGTTTGTGCTCCAGAGAATACTCGTATGCAGCAAGCAACAAAGCCCAGCGCTGGATCCGTGAAGCAATGGGCGGTATTGGCTTATCCTCTCTGAAAAGTCCCAGGGGCTTATGATCAGTCCCGATAGTGAAATGGCGGCCGTACACGTACTGGTGGAAGCGTTTCACCACAAAAACCACTGCCAGGCCCTCCTTCTCGATCTGCGCGTACTTTTTCTCCGCTGCAGTCAATGTGCGGGAGGTGAAAGCTATCGGTCGTTCGGCCCCGTTCTCCATCTTGTGGGACAGGACGGCCCCAATACCATACGGGGATGCATCACATGTGACGAGCAAAGGCTTTCCGGGATCATAGTGGGTTAGTAACCCAGACGATGACAATTGTTGCTTTACCCGCCGGAAAGCGGTTTCTTGCGGCTGACCCCAAACCCAGGTGTGATTTTTCTTTAGCAGAAGGTGCAAAGGGGCCAGCGTAGTTGCCAGATTGGGGAGGAACTTCCCGTAATAGTTTATGAGACCGAGAAAAGAACAAAGATGCGAAGTGTCAGTCGGAGCGGGGGCATGTTGAATTGCACGCACCTTCTCTGCGAAGGGGTGCAGACCTTCGCGGTCCACCCGATAACCTAGGTAGACTACTTCCTTTGCCTGAAATACACACTTTGTGCGACGTAAACGGACTCCAGCCTCCGAAAGGCGTCTAAGGACAGCCTCCAGATTTTCCAAATGTTCCTGCTCCGACGTCCCTGTAATCAAAACGGCATCTAGGTAGACAGCCACACGTGGTAAACCTCTCAAAATGCCCTCCATAACACGTTGAAAAATTGCGCAGGCAGAGGATACTCCAAAGGGCAACCGTGTATATTCATACAGGCCCCGGTGTGTATTAATCGTTACAGATGGTCGGGAGGCAGAGTCCAGCTCCAACTACAGGTAGGCGTGACTCATATCTAATTTTGTGAACGAGAGTCCACCTGCAAGTTTCGCGTAGAGATCCTCTATGCGAGGCATTGGATATCGGTCGAGTCGGGAAACTGTATTCACTGTAAGTTTATAGTCGCCACACAAGCAAACTGTGGCATCTGGCTTCATTTCAGGTACAATTGGTGCTGCCCAGTCAGCAAAACGGACGGGCCTGATAATACCCAAACGAGTGAGCTCCCCTTCTACCTTCTCGAGCAAGGCGTAAGGCACTGGGCGCGCCCGGAAATAGCGCGGCGTGGCTCCTGGTTCAACTTGGATACGGGCTACGGCCCCTTTTATTTTCCCCAAACCAGGCTGGAATACATCTGGGTATCGTCCTAGCACCTCAGTCAACCCTTCAGAAACTGTTTGGAGGATGTGCTGCCATTGCAACCGCAAATGGCGCAACCAGTCCCGACCCAACAGGCCATGATAAGTGGGAAACGCCCCTCCTGGCGTCCATAGACAACAGGGGTCATTGTAGTTCCTGCAATGTCCAGTGGTTCCCCCATGTAGGTGGCCAACCTGGCCTGTGAGTCGGTTAATGTAAGGGTCTGTATACCCTGCTTGATGCGGTCGAATGTCCTCTGGGCGATCACGGAGACCGCTGCGCCAGTATCCAACTCCATCTCAAGCGGGTGGCCATTGACCCGTACTGTTACCTTAATGGGGGCCATACGGGGAGCTGCCACACAATGCAGCTGCAGGCAGTCGTCCTCCGTCTCCACGTCCTCAGGAGTAGTTGCCGCAGGTTCATCCACATGGAAGGTACGGCCTCTGGGCTGGTCCCAGTTATGGCCCCTGGGCTGGTCCCAGTTTCGGTCGGAACAACGGCGCCTCTGGCGCCCCCAGGACCGGCGTCCGCGACAGGGTCGGCGCCTACAATCTGACACGGACATGGCTCCTCATCCATTGGTTCTGGCGAAGGTTCCATTCGGGGAGGAATGTCCGACGGCCACTGGCGTCGGTCCGGACGTTGCCTCGCCCAAGGTACCGCAGGAGTGCGGGGGGACATTTTTGGACGGAAGGGGTTGCGCCCCAAGGCATGCACTTCCATTCTCTGTAGCTCCTGTACTCCTCGCTCTGCGCTCTCTCGGGACAATACTATTTGAATGACCTGTTGAAAAGTCAATGTTGGCTCCGCTAACAACTTTCTCTGGGTGGCCGCATTGTTAATACCGCAAACCAAACGGTCGCGTAACATTCCTGACAAGGTCTCACCACAGTCACAGTATTCCGCAATCCTGCGTAGCCTGGATAGAAAATCGGCAAGGGATTCTCCAGGGGTCCTCTCAGCGGTATTAAACCGGTAACGCTGGACTATCGTGGACGGGGTTGGGTTAAAATGTTGCCCCACTATATTCATAAGTTCATCAAACGTTTTGGTGTCCGGTGCAGCTGGGTACGTAAGGCTCCTAATCACCCCAAACGAATGCGGCCCGCAGGCGGTGAGCAATATGACCACCTGGCGCTCATTTTCGGTGATATTGTTTGCCCAGAAATAGTAACGCATCCGTTCTGTGTACTGGTTCCAGCTTTCCAGCGCAGCATCAAAAACATCCAAACGTCCGTACAGAGGCATGGTATAATAGAAAATAACTTCCAACCTGTATCCAACAAAAATCCAGGGAGGTGGCTTCAGCAGTGTAGACAGTTATTCACTTTTACCTTCGTCGCCAGTTTTGTAAGGGCCACGAAGAATCCAGCACGAGTTTTAAGGATACAAAGTAATAACATTTATTTACTATAACATATATACATAACAGTAGCAGTAACTTCCCTTGCTACATACTCCTTCCTGCTGGTTCCTGAACTGGCCAGCTTTATTTATACTAGGAGTTTACTAGTGGTTTCTCCGCCCCCCTCATTGGGGAAGCTCATACTCCCACAGGATTGTGGGATAGTCATTAGTCCCCAGCCAATGGTAAGTAGGCAGGTTATAACAGCACCGATCGCGGGCCACCCCACATTCCAGGTGAAGCCCGATGCAGGATCCCCCCTCGCCCCCCCACAGGCCGCCCCCCCCAGCGTTCACGCACCGCCCACGGCTGCAGCGACCAGGTGTGGACGGCGCCGGGGGGAACCCGCCGTTTTGGCCTGGCCGCTCGGCCCATCCGGGCCTCAGAATAGCGGGGGTGCCGGAGAATCGCCATGTTCGGTGTCTCCGCCGATTCTCCGGCCTGCGGTCCGCGAAACTCGACCGGGCCGTTCCCGCCGCTTGGGAGAATCGCGGGAGGGTGTCGGACCGGTGTCCCTGGAAATTTTGGCGGCCCAGGCAATTCTCCCAACCGGCGTGGGAGTGGAGAATCGCGCCCCAGATTCCCAGGCTCCGGAATGAGTGTGAGGGCAGACTGGATGGAAGGCCTGCCTCAGTGCCCCCAGCACTTCGTTGAATTAAATAGAAATTTTGATTAAAAAAAGATCAAAACATAAAACAGTCCTCCAGCTTTCAGTTCTCAACCCCACACACACCCCATACCCCTCATACCTATGATGCAAACCCATGCCCCTCTACCCAACCCAGGGTCCCTTGTACCCCCAATGGCGGCACGGTAGCACAGTGGTTAGCACTGTTACTTCATAGTGCCAGGGACCCGGGGTCGGTTCCCAGCTTGGGTCACTGCCTGTGTGGAGTCTGCACGTTCTCCCCGGTGTCTGCGTGGGTTTCCTCCGGGTGCTCCGGTTTCCTCCCACAAGTCCCAAAAGACGTGCTTGTTAGGTGAATTGGACATTCTGAATTCTCTCTCCGTGTACCCGAACAGGTACCGGAATGTGGCGACTGGGGGCTTTTCACAGTAACTTCATTGCAGTGTTAATGTAAGCCTACTTGTGACACTAATAAAGATTCTTATTATTATTATTGTGCCTGACATTTCCACAGCCCTGTATGGCCACTTTGCCAACTTTGTGCCAACCCATGCCTAACCATACCCACCCCACCCATCACCCTTTGCTTTTACCTCCTCCATGCCAACTCACCTAGTAGAATCCCAGTAGAATTGTACACGTTCAAACCCTGGCATCACTCCAGTACCTTTGCTGTGAAAATCAGAAGTTTTGTGCTGGGGAAGGGCCTTAGAATGTCTGCTATTTGTGGCACCATGGAAGGGCTCTCCACCATGGTGCACATCCAGGCTTGTAAAAACCTTGTGTGCACTCTGTATAAAGTCACCAATTTACACACTGCCTGAGCAAACTGAAATTCTTATGCTACGCACTAATTAAGAGTTTGCAATCTAGTTTCCTGGAAAAATTGACTTCACAAAATAATGCGCTGGCTTCTAAAGTGGGCGTGGCAATAATGCCGCCTTCGCCAAAGTGACATTTGATGGCGTAGGGCTGTGTGCTGTTACTCATTTTAAGTCTCACACAGAAATAGCTGGATTCCACTCAGAAGCCATCATTTGGTTCATAGAATTGACATTGTGTCCAACTTCAGGCGCTCATTCTCCTGCACTCTTGGTCCGACTGTCCATTTTAATCACTGCAGAAGAGGAACTGTTACAGTGGCCATTACTGGGACTACAGGCAAATCCCAAAAAAACCTCATGGAGGCCAAACTTCAAGTCAGTCCAGAATATTTGGTTGGCAGGCCACAGCGAAAGGAGAGAGGAGGTTGGGGGTAGGGGGGTGGTGGGGGGGGGGGGGGGGGGGTGTGCTGGGTGTGAGAGACTGGAAAGTGGGGAGGGGCGTATGATCTTGTGGGAGGCTGGCCCCTGATGGGTACAGGGGACCACAAAGGAGGTAACCACTGGCCCAACACCAGTCCGTACAGCTAAAGCTGCTGGGTTACCTGCAGCACAGTGGGCTAAACAGCTGGCTGGTAAAGCAGAACAAGGCCAGCAGCATGGGTTCAATTCCTGTACCGGCCTCCCCGAACAGGTGCCGGAATGTGGCGACTAGGGGCTTCTCACAGTAACTTAATTTGAAGCCTACTTGTGACAATAAGCGATTTTCATTTTCATGTGGTGCACCTCTCCCTACTCCAGGAAAAACAACAACATGGGAAGGAGCGGACATTTAAGTGACTGTGGTGATACACCACTGTACCTCCCTACCATTGTACATAGTATATAAAAGTTGTGCGTAACGTGGCCCTGTAATACTGTGTATTGTACTGTAACTCTGCAGAGGTTCGGTCACTGGTAGGTAACCCGACCTGGCCACGGAGAGCTCCGCCTTAGCCACTCCCCCGGGAGTCAGTATAAGAACCTCTTCTGGGACAGGCCCCATTCTGTCTGGGGTCGTCTGTGTCGGGTAAGCCTCCCATGTAGTATATTAAAGCCTGAGTTAAAGTCTCACATGTCTTTGTGGTTCTTGACGCTTAGCGCATCAGTGACTATCAAAAAAAGTGGTATGAATCCTTCATGAGTGACCTTTACAAGTCAAGGATCAGCCTCTCCTCTCATTTTTACCGTTGCCTAATGTTCATGGGGCTGTTTAGCACAGGGTTAAATTGCTGGCTTTGAAAGCAGACCAATGCAGGCCAGCAGCACGGTTCAATTCCCGTACCAGCCTCCCCGAACAGGTGCCGGAATGTGGCGACTAGGGGCTTTTCACAGTAACTTCATTTGAAGCCTGTGGTAGTATGCATTAGGGGTCATGTGGGACTGTGAAGCCGTGATGTCATTGGCTGACAGATCCCGGGTCCTGGTTGGCTGTTGACCTCTAGCTCCGCCCTGAAGGCGGAGTATAAGAACCAGGAGTTCTCCACCGCAGGCCAGTCTGTTACTGAACTGCGGGAACAAGTCACGCTTAATAAAGCCTCATCGACTTCATCTCTATTCGTCTCTCGTGAGTCTTTGTGCGCTACAATTTATTAAGCGTGCTTAAAGGACTATGGAGCTCAGGATCATCCCGGAATGCCTGAGGATCAGCCCCCACGCAGTGAACTCAGCAGCAGTTTTTAAACACTGGCAGACTTGTTTCGCAGCCTACCTCCGAACGGCCCCCGGCCGGGTCACAGAAGGCCAGAAACTACAGGTCCTGCACTCGAGGGTAAGCCCGGAAATTTTCCCTCTCATCGAAGACGCAGAGGATTTCCAGACGGCGTTCGCAGCACTAAAAAGCATCTATGTTCGCCCAGTGAACCAGATCTACACACACTACCAACTTGCAACGAGACGGCAAAGTCCCGGAGAATCGCTAGACAAATTCTACGCCGCGCTGCTAATTTTGGGACGGGCCTGCAGCTGCCCGCCGGTAAACGCGATGGAACACACGGACATGTTAATTCGTGATGCGTTTGTGGCTGGTATGAACTCTCCCCAAATCCGCCAAAGACTTTTAGAAAAAGAGTCGCTAGGACTCTCAGAGGCACGGGCCCTTGCAGCCTCACTAGATGTGGCCGCTCAAAACGCCCGCGCCTACGGCCCCGACCGCACGGCACCCCTTGGGCTCCGTGGACCCCCGTCGCGACAAACCCCCCCCCCACCCCACAGGCTTGCGCGGTTCAGACGCCAAGTCGTCCCGGGGGAGCCCGCTGCTATTTCTGCGGCCAGGCGAAACACCCCCGGCAGCGCTGCCCGGCCCGCGCAGCGATTTGTAAGAGCTGCGGGAAAAAGGGCCATTTCGCGGCTGTGTGCCGGTCCCAGGAGGGCGCCGCTGTCCCCGGAGAACAAGGAGTCCTGCGCGTTTCTAACGCTCCCCAACCCCCCCAGCGCCCCATGTACGACCCGCAGGCACAACCATTTTGGGTCCCGGCCACCACTGTCCCCGGAGAACAAGGTGTCCTGCCCGTTTCAAACGCTCCGCAACCCCCCCAGCGCCCCATGTGCGACCCGCAGGCTCCGTCATTTTGGGTCCCGGCCACCACGAGGGGAGGAGGGGCGCCGCAATCTTGGGACCCCCCAGACCTGTGCGACGCATGGGGGTGGCCATTTTGTCCACCCCCGCCGCCATCTTGTGACCCCCCAGCCATGTGCGATGCATGGGGGCGGCCATTTTGTTCACCCCCGCCGCCATCTTGGACGGCAACAATGGACCCCAGTGTCGACGGCTCCACGGGGTTCGAGGAAGACGCGAAAGCACTACGACCACGTCTGGCCTCAATGACGCTGGACCAAGCACGGCCCCGGATGCTCCAGACGACGACAACAGCGGTGCTGATCAACGGGCACGAGACACCATGCCTGGTCGACTCCGGGAGCACAGAAAGCTTCATCCACCCCGACACGGTAAGACGCTGTTTTTTGACCATCCGTCCCAGTGCACAAAAGATTTCCCTAGCTGCAGGATCCCACTCCGTACAGATTAAAGGCTTCTGCATAGTGACCCTAACGGTGCAAGGGAGGGAGTTTAAAAACTACAGGCTCTACGTCCTTCCCCAACTCTGCGCGCCCACATTACTGGGATTAGACTTCCAGTGCAATCTGCAGAGCCTAACCTTCCAATTCAGCGGCCCAATACCCCCACTCACTATCTGCGGCCTCGCAACCCTCAAGGTTGAGCCCCCATCCTTGTTTGCAAACCTCACCCTGGATTGCAAACCCGTCGCCACTAGGAGCAGACGGTACAGCGCCCAGGACCGGACATTCATTCGGTCCGAAGTCCAGCGACTACTGAAGGAAGGCATAATCCAGGCCAGCAATAGACCCTGGAGAGCACAGGTGGTAGTAGTAAAGACAGGGGAGAAGCAAAGGATGGTCATAGACTATAGCCAGACCATCAACAGGTACACACAACTAGATGCGTACCCTCTCCCCCGCATATCCGACATGGTCAATCGGATTGCCCAATATAAGGTCTTCTCCACCGTGGACCTCAAGTCCGCCTACCATCAGCTCCCCATCCGCCCAAATGACCGCAAGTACACAGCCTTCGAGGCAGACGGGCGATTATACCACTTCCTAAGGGTCCCATTTGGCGTCACAAACGGGGTCTCGGTCTTCCAACGAGAGATCATAGAACATAGAACATAGAAAATACAGCACAGAACAGGCCCTTCGGCCCACGATGTTGTGCCGAACCTTTGTCCTAGATTAATCATAGATTATCATTGAATTTACAGTGCAGAAGGAGGCCATTCGGCCTTTTGAGTCTGCACCAGCTCTTGGAAAGAGCACCCTACCCAAACTCAACACCTCCACCCAACACCAAGGGCAATTTGGACATTAAGGGCAATTTATCATTGGCCAATTCACCTAACCCGCACATCTTTGGACTGTGGGAGGAAACCGGCGCACCCGGAGGAAACCCACGCAGACACGGGGAGGATGTGCAGACTCCGCACAGACAATGACCCAAGCCGGAATCGAACCTGGGACCATAGATCTGTGAAGCAATTGTGCTATCCACAATGCTACCGTGCTGCCCTTAAGAACAAATAAATCTACACTATATCATTTTCCCGTAATCCATGTACCTATCCAACAGCTGCTTGAAGGTCCCTAATGTTTCCGACTCAACTACTTCCACAGGCAGTGCATTCCATGCCCCCACTACTCTCTGGGTAAAGAACCTACCTCTGATATCCCTCCTATATCTTCCACCTTTCACCTTAAATTTATGTCCCCTTGTAATGGTGTGTTCCACCTGGGGAAAAAGTCTCTGACTGTCTACTCTATCTATTCCCCTGATCATCTTATAAACCTCTATCAAGTCGCCCCTCATCCTTCTCCGCTCTAATGAGAAAAGGCCTAGCACCCTCAACCTTTCCTCGTAAGACCTACTCTCCATTCCAGGCAACATCCTGGTAAATCTTCTTTGCACCTTTTCCAGAGCTTCCACATCCTTCCTAAAATGAGGCGACCAGAACTGTACACAGTACTCCAAATGTGGCCTTACCAAAGTTTTGTACAGCTGCATCATCACCTCACGGCTCTTAAATTCAATCCCTCTGTTAATGAACGCGAGCACACCATAGGCCTTCTTCACAGCTCTGTCCACTTGAGTGGCAACTTTCAAAGATGTATGAACATAGACCCCAAGGTCTCTCTGCTCCTCCACAATGCCAAGAACTCTACCGTTAACCCTGTATTCCGCATTCATATTTGTCCTTCCAAAATGGACAACCTCACACTTTTCAGGGTTAAACTCCATCTGCCACTTCTCAGCCCAGCTCTGCATCCTATCTATGTCTCTTTGCAGCCGACAACAGCCCTCCTTACTATCCACAACTCCACCAATCTTCGTATCGTCTGCAAATTTACTGACCCACCCTTCAACTCCCTCATCCAAGTCATTAATGAAAATCACAAAGAGCAGAGGACCCAGAACTGATCCCTGCGGTACACCACTGGTAACTGGGATCCAGGCTGAATATTTGCCATCCACCACCACTCTCTGACTTCTATCGGTCAGCCAGTTCGTTATCCAACTGGCCAAATTTCCCACTATCCCATGCCTCCTTACTTTGTGCAGAAGCCTACCATGGGGAACTTTATCAAATGCCTTACTAAAATCCATGTACACTACATCCACTGCTTTACCTTCATCCACATGCTTGGTCACCTCCTCAAAGAATTCAATAAGATTTGTAAGGCAAGACCTACCCCTCAAAAATCCGTGCTGACTATCCCTAATCAAGCAGTGTCTTTCCAGATGCTCAGAAATCCTATCCTTCAGTACCCTTTCCATTACTTTGCCTACCACCGAAGTAAGACTAACTGGCCTGTAATTCCCAGGGTTATCCCTAGTTCCTTTTTTGAACAGGGGCACGACATTCGCCACTCTCCAATCCCCTGGTACCACCCCTGTTGACAGTGAGGACGAAAAGATAATTGCCAACGGCTCTGCAATTTCATCTCTTGCTTCCCATAGAATCCTTGGATATATCCCGTCAGGCCCGGGGGACTTGTCTATCCTCATGTTTTTCAAAATGCCCAACACATCTTCCTTCCTAACAAGTATTTCCTCGAGCTTACCAATCTGTTTCACACTGTCCTCTCCAACAATATCGCCCCTCTCATTTGTAAATACAGAAGAAAAGTACTCATTCAAGACCTCTCCTATCTCTTCAGACTCAATACACAATCTCCCGCTACTGTCCTTGATCGGACCTACCCTCGCTCTAGTCATTCTCATATTTCTCACATATGTGTAAAAGGCCTTGGGGTTTTCCTTGATCCTACCCGCCAAAGATTGTTCATGCCCTCTCTTAGCTCTCCTAATCCCTTTCTTCAGTTCCCTCCTGGCTATCTTGTATCCCTCCAATGCCCTGTCTGAACCTTGTTTCCTCAGCCTTACATAAGTCACCTTTTTCCTCTTAACAAGACATTCAACCTCTCTTGTCAACCATGGTTCCCTCACTCGACCATCTCTTCCCTGCCTGACAGGGACATACATATCAAGGACACGTAGCACCTGTTCCTTGAACAAGTTCCACATTTCACTTGTGTCCTTCCCTGCCAGCCTATGTTCCCAACTTATGCACTTCAATTCTTGTCTGACAACATCGTATTTACCCTTCCCCCAATTGTAAACCTTGCCCTGTTGCACGTACCTATCCCTCTCCATTACTAAAGTGAAAGTCACAGAATTGTGGTCACTATCTCCAAAATGCTCCCCCACTAACAAATCTATCACTTGCCCTGGTTCATTACCCAGTACTAAATCCAATATTGCCCCTCCTCTGGTTGGACAATCTACATACTGTGTTAGAAAAGCTTCCTGGACACACTGCACAAACACCACCCCATCCAAACTATTTGATCTAAAGAGTTTCCACTCAATATTTGGGAAGTTAAAGTCGCCCATGACTACTACCCTATGACTTCTGCACCTTTCCAAAATCTGTTTCCCAATCTGTTCCTCCACATCTCTGCTTCTATTGGGGGGCCTATAGAAAACTCCTAACAAGGTGACTGCTCCTTTCCTATTTCTGACTTCAACCCATACTACCTCAATAGGGTGATACTCCTCGAACTGCCTTTCTGCAGCTGTTATACTATCTCTAATTAATAATGCCACCCCCCCACCTCTTTTACCACCCTCCCTAATCTTATTGAAACATCTATAACCAGGGACCTCCAACAACCATTTCTGCCCCTCTTCTATCCAAGTTTCCGTGATGGCCACCACATCGTAGGCCCAAGTACCGATCCATGCCTTAAGTTCACCCACCTTATTCCTGATGCTTCTTGCGTTGAAGTATACACACTTCAACCCATCTCCGTGCCTGCAAATACTCTCCTTTGTCAGTGTTCCCTTCCCCACTGCCTCATTACATGCTTTGGCGTCCTGAATATCGGCTACCTTAGTTGCTGGACTACAAATCCGGTTCCCATTCCCCTGCCAAATTAGTTTAAACCCTCCCGAAGAGTACTAGCAAACCTCCCTCCCAGGATATTGGTGCCCCTCTGGTTCAGATGCAACCCGTCCTGCTTGTACAGGTCCCACCTTCCCCAGAATGCGCTCCAATTATCCAAATACCTGAAGCCCTCCCTCCTACACCATTCCTGCAGCCACGTGTTCAACTGCACTCTCTCCCTATTCCTAGCCTCGCTATCACGTGGCACCGGCAACAAACCAGAGATGGACCGAATGGTTGATCAACACGGGTTGCAGGCCACGTTCCCGTATCTCGACAACGTGACCATCTGCGGCCACGATCAGCAGGACCACGACGCCAACCTCCAAAAATTCCTCCAGACCGCTAAAGCCTTGAACCTCACATACAACGAGGACAAGTGCGTTTTTAGCTAGCCATCTTGGGATATGTAGTGCGCAATGGGATAATAGGCCCCGACCCCGAACGTATGCGCCCCCTCATGGAATTTCCCCTCCCTCACTGCTCAAAAGCCCTAAAACGCTGCCTGGGGTTCTTTTCATATTACGCCCAGTGGGTCCCCCAGTACGCAGACAATGCCCGCCCCCTAATACAGACCACGACCTTCCCTCTGTCGACAGAGGCTTGCCAGGCCTTCAGCCGCATCAAAGCGGATATCGCAAAGGCCACGATGCGCGCCATCGACGAGTCCCTCCCCTTCCAGGTCGAGAGCGACGCCTCCGATGTAGCTCTAGCGGCCACCCTTAACCAAGCGGGCAGGCCCGTGGCCTTTTTCTCCCGAACCCTCCACGCCTCAGAAATCCGCCACTCCTCAGTGGAAAAGGAAGCCCAAGCCATAGTGGAAGCGGTGCGACATTGGAGGCATTACCTGGCCGGCAGGAGATTCACTCTCCTCACTGACCAACGGTCGGTAGCTTTCATGTTCGATAATGCACAGCGGGGCAAAATTAAAAACGACAAGATCTTAAGGTGGAGGATCGAGCTCTCCACCTTCAACTATGAGATCCTGTACCGTCCCGGAAAGCTGAACGAGCCGTCCGATGCCCTATCCCGCGGCACATGTGCCAACGCACAAATTAACCGCCTCCAAACACTCCACGAGGACCTCTGCCACCCGGGGGTCACTCGGTTCTACCACTTTATAAAGTCCCGCAACCTCCCCTACTCTGTGGAGGAGGTCCGTACAGTCACAAGGAACTGCCACATCTGCGCAGAGTGCAAACCGCACTTTTTCAGGCCGGATGGTGCGCACCTGATCAAGGCTTCCTGTCCCTTTGAACGCCTTAGTCTGGATTTCAAAGGGCCCCTCCCCTCCACCGACCGCAACACATACTTCCTGAATGTGGTGGACGAGTACTCCCGTTTCCCCTTCGCCATCCCCTGCCCTGACATGACAGCGGCCACAGTCATTAAAGCCCTTAACACCATATTCACACTGTTCGGTTGCCCCGCATACGTCCATAGCGACAGGGGGTCCTCCTTCATGAGTGACGAGCTGCGCCAGTTCCTGCTCAGCAAGGGTATAGCCTCGAGCAGGACGGCCAGCTACAACCCCCGGGGGAACGGGCAAGTAGAGAGGGAGAACGGCACGGTCTGGAAGACCGTCCTACTGGCCCTATGGTCCAGGGACCTCCCAGTTTCACGGTGGCAGGAGGTCCTCCCGGACGCTCTCCACTCCATCCGGTCGCTACTGTGTACTAGCACTAACCAAACGCCTCATGAGCGTCTCCTTGTCTTCCCCAGGAAGTCCTCCTCTGGAACGACGCTGCCGACCTGGCTGGCGGCCCCAGGACCCATCTTGCTCCGAAAACATGTGCGGGCGCACAAGTCGGACCCGTTGGTCAAGAGGGTTCACCTCCTCCACGCGAACCCGCAGTACGCTTACGTGGAGTACCCCGACGGCCGACAGGACACGGTCTCCCTGCGAGATCTGGCGCCCGCCGGCAACACGCACACCCCCCCGACCCCAATCACCCCCTCCCTGCCACCGGCGCACCCCGCGACCACCCCCTTCCCGGGAGGATCGGTCCTCCTCCCAGGTCCGACCAGAAGTGAAGCTGAAGCAGAAACCGTAAAGCTCCCGGAGACGACAACACTGGAACAAGCACCACCACCACCGGGGCTGAGGCGATCGACAAGGACGACCAGACCGCCCGACCGACTTGTGGCATCGGTGTAACACCAGAATGTTGTGGACTTTCACGAGAATTTTTTTTTCACTTTTTCCCTCTTACGAATACTGTAAATAGTTCAAAACAAAAAAAACCCTGTACATACTGTGATGACATGCAAAGGTTTTCCTCCCAGGACCAGCCTTGTAAACCCCTACCACCATGCGAAGCACCACCCCGCCGGGTTCATTTTTAACAAGGGGTGAATGTGGTAGTATGCATTAGGGGTCATGTGGGACTGTGAAGCCGTGATGTCAGATCCCGTGTCCTGGTTGGCTGTTGACCTCTAGCTCCGCCCTGAAGGCGGAGTATAAGAACCAGGAGTTCTCCCCCGCAGGCCAGTCTGTTACTGAACTGCGGGGAACAAGTCA
This sequence comes from Scyliorhinus torazame, assembly GCF_047496885.1. Classification (NCBI taxonomy): domain Eukaryota; kingdom Metazoa; phylum Chordata; class Chondrichthyes; order Carcharhiniformes; family Scyliorhinidae; genus Scyliorhinus; species Scyliorhinus torazame. The sequence goes on from NC_092721.1 coordinate 187,570,747, forward strand.
CGCTTAATAAAGCCTCATCGACTTCATCTCTATTCGTCTCTCGTGAGTCTTTGTGCACTACAAAGCCTACTTGTGACAATAAGCGATTTTCATAAGCCCAATTTTGCAACATGCAGAGCAGTGCTAGACACAAAAGGTTAGCTTGTCGGGACTATCTAGTTTGGACAACTTCTGCTTATTTTCACTGAAGCTAGGGCAAAAAGGAATTTTGTTCCCAATATTTAAGATGGCAAATGTGCTAAATAAATTTTTCACATCAGTCTTCACCAACTATGAATGTACTCTGGTTCCAGTTACCTTGGTGCAGGAATCTGTAACACATGTCAAGGTCAGTTAAGCATGTGTTCTGAAGAAATGTACTGAGTGAAATATTTAAAGGGCATCTGGAGCATATGTGATACACGCTAAGATCCTGGAGGAAATGAGAGAGGAAATGGGTAACCTTTTGGTTAATAGTTTGAAACACTATAAGCACAGGGACTGCACCCAGGGTAGGAGGATAGAAAATGTTAAACTGAGATTCATTGAAAGGAATGAGGCAAAATGGTGGATTTTAATGATAATAATCTTTATTAGTGTCGCAAATAGGCATACACTAACACCGCAATGAAGTTACTGTGAAAATCCCCCAACGACACATCAGCCAAAGGTCTGGGGCGAAATTCTCTGGAAACGGCGCGATGCCCGCCGACTGGCGCCCAAAACGGCAGCAATCAGACGGGCATTGCGCCGCCCCAAAGGTGCGGAATGCTCCTCATCTTTGGGGGCCGAGCCCCAACATTGAGGGGCTAGGCCGACGCCGGAGGAATTTCCGCGTCGCCAGCTGGCGGAAACGGCCTTTGTTGCCCCGCCAGCTGGCGCGGAAATGACATTTCCGGGCGGCGCATGCGCGGGAGCGTCAGCGGCCGCTGACAGTTTCCCACACATGCGCAGTGGAGGGAGTCTCTTCCACCTCCGCCATGGTGGAGACCGTGGCGGAGGCGGAAGGGAAAGAGTGCCCCCACGGCATAGGCCCGCCCGCGGAACTGTGGGCCCCGATCGCGGGCCAGGCCACCGGGGGGGCACCCCCCGGGGTCAGATCGCCCCGCACCCCCCTCAGGACCCCAGAGCCCGCCCACGCCGCCTTGTCCCGCCGGTAAGGTAGGTGATTTAATTTACGCCGGCGGGACAGGCAATTTATCGGCGGGACTTCGGCCCATTCGGGCCGGAGAATCGAGCGGGGGGGGGGGGGGGCCCGCCAACCGGCACGGCGCAATTCCCACCCCCGCCGAATATCCGGTGGCGGAGACTTTGGCAACCGGCGGGGGCGGGATTCACGCCAGCCCCCGGCGATTCTCCGACCCGGCGGGGGGGTCGGAGAATGTCGCCCCTGGGGCGCAATTCTCCAGCCACGGTGATTCACCTTTCCTGCCGGCAGCGCACTCCCAAGAGTGAGGTGGCTTCAATGGGAAATCCCGTTGACAAGCGGCGGGAAGACAGAATCCCGCCGCCAGGAAATGACATGCCACCAAGAAACACATGGCTGAGGGAGCGGAGAATCCAGCCCCTGTGCTGAGGGTGCTCAGTGTCATGATATGCAGACATGCAGATAATGATATACAGACAGGCACAGACTGTTAGGCAGCTAATGAACACAGAGAACAGGACATGACCAATGAGCTGGCAGGACACTCAGGGGTGGTATCTCACTATAAAAGGCACGAGGCACTCACACTCCGCCTCTTTCCACTGATGAACATCTACAGAGTGAGTCAGGGTGTATGTACAGTATCACCACCTCCAGCACGTGGCTAAGACGGAGTTTAGTCAGACAGAATAACCACACTTAGGTTAGCAGAGAGTCGAACTCATCGAGAACTGTGCTAACTGTGCTACTGGTTCAATAAATCAGATTGAACTAACTTCAAGGTCTGGAGTATCTTTTGGTTAAAGCTGCATCCAGTTGCAGCCTGTGTTATCCCAGTGTGCATAACGCAACACTCAGGTTTATTAGAGTACGTCAATCAACGAGCATAGCGACTGTGAAGAGAGAACAAGCTGTATGGATTCAAATGCCTGATGATGAAAAAGAAAATCAAAGAATGCTGCAGAACAGAAAGAAAAAGCCATTCAGCTCACTGTGCCCATGCTAGCTTCTTTGGCAGGAAGGATAATCAAGCAAAATGAAAAGTAAAGTGATGCCAAATGTGCAGTGATAGAGTGCGGCTGCTGCTGATGTACAAATAAGTGAGCGTAAAGCAGAAATAGAGATTTCTGCTTCACATTTCTTTCGTATCAGAACATTGGAAGAATGATTTGGACTGGCGAAGATTGGGGTGAGTTTAAGTGTCTGACCTGAAAACAGTCCCCTTTCCCCTCCTTTACCTTTGTCCTTTTGCTGACGTCATGTTGGAATGATCAATGCATCTGCATGTTGGGCTGAGGGAGCAAAGTCTAAACTGTTGGGAACCAATGTTGAAAACGCTAACACAAGTAGACAAGCAAAGTGTTGCCCTGGGGCACCAGGTCTACTGGCCCATCCACCTTCCACCTAGTACACAGCCGCAGGATGTCACTGCTGAGTGTTGAACGAACACATTTGTTTTGTGCAGCTCCTGGTGCTAAGTTTCAACTTGTGTCTGTACCAATATGTGAATAAGCTCTCTACCCTAGTCTGATGTGTACTGTGCACCTGCCAGGAGGCAGGGGGGTGTCAACAGGTCATGGGATGCAAAAATCTATAACTTTTCCGAGAGTTTTAGCCTGGAAATGCAACCCAATCTTTCCTGAAGTGTGGAATAAATAGGGAGAGAGCCTGTAATTCTTATGACTAAAACATGCAAAAGCTTTCCCCAAGATCCTGCAAGCTTACATATGTTTCTCGTTGCTGGTCAGTGATCAGCTTCAAACGGTATTGTGCAGCAGCAAGTGAGGTGGCAGTGCTGAGATTCATCTTGCATTTCGCTGGCATTTATAATGTTTTTATCTTAAAGTATAAAACAGCAAAACATTTTGGGATAAATGATGTGAAACGACAGGAGACACCTTGTCGGAGGTGTACAAGTGATACATTTCCCTTTAGATCTGATGTTAAGATTTTCACACAAGTCGACCATTAAATAATCATCTGCTCGTCTCGAGATAGATAGGAAACGTGTCCTGTAGTTTGCCTCTCATGAACCCACCAATGGAGCCTTTGACAAGACTCATGGAAAATTGTTATCCTTTAAAATTAAGTGTGAAGAATTCTGTTCTGTTTGACACTTTGCGATCAATTCAGATACATCAAATAAACTCCAGGTTTTCCAGGATACATATTGATTGGTAAATAAGGAAAATATATATTCCAATTCTCTTCTCGCACCTAGTGATGCACTCAGGCAGATGTTTTGTCTGCTTTCGCAGCTTGGAACAGGTCATCATAGGGTTTATAGCTTGGGGGTGCCACTCCACATCAAGCATGGCTGAGCAGGAGTCTCTCCCACTCTTACCGCCAGCCATTGGCATGTTGGAAGGATTTATAGGTTAACACACAATCTGTTTGACTATGTCACAAATGAACCTTCCTTGGCCATCGAGTCCTGCCTACGAGAGGAAGGTGGGGGACTCGAACCCAGAGCTTCTGGGTTAGAGGCAGGAACACTGCCCACTGTGCCACAAGACCTCCCTGTGTAAATACACATAGCAGTTCAGTATCCAGTATTCCCGTACCAGCCTCCCCAAACAGGCGCCGGAATGTGGCGACTAGGGGCTTTTCACAGTAACTTCATCAGAAGCCTACTTGTGACAATAAGCTATTTTCATTTCAGTATCCCAAATATATCCCAAATGTACAAATTGGTAAAAGGGCAGCACGTTGGCACAGCGGTTAGCACTGTGGCTTCACAGCGCAAGGGTCCCAGGTTCGATTCCCTGCTGGGTCACTGTCTGTGCGGAGTCTGCACGTTCTCCCCGTGTCTGTGTGAGTTTCCTCCGGGTGCTCCGATTTCCTCCCACAAGTCTCGAAAAGACATGCTGTGAGGTAATTTGGACATTCTCAATTCTCCCTCAGAGTAGCCAAGCAGGAGGCGGAATGTGGCGACCAGGGGATTTTCACAGTAACTTCATCACAGTGTTAATGTAAGCTTACTTGTGGCACTGATAAAGATTATTAGATGGTGAATTAGCCTTGGTAGTTGTAAGAGCACTTCACACTGCTTAACTCACAAGTGCCTGCTCCAGAGGATGGTTAATGCTTAGCAGCTTAAGGAAAATTTGAAGCCTGAACATAGAAGTGTCAGCAATCAAACAGTAAAGAGCTGAGCTTCAGCATTGAGGATGCTCTCCTGACCAAGGGTACGTGTGTGGATCAGGAGAGGGCACTGGAGCACGACCTTGCTAATATTCACGGCAGAGGTCTGAGCTCTGGGGTTTGGGGTCTTGTGTGCCCAGGAGTCTGCAGAGCAAGGTTTTCCAGTACAACTGGCTCACTGGACAGCGTTCTGCGAGAAGGTGGGGCAGTCATGGTAAAGGTGGGGGAGGTTAGTGGGATTTGAGGGTCCCAGGATGGAAGCCCTAACGGATTGTCAGTCTCTGTTATTCTTCAATTCTTGCCAGATTTACAAATGTTTTCTGGTGTGGATCCTGCAGAGGCTACCCTCACATTGCTGGTGGCAGCTGAGGCAGGCAGACACCAGAGAAGTTGGCAGCAGCACCCCTGGTACAGGAGGCTGTCGCACAGCCTGAAGACCTGGACGAGGAGGAACCCAGAGGGGGAGGCTAGTGATGGCCCAAGGTGTGCAGGCATCGTTGGTCTTTCGATCAGATGGTGGACAGCATGTGCCGCAGGAGACTCCGTCTCAACAAAGAGACAGTGCGGTACCTGTGCCACATCTTCACGAGCCTGGAACCCCATGGAGGAGGAGGACACCCACTCCCGGTGGCCGTGAAGGTCACTGTAGCCCTGAACCTTTATTCAACCGGCTGATTCCAGGATTCAAGCGGGGACCTGTACAGCATTTCTCAAGCTACAGCCCACGGGTGCATCCGGGAGATCTCGGATGCTCTGTATGTAGTGTTATCCAACTCCATCACCGTCAACCTGGGCCAAGCCAATTAAGACGCTTGGGCTGCAGGATTCTCTGCCATCACTGGGATGACCCAGGTCCAGGGGATAATAGATAGCGGCAAGGGTCCGGCATGCCCAGAAGACCAGGGAGGTTCTCATCCACACCAGATTTACACAGAATGAGGCAATATCCATCAGCTCAACCGCTCCCCCCATTTCCCACCTTCCTCCCCCAATCTCCCTCAACCTAATTTCCCTCCTTTCCCTCCCCAATCCCCTGTTAATGAAGGAAGGGGTTACGCTCCCTGAATGTTCAGATTGTGTGTGACCACCACCTCCGTATTTAGGAGCAACATCCTGGAGCACTTGGAGATCCCCGGCACCTTTTGAGGACTACCGCAGAACTACTGATTGGCTCTTGGGGTACAAGGGGTACCCGCAGAGGTCCTGGCTGATGACCGAGGCAGAGATCCATTATAACACGGCCCATATTGCCACCTGTGCTGTCATTGAGCGGTGCATCGGATTGCTGAAAATGTGGTTCCGATGCCTGGACCGCTCTGGTGGTGACCTGCAGTACAGCCCCCAGAGGGTGTCCTACTTTGTGGTGGTCTGCTGTGCCCTCCACAACCAGGCACAGCAGCAAGGTGACATGCTGGAGGAGGAGGAGCAGGGACATGCGGCCTCGTCTGAGCAGGAGGGAGGATGACCAGGAGGGGCTGGAGGACGATCCCGGGGAGGAGCCCGTGTCCAACTGCAGCTCCTGTTAGACCGCTTGACGGCTCTGGAGCTGCGGATGGATTCACTTTGGAGCATCCGCGATGCTGAGGAAGTTGTGGATAGCACATTCAGTGAGTTGGTCACACCGCAGATTAAAATTACTGAGGCAGATAGGGAATGGGTGACCAACAGACAGAGGAAGAGCAGGACGGCAGTGCAGGGATCCCCTGCGGTCATCTCCCTCCAAAACAGATTTACCGTTTTGGAAACTGTTGGGGGAGATGGCTCACCAGGGGAAGGTGGCAGCAGCCAGCTTCATGGCACCGTGGCTGGCTCTGCTGCACAGAAGGGCGGGAAAAAGAGTGGCAGAGCTATAGTGATAGGGGATTCAATTGTAAGGGGAATAGACAGGCATTTCTGCGGACACAAACGAGAATCCAGGTTGGTATGTTGCCTCCCTGGTGCAAGGGTCAAGGATGTCTCGCAGCGGCTGCAGGGCATTCTGGAGGGAGAGGGTGAACAGCCAGCTGTCGTGGTGCATATAGGCACCAACGATATAGGTAAAAAAACGGGATGAGGTCCTACAAGCTGAATTTAGGGAGTTAGGAGTTAAACTAAAAAGTAGGACCTCAAAGGTAGTAATCTCAGGATTGCTACCAGTGCCACGTGATAGTCAGAGTAGGAATGACAGGATAGCTAGGATGAATACGTGGCTTGAGAGATGGTGCAAGAGGGAGGGTTTCAAATTCCTGGGACATTGGAACCGGTTCTGGGGGAGGTGGGACCTGTACAAATCGGACGGTCTGCATCTGAGTGGGACCGGAACCAATGTTCTCGAGGGTGTGTTTGCTAGTGCAGTTGGGGAGGGTTTAAACTAACGTGGCAGGGGGATGGGAACCGATGTAGGAAGTCAGTAGGGACGGAAACAAAAGGCAGGAAGGGAGAGTGTGTAAAGCATGACCAGAGAAAGCAGGGCAGAGAGCAAGGAAAGTCTACATTAAACTGCATTTATTTCAATGCAAGGGGCCTGACGGGCAAAGCGGATGAACTCAGGGCATGGATGGGCACATGGGACTGGGATATTATAGCTATGACTGAAACATGGCTAAGGGAGGGGCAGGACTGGCAGCTCAATGTTCCGGGGTACAGATGCTATAGAAAGGATAGAACAGGAGGTAAGAAAGGAGGGGGAGTGGCGTTTTTGATTAGGGAGAACATCACGGCAGTACTTAGAGGGGATATATCCGAGGGTTCGCCCACTGAGTCTATATGGGTGGAACTGAAAAATAAGAAGGGAGAGATCACCTTGATAGGACTGTACTACAGGCCCCCAAATAGTCAGCGGGAAATTGAGGAGCAAATATGTAAGGAGATTACAGATAGCTGCAAGAAAAATAGGGTGGTAATAGTAGGGGACTTTAACTTTCCCAACATTGACTGGGACAGCCATAGCATTAGGGGCTTGGATGGAGGGAAATTTGTTGAGTGTATTCAGGAGGAATTTCTCATTCAATATGTGGATGGACCGACTAGATAGGGGGCAAAACTTGACCTCGTCTTGGGAAATAAGGAAGGGCAAGTGACAGAAGTGTTAGTGAGGGATCACTTTGGGACAAGTGACCATAACTCCATTAGTTTTAAGATAGCTATGGAGAAGCTATCTCTGGCCCAAGAGTTAAAATTCTTAATTGGGGCAAGGCCAATTTTGATGGTATCAGACAGGAACTTTCAGAGGTAGATTGGGGGAGACTGTTGGCAGGCAAAGGGACGGCTGGTAAATGGGAGGCTTTTAAAAATGTGTTAATCAGGGTTCAGGGTAAGCACATTCCCATTAGAGTGAAGGGCAAGGCTGGTAGAAGTAGGGAACCCTGGATGACTCGAGATATTGAGACTCTGGTCAAAAAGAAGAAGGAGGCATATGACGTACATAAACAACTGGGATCAAGTGGATCCCTTGAAGAGTATAGAGATTGTCGAAATAGAGTTAAGAGGGAAATCAGGAGGGCAAAAAGGGGACATCAAATTGCTTTGGCAAATAATGCAAAGGAGAATCCAAAGAGCTTCTACAGATACATAAAGGGAAAAAGAGTAACTAGGGACAGAGTAGGGCCTCTTAAGGATCAACAAGGACATCTATGTGCAGAGCCACAAGAGTTGGGTGAGATCCTGAATGAATATTTCTCATCGGTATTCACGGTGGAGAAAGGCATGGATGTTAGGAAACTAAGGGAAATAAATAGTGATGTCTTGAGAAGTGTGCATATTACAGAGGAGGAGGTGCTGGAAGTCTTAAAGCGCATCAAGGTAGATAAATCCCCGGGACCTGATGAAATGTATCCCAGGATGTTGTGGGAGGCTAGGGAGGAAATTGCGGGTCCCCTAACAGAGATATTTGAATCATCGGCAGCCACAGGTGAGGTGCCTGAAGATTGGAGAGTGGCGAATGTTGTGCCCTTGTTTAAGAAGGGCAGCAGGGAAAAGCCTGGGAACTACAGACCGGTGAGCCTAACGTCTGTAGTAGGTAAGTTGCTAGAAGGTATTCTGAGAGACAGGATCTACAAGCATTTAGAGAGGCAAGGACTGATTCGGGGCAGTCAGCATGGCTTTGTGCGTGGAAAATCATGTCTCACAAATTTGATTGAGTTTTTTGAGGGGGTGACCAAGAAGGTAGATGAGGGCAGTGCAGTAGACGTTGTCTACCTGGACTTTAGCAAAGCCTTTGACAGGGTACCGCATGGTAGGTTGTTGCAGAAGGTTAAAGCTCACGGATCCAGGGTGAGGTTGCCAATTGGATTCAAAATTGGCTGGACGACAGAAGGCAGAGGGTGGTTGTAGAGGGTTGTTTTTCAAACTGGAGGCCTGTGACCAGTAGTGTGCCTCAGGGATCGGTGCTGGGTCCACTGTTATTTGTGATTTATATTAATGATTTGGATGAGAATTTAGTAGGCATGGTTAGTAAGTTTGCAGATGACACCAAGATTGGTGGCACAGTGGATAGTGAAGAAGGTTATCTAGGATTGCAACGGGATCTTGATCAATTAGGCCAGTGGGCCGACGAATGGCAGATGGAGTTTAATTTAGATAAATGTGAGGTGATGCATTTTGGCAGATTGAATCAGGCCAGGACCTACTCAGTTAATGGTATGGCGTTGGGGAGAGTTATAGAACAAAGAGATCTAGGAGTACAGGTTCATAGCTCCTTGAAGGTGGAGTCGCAGGTGGACAGGGTGGTGAAGAAGGCATTCGGCATGCTTGGTTTCATTGGTCAGAACATTGAATACAGGAGTTGGGACGTCTTGTTGAAGTTGTACAAGACATTGGTACGGCCACACTTGGAATACTGTGTGCAGTTCTGGTCACCCTATTATAGAAAGGATATTATTAAACTAGAAAGAGTGCAGAAAAGATTTACTAGGATGTTACCGGGACTTGATGGTTTGAGTTATAAGGAGAGGCTGGATAGACTGGGACTTTTTTCCCTGGAGCGTAGGAGGCTTAGGGGTGATCTTATAGAGGTCTATAAAATAATGAGGGACATAGATAAGGTAGATAGTCAACATCTTTTCCCAAAGGTAGGGGAGTCTAAAACTAGAGGGCATAGGTTTAAGGTGAGAGGGGAGAGATTCAGAAGGACCCAGAGGGGCAATTTCTTCACTCAAAGGGTAGTGAGTGTCTGGAATGTGCTGCCAGAGGTAGTAGTAGAGGCGGGTACAATTGTGTCTTTTAAAAAGCATTTAGATAGTTTCATGGGTAAGATGGGTATAGAGGGTTATGGGCCAAGTGCGGGCAACTGGGACTAGCTTAATGGTAAAAACTGGGCGGCATGGACTGGTTGGGCCGAAGGGCCTGTTTCCATGCTGTAAACTTCTGTGATTCTATGATTCTAGCCGCAGGATGGAGGACAGGCAGCGGCAAGGATCTGGCGCAGCCGAAGGACCAGGTAGGCCCTCATCCAGACCAGATTCACATAGGACAAGGCTCCTCCCCCATTTCCCTCCTTTCCCCCACTGCCCCAGATACTCCCTCCCACCCAATCCCCCCTCCCCACCACACCACACCCTCCCAGGGTTTGTGTAACATCACCCCAGGATGGTGGGCCGGTGTCGGCACTGCCAGCGGGTGCCTACACAAGGCAGGAGAGTGACGATCACTCGCCGTGAGGAAAGATCTGCTGCTCCTCAGTTTATGCTAAAGTCTGACCCCTGTCTTTCTGCTGTTAGCGCGCAAATGGGGTCTGCATTGGGGGCAATTGATCCTGGACCACTGTGCCCGGGGGACGGGGGGGAGGGGGGGGGCGGGGGGACGGCGGGGGGGAGCGGAGGGCAACAGGGGGTGGCCGTGCAGGCAAACCCGCTGTGAAGATTAACGTGACAGAGGCTTCACATGTATCAGGTGTAACATGTTTTAATAGTGAACGATTGACATTTCCATTCCTCCTCGCTACAGATTACGATGCCCACTTCCCACTCAGTGATCCTCAATCTTCTTCACCTTTCGTGGTCTACTGCTCCGTCCAGGTGCATCCCCGGGATGCATATCAGAGGGGGAGACACCTGCCAGTTTCCATGCCCTGTGTTCTTCGATGCCGTTGGTGGACATTCACTGGCGGCACTGGAGCAGGAGGACCCCGGCTGACTTACCAGTGTCTTCGGCATCACCGTGCTACCCTGTACTGCCCGCGGCCCTTGAGATACGCCTGTGTGAGGAGGAGGGGATTCGAGAAAACTGTATACCGCTGTCATCTCCTTGGTGGAATGTTCTGGGTTGGCCTCCAGCACTGCCTCCTCCCTGTCGGCGCACATAGGCCCAGGGGTCTCCATGGCATGGAGGGGCAGCTAAAGTGAGCTCCAAGGGCCTCTGAGTCATTTGGCTTCTTCAGCCGTCGACACCCTCAGTGATGCTCCTCTGTGACTGGACCACGCTCTGGAGTGCCTCAGCAATGTCCACCTGCATCTGCAGCACGTCCCTCAGTGTCAGGCCATACTCTGGAGTGACTGGGCAATGTCCACCTGCGTCCGGAACATGTCCCTCTACAACTGCGACATGATATCGGGGCCCTCAGCTATGACCTTGTTCACTACCACTTGAGACATGGATGACGTGCTCCAGGCCTTCCACTGCGAGCGCCACCCTACCAGTGTTGATCTCAGTGCCACGCATGCTCGGCAAAATGTCCTGTGACCAAAGCATTTCGAACTCTTCCAATCAGCTATGCAGTCGCTGGGATGTCGCTGAGAGACACTCCTGAATGTCACGGCTGTGTCTTATCATCTGCTTCAGCTGCGGGAGAACCTTGACCAGAGGCTCGGCATCCTACTGGGACCCAGCAGACCTCCGACTGCTGACTCCCTTGGATGTTCCTACCTTCATCTCATGTGCATCAACATCTGTGTGGTGCTCACCGGATTATGCCCCAGAGGCCTGTCCGCTAATTCCGCCCACGGAGATGTGTGTCTCTACGCTGGTGGAAGGTGGAGGGTGATAGGCTGTGACTCATCAATGGCGTTCTCCTCGGGGTTCACCATGAGGTGGTCTCTTGGGTGGCGGGGACGAGTGGGGAATGACACCAGTGGCCCGGCCTCATCAGATGGAGATCCTGCGAGACAATGGACATGTGGTCAGTGAGTGGGAAGGATCATTTGTCTGACATGAATTACTCTCTTTAGATAGGTCATCTGTGTGAAGGATGTGGTCGTCGGTATTAGGGGTATTACGGTACCCAGGTTGATGCTGTAAGACCATTGGTGTGGGAGGTACCTGAGACAGCAATATCATTGGTGAAGCCTGCCTATTGGTTCCGCCCAGTAAGGTGGAGTATAAGAGTCTGTGTCTCCCTAGCAGCCGCATTCTGTACCTGCGCTGCTGGGGGAAACAGCTAGTACAATAAAGCCTTCAATTGTCTCCAATCTCGCTTCAGGAGTTATTGACCGAGCATCAAAGGGACAGTGGATCCTCACCTTTGGTGCAGGCGAACCTTGCTCGTGACTGCTCTCTCCTCAGTTAACTCCGCGATCTCCAGTCCGTCCTCAAAGGGGATGAGGGCTCGAAGCTCAGGTACCCGGCTGCACCTCCCTCCCCCACTCCCTGGCTTGGCCTTTTCCCGCTTATGATGGGCTATCTTGTCCTGCGGGGAAAAAGAGAGGGCGTTGTGAGCTGCATCCCTGATTGGTCAAGCGGGTCTATAGCAGGTGGCACGTGTGGGCACCGCACCTGGACATGAAGGGCTTGTGCTGGTTGGTGCCAGGGGGCTCTGAGGGTGAAGTATGAAGATCAGTGTGGGGAGGGTGCATGGCGTCAGCAGTGATTAGTGCTGGGGGGGATGGTTGGGGGGGAGGGAGGGCTTGCGTATTGGAGGGGTGGCAGGTGGAACTGATGCCAAGAGAGAGGTGCTAACTTACTCTTGCAGCTCCGTGGAGGTCGTTGGTCATCTTCCGACATTGCACCGCCATACTCTTACCCACACTGACAGCCACTGCCTCCCAGGCACCATTACTGACCTTACCGCTGGACCTCCGACCCCCTCGGGGGAACAGGATGTCCCGACTCTCATCCACAGCGTCGAGAAGCCTGGCCAGCTCAGCATCCCCAAAGCGAGGAGCAGGACTGCGCACTGCCATGCTTGTGGGAGTGAGTGGTGAGGGAGCGTTTAAAAACTTGTTAGTGGCGAGACACTGAGGTGTGGGTCTGGTGAATCAGACGGCGAGACCGTCTGTAATAGCGAGACTCAGGTGGGAGCTCATCTTTGACACTAAGTGCCGTTGAATATGGGCCGTGATCACGTCGTCGGGGAACATAACGCCAAACGCACCCAAAATGGCACTTAGAAATGTTTCCGTTGAACCGCTCCGGATATTTTGATTGGCCTGCGTCAGGTGTAGTGACTTTCCTTGCCTGACAGTGGGAATGTCACATGTGTCATCAATACCCCTGCTTTACAGAGGGAAGAACATGCTCAGGGTTTCCACCCTGATTGCATCGCAGTGACCAACTCCCCCAGCCCCCACCCCCTCAACCCCACTTAACGTAATCTGTGTTCCTATTTGGTGGCAATAGAATCAAACATTGATTCCATAAAACGACAGCAGCCACTTGCATTTATATAGCACCTTCAATGTGGCAAAACCTCCCCAGGTGCTTCACAGGAGCAGCGTCATATAGTACATTTGACACACAGCTACAGAAGGAGGTATTTCATTAAAACATAGACACTTAGAAATTAGGAACAGGAGGAGGCCACTCGGCCCTTCGAGCCTGCTCCACCATTCATCATGATCATGGCTGATTATCCGACTCAATAGCCTAATCCCACCTTCCCCATATCCCCTTCGTCCCCAGTGCTATATCGAACTGCTTCTTGAAACCAAGCAATGTTTTAGCCTCAACTACTTTCTGTGGTAAAGAATTCAACAGGCCGACCACTCTCTGGGTGAAGATATTTCTCTTCATCACTGAACTAAATGGTCCACCCCGCATCCTCAGACTGTGAACCCTGGTTCTGGACACCCTCCACCGTCGGGAACATCAATCCTACATCTACCCTGTCTCGTCCTGTTGAATTTTGTAGGTTTCTATGAGTCTGGTGCATACGAGTCCCTCCAGCAGTGCGTAGGCCCGGAGCCCAGACCGCCTCCTCCTGAGCTCAATGTGCTGACCCAGGAGCAGATTATTTAAAAAATTGATGGAATCTTCTCTCCAGAAGCAGCGGCAGTGAGCAGGTCCCTGAAGTCACCTGCTCTGGATGAGAGAGAGATTCCTCCATTTTGGAGCTGCCAGCAGCGCTGGTGTGAACTCCTGGGCCTCTGGTGAACAACCCATGAAGAAGAATCTGAAATCAGGAACAAAGCAGCACAGAGGTGATTACTTGAGGTGTGGGTTTATTAATTGTGCCAGTGCAAATAAGGATGCATAGTTCATGGCCAGGATTCTCCGAAATCCCTGCCAAGTGTTGATGCCGGCGTCAAAACCGGCACGAGCGATGCCAGCATCAACGGGCCTCCAGGCCCAGGCATTCACCCTTTCCTAGGGGGCTAGAATGGCGGCGGAGTGCTGTGTCCTGCTCTAGCGCCGAAAGCCAGCCCACCACGGCCGGCCAGGTCCACGCATGCGTGCCACGGCCGTCTCCGCGCCGTCCCCCAGGCAACAGTGTAGAGCCCTACAGGGGCCCGGCGCAGAGGAACATAGGCCCCCGCCTGGAATGAGCCCACCCGCCAATCGGTTGCCCCCAATCGCGGGCCTAGCCACCGTGGAGGCGCCTCCGGAGTCGGCTCCACCTGCCCCCCCCCCCACCAGGATGGCCCCCGCAGTCAGAACGGCGAGGTCCCGCCGGATAGGAACATACGCAAACGATGTCGGCGGGACTCGGCAGAACTTGGCGGGCACTCGGCCCGTTAAGCGTGGAGAATCGCCGGGGGGGTGGGGGGGGCGCTTTCAATAGCCACCGATCGGTGCCGCGTCGACCATGCCGGCGCGATTGCCGCCGATTTTGCGGTAGACAGAGAATCGGCAGCCCGGCGTCGGAGAGGCGTGGCGGGATTCGCGCGCCCCCGCCGGCGATTCTCCGACCCGGTGCGGGATCAGAGAATCCCGGCCCATGTGTGTTATATGCAGGGAAGTATTGGCCAATTGAAGATTTAAACCCTTAAAACTTCAAAGGCATTTGAAAGGACAAACCTCTTGATGTTTTTCAAAGGATGCAGTGAGATCTTAAATCCTCAGCTGAAGTCCTTTGCAGAAATATAACAATGAATGACAAAGCAAGTGGGATCGTGAGGACCAAGCAGACTCACCTGTCACAGTGAAGGTAAGTGAAAAGGGTGAGTCACGACATTTGGGCAGCATGTGTCATGAAGGTTGGCCGGCATGGGTCGCGAACGTCGGCCGGCGTGGGTCGCGAAGGATGGCCGGTTGGTAAAAATGGGTCCCTGGCAAGAAAGTTTGAAAAATACTGTTATCGAAGATCAAATATCGGGAATACTTTCAAGAAAAGAAGGTTTTTAAAAAGGATTAAAATTACTCAAATGTATCTCGGTCAGATGCAACCTTCTCTATCCCTGAAAGGTTATTAATTCGAAGTGTTAACCAGTCACTCATGTTATGATCCCAGATGATGTTATAACTGGACGGGAAGATCCCAGAATGGAACCTTGGCTCAAAAGGCTGTAACTTTTATTCTGTTTGATAAAATGTGGGTGAAATGAGTCACAGTAATTAGTTTTAACACCAAGAAAAAACATTAATTAAACATGATAAATTGGATTGTTATACAATGCTCCTTTATCCACTACCCCCCCCCCCCCCCCCCACAAATTTAACAATTACAGACAGATGTAAAGATTAACATGGATTTCAAAGTACATCTAAGGTATAATGGCGTAATTGACACAAAAAGCCCCTTTAAAGCACACAAGATTTCTGTAGTCAAACCAACGCATTCTGCCCTGAACCCACGTTGGTGCCTCTGGATTTCTCCTCCGAATTCCCCACGGTGAGAGTTC
This sequence comes from Scyliorhinus torazame, assembly GCF_047496885.1. Taxonomy (NCBI): domain Eukaryota; kingdom Metazoa; phylum Chordata; class Chondrichthyes; order Carcharhiniformes; family Scyliorhinidae; genus Scyliorhinus; species Scyliorhinus torazame. Next base: position 187,585,987 of record NC_092721.1, read on the forward strand.
CCAAACTCCATTCCCCAAAACAGGCTTTAAAATCTGCTTTCCCTTCGTGGTTTGCACTCCGAACTCCAGTCCAGTTTTTACAAGTGACTCTTAGCCCAAGCTTCCACTCCACTTTTAACATCGAATCCAGCCCAGTCCAGTACAGCACCCCTTTTAGGTTTCCTTTGTGTTAACTGTCTTCACACAAACGCCGAGATCCAGCCACTGATTTACATAGTTATTTCAACTCATGTGGGCAGCATGGTAGCATAGTGGTTAGCACAGTTGCTTCACAGCTCCAGCATCCCAGGTTCCATTCCCGACTTGGGTCACTGTCTGTGTGGAGTCTGCACGTTCTCCCCGTGTCTGCGTGGGTTTCCTCCGGGTGCTCAGGTTTCCTCCCACAGTCCAAAGATGAGCAGGTTAGGTGGATTGGCCATGATAAATTGCCCTTAGTGTCCAAAAAGGTTGGGTGGGGTTACTGGGTTACGGGGATAGAGTGATTGTGTGCGCTTGGGTAGGGTGCTCTTTCCAAGGGCCGGTCCAGACTCGATGGGCTGAATGGCCTCCTTCTGCAATTTTAATTCTCTGATTCTATGTTCCACAGGCTGTAGTAAAATTTCCCAAACTTGAAAATCACTGCAGATATCTTTCTGGTGCCTCAGCCTTCTTCGCAGTCTGTCTGTCTTTACTGAACAATGATCTGTTCGAGCACCTTTAACCTCAGACTACCTGGAAACCTCTCTTCACTTCTCCAGTTTCCTTCAGTAACTGCTCTGCAGATTGCGGCACTTGGTTTCTTAACCATTAGTGCAGGGTATGGCTTTTCTTCTATCAAAGCTGAGAGCGATGTTCCCTCTCTAGCTTTCAAACTCATTGCTTGTAGTAGCGCTGTGAGAGCTGCCTTCTCCCTCACTACCTATCTCCAACTTCCCACAAATTCAGCTAAAACTAAAACTTAAATGCTCCTCTACCTTACAAGAACCCAGTTGCTAAGTTTATTTATTCTTCATGCTGTAATCCTCTCCAACATAATAGAAACACAATTGGAACCTAACAAACTCCAACACATACAAACATCTCTTCGCAGCATGGATGCAAGTATAGGTTTTACCCCTCAGGCACAGAAGCATTAAAGTAAAACCATTTAAAACTATACTTTATTTCTAACTTTTACCAATACAAATTTATATCCATTAAAACTACCTTTGTTTTCCTAACACTCAAGGCTCAAAAACAATGCTCGGATTCCATGGGACAGAAAACAAAAAAAGTCAACCAAGTATGAAAACAAGTGAATTAAACTAAAGTCATAGTTTGCCCTGCCCTCTCGGTGCCTCGGATCTGCCTCAGTTGTGCCCAACTCTCCCAGTGGGGCTGTCAAGTCTTCATAGTCACCAGTCCTTTGATTAGGCCAGCAGCATCAGGAGGCTGCCCATCAACCTTCATTGCTGGTAAGCCAAGAGGCAGCCACAGAGGATATCATCTCCAGTAAGACAGGGGATGGGGGGGGTGGGGGGTGAGGGGGAAGGGGTGAGTTACTCACCGCTTGATTCTTAGCCTTTGAGCTGCTCTGGTAACCGCAATATTTATATGACTAATCCAGTTCAGTTTCTGGCCAATGTTGATTGTGGGGGATTCAGCGATGGCAATGCCATTGAATGTGATCGGGCGATGGTTCGATCCTCTCTTGTCGGAAATGGTTGTTGCTTGGTAGTTGTGTGGTGCGAATGTTACTTGCCACTTGTCAGCCCAAGCATGGATATTGTACAGATCTTGCTGCATTTGGACATGAACTACTTCAGTATCTGAACAGTCACGAATGGTACTGAACATTATGCAATTATCTGTAAACATCCTCACTTCTGACCTCACGATGGAAGGAAGGACACTGATGAAGCAGCTGAAGATGATTGGCCCTGAGGAACTCCTGCAGTGTTTTACTGGAGCTGAGAGGATTGACCTCCAACCATCACAACCACCTTCTTTTGTGCCAGGAATGATTCGAACCAGCGGAGAGTTTTTCCCCTGATTCCCATTGACTCCAGTTTAGCTCGGGATCCTTGATGCCATACTTGGTCAAATGCTGCCTTGATGTCAAGGGGCTGGATTCTCCACTGGGGGGATGTTCCGTTTTGCCAGCAGCCCAGGCAAACCCCATTGACCAGCCGCCGTAACAGAGCATCCTGCCGGTGGGTGAAATAGAAATGTGGCACGGCGGGACGTAGAATCCAACCCAAGGATGCTCACTCTCACCTCACCTCTGACATTCAACTCTTTTATCCATGTTTGAACCAAGGCTGTAACGAGGTCAGGAGCTGAGTCACCCTGGCGGAACCCAAAGCGAGCATCCGCGAGCATGTTATCGCTGAGTAAGTGCCACTTGATAGCACTGTTGATGACCCCATCCATGACTGTGCTGATGTTCGAGAATAGACTGATGGGGCGGTAATTGGCTGGATTTGTCCTGTTTCATGGGTACAGGACATATCGGGGCAATTTTCCACGTTCCTGGGTAGATGCCAGTGTAACAGCTTGGTTAGGGGCGTGGCAAATTCTGAAGCAGAGCTCTATTTGAAATATTGCCAGAATATTGTCAGGGCCCATAGTTCTTGCATTATCCAGTGCCTTCAGCTGTTTTTGATGTCATGTGGAGTGAATCAACTTGCCGATGTTTATAGGATTTAGAGGATCTGGACTGGGTGAAGTTTGTTTTGATCGACAGCTCCATGAGACGGCCATTGAAAAACAGAGCTGGGTAAAGGAGAGAATTCTATGTCTTTTTTTCTTTCCATTAGCTTTGTTCAGCTAAATACAAGACAGCCACCAATATATCAAATGCTTGCTACTTCTTGGAGTAGTTGAGATTAATAACATAGATGCTTTTCAGGAATAGTGAGATAGACACATAAAAAAGAAAAGAATGGAAGGAATAGTTGTAGGAGTGAGATGAAGTAAGGGGGGAGGAAGTTTATGTGAGGAGTGTATCCACCAGCATAGACCTGTTGCGATGAATGGCCTGTTTCTGTAAGGTAGATACTGTGCAGTATAACTGATGTTGCCATGCTACATTCCTCATCGCTTTACTTCATGCAAGGTAAGGGAAATGTATGTTGAGCCCTTGGAAATTAATGCCTCAAATCCACATATTGAGGATCTTATTATTGTGGTCCCCAGGTCATACTATCTGTACATAGACATTGCTGATGTTTGTACAGATGCTCTCCAGATTGTAAGCGACAGTGTCTGATTGCTTGAAATATAAACCTTTCGAGCTGGGTTTTGACCAGTTACAGGGCAGTTTTTTCAAAGTTGCTTCACTCGACAAATTTGGTAGTGAGAACTGGGAAGGAGGAATATGTCACTGAGGCATCCCAAAGTGCATCAAAGGTGCTGTTTCACTGTAAGCAAACATGATAGCCAGTTTGAATGCATAAATTGCAATGGGAGAAATGCCCAAATAATCTGTTTTCTGATGTGCAAAGAAGGACAAGGGAGTCTCTTTGCCACTGAAGGTGGGATGAGATAATGATTTATTTTGAGAATGTTGCTAAAGTTACAATGGTATGAGGTGCGAGTTGGCTATGATGGATTGGGGAACGTTACTTAAAGGGATGATGGTGGGTAGGCAATGGCAAACATTCAAAGAAAGCATGGGTGATCTGCAACAATTGTTCATTCCTGCCTGGAGCAAACATAAAACGGGAAAGGTGGCAAAACCGTGGCTTACAAAGGAGGTTAGGGATGGTACTGGATCTGAGGAAGAGGCAGACAAATTGGCCAGAAAGAACAGCAGACCTAAGGATTGGGAGCAGTTTAGAATTCAGCAACCGAGGACAAAGGGATTGATTAAGAATGGGAAAATAGGATATGAGAATAAGCTTGCGGGTAACATAAAACCTGACTGTAAAATCCTCTATAATGTGAAGAGAAAAAGATGGTGAAGACAAATGTAGGTCCCTTACAGTCAGAAGCAAGGGAATATATATTTTTTTATTGGTTCATGCGATGTGGGTGTCACTGGCTGGCATTTATTACCCACCCTAATGGCATTTAAGAGTCAACCACGTTGCTGTGGATCTGGAGTCACATGTAGGCCAGACCAGGTAAGGATGGCAGATTTCCTTCCCTAAAGAACATTAGTGAACCAGATGGGTTTTTACAACAATTGACAATGGTTTTGTTAGTGGGGGTGAACCCTGGAAGAATCACTCTACACTTGGGTCCACTCCAAAAGTCAAACAGTTTATTGATCACACTGGGGGAAAGCAAGCACTGGGCACACCATCCGCTTCTTCCCTGAACAAAGACAAATCATCGATATTTATACATTTTCAAACAGTTACTCAAGCTCATGAGCCAATCGTACAGATTACAGATTACATATATATCCAATGATATTAGTTATTAGACATGATGGGGCTGCATGATCAACTCATGTACAGGCTGAGGTTTCTTAATGATGTTATCCTGATCCTTAGCAACTGTTCCTTGGTTTTCACAATTGCTCGCAAGCTTGAGACTTCCTCATCTTGACCTTGTTAGCTGGTTCCATTGTTCGGAGGCAACTGCCGGCCGTAATCTTGTCTATCTGCTGAATAGGTCATTGAGTCGCTTTACTTGAGTCGAGCTGCTGAATGGGCCATTGTGTGTGTCTCTGTCAGCTGACCTGCTGCATGAATGTGGCCAAGCAAACCCCATGATGCCTCTGCAACTTGTTATCCTCCATTTTGGCTCGGATCTATACGTTTTTAGTGTAATAGCAAACAGTGTGTATTTAATGTAAATATAACATATAATGCAAGGTGCGTCTAACCTGGGACTCACCCCAACAGTTTCAGGGTCATCATTAGACTTTTAATTTCAGAATTTGTTTCATTGAATTCAAATTTCACCATCTGTCATGGTGGGATTCAAACCCGGGCCCACCCTGGGTTGCTGGATTACTAGTTTTCCGATCACACCACTATGCCACTGACTCCCCAATGGGGAACAAAGAAACGACTGACCAACTAAATCCATACTTTGGTTCTGTCTTCACAAAGGACGACACCAATAACAGAAATGTCGGAGGACACAAGGATTCAGTGAGAAAAAAGAACTGAAGGAAATCAGGATGCGGAGGGAAATGATGTTTGATTAAAGTGCAATAAATCCCAAGGGTCTGATAATCTATGTCCCAGAGTACTTAAGGAAGTGGCTCTAGAAATAGTGGATGCATTGGTGGCCACCTACCATGATTCTATAGACTCTGGTTGGCAGACAGGAAACAAAGAGTAGGAATAAATGGATCTTTTTCCAAATGGCAGGCAGTGACTAGTGGGGTGCCGCAGGGATCAGTGGTGGGACACCAGCTATTCACAATGTAGATTAATGATTTAGATGAGGGAACTAAATGTAATATCTCGACACAAAGCTGGATGGAAGTTTGAGCAGTGTGGAGGACACGGAGATGCTTCTCACTGTGACAAGTTGAGTGAGTGGGCAAATGCATGATGGATGCAACATGAAAAATGAAAATAAATGAAAATCGCTTATTGTCACGAGTAGGCTTCAATGAAGTTACTGTGAAAAGCCCCTAGTCGCCACATTCCGGCGCCTGTTCGGGGAGGCTGGTACGGGAATGTGGATGAATGTCAGGGTTCTCCAATTTGGTCGCAAAAACGGGAAGGCAGGTCATTATCTGATGGCCATAGTTTGAGAGAGGGGAATGTGCAACAAGATCTGGGTGTCCTTGTACACCAGTTGCTGAAAGTAAGCATTCAGGTGGTGAAGAAGGCAAATGCTGTGTTGGCTTTCATAAGGCGAGGACTCGAGTACAGGAGCAGGGATGTTCCCTTCCACAGTTCTGGATCTCAGCTGATATAAAGAATAAAAAACATTCGATAAAACGTTGTTTCCTGGTCAGAATTCAGTTGGACTGCGGGTATTGCACGATACACCCACAACATTCCTTAAAATTGCAATCAGGTCCCAACATCAGTTTTAGGGCCTCAAGTTGCATAGGAAAGAAGCCCAAGGCTGGTTTCAGGCAGTCACCTTGACCGCCCAGGGGTTGGTCCTTGTGCAAGTCATTGTGGACCCTTTACAAGACAAATCTCCCCGGTTAAAAAGGCCCCAAGGTTTTTCACAATTGACACATGTCTGGTGGAGTATCTGCCACTATGAACCTGAGTAGGCCAGAAAGACTGAAAATGTATTGTGAACACAGTGTCCCACTTTCTTACAACCTCCCTCCCACCCCAACCAACACCGTGCCCTGCCCTGCTCCTATCCCTTCACCCTCCCCCAGGTATTTTCTCTTCAACCCACGTCGACCAGATCTCCCACTCTCTGACTCAAAACATAAAAAATGTTCAAAAGTGTTTTGATTTACTGCAATGAAAACTGAAATGATGTACGTGGCGCGGGGGGCGGGGGGGGGGGGGGGGGGCGGGGGGACTGAGAGAAAGTCTTGAAATATTAATTTGTAACACCACATTTTCTGGGGACAAAAGGAACTCCTTGGGTGGCTTGGTTTGCCACATGTTGCCGCTGCTCTCTGAAAGAATTTGTAAAAAATGATATCGCAAAATGCTGAGGGCGAGTCCTGAAGTAATACGTTTACCTGGCAAAGCTGTCAGCAACTTATTGACAAGGCCATCACCAACCGCTGTAGACATTCTCTTCTTCCTCTGTTGCAAAATGTTTAATCCATTGCCTGCAATGCCCATGTGTTAACTGAAAACCTGACTCTTCTGTATCTGCCAAATTAAGTTTCGCTTGACAGCCCAAAGCAAGAGAAAAGTATGCCAGCGTTAAGGCAATGAGAAAAAAAGGCCACAGTTCAAACCCACAGGGATTTTGCACAATATTTAAAACATATTTAGTACAATTGGTTTCCCTCCTAAATTTTCCTCGGAGAAGCATCCTGGAGATTGATTTTTAATTCCTAGGGGCCCCGCGACAGTCGTGGGAGTGCTGAAAACTCCAGTGAATTGGGTGACCGTCGGTGTGAGGGAACCAGAGTTGAGCTCTGAGCTTGCAATCTCGGAAGAGACGATTGAATGTTGTTCTGCATTGTAGCCATATCATAGGAATATAGGAAATAGGGGCAGGAGTAGGCCATTCGGCCCCTTCACGCTCACTCTGTCAATCAACTAGATCATGGCTGACCTTCCACCTCAATGCCATTTTCCCACATAATCTTCACAGCCCTCGATTTCTTTAAGAAATAGAAACTTTTCTACCTCTGTCTTGAACAGGTTCAATGGCTGAGCCTCCACAGCTCTCTGGAGTAGGGAATTCCAAAAATTCACCAGCCTCTGAAGAAGAAACTCCTCCTCATCTCAGTCTTGAATGGAGAGCCCCTTATTCTGAGACTGTGTCCCCTGATTCTCAACCAGAGTGAGTAGAGGGGAATCAGTGGATGTGTTGTATTTGGACTTCCAGAAGGCGGTCAACAAGGTACATATAGATTAAGTCATAAGATAAGAGCCCATGGTGTTGGACGTGGTATGTTGGCATGGATAGAGAATTGGTTAATGGGCAGGAAACAGTGAGTGTGATAAGGGGTTCTTTTTTAGTTTGGTGACCTACAACCAGTGGGATATCACAGGGATCAGTGCGGGAACCGCAACTGTTTACAATCTATATTCATGACTTGGAGGAAGGAAGCAAATGTATTGTAGCCAATTTGCAGATGATACAAAAATAGGTGGAAAGGCAAGTTGCGAGTGAAAGGCAAACAGTTTGCAAAGAGATATTGATAGGTTAAGTAAGCGGGCAAAATGTTGGCAAATGGAGTATAGTGTGGGAAAGTGTGAAGTTGTTCATTTTGGAAGGGAGAACAAAAGATCAGAGTGTTATTTAAATGGGAGGAAACTGCAAAAAGCTACAACACAAAGAGACTTGGGGACACCTAAGCATGAAACACAGAAAGCTAGCACACAGGTGCAGCAGCTAATCAGGGAGGCTGATTGGCCCTTATTTCAAGGGAGTTGGAGTCTGAGAGATGGGAAACCTTCCTGCCATTGCCACTGCACAAGGTAATGGTGAGGCCACATCTGGAGTACTGTCAACAGTTTTGGCCTCCTTATTTAAGGAAATATTATTGCATTTGAGGCAGTTCAGAGAAGGTTCACTGGGATGATCCCCAGGTTCAAAAAGAGCTTCTTCCCCCGCTGTTACCAGACTCCTGAATGACCCTCTTATGGACTGAACTGATCTCTCCACACATCTTCTCGACTGAGTCGTACCACACTCTGTAGGTTTCACCCGATGTCTATGCCGATGTATTTACATTGTGTATTTATCGTATGTTCTATGTTTTTTCATGTATGGAACTATCTGCCTGGACTGGACGTAGAACAATAAATTTCAGTGTACCTCGGTACACGTGGCAATAAATCAAATCCATGCAAAAAAAAATTAATCAGTCGATTATGGAAGGTTTGTCTTAAGAACAAAGGTTTAACAGGTTGAGATTCTACTCATTGGAATTTAGAAGAATGAGAGGCGATCTCATTGGAACATATCGGGCGCGATCTTCCCAAAAGGGAACAAAGTTCCTGAGCGAGCACGTTTAGCCTCTTGTTTCCCGGCACTCACATTGTCGAGAAAGACATGACTATTCAACGCGACACGTAGCCCCGTTATTTACAATGGGGAGCTCTGCTCCATTTTTAAATGACGTCCCAATCTCCGAGGCCCCGAAAAGAATCCCCAACCTCTCCCCCAGCCCGAATGCAACATAGAAGGGTCCGATTGTTGGCGGGATTCCCCTTGCAACATCTCGCGAGATTGCGTTGAATCCCACGTGGCGGGATCACCAGGCCTTCACCGGTCACGCTGCTTTTCCGGTGCAGCGTGACCGGAGGATCGAGCCGATAGAATTAGAACATAGAACATAGAACTGTACAGCACAGTACAGGCCCTTCGGCCCACGATGTTGTGCCGAACTAGTCTGAAACTAAGATAAAATCAACCTACTCCCAATCATTCTAGTGCACTCCATATGCCTCTCCAATAACCGCTTGAAAGTTCCTAAAGTGTCTGACTCCACTGATGTGTTGGGTAGGCTGGGTCGATGTGGACTGCACTTGATGCAATGTAGCGAGAGACAGACCTCCAACATTTGATAAAATGCAACACGATTTTATTCAACATCCAAACTATTATACATGTTCAACTGTGGGTTGACACGATGCTGACTTGACTGGAGACTTGACACTAGCGTGACCAGACTAACCTAGCTACCACATGGTGTAGGCACTGGCTAACTCACGAGCTCTGACTGTCTCAGAGGCTGGGTCCTGAGAGAGAGGGAAAACTGATGCCCTCTGGCTTTATAGTGGTCGTGTCCTGTCTGGTGATTGGCTGCTCTGTTCTGTGTGCTTACTGGTCATCCTGTGTGTCAATCACTGCCTGTCTGCACTCCATTATATACATAGATGTATATTATGACATCTCCCCCCCCTTTTTTTTTCTATATTGTGTGTGTTGAGATAATAAATATTAAGGTGCTTGTGCGTGTGGATGTGTATATGTGCGTGACTATGTACAGAATGTGCTAAAATGACCTTATGTACACAGGAAGGTGGCGCTAGTGCAGATATAGGGCAGATGAAACGGTAACAACGATATTTACAGAGGTCAAAACGATGAGGTAACACAGTTGTGCAAAAGTTCAGTCTATAAGTTTAGTCTCTGCGGCGGGCGACGAACTCTGGTTGACCGCCTCAAGGGTGGATCGGGGCCGCCTGCACTTGGATAGGCAGGACCGCCGCCAATGCGGTGGTCGCAGAGGTCGGCAGGATTGCTGGTAGATCGGTGGCCTCGTGATAGGGCACATCCGGAGGAAGCATTGTGTGAGGCGAGACATCATGGTTAGGTGGCGGGCGTGGAACTCTGCACAGCGCCCGTCTGTTGCGTTGTAGGAAGGAGCCATCAGCCATGCGGACGAGGAACGATCTCGGGGCCACTTGCTTGACCACCACAGCTGTGGCGGACCAGCCGCCGTCAGGCAACTGCACACAAACACGATCAGTTGGGACCAGCTCGGGGAGATCCGTGGCATGAGTGTCGTATGCTGATTTCTGTTGGGCCCGAGACTGCTGCATCTTTTGTATGACCGTTAGGTGGTCAAGGTCTGGAACATGGATGGCTGGAACCGTGGTTCGCAGAGTGTGATTCATGAGCGTCTGCGCGGGAGACAACCCAGTGGACAGCGGGGATGCTCTGTATGCCAGCAGCGCCAGGGTGAAGTCGGAGCCTGAGTCTGCAGCCTTGCATAGTAATCTCTTGACGATATGGACCCCTTTTTCGGCCTTCCCGTTTGACTGCGGGTAGTGGGGGCTGGAGGTTACGTGACGAAAGTTGTATAGGCGGGCAAAATCAGACCATTCCTGGCTGTAAAAACAGGGACCGTTGTCACTCATCACTGTGAGCGGTATCCCATGCCTGGCAAACGTTTCTTTGCATGCTTTAATCACCGCCTTCAACGTGAGGTCAGACAGTTTCACCACTTCAGGGTAATTGGAGAAGTAGTCGACCAGGAGGACATAGTCACGCCCCTTGGCGTGGAAAAGGTCGACACTGACTTTGGACCATCGGGAGGTCACTATCTCATGTTGCTGCAGAGTTTCTTTGGGTTGAGCTGGCTGAAATTTCTGACATGTGGGGCAGTTGAGGACCGTGTTGGCAACGTCCTGGCTGATGCCCAGTCAATAGACTGCCTCTCGAGCTCTGCGTCGACATTTCCCGACCCCCAGGTGACCCTCATGGAGTTGGCCGAGCACCATAGCTCGCATGCTCTGCGGAATCACAATCCTATCGAGCTTCATGAGGATGCCGTCCACTACCATCAGGTCGTCCTTGACGTTGTAAAACTGGGGACACTGTCCCTTCTGCCAGTCATTCGTGAGGTGCTGCATCACACGCTGTAGCAGAGGATCCTTGGCCATTTCCTCAGGAATTTGGATGACCCTCTCATCAGTGGCCGGAAGGTTGGAGGCACACAATTGCACCTGCGCATCGATTTGGCAGACAAAGTCAGTTTGTTCACACGGTGTGGTGATAGACCTGGAAAGGACGTCTGCAACAATGAGTTCTTTGCCTGGCGTGTAGACAAGTTCAAAATCATAGCGGCGTAGCTTGAGAAGGATTGTAACCGAGGCGGCATGTCATTCAAATCCTTCTGGATTATGTGGACTAGTGGCCTTGGCAGGCCCGAGCATCGAGCAGGGACGCTCTGTCAGATCCCACGATCCCAAATCGCAGTGTCGCTTTGAATTACTTATTGGAAACTCCGAGTTGACATGAGCCACTGGCAGCTATGGCATTGCCCTTGTAGTCAAGGAGCTGGCAGGCCGGTGGAAGAATGCTTGGTCTGACGCGGATGATGTCGAGATCGGATTTAGAGATGAGGTTCACCAATGCGCCGCTGTCCAGTTTGAACCGGATGCGAGCCTTGTTGACTGTGAGGACAGCACACCACTCGTCGTCGGGATCCACGCTGAGGATCGGGTGGTGCTTCGCTGTCACAGAGAAAGGCAGCGCATGCTTCGTAATGATGCCCACCCGGTATGGAGATTTGAGGCACGCAGCATTAGGATCTGTTGGGCTATCGGGGTCGGAGTCTGGCATGGCCTGCTGTATTGAACGGACGCTTCTGCTGGGATCACTGGATGCTGGGCAGTGGAGCAGATCTGCAAAGGGCTGTGTAGTGGCCAAGCTTGCCACACTGTAGACACCGTCGTGATTTTGTCGGACATTGCCGCTTTAAATGGGCGGAGCCACAATGCGGACACATCATGACGCCAACGTCAGCGCGTTCCGTGCGCCATCACGCATGCGCTGTGCGGTCAAACGACGTACGCACCTGCGCAGTCTGGTCATCAGTCTCGCCGTCCCCTCTGTCGTGGCGTGCCTGCGCAGGGGCCCGTGAAAAGCGTGCAGAATGGCCACTTTCATCGATACTTAGACCCTGCATTTGTGCGATGGCCTGTACCCGTTCCGCCTCGTGGGATGTTAGCTTTGCCGTTTCTGACGCCCTGATGTGGGAGTACCCGATTGTTAGCATGTTCGTGGAGAACGCACGTTTCGATGGCGATGATGAGGGTGAGCTGCTTGACTTTCAGGAGCTGCTGGCGAAGGGAATCGGAGTGGACCCCGAAAACGATCTGATCCCGGATCATGGAATCAGTGGTCGAGTCATAGTTACATGACTGCGCGAGGATGCGGAGATGGGTCAGAAAGGATTGAAAAGGTTCATCCTTACCCTGAAGCCTCTGCTGGAAAACGTACCGTTCAAAGCTCTCATTCACCTCAATGTCGCAGTGGCTGTCGAACTTCAGCAGGACTGTTTTAAATTTCGTCTTGTCTTTGCCTTCAGCGAATGTAAGGGACTTGTAGATGTGGATGGCGTGGTCCCCGGCTGTGGAGAGGAATAGTGCGATTTTCCTGGCCTCAAGATCGGTGGCTTCGAGATAGAGTTGGAACTTTTGTTTGAAGATCCTCCAATTTGCACCAAGGTTGCCGGCGATGCGGAGCTGCGGAGGAGGGCGGACGTTTTCCATGTCACCGGATGGCTGTTTGCTGGTCAGCGCTGATTCACTCAAGGTAGGTCTGTCAAATTTTCAGCATCACTCAGCTGGTACCATGATGTGTTGGGTAGGCTGGGTCGAGGTGAACTGCACTTGATGCAGTGTAGCGAGAGACAGACCTCCAACACTTGATAAAATGCAACACAACTTTATTCAACATCCAAACTATTATACATGCTCAACTGTGGGTTGACACTATGCTGACTTGACTGGAGACCTGACACTAGCCTGACCAGACTAACCTAGCTACCACATGGTGTAGGCACTGGCTAGCTCACGAGCTCTGACTGTCTCAAAACAACAAAGAACAAAGAAATGTACAGCACAGGAACAGGCCCTTCGGCCCTCCAAGCCCGTGCCGACTATACTGCCCGACTAAACTACAATCTTCTACACTTCCTGGGTCCGTATCCTTCTATTCCCATCCTATTCATATATTTGTCAAGATGCCCCTTAAATGTCCCTATCGTCCCTGCTTCCACTACCTCCTCCGGTAGTGAGTTCCAGGCACCCACTACCCTCTGCGTAAAAAACTTGCCTCGTACATCTACTCTAAACTTTGCCCCTCTCACCTTAAACCTATGCCTCCTAGTAATTGACCCCTCTACCCTGGGGAAAAGCCTCTGACTATCCACTCTGTCTATGCCCCTCATAATTTTGTATACCTCTATCAGGTCGCCCCTCAACCTCCTTCGTTCCAGTGAGAACAAACCGAGTTTATTCAATCGCTCCTCATAGCTTATGCCCTCCATACCAGGCAACATTCTGGTAAATCTCTTCTGCACCCTCTCTAAAGCCTCCACATCCTTCTGGTAGTGTGGCGACCAGAATTGAACACTATACTCCAAGTGTGGCCTAACTAAGGTTCTATACAGCTGCAACATGACTTGCCAATTCTTATACTCAATGCCCCGGCCAATGAAGGCAAGCATGCCGTATGCCTTCTTGACTACCTTCTCCACCTGTGTTGCCCCTTTCAATGACCTGTGGACCTGTACTCCTAGATCTCTTTGACTTTCAATACTCTTGAGGGTTCTACCATTCACTGTATATTCCCTACCTGCATTAGCCCTTCCAAAATGCATTACCTCACATTTGTCCGGATTAAACTCCATCTGCCATCTCTCCGCCCAAGTCTCCAGACAATCTAAATCCTGCTGTATCCTCAGACAGTCCTCATCGCTATCCGCAATTCCACCAACCTTTGTGTCGTCTGCAAACTTACTAATCAGACCAGTTACATTTTCCTCCAAATCATTTATATATACTACAAAGAGCAAAGGTCCCAGCACTGATCTCTGTGGAATACCACTGGTCACAGCCCTCCAATTAGAAAAGCATCCCTCCATTGCTACCCTCTGCCTTCTATGGCCTAGCCAGTTCTGTATCCACCTTGCCAGTTCACCCCTGATCCCGTGTGACTTCACCTTTTGTACTAGTCTACCATGAGGGACCTTGTCAAAGGCCTTACTGAAGTCCATATAGACAACATCTACTGCCCTACCTGCATCAATCATCTTAGTGACCTCCTCGAAAAACTCAGAGGCTGGGTCCCGAGAGAGCGGGAAAACTGGTGCCCTCTGGCTTTATAGTGGTTGTGTCCTGTCTGGTGATTGGCTGTTCTGTTCTGTGTGCTTACTGGTCATCCTGTGTGTCAATCACTGCCTGTCTGCACTCCATTGTATACACAGATGTATATTATGACATCCACTACCATAGCTGGGAGTGCGTTCCACGCCCCAACCACTCCCTGAGTAAAGAACCTACCTCTGACATCCCTCCTACATCTTCCACCATGAAGCTTGTAGTTATGCCCCCTTGTAACAGCTACATCCACCCGAGGAAAATGTCACTGAACGTCCACTCTATCTATCCCTCTCATCATCTTATCCACCTCAATTAAGTCACCTCTCATCCTCCTTCGCTCCAATGAGAAAAGCCCTAGCTCCCTCAACCTTTCCTCATAAGACCTACCCTCCAATCCAGGCAGCATCCTGGTAAATCTCCTCTGCACCCTTTCCACTGCTTCCACATCCTCCCTATAATGAGGTGACCAGAACTGCACCCAGTACTCCTAATGTGGTCTAACCAAGGTCTTGTACAGTTGCAGCATAACCTCACGGCTCTTAAACTCAATTCCCCTGTTAATAAATGCTAACACACTATAGGCTTTTTTCATGGCTCTATCCACTTGGGTAGAGATCCATGGACATGAACTCGGAGATCTCTCCGTTCCTCCACATTCTTCAGAACCCTGCCGTTAACCCTGTAATCCGCATTCAAATTTGTCCCACCAAAATGAATCACCTCACACTTATCAGGGTTAAACTCCATCTGCCACTTTTCAGCCCAGCTCTGCATCCTATCAATGTCTCTTTGCAGCCGACAACAGCCCTCCACATTATCCACTACTCCACCAATCTTGGTGTCATCAGCAAATTTACTAACCCAACCTTCAACTCCATCATCCAAGTCATTGATAAAAAGGAGCTTGACAGGGCCAATGCTGAGAGGATAGTTCCCCTCATGGGAGAGTCTAGGACAAGAAGGCATCATCTCAGAATAAAGAGGAGCAATTTTTAGAGCAAGATGAGGAGTAATTTCTTCTCTCAGAGGGTTGTGAGTCTTTGGAAGTCCTTGCCACAGAGAGCTGGGGGGACAGAGTCCTTGTGCATATTTAAGGCTGAGATAGTTTGATTCTTGATCAGTAAGGGAGTCAAGGGTTATGGGGAAAGGGCAGGAAAGTGGACAAGAGGAATATTGGATCAGCCATGATCCTTTGAATGGCGGAGCAGGCTCAATGTGCCTAATGGCCTTCTCCTGTTCCTATTTCTTATGGATTTATGGCCTGATTCTGGACACCCCAGGCGGCCAAAACATCCTGCTTCCATCTACCATGTTGAGCCCTGTAAGAATTGTGTACATCTCAATGAGGCTGCCTCTCATTCTTCTAAACTTTTGAAAATGCGAGCCCAGTTTCCTCAAACTCTCCTCATAGGAAAATCCCACCTTCCCAGGGGTCTGTCTGGTGAACCTTTCTTGCACTCCCTCTATGACAAATATATTCTTCTGAGGTAAGGAGACCCAAACTGCACACGATGCCTCAGCCATTGACAGCGACCTCCTCAGCAATCTCATCCCACGGATAGCGAAGATGGTCCCTGAAGGGGCTCACTGTAAACTGAAAGATTACAGTATGATGACACAGTGGTTAGCACTGTTGCCTCACAGCGCCAGGGACCTGAGTTCAATTTTGGCCTTGGGTCTCTATCGGTGCGGAGTTTCAACGTTTTCCCCGCGTGTGCGTGGGTTTCCTCCGGGCGCTCCGGTTTCCTACCACAGGCCAAAGATGTGCAGGTTAGGTGGACTGGCCATGTTAAATTGCCCCTCAGTATCCAAAAGGTTAGGTGAGCTTACTGGGTTGGGGGATGGGGCGAGGGCATTGGCCTAGGTAAGGTGCTCTTTAGGAGGGTTGGTGCAGACACGATGAGCCGAATGGTACACACAGTACCAGCAGTGTGATACATGTACAAGATACACTGCGGGAACTCTCCAAGGCCCCTTCAATAGCACCTTCCATACCCGCAAACTTTATCACCCAGGAGAGCAAGGGCAGCACTTGCATGGAAACACAACCACCCGGAAGTTCCCCTCTAAGCCACACAGCACCATTACGTGGAAATATATCGCTGTTCCTTCACTGTCGCTGGATTAAAATCACAGCACTGTGGGTGTACCTGCGTCATATTGTCTGCTGTAGTTCAAGAACGTGGCTCACAACCATCTTCTCGCGGGGCACTTAGGAATGGGCAAACAATGTTGGCTTGGCAGCGACACCCCACATCCCATGAACAAATAAGAAGGAAACAGATCTTCCGTACAGCATTCAAGGCACAGAGTGCTCGCTCTTTCCCTCTTCCAGCCATGTGGTCCTTCTGAAAGCCTCCTCTGATGCCCTTCCACTCAGGTTGCACCTTGAAAAATGAAATGAAATGAAAATCGCTTATTGTCACGAGTAGGCTTCAATGAAGTTACTGTGAAAAGCCCCTAGTCGCCACATTCCGGCGCCTGTTCGGGGAGGCTGGTACAGGAATTGAACCGTGCTGCTGGCCTGCCGTGGTCTGCTTTAAAAGCCAGCGATTTAGCCCAGTGTGCTAAACCAGCCTCTTTAATGGATGAGGTTGTCTTTAGGCGGCAGCAGCCAAACACGATTTCCATTTGTCACTGTCCCTCCCCTAACTCAGTAAATAGGTAATGCAGGTTGGCCTGGCTGCACAACCATCTTTGATGTTTCTCATGACCTGTGTGACCAGACAGCGAGCACCCTGCTCCATAGGCCTTTGATAAGCTGTAGTTTTAACATTTTTAAGAACATCTTGGCTCCCCTATTCCAGTATCATCCTCATTCAGGTAGACAATCTTCATGACTTGAGTCAATGTTGTGATTTAACAGGAGGCGCATTGGAATATGAAGGGGATGGGTTTTTGGGGGGGCTGCGGAGGGGAAGCGCCTTCAGGCCAGGTGGTCCTCTCTGTGTTAAGCAGCCCTGCCAATACTGACGAACAGCTCTGGGGGAGGCCTGGGCTTGAGCCCAAGGCTGTGCCTAAATCTTCCAGTCCTCCTGTTCAGAACAGCTACCATACCCCCATCAAGAAAGACTTTGCTTTTCACTACATCAGAAAATCCCGACACAGTTCACACTCTATGAAGCACCGGGTACTGTAGGGAAATGCAGCAGCCCATTTGCGCACAGCAAGATCCCACAAAGCGCAACATGACAGTCAGTGTTTAGATGTTTGTTGAGGGACAGGTAATGACCAGAGAGAACTCACTTCACGTTCTTCAAAGTAGCGCCAAGGGATCTTTCAAATCCACCTCAGGAGCACAGACAGGGGCCTTGGTTTGATGTCTCACATGAAAGTTGGCACCTCTGACAGTAGCAGAACTCCCCGCAGCACTGCACTTGAGTGCCATCCGGAAATTCTGTGCCCAAGTACCTGGAGCGAGACTTCTAACTCAGAAACAAGAGTGCTCCCAACGGAGCCAGAGTTGGTGACTTAAGTATGGCTCACATAGGCCTTTTGGGGTAAACAAAGAACAAAGAACAATACAGCACAGGAACAGCCCCTTCGGCCCTCCAATCCTGTACCGGTCATGATACCACCCTTTACCAAAAACCTCAGCACTTCCTTGTGCCGTATCCCTCTATACCCATCCTATCCATGTGTTTGTCAGGATGACTTCTGAACGCCGTTAATGTATCTGCTTCCACAACCTCCCCTGGCAACGCATTCCAGGCACTCACCACCCTCCACGTAAAAAAACTGCCTCGCATATCTCCTCTAAACTTTGCCCCACGGACCTTAAACCTATGCCCCAGCTGACTGACCCTCCACCCTGGGGAAGAGTGCCTGCCAATCTACTCTATCCATGTCCCTCATAACTTTGTAGACCTCTATCAGGTTACCCCTCAAACTCCGTCTTTCTAATGAAAACAGTCCGAGTCTATTCAGCCTCTCCCCATAACTAACACCCTCCAGACCAGGCAACATCCTGGTAAACCTCCTCTGCACCCTCTCCAAAGCCTCCACATCCTTCTGGTAGTGTGGCGACCAGAATTGTGGGCAATATTCCCAGTGCTTCCTTACCAATGTTCTATACAACTGTAGCATGACTTGCCAATTTTTATACTGTATGCCCCGTCCAATGAAGGCAAGCATTCTGTATGCTTTCTTGACTACCTTGTCCACTTGTGTTGCCACCTTCAAAGATCTGTGGGCCTGCACGCCCAGATCTCTGACCTTTTATATTCCTAAGCGTTTTACCATTTACGGTATATTCCCCCTCTATGTTAGACCTACCAAAATGCATTACCTCACACTTGGCCGGATTAATCTCCATTTGCCATTTCTCTGCCCAAGTCACCAACCTATCTATGTCCTGCTATATCTTCTGACAATCCTCAACACTATCTGCCACTCCACCAACTTTGGTGTCATCCACGAACTTACTAATCAGACCTGCTACATTTTCCTCGAAATCGTTTATATACACCACCAACAACAGAGGCCCAAGCACCTTGTGGAACACCACTAGTCACAACCTTCCATTCAGAAAAAACACCTTTCTACTGCTACCCTTTGCCTTCTGTGTCCGAGGCAGTGCTGTATCCATCTTACCACCTCCCCTCTGATCCCATGTGACTTCACCTTTTGTACCAGTCTGCCATGAGGCACCTTGTCAAAGGCTTTACTGAAGTCCATGTAAACAACCTCCACCACCCACCTCTTATCAATCATCTTTGTCACCGCTTCAAAAAACTCAATCAAGTTAGTGAGGCACAATCTCACCTTCACAAAACCAGGCTGTCTATCGCTTATGAGTCCATTTGTTTCCAAATGGGTATAAATCCTGTCCCTGAGAATTCTCTCCAATAATTTACCTGCTACTGAAGCGAGGTTCACCGGCCTATAGTTTCCAGGATTATCCCTGCTACTTTTCATAAACAGCTGTACCACATTAGCTATTCTCCAGTCTGCTGGGATCTCACCTGTAACCAATGAGGATACAAAGATGTCAGTCAAGGCCCTTGGGATAAATCCCATCTGGCCCAGGAGACTTATCTACCTTAATAACTTTTAAAAGACCAAATATCTCCTCCTTTTCGATGTTAACATGATCCAGACTGTCCACATACCCTACCCAAGAATCAACTTCCACAAAGTCCCTTTCTTTAGTGAACACTGATGCAAAATATTCATTTAGTACCTCACCCATTTCCTCTGGCTCAACACATAGATTTCCCCACTGTCCTTAAGTGGTCCAATCCTTTCCCTGGCCACCCTCTTGCTTTTTACATATGATTAAAAAGCTTTGGGATTCACCTCAATCCTACTTGCCAAGGATTTTTCATGACCCCTCCTAGCCCTCCTAATTTCCCACTTCAGTACCCTCCTACTTTCTTTATACTCCCCAAGGGTTTCGACTGTTCTCACCCTTCTAAACCATACAGAAGTCTCCTTTTTCTTTTTGACGAGGTTCACAATATCCCTCATTATCCAAGGCTCCCTAAGCTTCCCATACTTATCCTACATTCTCTCAGAAACGTGATTTTCCTGAATCCTAATTAACTGTCGCTTGAAAGACTCCCACATGTCCGATGTTGAATTACTATCCAACAGCCGCACCTAAACCAAATTCTTCAATTCCTGTATAATGTTATTGTAATTTGCCTTTCCCCAGTTTAGCACCTTAACGCGAGGGATACCCTCATTCCTGTCCAAAAGTATCCCAAAACTTATGGAATTGTGGTCACTACTCCCAAAATGTTCCCCCACTGAAACGTCAATGACCTGTCCAGGCTCATTCCCCAATACCAGATCCAGTACTTCCCCTTCCCTAGTTGGACTATCTACATATTGCATCAAGAAGGCTTCCTGGATACACCTTACAAACTCTGCTCCATCCAAACCCCTAGCACTAAGTGAGTCCCAGCCAATATAGGGGAAATTAAATTCCCCTACCACAACAACCATGTTACTTTTTCACCTATCCAAAATCTCTCTACCGATCTGCTCTTCTATCACTCGCAGGCAATTGGGGGCCTGCAATAAACATCCAACATTGTGATTGCCCCCTTCCTGTTCCTGAGCTCTATCCAGATTGCCTCATTGTATGAGCCCTCCAAGGTGTCCTCCCACAGTACGGCTAAAATATTCTCCTAAACCAGTAATGCTACTCCCCCACCCCTTTTGCACCTCCCTCAATCTCTCCTGAAGTATCTATATCCTCCAACATTCAGCTGCCAATCCTGCCCTTCCTTTAACCATGTTTCTGTGATAGCCACAAGATCGTAATTCCAAGTACTAACAAGTGCTCTAAGTTCATCTACCTTAACCGCTATACTTCTGGCGTTGAAACAAATAAACTTCAACCCACTGTGTTTGAGCAGATGTTGTTCTCTTATTTTTGTTCTCTATTTCCCCATCAGTTTTTACACCTTCTAAGCTCGTGCCCTGGTTCCCATCCCCCTGCCACACTAGTTGAAATCATCCCGAGTGACTCTAGCAACCGGGATGATTGCTGAGAAACTTTGCTGAGAAAGTAAAATTATTGTTTCACGCTCCAGTAGTGGAAGGAGAGGTCAGGATCTGAGTAGCTGGAGGAACTAATCTTTTGGATAGGTTGTAGTAATGAGGTAAGAAACCGATCTTCCAGGGTGAGGAGTGAGGGAGGAAATTAGAAGCTGACAGACTGCAACATTTGATGGCACAAATCTGAATGCAATTTCTATAGCAGCAGCGATGCTGCAAGTGTTTTGACTTCAAAGATGGCAAGAGGCCAGTGGAAAGTGTCTCAAGGTGCTGTAACCTTTAAATCATCATTCAACTGCCAGCTGTCAGGGAGCATTCCGACCCGAGCTGAACAACTTGTTAGCACCAGGCATTCCTGAATCTCCATATAAGCCTACAGCAAGGTCAGCACCTGCACAGTGGTCACTGGTCAGTCTTGTAATTTAATACAAACTGCTGAGGGTGACCTGCTGGCAGAATATTGACAAAATAGCTACTCAACTGAGCGCAGAAGAGAGTGTAGTAGATGTTGTGGGGCGGGGAATAAAAACACAATTGTTAGCAGGTGATTAGCGATCCTGAAATCTTAAAGTAATAAGTAAAGTAATAAGAAATAATTTTAACGCTGCCTGTGCTTCCAGGAAACACTGGGAGCAGGTCTTGGCTGTAAGATAGTGTAAGATGGGCAATATCATAGATTCATAGAACATACAGTGCAGAAGAAGGCCATTCGGCCCATCGAGTCTGCATCGACTCACTTAAGCCCTCACTTCCACCATATCCCCGTAACCTAATGACCCCTCCTAAACCTTTTGGTCACTTAGGGCAATTTATCACGGCCAATCCACCTAACCTGCACGTCTTTGGACTGTGGGAGGAAACTGGAGCACTCGGAGGAAGCCCACGCAGACATGGGGAGGACGTGCAGACTCCGCACAGGCAGTGACCCAGCGGGGAATCGAACCTGGGACCCTGGCGCTGTGAAGCTACAGTGCTATTCACTTGTGCTACCGTGCTGCCCGTGCCATATCGGGGTGTACCTGATGTACTTTTCTTCCCGTTGTTCACCGAGGTGAATGCAAATCAAGATCGGGAAGGGATTTAAAATGATCCCTCCACTCTCTATTGCCTGTTCCGCACCATCGCCCAATGTCGAAATCAGCCCCACTGATCCTTGGCCTGCTACGGTGCTAAGCCGACATTATGAGGTTACTCAGTGTGAAGCCAAGAAGAACATCTTCATGCCGATGCTTAAGGAAGAATGGAATTCTCTACTGCAGAGATTTCTTGAGGCATTGCATTATTTACACCAAAATGGGCTAGATATTTGTAGCAGAGGAAAATAATGCCAAGTGGGAATACTATTGGCTTGCTCCATCAAAGCGTCTGCAAAGATATGCGCTGCAAATGTTTATTGTTCTAAAGGATCTCCTAACTTTACAGCCTGAAAATGTCTCAGTTCAATACTATCCTTCAGGCATTCATGTTAGATTCCTGCTTGCCATTCTCATTGAAGCACTGAGCCACTCATGTTAAAGTTAAGTGTTTTTATGAGAATATGGCCGGTTATAATCCTTGAGTTGGTAACAGGGCAACCATCGCCAGTCCACTGCAGTCTGTGGGCAATGGTGCATTGGTAACAATGCCCCCCCAGCGCATCTTCCAGGGTAACTCCAGGGCACGACCCTCTGGAGAATGGAAGAAATGGGCCAATGCATTCTAATGTTGCTTCGTTCAGAGGTGGAGCTGAACCTGAAGAGATCAGAATGACAAGAATGCCTGTTGTTCTGACTCACTCCAGAGGGGGGGCTGAAGTTCTCTCAGCCTTTTATAACAAGCACAGCCGGGAGTCAAATTAATTGCAATGGGAATGGTAATCGGGCAAGTTCCGTTTCTTCCAATATACTGCTGCAATAGTATAGAAAGAGGAATGGAAACAGATACTCCGGAAGGTCAATAATTTCCATCATCACTGTCTGCGGCTCATTATGGGGATATCTTACCAGGACAAAATCATCAACGTAGCAGTCCTCTCAAAGGCATAGTTTGCAAGTTTGTTGACATTAATCAAACAGAGGCAGATGGATTTGGTGGATCGGGCATGTCTACAGCAGCGGTTCCCAACCTGTGGTCCGCGCACCACTGGTGGTCAGCAAGGGTGCTGCAGGTGGACCACGGGAAACAAAATAATACAATTACCTGTACCTCGGTGTACCTCGTATGTATCACAATCGATATTACATGATTAAACGCAGCGTAACTTGCTTTACAAACATCCTTGTGCAATATAACACATTATTATTCTCTGAAATGAAATAGTGTGCCGCTTTTGCATGACGTCAATGTGAACCTACACGCCCCTCTGTGCATGCGACGGTTAAGAAACATTAACCTGGCAAAGTCAAAAATGGATGGGTGGCTTTCATCTGCCACGCTTAAGAAAAAAGAGACAGATTGGCGAAATGACAGTGAGGCATCAGAAAATGAAACTCAGCACAACAGAAGTAAGCAAAGGGTGCAGAGAAAATGCAGCGGTAAATATTTAGAACTGGGATTTACTGAGACACGCACTGAAAACAAACTGTTGCCATTATGTGTCGTGTGTTACGAAGCTTTGTCGAATGTTTATTTTCTGTATGCCGATCATCCCTTGTGCATGGAAGGATGCCAATTACTTCTGCCCCAGCAGTTAAGGTTAAAATTACACCTGCATTTTCTCCAGCTAAACCTGAGTCAGGCCATAGGAGAATGGTTAGTTATCATAGAATGAAACAGCACAGAAGGAGGCCATTCTGCCTGTGCTGCCTCATTGTGGAGTTATCCGATTCCTCACGTCCCTGGTGCTTCCCCATAACCTTATCATACTTCCTTCAAGTATATATCCAATTCTCGTTTGAATGTTACTATTGAATCTGTTTTCATGCTCATAATCGTAGGTAATTTTAATCTAAGTTTCGATTGGATGAATCAGATTGACAAAGTTAACCTGGAAGATGAGTTTATCGAATGCATTCAGGGAGCACATTCAAGTGACAACCAGAGAGCAAGCTATTTTGGACTTGGTAATGTGCAACGGGAGAACTAATTGATGTCTTCAAAATAAAGGAGACTCTAGGTAACAGTGATCATAACATCATTGAATTTCACATGCAGATTATGGGTCCAAGACTAGTGTTTTAAACTTAAAGGTAATTACAAAGGTATGAAGACGGAGGTGGCTAAAGTGAGCTGGGGAATTATGTTTAAGGGTAAGACAGGAGAGATGCAGTGGTAGACATTCAAGGAAATATTTAATTGCGTTCAGCAAAGATACATTCCAGTGAGGAAGAAAGATTCTCGGAGAGGAACACACCATCCATGGCTAAATAAGGAAGTTACATAGATGCATAAAACATACAGTGCAGAAGGAGGCCATTCGGCCCATTGAGTCTGCACCGACCCACTTAAGCCCTCACTTCCACCCTATCCCCATAACCCAGTAACCCTTCCTAACCTTTTTTGGTCACTAAGGGCAATTTATCCTGGCCAATCCACCTAACCCGCCGTCTTTGGACTGTGGGAGGAAACCGGAGCACCCGGAGGAAACCCACGCAGACACGAGGAGAGCGTGCAGACTTCGCACAGACAGTGACCCAGCAGGGAATCAAACCTGGGACACTGGCATTGTGAAGCCACAGTGCTAATCACTTATGCTACCGTGCTGCCCATAAAGATAGTACCAACTGATATTAGTTAAAGATAGTACCAACTTGAAAGAAAAACTACAATTCTGTAAAGATTGGATAGAATTTTTAAAACCAGCAAAGAATGACTAAAAAAATGAGGGAGACATTATTGAATGCGAGAAAGCTAAATGGAAATATAAAAACCAATAGTAACAGTTTCTACAAGTATTTAAAAAAGAAAAGATTAGTTCAAGTGGGAATTGATCTCCAGAGAATGAGTCTGGGGAATTTAAAATGGAAAGAAATGATGAAAGGGTTGAACAGATATTTTATGTCTGTCTCACTGTAGAATATACAAATGACACCCCCAACATAGTTGCAAATCATGAGGTGCATGGGAGGGAGGAATCAAAACAATTATAATCATCAAGGAAAGGGCACTGAGAAAACTATTAGAACTAAAGGCTGACAAGTCCCCAGGACCCGATGACCTGTGTCTTAGGGTCTTAAAAGTAGTGGTTGCTGGGATGGTAGATATATTGGTTTTAGTTTTCCAGATTTCCAAAGTTCTGGAAAGGTCCCATCAGATTGGAAAACAGTGAATGCAACTCCTTTATTTCAGAAAGAAGGGAGAAAGAAAGGAAACTACGGCCAGTTAGCCTAATATCTGTCGGCAGGAAATTGCTAGAATCTATTATTAAGGAGGTTGTAGGACGGCACTTAGCCCTTGGAGAATATTTTCTATGACACGCTGAACGATGGCACATGCCGACGAGACTCTGAAGCGCACATATATTTGTACAGGCCCTTATGGGTCGTGACATGCTTTCTAAATTTTTCATCTAGTTCCAGCTGGAGGTAGACATGGCTCATATCCAGTTTTGTGAAGGTTTGACCATCTGCCAACTTGGCATACAAATCCTCTATACGCGGAGGGTTACTGATCCCATCGTGCAGCTTTGTTAACTGTAGATTTGTAACCTCTGCAAAGGCGGACTGACTTGTCAGGTTTGAGGACAGGGACCACTGGCACAGCCCACTCCATGAACTGTACTGACCGCATTTTCCCAAGGCCTTCCGACTGCTCAATTTCCATCTCAACCTTCACAAGTAACAAGTATGGGACTGGCTGAATCCTGAAATATTTTGGTAAGGCATCGGGATCTACATAGATCCCTTGGCCCTTGCTCCTCTTATTTTACTGGGGCCCTCTTGGAATACTTTGTGGTATTTGTTAATAATCTCGTACAAGCCACTGATCCCTAATTAAAGAAAGTCCCGTCGGAGCTTTTGGAGCCAATCGGTACACATGAGACGAAGACCTGATCCTCATACGACTAAGCGGGAGTCATACCGACTGCTGTCCTTAAGCTACCGGGGTCGTGGCGGTCCCCATAATCTTCAATGGTTCTCCCGAGTACGTGGCATGTCTGGCCCTGGTGTCCCTTCGGTTTAAGGGCAGAGTACCCGTTCGGAGACACTGGAATATCTGTTTGCCAATGACAGAGACGGCAGCTCCCGTATCCACCTCCATCCCTAAGGAATGATCGTTGACAAGCAACCTTATCCTTTTGGGATGACCTTGACTCAGCAGTTTAATTTCATTGTTTCATCCGCTGAGGGCTGGTATACTTGCAAGGCTTGGGCCTGGGTGGCGTGTGTACTGCTGATTCTGGCAGTCTCGCATGGGTCGTACCCTTCGATAGCACCTACTGCAGCTGACACTTGTGATCCTCCAGGGAGGTTTCCCAGGTACTTCTGGGATAATCCAGTTGTTGTTTGAAACGCTAGTATCCCCTTTTGGAATGTTGGGTTGATGGCGGGCGAGTCATGTAGGGTGCCGTCCCTGATACACTGACTTCACTATTTGAGGACCCTCCCCCCCCCGCCAACCTGAGGACACCACCAATCATCATCCCTTGAAGCTCCTGCGCCCCGTTCTCGGCGTTCCCCAGGGACAAAACTACTTCGATAGCCTTTTTGAGGTGTAGTTGGGTCTCCTCAAGTAATATTTCCTGGCTTGTAATTGATCCCACACACATGCCTACCATGTAGAATCTCAGTTAGCGATGGGCCAAATTCGCAGTACTCTGCCGACTTACGCAATACAGCAAAGAATTCTGCAACGGGATCCCCCGGGGTCCCCCCAGCTGTGTTAAGGTGGCACAGTGGTTAGCACTGCTGCCTCACAGTGCTCGGGACCCGGTTACGATTCCAGCCTTGGGTTACTAATTGTGTGGGGTTTACATATTCTCCTCACGTCTATGTGGGCTTCCTCCCGGTGCTCCCACAGGTGGGGTTACGGGAAAAGGGCGGGGAATAGGCCTAGGTAGGGTGCTCTTTCAGAGGGTCGGTGCAGACTCAATGGGCCGAATGGTCTTCTTCTGCACTGTAGGGATTCTATGGATTCTTATCTGGATCTATGGGATTACGGAGATAGAGCAGGGGAGTCAGTCTAGGTAGAGTGCTCTTTTGGAGAGTTGGTTCATATTAGATGGGCTGACTGGCCTCATTCTGCACTGTAGCGATTCAGTGGAAAATGGTAGCGTTGGAGGATTATAAGCAGCTTTGGGTCATAATGGTTTCTCGCCAGGTCCACAAGCTCGTTGAATGTTTCAGTGTGAGGGGCCGCTGGACAGGTTAAGCTTTGGATAATACTAACACCGGGGCCAGCATGCTGTTAGGAGGATTACCCTTTGTCTCTCATCCCCATCAATTCTTTTGCCATGAAGAAAATAGCACATGCGCTCGGCACAC
Organism: Scyliorhinus torazame; assembly: GCF_047496885.1. Classification (NCBI taxonomy): domain Eukaryota; kingdom Metazoa; phylum Chordata; class Chondrichthyes; order Carcharhiniformes; family Scyliorhinidae; genus Scyliorhinus; species Scyliorhinus torazame. The sequence continues at coordinate 187,613,045 of NC_092721.1, forward strand.
TGGCCCCAGTCTTCTACGTTTACATCATACAGCTGAAGCCTTTCAAAGAAAGGCATTTCTGGGTTTGTTTGTTTTTCTTACCGGTGTCGTTGAAAAGAAGGGCTGCTCAGAATCCCATTCTTCATCCTATTCACCAATGTAAAAATCCCAGGAGGCTGAGGCGGAAAGGAAAAGCAGGTTTATTCTTCCACACGAATAAGAATGCAGCCTGGGTCTGTGGTCGAAATTTAAGACCCCGCTGGTGAGTCGCGATTGCGTGGGCCTCCTCCGCCTGCTCAACACGGGACCCCCATATTCTACGAAGCCCATGGGGTGATCAATCCCCTGTGGCCTTTGTAAAGGTTGTAACAACCATATTGCTGTGGGTTGGGAGTCAAAGGTTTCCTTCCCCAAAGAACATCAGATGGTTCATCCAACAATCAAGAATTTTAATTCCAGATTTTTATTGATTCCATATTTCACCATTGACGTGTTATGTACTCTGGAATAACACAGGGTGCAACTGGATGCAGCTTTAACCAAAAGATACTCCAGACCTTGAAGTTAGTTCAACCTGATTTATTGAACCAGTAGCACAGTTCTCTGTGAGTTCGACTCTCTGTTAACCTAAGTGTGGTTACTCTGTCTGACTGAACCAGACTAGCTCTTAGCCACGTGCTGGAGGTGTGATACTGTACATACACCCTGACTCACTCTGTAGATGTTCATCAGTGGAAAGAAGCAGAGTGTGAGTGCCTCGTGCCTTTTATAGTGAGATACCACCCCTGAGTGTCCTGCCTGCTCATTGGTCATGTCCTGTTCTCTGTGTTCATTAGCTGCCTGTCTGTGCCTGTCTGTATATCATTATCTGCATGTCTGCATATCATGACAACCATCACCTGTGGAAAGATTTGAACCCAGGTTTCCAAGGCATTATCCTGGGTCTCTGGATCTCTAGTCTCATGACAATACCACAATACCACCTCCTCCCCCCAGATTAGTAGATTAGTCCAGAAGATTATGTATTTGATTGGAAATTTGAATGATAACTTCACTCCGAGATTGTAAATTCTGTGCAATTTGGCTGCTGGGTTTCCTGCATTAGTACAGTATCTCGGCTCTAAAAGTGCTTAATTAGTTGTGACATGTTGTGGGGTGTCCTGAGGTTGTGAGCGGTCCTATACAAATGCAAACCTTTCTTTGGAATGTGAACAAGTTCTCTGAAAATACTTTCCGATGTGTGAGCAATTTTCTATTTTCTCAATGTCTTAATACCCCAGCAGGTTTAATTTTTCTTGATGAGTTTTGTACTCATGTACTGCTAAGGTTTTGGTCAGGCCCCATTTGGAGTATTGTGAGCCGCTTTGGGCGCCGTATCTAAGGAAGGATGTGCTGGCCTGGGAGAGGGTCCAGAAGAAGTTCAGAAGAATGATCCCGGGAATGAAGGACTTGTCATTTCCTGGGCTGAGCAGCCCAAACTAGACTGGTTTAGCTCATAAGAACGAGGACCAGGAGTAGGCCATCTGGCCCCTCGAGCCTGCTCCACCATTCAATGAGATCATGGCTGATCTTTTGTGGACTCAGCTCCACTTTCAGGCCCGAACACCATAATCCTTAATCCCTTTATTCTTCAAAAAACTATCTATCTTTATCTTAAAAACATTTAATGAAGGAGTCTCTACTGCTTCACTGGGCAAGGAATTCCATAGATTCACAACCCTTTGGGTGAAGAAGTTCCTCCTAAACTCAGTCCTAAATCTACTTCCCGTTATTTTGAGGCTATGCCCCCTAGTTCTGCTTTCACTCGCCAGTGGAAACAACCTGCCCGCATCTATCCTATCTATTCCCTTCGTAATCTTATATGTTTCTATAAGATCCCCCCTCATCCTTCTAAATTCCAATGAGTACAGTCCCAGTCTACTCAACCTCTCCTCGTAATCCAACCCCTTCAGCTCTGGGATTAACCTAGTGAATCTCCTCTGCACACCCTCCAGTGCCAGTACGTCACTCCTCAAGTAAGGAGACCAAAACTCAGTGGGCTAGACAGCTGGTTTGTGATGCAGAACAAGGGCAGCAGCGCGGGTTCAATTCCCATACCAGCTGAGAATTCTGAATTCTCTCTCTGTGTACCTGAACAGGCGCCGGAATGTGGCGACTAGGGGCTTTTCACAGTAACGTCATTGCAGTGTTAATGTAAGCCTACTTGTGACAATAAAGATTATTTATTTATTCATCCAGAGGGTAGTACATCTGTGCAACCTATTGCCGCAGGAAGGCTGTGGAGGCCAAGTTACTGAGTGTCTTTAAGACAGAGATAAGTTCTTGATTAATAAGGGGATCAGGGTTTTTGGGGAGAAGGCGGGAGAATGGGGATGAGAAACATTTAGCCATGATTGAATGGTGGAGCAGACTCAATAGGCTAATTCTGCTCCAATATCTTATGGTCTTTAGGCCTCATCAATGTGATAGAATCTAGAACTGGAGCACTTTCATTTTCCCAACACCGAGACAGTCATTTTCATAGACTTATAGATTGGCTACTGCCCAAAAGTAGGTCATTGGGTTTGTCGAGTCAGCACTGGGTCTCATCAAGTGTATTCAGCTGGTCCCACTCCCCTGTAACTCAGGCAAATTTTGTTTATCTTGAGGTGCTTATGCAATTCTCCTTTGACAGCCTCCACCATTTTACCTGACATTGCTATCCACACGTAAACCTCTTGCTGGGTCAAAATAAACACCTTTTCCTCATGTAACCATTGTTTCTTTTGCCCTGTATCCTCTGGTTCTCAACTCCTTTGTTAAAGAAACCGGGGGCAGGATACCCCCCGCCAGGTTGGAGAATCGCCAGGGGGCGGCGTGAATCCCGCCCCCGCCGGCTGCCGAATTCTCCGGTGCCGGAGATTTGGTGGGGGCGGGAATCGCGCACGCAGGTCGGCGGCCGCTGTCTGTGGCCCCCCCCCCCGGAGATTCCCCGGCACGCGATGGGCTGAGTGGCTGCCCGTTTTTTGCCGGTCCCGCAGGCGTAAATTAGAGTAAGTCCTTAGCGGCGGGACCCTCCGGGCTCCTCCGGGGGGGGGGGGGGGGGGCACGGGGGGATCTGGCCCCGGGGCACTCTATTGTTCCTCGTCGGCCGCTGTGGTCCTCCGTGATGGCCGCGCGGAGATGAACCCCCCCTGCGCATGCGCTGGGATGACGCCAGCACATGCTGGCGCTCTCGCGCATGCGACAAGTCGCGCCGGCCGGCAGAGGCCATTCGTCACCGGTTGTCGTGGCGCCAAGCCCCTTTCCACGCCGGGGCTGGCCCAGCCCCTGAAGGTGTGGAGGATTCCGCACCTTCGGGGCAGCCCGATGCCGGAGTGGTTCACGCCACTCCTTGGCGCCGGGACCCCCCGCCCCGCCGGGTAGGGGAGAATCCCGCCTTGGGTTTCTTTCTATCTGCCCTATCTAGTGATCATTGCGATCAAAACACCTCTTAGATTTCTCTTCGCTTAGAACAGCTCCAGCTTCTCCCAAACATCCTCATACTGAAGCCCTGAGGCACACATGAGGGAAATCTTCCCAGTATAGATTAGGTCTTCAAATCACCCACAAAACACTGGCCTCTCCACGAACAGCCCTCCTACCTCGGCCCATCTCCCTGGGCCTCACCTCCTCTCCCTGCCTTGAGGCCCCCCCCCCACCCTCTCCCACCCCCACCACCCCCATTTACCTGGATGCTAGATTCTCTCAGAACTGTTTGCAATTGCATTCCTGTCCACTGCTGCTTCTATTCCATAAAATCCCTGCAGTGCTTAAGGAGGACATTCGGTCCATCTGCACCGGCCCTCCAAAGCAGAATCCTAACTAGGCCCACTCCCCCAACCTATCCCCACCTAGACACGGCGAGAACGTGCAAACTCCACACAGACAGTCACCCAAGGCCAGAATCGAACCCGGGTCCCTGGTGCTGTGAGGCAGCAGTGCTAACCACTGTGCCACCGTGCCGCCCACTGGTGCTGCTGGGACTGGAGAACTGCCGGCCAATCGGATTGTCTGGCAACTCCTCCCAAGGGAGAGGCTGAGGTCCCATCTCAAGTCAATTGATGCTCGCTGGATCGTTAAATATCAGCGGGGCAGTATCAGTGACGATGTGTTCACCGTCGATGACGGGTAGGGAAATTCTGTCAGCTGAAAAATCCTGGCTGACGCCACTCCAATGCTGGCTGATCACCCTTCATATCAACCGTCATTCTTTTTGTTTAGATTTGGGTGGGTAATTTTCCAACCAGCTGCAACCCGGGTTGGGGACCAGCGCCCGTACACACTGCCTTGCCTGCGTCAGTGGCTGGATTCTTCATTCTTTCTCCACATCTCCTCTTGCTCTACATGATGGTGGGAGAGCATGGTGAACATTCCATGTAACCTTGAGTGAGCAATTTGCTGTGAATTTGGGGTTACCGTTAAACATGGATGTGGTCATTAATGCACGGGAGAGAATAAAGCCACATTAAACTTCTCAAACCTGCAGTTTACCAAGAGCATGAAAAGATTCTCGGGAATAGTCCAAATTGGAACAGTGCCACCGCGCATTCAGCACGCTTGACATTAGTGTCTGCACGTATGTTGATAAGAATTGAAGTCATGCCAAGTATCAGCCCCTGCGGTTCACCCCCCGCATCCTTTCTCCCACACCCTTCTGATTGTGTTACCCGGCATGTGTATTTTTGGTTTCCTATTTTCTGATCCTACTTCATAATCAGCCCTGGGCTCTATCCTGTGAGCTCCTGGGTTTTAGTTTTATTGCAAATCTTTTATGTGGGACCTTGTCCAAGATTTTCTGAAAGTCCAAATTCTCTGCATCAAAGTAAGTCATGATTCATTTTATTTGTTACATCCTCAAAGAAGTTGAGAAGGTTTTTTTTTTTCAAAAATAGATTTCCCCCTTCTAAATCCATCCGGGCTGTTTCTTGTTAAGCTGCCAGTTGTATAGGTACATTCCCAGCTTGTTCCACAGCTAGGTTTCCATTAGCTTATCTCTTATCACAAAGATCAGGACAGTGTTTGAGACGCACATGTCTTTGCTGTTGAAGAGCAGGATCTTAATCACAAATCAGGCCATCCTAGCGAGACCAAAAGCCAGCACGGAATCTTGCAAGTATTAGTGCTGTTTATGATAATTCTTTGCGTTGGTGGAACATGCATGTCAGATGCTTTGGCATCCATGGAGTAATTAGTGAAGAACAGAAAGGCTGGAGTTACTCTAGTGAGGAATGTGGAAGGTGGCAGAGGGCTGCAGTCTTTCCTGGAAGGAATGTGCAGGGCAGACTGTGACATTTTATGGTATTCCGGAATCACGTGAATCTCAGCAAAGCTAATGCTTTCAACCTGTTCTATGAACATACCTTAGATCCTCCCCTGAGCATCTGCTCCAACTCGAAAACCCATGCAAGGAGAGATGAGAGATTGATTGAACTTAGCTCTATCGAAAGACAAGTGCGGTAAGGTTGCCTCGCGTCCTTCTTGGTATCTCCATTGACGATATGTTTGGGGGCATGAAAAGGGCCGGACTTGTTTTTCAGTCCCACAGATCGATGCAAATACTGCGGCACTCAATGGGAGGGAATTTTAACTCTGGCATGTCTTTCCACACTGTGGAATGGCAAAGTGTGCGCCGTTTCTGCTTTCTTGCTTTTTGCCAGATCCCACAGGGTTACAAGTAAAATTTAAAGTGTCGCTGGCATGGGAGACATGTGCAATCATGAGGAGCTTGACAGGTGAAACCCACCGTCTTTTTAAAAAATATATTTTTATTGGCATTTCTCATATTTGTAAACAATTGCCTGTATACAGCACATTTTCCTGACCTGCGTTAATTTTACTTTATTGTACAGAAAGGTTTATTTCTTCTTTCTTTTAATTGGTCCTATATACATTTTGCCGCCCTCTGGGTCGGTCTATGGTCCCCCCCCCCCCCACTGCCCGCCCCCCCTGCCCCGCCCTCCTTGCATGCTCCCCCTGTACCCCCACCCCATCCACCCCCCCCCCCCATTAGCTTCAGTTGTGCTTTGACTTTATTTTCAAGGGGGGTGCGTTATACCCCCCTCCTCTTCTCTTCCTTTTTGTGGTTTCTCCACCTTCCTTCCGTCCCCTCCGCCCCCCCCCCCCCCCCCCCCACCCCCGGTCCCCCCCCCCCCCCCCCCCCCCCCCCCCCCCACCTCCCCGCCCGGGTTGCCCAGTCCTTTGGCTCCTCATCTATCTTGTTTTTTTATTTTTAACTTACTCCTTGTTGCTGGCCTTGAACAGGTTTGGGAACAGCCCGACAAACTGCCCCCAAGTATCCAGGAAGCCTTCCTCCGACCCTCGGGTGGCGTTCTTAATCTTCTCCAGTTGGAGAAATTTCGAGAGGTCAGCGAGCCAGTCTGCAGCTGTGGGTGATGCTGCCGATCGCCAGCCGAGCAGGATTCTCCGGCGTGCGATTAGGGAAGCGATAGCAAGGGCGTTAGCCCCCTTCCCCATGTGTAATTGCCACTATTGGGCATGGCTTCACCCTCACCCCCACAATCTTGGACATTGCCTCGGAGAAGGCTGTCCAGAACCCAGCAAGTTTGGGACAAGCCCAAAACATGTGGGTGTGGTTGGCCGGGCCCCTCTGGCACCTCTCATATTTGTGCTTTACCTCCGGGAAGAACCTGCCCATTCGGGTTCTGGTCAGGTGCGCTCTGTGCACCACTTTGAGCTGCATTAGGCTGAGCCTTGCGCAGGAGGAGGTGGAGTTCACCCTGCTCAGTGCTTCGCTCCAGAGTCCCCACCTTGCCTCTGTCCCCAGTTCGTCCTCCCATTTTTGTCTGGTCCCGTCTAGTGGTGTTCGGGCTCTGTCCAGCAACTGTCCGTATATTTTCCCACATAGCCCCCCCTTCTCGTTGCTTGTGCCTATCAGGTCCTCTAGTCGTGTGTTTTCTGGGACCCCGGGGTACCCCACTGTCTCTTTGCGGAGGAAGTGTTTTATTTGGAGGTGTCTCATTTCCTGCCCTTTTGTTAGTTTCTACTTCCTTGTCAGTTCATCAATGGTCGCCAGTCTGTGCCCTACGTAAAAGTCCCCGACCGTCAGTGTGCCCCCATCCTGCCTCCATCTTTTGAAGGTGGTATCCAGCGTGGCTGGGGGGAATCTGTGATTGCCGCAGATGGGGGTCATTTTAATTAACCCGAACCCGAAGTGTTGTCTCAGCTGGACCCGCGTTCTCAGCATGGCCGCTACCACTGGGCTCGTTGTGTATCTTGTTGAGGGGGATGGGAGTGCTACTGTAGTCAGGGCCCAGAGGGTCGTTCCTTTACAGGAGGCCTCCTCCATCAGTACCCACTCAGTGCCGGATACATGTATCCATCTCCTCACTCTTACTGCCGTTGCTGACCAGTGATAGTATTGTAGGTTCAGTAAAGCCAAGCCCCCTTTGATTTGACTTCTCTGCAGTGTTGTTTGGGGAATTCTCGGATTCTTCCCCCCCACACAAACCCGCCATGATTAGACTGTCTACATTTTGGAAAAAGGCCTTGGGGATGAAGATCGGAATGGATCTAAACAGGAAGAGGAAGCTTGGCAGTACGTTCATCTTGATCGTCTGCACCCTCCCCGCCAGGGAGAGTGGGAGTGAGCCTTTGTAGGTCCTTTACTTCTTCCTCCACCAGGCTGGTCAGGTTCCACTTGTGGACCTGTATCCAGTCTCTGGCTCTCTGTTCTGGGCTATTTTGAATGGGAGCTCCTCCAGCCCTCTCCCTCACCCGTTTGGGTTCACTGGGAATGCCTCACTTTTGCCCAGGTTAGGTTTGTAGCCAGAAAAGGTTCCAAACTCTTTCAGTATTTGCAGTATTGCCTTCAGTCCCTCCTGTGGCTCCAAGATATAGAGGAGCAGGTCATCTGCATAGAGTGAAACTCTGTGCTCTCTGCCTCCTCTCCGGACTTCCTTCCTGCTTTTCACATCCCACAAGGCTATCGCCAGGGGTTCAAACACTGGCACGAATAAGAGTGGGGACAGGGGGCAGCCCTGTCTTGTTCCTCTCTGTAGCTGGAAGTATTCAGAGCTGGTGCTGTTAGTTCAGACGCTCACTTTGGGAGCATTGTACAGGAGCCTCACCCAGGCGGTGAACCCCCTCCTAGCCCAAACCGTTCCAGTACCTCGAGGAGGTACTTCCATTCGACTCTGTAGAAGGCCTTTTCTGCGTCTCGGGAGACGATGACGCCTGTGGGGGTCATTATTATGTTCAGCAGCCGCCTGATGTTCGCTGTGAGCTGCCTACCCTTGACAAAGCCGGTTTGGTCCTCTGCGACAACCTCTGGTACACAGCCCTCCAGCCTTTTGGCCAGGACCTTTGCGAGTATTTTCACGTCCACATTCAGCAGTGAAATTGGTCTGTATGATCCACATTCCGTCGGGTCTTGATCTTTTTTGGGTATCTGTTATTGTGGCCTGCGCTAGCGTGGGGGAGAGGGTACCCCTTGCCTGTGAGTCCGCGAACATGTCCCTTAGGTGTGGGGCCAGGACTGGTGCAAACGTTTTGTAGAAATTCACTGGGAACCCGTTGGGTCCTGGTGCCTTCCCCGCCTGCATGGAGATGATGCTCTCCATGATTTCTCCCAGATCTATTGGTGCTTCCAGCTCCCCCCTTCTGTCTTCCCCCACAACGGGTAGTTCCAGTCCGTCCAGGAACAGTTTCATCCCGTGTCCCCGTTGGGGGCTCAGAGGTGTACAGTCCCCGGTAGAAGGTCTCAAATGCCCGATTGGCCTCCTTTGGTTCTGTTACCAGTCTGCCTCTGCTATCCTTTACCTGCGCTATTTCTCTCGTGGGTGCCTGCTTTCTCAGCTGGTGAGCCAATAGGCGGCCAGCCTTGTCTCCGTGTTCGTAGAAGGTCCCTCGTGTCTGGCGGAGTTGGTGCACTGCTTTCCTGGTGGATAGCAGGTTAAAGTCCATTTGCAGCTTCTTCCCCTCCGCCAGCAGCTCTGTGGTCGGGGCCTCGGAGTATTTTCTGTCGACTTCCAGAATTTGAAACCCACTGTCAGCTGACAATGTAGCACGTATGGTATAAAAGAGCCTCCAGGACAAATAGGTGGTCCTTCATCGTGGCCACAAACTTCTTGCCCAACTCCATTGCTATTAAGATAAGACTTGGGAACACAAGGGTGGATAAGGTGTTTTACAAGTTTAAGTTTCACTTGTAAATATTTCACTTTACAAATTGGTTTCACTGTATTCATTTGTACATTGCGCGGGTCTCACCCCAAAACCCAAAGATGTGCAATGTCAGTGGATTGGCCATGCTAAATTGCCCCTTAATAAGCATTATTGTTATTTGTAGAGACTAGCTTCAGCAGAGAGTTAATTGTACTGGCATGCCTCAAGGTTGGCACATATTAATGGACTAAGGGAAGTTAGGGACCCTTCTTCATCATGTTTTTGCATTCACTCTTTATGCTCGTTTCAGTGTTGAACTCAACACTCTGTGGGATATGGCTGAACTTGCACATTCAGCTGGCGTTCTCTTCTGTGCATTATGATATTGTCCGTGGTCACACTCTGTGGGGAGAATTGGAATATTGTAGGTGATTTAAAGTCCTGTAAGGACGCTGCCAGCCAACACCTTGAGATGGACAGCAGATTCGACAGTCCTGACACCGTCCTTTAAGCTCTTTGTTTCCTGATCTTGAGAGACTGTTCTCATCAGCCCCCACCACACCCCAGAGTGCCAGGCCCTTCCCTTTTCCACTCCACCATGGCCCCAACCCCATCCTCTAATCCCCCTCCAGTTCCCACATCCCCTCCACTGTAAAGAGAGTCATGGACTGAATTGTGAGCCAAAAAAACAAGTCAGGCAAGTTTAGCGGTGAGTGGACTATTCGCCATCAACTGGGGCATTCTCAATGGCAACACCCCTGCCAATCAGCACTCTCTTCTTATACATTATGAATTTGTTGTCTCCCTTAGTTGGTATTCTTGCGAAACGTTCTGATGAGTGCATGAAAAAAAGTTTTGACAAAAAATGTCTCTCTTTCCAGCAGTACTCATTTCAGCACCACCGAATGTCTATTTATTATTACAATGAGCGTACAGATGATCAATAAAAATTTGGGGTGGAATGATTCAGCCCCAACACTGGTGGGCATCGTCGCAGGCGGGGCAGGAAAGTTTGGAGTGCCGTGAGCACCTCTCCAAACGTTCCCGTCCCATACTGCGAGGATGGCCACCGGTAACATGGCAGGAAAACCCTGCCTTTAATGTTTCCAATCTGAGCGACCAATCCAGCACTTTTAGACCAAGCTGATTTCTAAAAGAATGCCGACAAAGTATTTAGTCGCTTCATTGCTACAGTTTCTTAGTAAATTATAGATACTTTAAAGTTTAAAAACTTTTAAAAGGCCACTACGAGTTTGTTTCATAGAATCATAGAATCCCTACCGTGCAGAAGGAGGCCATTTGGCCCATTGAGTCCTCACTGACCCTTTGAAAGAGCACCCGCCCACACCCCCTGCCTGGTTTCGAGTCAACTGAAACCAGCACAACCTCGCAGAAACCCCAACCCCCTTTTTTTCTTTCCACCCTTCTGCAAATCCAAAGGGAAAAATGCACCCTGTCAATCGGCTGCCAGACTAAAAGAAGGTTTTTCATGATCTGAGTCCAAACCTAACTGGATCCTCGTGTTGACGCCTTTATTGAGTTTGGCCAACAATTCCTACCATCCATCATAATGACTTTAAGACACTGCTGGCACATACTCAAAGCCAAAGGGGCGAGGTAATTCAATAACGTTGTGATCCTCACACCCACACAAAGGAATGCAGAGTGCGAACGGTAATGAGATTCTCTTCCAACAGTGTGGAGAATATGCAGTTAACTTATTGATTTCTGCTCAGTGTGACGGACCAGTGTGAGAATTTGTCTTCTGATAAATGGTTCCACCTGAAATATTCACCAGACTTTTTCATTTCAGACACTGATGGGCTTGCTTTGAGTTTACAGCAATGTCATTTTTATTTCCGATGTGCAGAATATATGCCTGCTACTCAATTGTCGTTCCTATTGACTTCAGATGCATAGGAGACATGGATGGGCAGGATAATGAGTGGCCAATCTCCTCCCACTGACGTTGAATTCTCATCCCCCTCCCCCTCCCCCAACCCCCGCCTCCAGGTCTCCATTGAAATAGCAAAGGAATTTATGTCAAATAAAGCATTTAAGTATTTTTTACTCATGTCATTTTGATTTACGGGAACCTTGGTGTAAATTTTTTATTATTCTTTCGTGGGATGTTTCTTGGAAGCTCAGAATTTGCTGTCCATCCCTAGTTGCCCTAGAGAAAGGGGCAGTGAGATGCCTTCTGTTGTAGTCGGTATTAGGGGTATTACGGTACGCTGAATAATGCTGTAAGACCATTGGTGTGGGAGGTACCTGAGACTGCTGTCGGTATTAGGGGTATTACGATACCCTGAATAATGCTGTGAGATCATTGGTGTGGGAGGTACCTGAGACTGCTATTTCATTGGTGAAGCCTGCCAGCTGGTTCCGCCCAGTAAGGCGGAGTATAAGAGCCTGTGTCTCCCCAGCAGCTGCATTCTGTACCTGCGCTGCTGGGGGAAACAGCTAGTACAATAAAGCCTTCAATTGTCTCCAATCTCGCCTCAGGAGTTATAGATCGAGCATCACCTTCTTAAACCGCTCAGTCCTTGTGGTGTCGGTGGAACCTCGGTTCGAGGGCAGCTTGAAAATTGTCGTGTTCTGTAGTACCTGATGCCCTTGTCCTTCCATATAGTAGAGGTTGTGGTTTTTAGAGGTGCTGTCAAAGGAGCCTTGTTGAGATTTTTTTTGTGTTCATTTACAGAGTGTGGGCGTCGCTAGGCCAGCGCCTATTACCCATCCCTTGCGAAGGGGGTGGAGAATTGCCTTCTTGAACCGCTGCAGCCCCTGAGGTGTAGATGCACCAACTGTGCTGCTAGGGAGGGAATTACATGATTTTGACCCAGTGACAGTGAAGGAACGGTGACATATTTCCAAGTCAAGATGGTGGGTGACGAGGAGGGGAACATTCAGTGTTCCCATGTGTCTGCTACCCTTGTTCTTCTAAATGTTAGTGGCCGTGGGTTTGGAAGGTGCTGCCTAAGGAGCCTCAGTGAGATACTGCAGTGCATCTTGTAGATGGCGCACACGGCTGCCACTGTGTGTCGGTGGTGGAGGGACCGAGTGTTTGAGTTGGTGGATGGGGTGCTGATCAAACGGACTGTTTTGTCCAGGATGGTGTCGAGCTTCCTGAGTATTGTTGGAGCTGCACTCATCCAGGCAAGTGGGGAGCATTCCATCACACTCCTGACTTGTGCATTTTACATGGCAGTGTGGGACAAAAAAAAAAGTATTTCGACATAGTTTTAAACTTGGCATTCAACTAGCATGCCTTGGAGAACTAGGAATGTGCTGATGCTTGTCTGTCAGGGTTTTAAAAAGTAAACTGCTGAACTTATCCAGCTGCTACACAAAGGGACATCCTGTGATTTTAAAAGGCACAATATAAATGTACATAAATGTCTACAAAATAATTATTCAATTGTAACAAAAAATAACTGCTCGCTTCTGTCCAACAGCACAAAACAATAGTATTCTTTCCCTACAGAACGTGAAGCAGTTTTGTATTCCAAACGCACAGCTTCGGAGCCACTGCTACGACTTGCAGCCTTCTTCTTTTCAAGTTTTTTCAAGTTAAATTCAAAGTCTCAAATTGCCACGGTAGGATTTGAACACAAGTCGCCTGGATAACTGCTCCAGTAACGTAACGACAACATTTTTAAACACACGTCACTTCCATTCCAGGGGGTATCTTTTGAGTGCAGATGTGTGCATTCACATTAATTTCCTCCTGACTTAAACATGTTCGTCTCCAAAATGTTTGATGACTGGAGCACCACAATTACAAATTAAGAAATGCCTTACTTTTATGCAGGCCCTTTCACACTCTCGACATGTCCTAAAGTGCCGTGTAGCCATTTGAAGAGTAGTAAATGCTGGAATGTAGGAATGAGCAGAGGAAGTTAACTTAAACAGTTTAACCAGTGTGTTGGAAATAGCACACAGGGTTTGATTGAAGCCGTTAAGCTAACAGCTGATTTTGTATAGGTCAGGTGCAGGTTTCCTTCACTCAGAAGAGGATATTTTTCTCAGGTGCAAATGCCTGTATATTTTAATGGCAAAAAAATGCTAATTGAAGCAAACTGTTAATATAATAATCTTTATTAGTGTCGCAAGTAAGCTTACATTAAAACTGCCATGAAGTTACTGTGAAAATTCCCTGGTCACCACATTCCGGCGCCTGTACACAGAGGGAGAATTCAGAATGTCCAGTTCACCTAACAGCACGTCTTTCGGGACTTGTGGGAGGAAACCGGAGCACCCGGAGGAAACCCACGCAGACACGGGGAGAACGTGCAGACTCCGCACAGACAATGACCCAAACCGGGAATCAAACCGGGGACCCTGGTGCTGTGAAGCAACAGTGCAAACTCACCGATAGGGCCAGGGAGGGTCTGACACACCCGGAGGGCCAGGGAGGGTCCGTCACACCGATAGGGCCAGGGAGGGTCTGACACACCCGGAGGGCCAGGGAGGGTCTGACTCACCGATAGGGCCAGGGAGGGTCTGACACACCCGGAGGGCCAGGGAGGGTCTGACTCACCGATAGGGCCAGGGAGGGTCTGACTCACCCGGAGGGCCAGGGAGGGTCTGACACACCGATAGGGCCAGGGAGGGTCTGACACACCCGGAGGGCCAGGGAGGGTCCGACACACCGATAGGGCCAGGGAGGGTCTGACACACCCGGAGGGCCAGGGAGGGTCTGACACACCGATAGGGCCAGGGAGGGTCTGACACACCCGGAGGGCCAGGGAGGGTCTGACTCACCGATAGGGCCAGGGAGGGTCTGACACACCGATAGGGCCAGGGAGGGTCCGACACACCGATAGGGCCAGGGAGGGTCTGACTCACCAATAGGGCCAGGGAGGGTCTGACACACCTGGAGGGCCAGGGAGGGTCTGACACACCCGGAGGGCCAGGGAGGGTCTGACTCACCCGGAGGGCCAGGGAGGGTCTGACACACCCGGAGGGCCAGGGAGGGTCTGACTCACCCGGAGGGCCAGGGAGGGTCTGCCTCACCCGGAGGGTCAGGGAGGGTCTGACACACCGATAGGGCCAGGGAGGGTCTGACACACCCGGAGGGCCAGGGAGGGTCTAACTCACCCAGATGTTCAGGGAGGGTCTGACACACCGATAGGGCCAGGGAGGGTCTGACTCACCCGGAGGGCCAGGGAGGGTCTGACTCACCCGGAGGGTCAGGGAGGGTCTGATACACCGAAAGGGCCAGGGAGGGTCTGACTCACCGATAGGGCCAGGGAGGGTCTGACTCACCGATAGGGCCAGGGAAGGTCTGACACACCCGGAGGGCCAGGGAGGGTCTGACACACCCGGAGGGCCAGGGAGGGTCTGACACACCCGGAGGGCCAGGGAGGGTCTGACTCACCGATAGGGCCAGGGAGGGACTGACACACTGATAGGGCCAGGGAGTGTCTGACACACCCGGAGGGCCAGGGAGTGTCTGACTCACCGATAGGGCCAGGGAGTGTCTGACACACCCGGAGGGCCAGGGAGGGTCTGACTCACCCGGGTGTTCAGGGAGGGTCTGACACACCCAGAGGGCCAGGGAGGGTCTGACTCACCCGGAGGGTCAGGGAGGGTCTGACACACCCAGAGGGCCAGGGAGGGTCTGACACACCCGGAGGGCCAGGGAGGGTATGACTCACCCAGATGGTCAGGGAGGGTCTGACACACCCAGAGGGCCAGGGAGGGTCTGACTCACCCGGAGGGCCAGGGAGGGTCTAACACACCGATAGGGCCAGGGAAGGTCTGACACACCGATAGGGCCAGGGAGGGTCTGACTCGCCGATAGGGCCAGGGAGGGTCTGACACACCGATCGGGCCAGGGACGGTCTGACTCACCGATAGGGCCAGGGAGGGTCTGACACACCCGGAGGGCCAGGGAGGGACTGACACACCGATAGGGCCAGGGAGTGTCTGCCACACCCGGAGGGCCAGGGAGGGACTGACACACCGATAGGGCCAGGGAGGGTCTGACACCCGGAGGGTCAGGGAGGGTCTGACACACCCGGAGGGCCAGGGAGTGTCTGACACACCCGGAGGGCCAGGGAGTGTCTGACACACCCGGAGGGTCAGGGAGGGTCTGACACACGCAGAGGGCCAGGGAGGGTCTGACACACCCGGAGGGCCAGGGAGTGTCTGACACACCCGGAGGGCCAGGGAGGGTCTGACTCACCGATAGGGCCAGGGATGGTCTGACACACCCGGAGGGCCAGGGAGGGTCTGACACCCGGAGGGCCAGGGAGGGTCTGACTCACCCGGAGGGTCAGGGAGGGTCTGACACACCCGGAGGGTCAGGGAGGGTCTGACTCACCCGGAGGGTCAGGGAGGGTCTGACACACCCGGAGGGCCAGGGAGGGTCTGACTCACCGATAGGGCCAGGGAAGGTCTGACACACCCGGAGGACCAGGGAGGGTCTGACACCCGGAGGGTCAGGGAGGGTCTGACACACCCAGAGGGCCAGGGAGGGTCTGACACACCGATAGGGCCAGGGAAGGTCTGACACACCGATAGGACCAGGGAGGGTCTGACACCCGGAGGGTCAGGGAGGGTCTGACACACCCAGAGGGCCAGGGAGGGTCTGACACACCGATAGGGCCAGGGAGGGTCTGACACACCCAGAGGGCCAGGGAGTGTCTGACACACCCGGAGGGCCAGGGAGGGACTGACACACCGATAGGGCCAGGGAGGGTCTGACACCCGGAGGGTCAGGGAGGGTCTGACACACCCAGAGGGCCAGGGAGGGTCTGACACACCCGGAGGGCCAGGGAGGGTCTGACTCACCCGGAGGGTCAGGGAGGGTCTGACACACCCGGAGGGCCAGGGAGGGTCTGACTCACCGATAGGGCCAGGGAGAGTCTGACACACCGATAGGGCCAGGGAGGGTCTGACACTCGGAGGGCCAGGGAGGGTCTGACACACCCGGAGGTCCAGGGAGGGTCTGACTCACCCGGAGGGTCAGGGAGGGTCTGACACACCGATAGGGCCAGGGAGGGTCTGACACACCGATAGGGCCAGGGAGGGTCTGACACACCGATAGGGCCAGGGAGGGTCTGACACACCCGGAGGGCCAGGGAGGGTCTGACTCACCGATAGGGCCAGGGAGGGTGTGACACACCCAGAGGGCCAGGGAGGGTCTGACACACCCGGATGTTCGGGGAGGGTCTGACACACCCGGAGGGCCAGGGAGGGTCTGACACACCGATAGGGCCAGGGAGGGTCTGACTCACCCGGAGGGCCAGGGAGGGTCTGACACACCCGGATGTTCGGGGAGGGTCTGACACACCCGGAGGGCCAGGGAGGGTCTGACTCACCGATAGGGCCAGGGAGGGTCTGACACACCGATAGGGCCAGGGAGGGTCTGACTCACCGATAGGGCCAGGGAGTGTCTGACACACCGGGAGGGCCAGGGAGGGTCTGACACACCCGGAGGGCCAGGGAGGGTCTAACACACCGATAAGGTCAGGGAGTGTCTGACACACCCGGAGGGCCAGGGAGGGTCTGACTCACCGATAGGGCCAGGGAAGGTCTGAAACACCCGGAGGGCCAGGGAGGGTCTGACACATCCGGAGGGCCAGGGAGGGACTGACACACCGATAGGGCCAGGGAGGGTCTGACACACCCGGAGGGCCAGGGAGGGTCTGACTCACCCGGAGCGTCAGGGTGGGTCTGACACACCCAGAGGGCCAGGGAGGGTCTGACACACCCGGAGGGCCAGGGAGGGTATGACTCACCCAGAGGGTCAGGGAGGGTCTGACACACCCAGAGGGCCAGGGAGGGTCTGACACACCCGGAGTTCCAGGGAGGGTCTGACTCACCCGGAGGGTCAGGGAGGGTCTGACACACCCAGAGGGCCAGGGAGGGTCTGACACACCCGGAGGGCCAGGGAGGGTCTGACTCACCCGGAGAGTCAGGGAGGGTCTGACTCACCGATAGCGCCAGGGAAGGTCTGACACACCCGGAGGGCCAGGGAGGGTCTGACACACCCGGAGGGCCAGGGAGGGTCTGACTCACCCGGAGGGTCAAGGAGGGTCTGTCACACCCGGAGGGCCAGGGAGAGTCTGACTCACCCGGAGGGTCAGGGAGGGTCTGACACACCCAGAGGGCCAGGGAGGTTCTGACACA
This sequence comes from Scyliorhinus torazame, assembly GCF_047496885.1. Lineage (NCBI taxonomy): Eukaryota > Metazoa > Chordata > Chondrichthyes > Carcharhiniformes > Scyliorhinidae > Scyliorhinus > Scyliorhinus torazame. Next base: position 187,630,307 of record NC_092721.1, read on the forward strand.
CCCGGAGGGCCAGGGAGGGTCTGACACACCCGGAGGGCCACGGAGGGTCTGACACACCCAGAGGGCCAGGGAGGGTCTGACACATCGATAGGGCCAGGGAGGGTCTGACACTCCGATAGGGCCAGGGAGGGTCTGACACACCCAGAGGGCCAGGGAGAGTCAGACACACCCAGAGGGCCAGGGAGGGTCTGACACCCGGAGGGCCAGGGAGGGTCTGACACACCCCGAGGGCCAGGGAGGGTCTGACACACCGATAGGGCCAGGGAGGGTCTGACACACCGATAGGGCCAGGGAGGGTCTGACACACCCGGAGGGCCAGGGAGGGTCTGACACACCCAGAGGGCCAGGGAGGGTCTGACACACCCAGAGGGCCAGGGAGGGTCTGACACACCCGGAGGGCCAGGGAGGCTCTGACACCCGGAAGGCCAGGGAGGGTCTGACACCCGGAGGGCCAGGGGGGGTCTAACACACCGATAGGGCCAGGGAGGGTCTGACACACCCGGAGGGCCAGGGGGGGTCTAACACACCGATAGGGCCAGGGAGGGTCTGACACACCCGGAGGGCCAGGGAGGGTCTGACTCACCGATAGGCTCAGGGAGGGTGTGACACACCCAGAGGGCCAGGGAGGGTCTGACTCACCGCTAGGGCCTGGGAGGGTCTGACACACCTGGAGGGCCAGGGAGGGTCTGACACACCCAGATGGCCAGGAGGGTCTGACTCACCGATAGGGCCAGGGAGGTTCTGACACACCGATAGGGCCAGGGAGGGTCTGACACACCCAGAGGGCCAGGGAGGGTCTGACACACCCGCAGGCCCAGGGAGGGTCTGACACACCCGGAGGGCCAGCGAGGGTCTGACACTCGGAGGGTCAGGGTGGGTCTGACTCACCGATAGGGCCAGGGAGGGTCTGACACTCGGATGGTCAGGGAGGGTCTGACTCACCGATAGGGCCAGGGAGGGTCTCATCCTCACCAAATTCTTGTAGGACGCGACAATGTCTGTCAGCTCAAGAACCACCCCACCCGACATCCCCCATTTCCCTCGTTGCCCCCAATCCCCATTTCCCCCAATACCACCTGCTTCCCCCATTGCCCTTGCACCTTCCCCTTATTTCCCCCCAATCTCCCCCTCTCCATCAAACTGCCCCCTCCCCAACCACTCTGTTCCACCCTCCAAGGGTCTGTGTACCATCACTCCAGAGTGATGGGCCTGTGTTGGCACTGTCAGCGGGTCAATATACAAAGGCAGGAGAGTGATGATCCTCGCTGTGAGGAAAGCTCTGATGTTCCTCAGTTTATGCTAAAGTCTGACTCCTGTCTCTCTGCTGACAGCGCGCTCACACCCATCCTCTGCGCGGCGTCTGCATCGGGAGCGTTTGATTTTGGACCACTGTGCCCAGGGGCTGGGGGAGTGGAGGGCAACATGGGGTGGGGGAGCAGATCTTCCGTGGTCTACTGCTACGTTTAGTTGTGTCCCCAGGATGCACATCAGAGGCAGCCTGCTGCTTCTCACACTCTGTGGTCTTTGATCCCTTGGTGGATGTCCTGTGGAGGGCCAGGAGCCGAAGGGCCTCGGCCGATTTACCGGTGCCGCAGGATTCATCGTGCCAGCCTGTTCTGCCCACTGCCCTTGAGATGCCCCACTGTCAGGAAGAAGTGGAGACCGCTGCCTTCTCCTTGGTGGAAGGCCACAGGTTGGTCTCCCGCGTTTCCTCCTCCCTGACGCTGCCCAGAGAACTCTGGGGTCTCCATGGGATGGAGGATCAGCCGGAATGAGTTCCAGAGGCCTCTGTGTCATCTGGCTCTGCCAGTCCTGGCGGCCTCCCCATTGTCTGCACCATGGTGTCTCACCCTCAGCGATGCTCCTCAGTGACTGAGCCACACTGTGGAGTGCCTTACGTTCCTCAGTGACTGGGACCTGATGTCAAGGCCCTCAGCCATGGTCACCGCAGATTGAACCATACCTTGGCACCACTACTCAAGATGGGGACATTACGCTTCAGGGTTTTAATGGCGGTCGCCACCCTCGCAGTGTTGGCCTCAGTGCCATGCATTGTTGGCAACATCTCTTGCGACTGAAGCCTTTGAGACTTCTCCAATCGGCTATGCAGTCACTGGAATGTACCTGAGAACCCTCTTGAATCTCATGGCTCGGGCCTATCATCTTCATCAGCTCTGGGAGAACCTTGGCATCTGACTGGGACCCAGCTGAGTTCAGGGATCCAGCAGACTTCTGACTGCCGTCTCACATGTCCATGCTGTCTCCTACCTTCACCTCATGTGCATCAACATCGGTGTGGTGGTCAGCAGATTGTGGCCCAGAAGCCTGTCCACTGATGTCGCCCACCGAGGTGAGTGTCTCCGTGCAGATGGAAGGTGGGGGTGAGAGCTGTGACGCCTTGGTGGTGGTCTCTTGGGTGGCAGGGGGAGGGGGAGGGAAATTACTTCGGATGGCGCGGCCTCATCAGATGGCGATCCTGTGAGCCAATGGACATTTGGTCAGTGAGAGGAACAGATCATTTCGTCTGACTTGAAGTGCTCACTTGAGACAGGTCATCTGGGTGAAGGGGCAATGGATCCTCACCTCTGTGCCACAGATCAACCTTGCTGTTGGTGACTACTCTCTCTTCAGTCAACCCCATGATGTCCAGGACCTGTTCCTCATAGTGGGTGATGACTCAGATCTCTGGCTCCCTGTCCTGGCTCTTTCCCACTTATTATGGATTATCTTCTCCTGCCGGGACAAAGAGAAGCGCATTGTGAGTCGCTCGTTTGATGGATCAGGGAGATCTATATCAGGGGATCTATGGCATGTGCGGGCACTGCACCTTGACATGAAGGGTTTGTGCTGGTGGGTGCCAGGAGGTTCCGAGGAACAAGTGCGAAGATCGGACGTGGGGAGGGTACAATGTATCAGCCAGTGATCTGTGGAGGGGGGTGATGGTTTGGAGATTGGAAGGGTGGCATGCAGAACTGATGCCAGGAGGTAACTCACCCTTGCAGCTCGGTGGACGTCGTTGGTCTTCTTCCGACTTTGAACAACGGTCCTCCTGGTTATGCTGCCCGAACTGACAGCCGGAGTCACTGCCTCCCAGGCGGGATTGTTGACCCGGCTGCTGGTTCTACGACCCCTTTGGGGGTACAGGGTGGCCCGCCTCTCATCCACAACGTTGAGAAGCCTGACCAGGTTGGCAACTCCAAAGCGAGGAGCAGGTCGGCGCGCTGCCTGCTTGTGTGTTGACTGGGAGTGAGTGGTGAGGGAGTGTTTAATAGCAGCGCCCTCTTGTTAGTGGCAAGAAGCTGGGGTGCGAATCCACCGAATCACACGGCAAGACAGCCAGTACTGGCAAGAGGCTCGTGGGCGCTCATTTTCGGAACAAGGTGCTGTTGAATACAGGTAGTGATCTTGCCAACTCGGCCTTCAAGAAACACCCCGTGAAAACACCCAAAATCACACTTAGAAATGTTTCTGTTGAATCACGCCCAGGACGCCCAGTAGCTTTCTCCCTTCCTCATGTCTGTTCCCCTAAAATGTATTGATGATCTTCAACTCATAGTTTCATACAATTTACAGTGCAGCAGGAGGCCATTCGGCCCATCGAGTCTGCACTGGCTCTTGGAAAGAGCACCCCATCCAAGACCACACCTCCACCCTCTCCCCATAACCCAGTAACCCCACCCAACACAAAGGGCAATTTTGGACACGAAGGGCAATTTAGCATGGCCAATCCACCTAGCCTGCACATCTTTGGACTGTGGGAGGAAACCAGAGCACCCGGAGGAAACCCACGCAGACACGGGGAGGACGTGCAGATTCTGCACAGACAGTGACCCAATCCGGGAATCGAACCTGGGACCCTGGAGCTGTAAAGCAACTGTGCTAACCGCTGTGCTCCTGTGCTGCCCTGGTGCTGCAATTGAATTGTACCAGGAATTTGTGGAGGAAATTAATGAGGGCTCCTACTCCGTATATTCAGCCTGTCATTTCTGCTGGAAGGGTGCAGACGTTGGACTACGACAGGAGCAGACTTGCCTGTGATAATCGCCATGACCAAATGACTTGTTGACTCTCACTATTAGGTTTTTCACTTGGTACATGGTAGCACAGTGTTTAGCACTGTTGCTTCACAGCGTGCGGGTCCCCGGTTCGATTCCCGGCTTGTGTCACTGTGCGGAGTTTGCACGTTCTCCCTGTGTCTGCATGGGTTTCCTTCGGGTGCTCCGGTTTCCTCCCACAAATTCCGAAAGACAAGCTGGTTAAGCAAATTGGACATTCTGTATTCTCCCTCAGTGTACCGAACAGGCGCCGGAATGTGGCGACTCGGGGATTTTCACAGTAATGTTATGGGCGAGGCGTTTCAGAACCCCAAAATGTATCATGGAGTTCAACCAACCTCTCCCTTTAATGTATTGGTTGCTTTTCCTAGCACACGGCTTGTTTCCTAGGTGTGGAATTACAATTATGGACATGTGGGTTTTAAAACACAAAACAATGTTTATTCCATGAACTCAACTTAACACCTTAAATAAACATTGGATCTCTTAACACCCCTTACTTCAAAGATAACTCAGAAAATATTGCAACAGTAAATAATTCCTCAAAATGTTCCTTCAAACTTCCAAGAGACTTAACACCTTTAAACAAAATCACATCAGGTTAAAAGCTTTACTATTATGCGTTTAAATCACCCAAATGATCCAGAGATAGTATTTCATGGCAGAGATCCAGCTCACTGCAAAGCACAGACACTCCCAAGCTCTTTTCAAACTGGCTTCCTCCCTTCAAGCAACTCACAGCAAACCAGAACTTCTCAAGCTGCTGTCTCAAACTGGCTTTCTCCTTTTAATCAGCTCAGAGCAAAACCAGCCAGACACTTTTCAAAACTGAAACTTAAAAAACTGCAAAATGGCTGACCTGAGCTCAGCCCCACCCACTCTCTGACATCACTGTTTTCTTAAAGGTACATTGTTTAAACATCCATGTCTTAAAGGTACTCTCACATGACAGTAACTTCATTGCAGTGTTAATGTAAGCCTACTTGTGACTATAAAGATTATTATTAATGGCGATTTGTGCAGGGTAGTAAGGTCCATGTTCAGCAGTCATCACTCTTAGGAGGAGAAGTAGGGAGAATAAAGTGACACAGTAAATTGCCGAGTATTTTATATTTAAAAGAAGTAAGACAATGTTTTATGAAGAATGGCCGGCATTTGTACAGTGCCCTTCATGTCTGCATTCACTGTTGTAATGTAAGAAACCTGGAAAGCAATTTGTACAGCATAAGTTTCCACATACAGTAGATATTGATCAGATAATCTGTGTTAGTGATTTTGTGAGCGACAAGTATTGACCAGGACATTGGGGAGGACTCCACCTTTTTTCTTTGCCGTAGTCCCAGAGATCTTTGATGTATAACGAGGGGGAAAATGGATCATTTTAAGATTATGTCTGAAAGGTGGCACTTTTGAGTGTGTGACAGTCCGTTAGTTCTGTCCGTTAGTGGAGGTTCAGGTTGGAGTATGCGTTTGAATCTCTGTCGTGGGACTTCAACTTGTCGACCTTCTGACAAGTTGAACTTTCATACCCAAAATACATTCTTTAGTTACTACCACTCCAAAAATCACCTCACCAAACCCCGAGCTGAAGTGCTGTTGAGATCAATTTTGTCTTGGCTTCCTACCCATTAACTGCCTGCTTCTAACAGAGCAATGAGTTACGGCTGAATCGAAATAACATAAACCTGTTGCGTTACTGCCAATGTTAGAAAAATTTACTTCATTCCATCTGCAAAGTCTTAAGCACCCCACTTAGCATGAAACAAAAATGGAGCAATCCCATGGGTGATGTGACGTGCTATGGGTGGCTTTGATATTTAAATACTGTGTCAGTTAACAAGTCGGTTTTTTTGATTCGGGATTTGCATGGTAGCCTTCCTGTTCGGCTTCCGTGACCGCCTCCTGCTGTCTGGAGAGATGCCCGATTGCTGCCAACTGATGGAACAATTTACTCCAGCGAGCGACTGGGTTACGTTAGGCGCAGGACTCGATTGGTTTGCAGCCGAGTGCTTTGCGATGATTCATTTAAACTATGCAGGGTTCCAAAAGCGGGAAATCTGGAAGTGTTCAAATGAAACCAGGGTCTCATCCTTTGAAACGAACCTCTGAGGTGCCATCACCTCATGAGGATGATAAAAGGACAAGTGATTTGGTATTTTGACCTTCTGAATAGATTATGCTAAGAAGTGGTATGCGAGCAGTAATGTACCACACGGTTCCTGAAAGTGAGAGATCTTTCATTGAGCCGGTTCGCAAAACCAAATGTTCTTAATTGCCCTCAGGTTTCCTTTCACTCTAAAACCGCTCCTTTATTGGAAAATGAGCTCTCCGAGATGCCAAGCATTATTTAGTATACACCCATAAAACTCAACTCTAAAGCTTAAATTTCCTGCTGCCGCATTTAATACTCTTATAACCAATTTTCTCCTTTCTGCAGCCTTCTTTCTTTAAAAACTTCAGCCTCCATGGTCTCGGCTGAAGTTACTTTAATGTTAATAGAGCAACATAAAAACTTTAATAAGGCAATCTCCAGGACCACTCCCCCACACTCCGCCCCCTCACTAGGGTGAACTCCACACAAGTTTACAAGTTTGAGATATAGAACAGCGCTAATGGTTTTGGAAAAGGCAACTTGTTAAAATTAGCTGGACAACATGTTAGAAATGTGAGCTGATCTTAACTAGAGATATATTGTCCACAATAGAACTCTCAAAAAATATACACAAGAACTTAATTCACAGTTGGAGCACTTCATGAATGGAGGGCATAAAACTACAGTTTTGAGGGACACAGGAAGAGAGACTACAGGAGTGAGGGCTTTTTTCATTGGAGCTGTGGTGACCTGCTAGAAGCCTTTCAAGATTATGAAAAAAGTTTTGTTGATGTAATGGTAATAGATTCTTCCTCTTTACGTTCCCCATCCCACCCTTAGTCATTTCCTTTCGTGATGTGTCAAGGCAATAACGTAAAAGTCAAAACATTTAAAATCATTACAAGGTTTCTAAAAAAAGAAAAATCTCTCTATCTGGAGCATGGTTAGAATGTGGAATCCTCACCCACAAACCATCATGAAGTCAAATTCTTCTCAAAGTCAACCAGCCGGTTTTTGAAATTGGAGAAAATCAACGAGCTGGAGGTTGGAATTAAATGGGAAGGTTGACATAATGGAAAACTCCAGAGAGACTTGATGGGTCAAATGGCCGACCTCCGAGCAGTAAGTTTCCACAATCCAATAGCTAATGCTACTTTTCTTTTTTTTCTTATTTGTTCACGGGACGCAGACATCGCTGGCTGGACCAGCATCACTCATTGTCCTTGAGAACAGTGAGAAGTCTTACAACACCAGGTTAAAGTCCAACAGGTTTATTTGGAATCACTAGCTTTCGGAGCGCTGCTCCTTCCTCAGGTGAGTAGTTCCTTCGTCACCTGAGGAAGGAGCTGCGCTCCGAAAGCTAGAGATTCCAAATAAACCTGTTGGACTTTAACCTGTTGTAAGACTTCTTACTGTGCCCACCCCAGTCCATTTGATTTGATTTGATTTGATTTATTATTGTCACATGTGTTAGTATACAGTGAAAAGTATTGTTTCTTGCATGCTATACAGACAACACATACCGTACATAGGGAAGGAAGGAGAGACTGCAGAATATAATGTTACAGTTATAGCAAGGTGGAGAGAAAGGATCAACGCTGGCACCTCCACATCATGTCCTTGAGAAAGTAGTTATCTGCCATCTTCTTGAACCGCTGCACTCCATGCAGTGCAGGTACAACCACAGTGCTATTAGGAAAGGAATTTGAACCAGCAACAGCGAAGGAACAGCGATATATTTCCAAGTCAGGATGAAGTGAGGTTTGGAGGGTAACTTCCCGTTGGTAGTGTTCCCATGGGTCTGCTGCCCATGTCCTTCGAGGTGGGAGAAATTGTGGGTTTGGAAGGTGTTGTTAAAGAAATCTTGGTGAGTTACTGCAGTGCGTCTTGTAGATTATACACATGGCTGCCACTGTATGTCAGTCGTGGGGGGATTGAATGTTGAACTTAGTGAATGAGATGCGAACCAAGTGGGCTGCTTTGTCCTGGATGGGGGTCAATATTCTTTAGTGTTGTTGGAGCTTCACTCATCCAGGCAAGGGGAGAGAGAGTATTCCAACACACTCCTGCCTTGTGCCTTGTAGGTAGTGGACAAGGTTTGGGAGTCAGGAAGTGAGTTACTTGCGGGAGAATTTCCAGTCTTTCTAACACCAGGTTTGCAGTAAGTAATAAGAGTTTGACTGGCCCATAAAGATCTATATTACTAAAATACTTAGATGAAGGCTGTATTGGCAGGTTTTCAAAGAGGGGACATTAGATAAATACAGAGCTGGTGGCCATGGTAACACCAAGGTTGGGCTTCAAAAGCTTGGAGATGGTCAGACTGAGGGAAGACTGGGGTGTAATGGGTTGCAGAGGTTGTACTTTCTGGTGAGTTAGATTGTACGGTGAGTCTTGATTTGACAACAATGACAAAGCAGGAATGAGGAATGAGGTGGAGAGTTGGAAGAGATGCAATGTCCATTTCGATATGGGTAAATGCACCTTTGCCACTGATGTTTCAAAACAATGGATCCATTTCTCAATGGATTATCAATTTCAAATTAATCTCATGCGATTTCAACTTGATTTCCTTAACAGTAATGAAGTATTCTTCATTTAGTTGATTGGAAGTACAGAACATGAGTATTGCTGTAAAAATACATTCTGTCAAAGCTTTTCATCTTGCACTCATCAGGACAAATGGAAGAATGCCAAATTTCAAAGTGAACAACAATTCAGATTGCATGAGGAAAGGATGCTGGTGAGTTGAGGTTTGGTCATGAGGAATACACCAGGGACAGTTGACCCCATACTTGTCTTTAATTGAAAATGGTTCAATGCCTGAATATAATCTTTCCATTTGCAGAGCACAGGGCCCTGCACATGAATATATGTAGCTTCTAGCAAGCACAGTGAGCCGCATTGCGAGCTTGATTCATATTCTTAAATTGGTAGTAATTATTAGCACACTTGCGATTGTTCAGTAAGTGCTGTCTAATCGCAGAATCACACCTAATGTTGGACATTAGAGCACAATCTAATGGGAGAAACATTAAATGCGGTAGCAAATGCGATTTGCTGGCAGCTTCCCGACGGCCGACCAGGCGTGATCGCGACCGGTATCTAACATCAATTAGGGAAACAAGCCCCCACGTGCCTTCCAGTGGAACTGGCCATTCCAACAACTAATTCACCTGGAACCCACCCGAAAGCTCCCCGCAAACACGGAGGAAGCAGTACATAAACTGCTCCCCCGAACACACTCCAGGCAATTCACAGCCATGGCACCATAGAGACCTGCTCCACATTTCGGAGATTCCAACGTGGCCAGACTACTGGACGCTGTGGAGTCAAGACAGGACATCCTGTTGCCCCAAGGGGATCAGCCATAGGTCCGCCATGACTGGTGGTGTCCAAGGGCTGGCTCAGTCAGTGACGGCCATGGCAGCATGTCTCAGTCACTGGGGGACGTCTCCCAGACCTAGATGGACATTGCCGAGGCGCTACATGGCATGCCCCAGTCACAGATAGACATTGCTGTGGCACGGCAGAGCATGTCCCAGTCACTGAAAGGTGTTTCTCAGACACGAATGGATATTGCTAAGGCACTCCAGAGCGTGGCCCAGTCACAGAGGAGCATCGCTGAGGGTATCGACACCATAGTGCAGACTATGGAGAGGCATCAGGAGCGGTAGGGCGGATGATGTAGGGGCCTCTGGTGCTCACTCCAGCTGCCCTCCATCCCATGGAGACTCCCAGGGCACCTCAGGCATCATTGGGGAGGATGAAGCAGCGAAGGCCAACCCAGAGCCTTCCAACAGGGAACCAACCGCAGTCCCCAGCTCTCCCGAGTCCCCCCATCTCCTGATAATGTGCATCTCGAGGTCAGCGGGCAGAAGAGGGTTGCATGGCGACACCAGTGTCACCGGTAAGGTGCCCAATGTCCTCTGGCCCCAGGGCTTCCAGAGGACGCCTGCCAGGGGCATCAAAGACAACAGGGTGAGCAAAGCAGTAGGCTGCCTCCACCTCTGATGTGCATTCTGGGGACACACCTAGACGTGGTGGCAAAGCACGGAGGATTAAGAAGATTTGAGGATCACTGAGTGGGCACTGGGGGAGAAGGTGGGCACCATTGTTAGCTAGGGAAGTTAGAGTTTCGAATGTTCACAATTGAAACATGTTCCACTTGAGACATGTGAAGCCTCTATCATGTTAGTCCACACTGTAGGCCGGGCTACACCCCCACTCCCCTTTGCCCTCTGCTCTCCCCCAGTCCCTGCCTCCCAGGCACAGTGGGCCCAGTTATGGAGCCCCCGAGGCATAACATGTGAAAGTGATGGGTGTGAGCGCGCTGACAGCAAAAAAAAGACAGGAGCCAGGTTATGGCATAGATTGAGGAGGGCCAGACTGACCTCACAGTGGGTCATCATCACCCTCCTGCCTTTTATGATGACCTGCTGGCAGTGCCGACATGGGCCCATCACCCTGGAGTGATGTTACACAGACCTTGGGATGGTGGAACAGGTAATGGGGGGGGGGGGTGAAGTGGGCGGGAGGCAGGGGAATGGGTGGGGGGTTGGCTGCTGCCTTGATGGTGTTGACAACTCTGGATTCAGGCAAAGTGTCCAGGCCTCACAGTTTGATTGGGATGCTAGGCAATAACATTTGCCTGCTACATGCCCTGTGTACCCACAAGATTCCACTCAAGAGTTGTAAGTGCTCATATAACTAACATTGGCAATTCCCTACTTGCAATAGCCTTCAGCTGTGCAGCCAGAGGCTGCTCACAGTCAGAGGGAGTTAAAGTGACCTGCACCATATTACCACAGACGGGGTTCTGCCCTGGGGGTGTTCGGCGGTTCACACAGGCAGCAACTGAAGTTGCCCCTGTTATGGGTGCACACAATCCGGAGGGTGGCCTGTAGGACCCACAGGCGCTGAGTCCATGAACCCCCCAGCCCAAGGGGCGAACCCCCACCAATGGTGCCCAGCCCCCCACCAGGCCTGTCTTTCCCTGAAGGTTCTCCCACCGACCCCTCCCCACGGTTAGATCCGGGAGGCCGTTAGGGAGGGCGTCCATCCCGTTAATGAGATGGAGATTGCCCCCAATTGGTGTCAATTGGAACCTCGCCACAGCTAGGCAGGATCTGGACCCCGGCAACGTGAGCGAGCCGGTGAGATCGGAAACTGATTGGTGCCCGGAGAGGATCCTGATTTGGGCCTCTCCCGCGATCTGACCCACCTGCACGGTTCCGAGTTGGGCACAATGTGGCCTTTAGATCGCGCCCTATGTTTTGAGTTTTGCAACTATTGGAATATGGTAAGTGCTGTCTCTGCCTGTTGCGAGTAGCCAAAGGGACATGCTGTTTGCTATGACCCATCAGCTCGAGGGAAGTGCAGCCTCCATACCCAGCACCACTCCGGCACTGAAATTCATAGAGCGCGTTACTCATTTGTGTGGCAGGCAGAAAATCTTTCCGATTGACAGCAGAATTCTGTTGGTGGTGAATATCGCCCGTGATACTACTGCAGAGTGACACACAATCCCGCTCCATAAACCTTACTTTGTCCCCCTTAAGAGCAGTCACCGAAAAACTTCCAAAATACCTCAATGGAGAGGGCCTGAAGGATGAAAAACTGGAACTGGTGTTGTGTTGGATGGTAACACAGAGTATTGAAAATAATTCAAAAACACTGTCCTTGTTCCTCACCATGCCCTTCACCATGAAGTGTCTGTATTTGATAAATTGCATGCAAATTAATTCATTTACTTGTGCTTTTATTTAAAGTTGGCTGACAAATAATGAATATAATTGCAGTCATGGTGGTTTTTACTCAGTCTTACATCCTGAATTTATGCTCTTGAAGGCATCAATTCTGTAAGAAGAATCACGTCAGGTCATTGTGCAGAAGGAGTTGTTGGAGTACCATTGTGTACACTCGAGTCTAACAGGCAGAGCATACAAAACTCCAAATTCTAGCATGCATCATTATATCATTAGCTTTGTCAGTTTAGAAATGTGCCTAAAATCAGGGGTGCTTCATTTTGATAATGGTTTCTTTTAGCCAACATTGAGCTCGATATTATTTCTAGCCTGGATAAGCTCTCACCCATAATTTTAGTCTCGATATTTGACTTTACAGAGTCGCACATCTGCTCGCTGTATTATGATCTACCTTTGATTTCATCCTAATTGACATCTACAGAGTACTCTGACACAATTCACAAACACCTTTAAAATGAATCTCAAAATGGAAAGGGAAATCACTTCAGCAATGAGATAATGAGAAACAGACAAGAGCTCATTTAAACAAAACAGGCCTCGCCACCCCGTTCCCCCGCTATAATGTATCAGAAAATCTTTTGCCTTATGAAAGTGCTTGCAACATTAATCCCTATCCTCCAAAATAACTGGAAAATGTATCAGATTTGGCACAATCAATGCTGCGCCAAGTGCTTTGAACTTAAGGTTTATTGCAGTCACCAAAGTGGCTTGCAATGTTCCTTCTGGATTCCTACTAATTATCATCATAGAATTAGAATTTACAGTGCAGAAGGAGGCCATTCGGCCCATTGAGTCTGCACCGGCCCTTGGAAAGAGCACCCCACTCAAGCCCACGCCTCCACCCTATCCGCGTAGCCCAGTAACCGCACCTAACTTATTTTGGACACTTAAGGGCAATTTATCATGGCCAGTCCACCTAACTGTACATCTTTGGACTGTGGGAGGAAACCAGAGCACCCGGAGTAAACCCACGCAGACACGGGGAGAACGTGCAGACTCCACGCAGACAGTGACCCAAGCCGGGAATCGAACCTGGGACCCTGGAGCTGTGCTGACCATAATCTGTATAGGTGCCCACTAACTGCTTCAGTGACCACACGATCTAAGACAACACGCCATGTAGCAAAACCAGGCAGATCAAAGGTTCCCCAGTTCGATTCCTCGCCTATTTTCGATCAACCATCATTATTCAGGTTTGCCTCAGTCCCCCAAGCCTGGGATTCAGTCTTGAGGCTCGATTGGTATCCAATGATTCCTCCTGGAAGGTGTGTATGCTCGTGTGTGTGTGTGCTAGTCTTTCCCAAAGATAGCTTCATGGCCTTCTTTCCCTGCTCAAGTAGCTTTCCTAGGCTCAGTGGTTATGCTCACACTTGAAGAATGAGGTACTACTCGGGTGAGGTACTGGAGGGTAGATGTTGCAACATTGAATTATAGAATTGTCACAGCACAGAAGGAGGCCATTCAGCCTGTTGGATCCATGCTGGCTCTGCACGACAACTCACCTAGTCCCACTCACCCAGGCGGCGAGTGTCTTGCAAATCCTTTGTCTCCAGATGGTTATCCAATTCTTTTTGAAAGGTCTTGATTCAATCTGCCTCCACCACACTCTCAAACAATGCGTTCCAGATCCTAACCACTCGTTTTGGAACAAACATTATTTTTCTTTTTTAAATTCATTCATGGGATGTAGGCATCGCTGGCTAGGCCAGCATTTATTGCCCATCCCCAATTGGTGGTGGTGAGCTGCCTTCTTGAACCGCTGCAGTCCATGTGATGTAGGTACACCCACAGAGCTGTTAGGGTGGGAGTTTGACCGAGTGACAGTGAAGGAACGGCCGATATATTTCCAAGTCAGGACGGTGAGTGGGCTTGGAGGGGAGCTTACCAGGTGGTGGTGTTCCCATGTGACCTCTGCTCTTGTCCTTCTAGACGGTAGTGGATTTAGAAGCTACATCTTGATGATTTGCGTTCCTCATGTTTCCATTGCTTCTTTTGTCAATCACCTTAAATCAGTGTCATCTGGTTCTTGTTTCTTCCATCAATGGGCATAGTTTCTCCCTATCTGCTCTGTCGAGATCTGTCATGATTTTGAATAGTTCTATCAAATCTCTTTCGAACCTTCTCCTTCTCCAAGGAGAACAGTCTCAGCTTCTCCAATCTGTCCACGTCACTGAAGTTTCTCATGCTTGGAACCATTCTTATGAATCGTTTCTGTACCCTCTCTAATGCCTTCACATTCTTCCTATAACGTGCTGCCGAGAGACTCCTGTTGAGGCAGAACCAGTATTTTTTATACGGGTTTATTAGCGCGTCCTTACTTTTGTACTCATTGCTCAAGATTGCACGTGCTTTGTTTTTTTCAATAGATTTCGAGCGCCCAATTCATTTTTTGCAATTAAGGGGCAATTTAGCCCGGCCAATCTACCTACTCTGCACATCTCTGGGTTGTGGGGGTGAGACCCACGCAAACATGGGGAGAACGTGCAAACTCCACACGGACAGTGACCCAGAGCCATGAGGCAGCGGTGCTAAACACTGCGCCACCGTGCTGCCCTGCATACACTTTGTTAATCACTCTTTCAACCTGTCTGTCCTGCCACAATGATCAGCACACATATCCAGCCAGGTCCCACCGTTCCTGCACTCCGTTTAGAATTGCATTAGTTACTTTAATGTTACTCTTCCCACCAGAATACATCACTTCACACTTCTCTATATTAAATTTAATCTGTCACTTAGTTTGCCCATTCCACTAAACTTTCCAAGTGTTCTTTTGAAGTGTAACGCCGTCCTCCTCACAGCTCACCATTTGCCTCCAAGTTGTGGCATTTATATTTTGAAATCCTGCCCTGTAAACCCACATCCAGGTAATGAATATAGAACAAGGGAAAAAAAGAGGGGTCCGAGCACTGAGGGATGTGAAGAAAGTGTGTAACAGCAGCGCTTTGTACGCCCATATGTTCCAGAATCTGAACATTTTTATTTAACAGTACTATACTTAGCCTGCATTTTTATCTTGCCCCAGAATTGGGGACATCAAAGTGCTCAGCCGCTTTAATATTTTAATTAGCAACCCATCAAGCCTGGAACATTTTCAAAATTAATATTCATAGTCCATTTTAACTGCTTTGGTGTTCAATCGACATATTCTCGAGAGAATCCGGTGCAATTGATTTCTTTTTCATTACTTCTTTTGTGAATTTTAGATTGTCATAGAATTTACAGCGCAGAAGGAGGCCATTTGGCCCATCGAGTCTGCACCGGCTCTTGGAAAGAATACCCGACCCAAGGTCCACACCTCCACCCTATCTCCATAACCCAGTAACCTCACCCAACACTAAGGGCAATTTTGGACACTAAGGGCAATTTATCATGGCCAATCCACCTAACCTGCACATCTTTGGACTGTGGGAAGAAACCGGAGCACCCGGAGGAAACCCACGCACACACGGGGAGGATGTGCAGACTCCGCACAGACAGTGACCCAAGACGGGAATCGAACCTGGGACCCTGGAGCTGTGAAGCAATTGTGCTATCCACAATGCTACCGTGCTGCCCGTGAATTTTATGCTCATGAAAGTAAGGTTCTGGGTAAATGAAATATTTACCGTGCTATCAGGCACCCAGTGTTAGAATAATTCTCCCACTGGTTTATTCTGTCAGTGTGTTTCAGCCCCAACCTCACACAATCAGGTCCCCAATCTCAACTGGGTCTGTCAACAATTCCCTGCAAGAACTAACGGAAAAGGAATTCCAGTACAAGCTGGGGTTCTGTACCACCCAGAAACTGGGTAGCCTTTAAAAGAAGAACGTTTTTAAAAATAAGGAACGTTAATAGATTACAAAGTTCAAAGGCTAAGGCTAGAACTCTCCGGCCGTTGGGATTCGCTGTTTCCGCCGGCAGCGCACCCCTACCCACCCCCCGTGAATTTCCTTGTGGCGTGGGGTGGCTTCATTGGGAAAACCCGCTGACAAGCGACGGGAGTAGAATGTCGCACCGTCATGAAACATGCGGCTGGGGACCCGGAGCCGGGAATCATGGGGGCGAGGTTCACATGTGGTCTCAGTAGTCGTGAACCTGACGTGGTGGACCTCGCTATGGGCCAAGGGGGCAACGGTTGCCAGGGCCACGGTGGTAGAGACCATCTGAGCCCATCTCCCAAACCCCCACACCACAAATCAGCCCTGAAACTGCCCCCCTGCACCACACAGCATCCCCCAACCCCCAAGTATGAGGAGTGACCTAACACGCCCCCACTGGACCTCTGTAATAGGGGAACACCGACCAGGGACTCCTGTAATGGGGGACTCTCCCCAGGGACCCCCTGCCTAAAGGAACCCCCTCCACATAACCCCCCCACACCTTATATAAAGGCATCGCCCCCCCCCCCCCCCCAACACAGACCATCACCCTCCCAGAAAAAGGACCCCTGTCTGAAGCTAGAGAGCAGTCCAGGTCAGGGCTGTGGAAAAGAATTGTAGCTGTCATACTTACATTGCAGCTCCATGTGTCTATTCCTCGAAGCAGAACAGCTGTGCTTGTGTCAGGTTTCCACCGATCCACTGTCTTTCATGGCTTTCCAGTAGTGGTTTGTGATTGACAGCTTGTAAAAACCATCTGCAGCTTTGATCCATTCAGATGCCTCCTTCACACTTCAGTGGCTTAAGTAGTGAAACCCCAATGTTTGTAGACAATGACCTCATCGAAGTGAGGGAAGTGCAGTGAAATCTCAAGCTTGAGCGATTGGAATGCACTTAGTGCACTTTCATCTCTTTGATGTGGGCAAAGTTTATAAACGTTAGGTGGCGAGACATAGGGCTGGATTCTCTGATTTTGAGACTAAGCGCTGACGCCGGCGTGGAAACAGGGGTGTTTTACGTCAGCAAAAATGGCGCAACAGCTGCACCGATTCAGCAACTCAAAATGGGCTAGCACCGTCGCCACGTGGAATGCAACCGGTTCCAAGGAAAATGCTTTGGATTCGGCAGGTCCGTGATTGCCACACATGAGACTCATCTGCCGCAGCCGCAATTAAATGATCCTTCCCCCCCCCCCCCCCCCCCCCCCCCCCCACCACGCACACCGTCCCAGCCAATAAGATGGCTGGAAGGAGAGCAGTGCCACGGTTCAGGGTCGCTGAGCTGGACACCCTCCTGGACGCCGTGGAGGAGAGTTGGATGATCCTGTACCCCGGCCCAGGAAGAAGGCCACCAGGCGCCGCCATTATTTGTGCCTGGGCGCAGGGGGCAGAGGCGGTCAGTACCTTGGCTATGTCGTCCGGACTAGCATCCAATGCAGGAAGAAATTGTGTGACCACCTCACGGACACCAACCACCTTCCCCCCCACACACATCTAACCCAGCTCCTCCCCACCGCGTGGTACAGCAGAATCCCCACCCTGCCCCACTTGCCAGCACCCATGCCAGCCGCAATGGCCGTGTGACTTGGCCACTGATGCCATCATCTTCCCAGCCCCTGGGCTGCATGCGTCAGAACGTCGAACAGTGTCGTCGTTTGTGTTTGGCCCCTTGCTCCAGGAGAAGGCTGCGCACAACCGCCGGGAGCGAGAGAAGCCTGGAGGGGGACCACCAGACCTGCGGTCCCTCACCATGCCCGAGCAGAGGGCACTGGACGTGGTCGGCAGCTGGAGGAAAAGGAGGTCGCCGACCCGGATGTCAGAGGCGGGCGAGCAAGTGAGACCCCCTGCTTAGTTGTGGATCCTCATGACAGATGTGTGGACAACCCCCCACACCTCCCTCACCCTCACCCCTAACCCCCCACACACACCGCACCCTCTCACCCCCCCCCACACCTCCCTCAACCCCCACACTACCCCTCCCAATGCCCCCCCCCCCCCTGTCCGGCTGTCTGACATACAGGTCGTCTTGTGTCTCACAGGATCTACTGCAGATGGGCCCGGTCCATCCATCTGGAGCCCTCCGCCCCCAGCCTGTGCCAGAGCTGGTGCCCCCCCAGGCGGCCGAGCACTGACGGGGACAGTAGACTGATCACCAAACCTCTGCCCGAGACTCGGGAGACCCCAGAGCTCGGGTTGGAGGATGACTGATTTTCCGTCACAGCTGTCTCCAACACCCTCCACCATCCCAGAGACACATCGGTTGGGCACTTTAGTCAAGAGGACCAGCCTCAGGAACCAGTTGCTGCCCACATGGGTCCCGGGCTCCTGGAGCATCCAGTCCCACCCACAGTGCAGATGCAGGCAGAGACCCAGGGACTACAGGAGGGGATGACGGGCGGCTTCCAGCACCTGAAGGCGCAGGTGGAGGAGTCCATCCGCATGCAGGAGCAGAGGGTGGTGCCAGTCATGCGTGCCACCCATGCCGACACCGCACAGGTGGCGTCCGCGGTGGAGGCAATGGGGGCGGCGATGTCGGATATGGGTCAGCGTGTTCAAGGCCTGGGGCATTCTGTGCAGGCGGGGGCCGAGGCCCAAGACAGGGCTGCCCTCTCACAGGCAGCCATGTGCCAGAGCCACCTGGACATCAGAGCGGTGCTGCTCAGCATGGCCCAGTCACAGCAGGCCAGGGCTGAGAGCATCGGCGGACTCAGAAGGCCCACACCCAGAGGGATGCCACACATACCCAGATGGAAGCGGCCCAGTCACTGGGTGATGTGGCCCAGACCCAGAGGGACATGGCCCAGTCACTGGCTGATGTGGCCCAGACCCAGAGGGATGTGGCCCAGACACTGGCTGATGTGGCCCAGACCCAGAGGGATGTGGCCCAGACACTGGCTGATGTGGCCCAGACCCAGAGGGACGTGGCCCAGTCACTGGCTGATGTGGCCCAGACCCAGAGGGACGTGGCCCAGTCACTGGCTGATGTGGCACAGACCCTCAGTGTGTTGGCGCAGTCCCAGGCGGAGATGGGCCACTCCCTGTGCTCCATGGCCACGAACGTGCAGAGCCTGGTCGAGGCCAGAGCGGGACTCCAGGACTGGCAGAGCCAGGTGGCAGAGGGGCCTCAGGGGATGGCTCCATTCGCACCCCCATCCCATGGAGTAGCACGGGGGCCTCGGGCACTCCGAGGGAGGAGGAGGTGACGGGGCCCGGGACGGTGACCCCCGCAGGGGACGTGCCGGAACAGCGCAGCACCTCGGACTCCCCCCTTCCTGTCCCTGGTACATCTGGTGGGCTGCGGGCAGAACAGGGTGGTACCACACCACCCGGGACACCCGAGCAGCAGCCCGGCCCTTCCAGGCCAGGTCGCCCCGGGAGACGTGCGCCAAGACATGCCCTTGTCACAGGGCAGGAGTCACAGCAGGCCGCCTCCACGCCTGCTGTACCGTGTGGGGAACCACCTAGGTATAATGTGAGGGCCCGTAAGGCCAGAAATTTAGACACCAGTTAAGTTGGCACGGGTGCAGGGCACAGTTGAGTTATAGGGGCTAGTGCCCAAACTGAATATATTTGTTCACAATAAACACCTGTTAATACCGTACAAACCTGCCTCGGTGCTCCGTCTGGTGGGTGTGGGGGTGGGTCAGTCGGTGCTGTCCGGGGGTGGGGGACGAGTGAAGGCCCCATGGGTGGACCGTGCTCACCCCCTCACCCCCCTCCTGCCCCAACCATACCCAGCACCCCTACCCCAGGGATTCGACGGGACCGTGTAATGGACTGGCCTGCTCGCATCCAGGGATCACCCAGGTGGAAGATGCTACTCTGAGCATGAGTCAGACATTGTCTAACAATGTGGAGCATGGAGATCATCGCAGAGCGGGCTATCATCATCCTCCATCCCATGGATCAGACCCGCTGTCACTGCCATCCCAGTGCCCCCAGCTGGTAGCACCGCAGGTATGTATAATGGAGGGGGTGTGCATGCGGGTGGTTTGGTGGTGTTGGAGGTGAGGCACTTTGGTGGTGTGGGAGGTGAGGGGATGTGGGTCTGGGATGGTGGTGTCCGTGCCCCTGGCCAAAACCCCCCTCCCTCCTAGTTGATGAAACGTGAGGCGATGAGGTCGTCCCTTGCGGTAGGCCCTGGCGATGGCGTTGTGCGGCCTCCTGTGTCTGGCCAGCCCCCAAGCCCCACTCATTGTCCCCCTCTCCCTCATCCTCATTGACGGACGAGGCCTGCCCTTCCTCCTCATCCTCCTCCAGCACTTCGCCCCTCTGATGGGCTATATTGTAGAGGACACAGCAGGCCACCACGAAGCGGGACACCCTCCTTACCTTGTACTGGAGGGCGCCTGCCGTGCACCCTGCTCCACATTGCCCCCTATAATGATGGCAGCCTGGCGTGCACCCTGCTGCACATTGACCCTTATAAAGATGGCGGCAGTTAACCTGGGCCTACCAGCTGCATGCAACCGTGCATACATGGCGGTGACAACAAAACGCAACCGTTCTATAAATGACTGGCCATCAATAACTGTGGTAGTCACCACTAGTAGTATATTACATGTATTACAGCACTGCCCGTATACTAGAGGTACGGGGGTAAATCCCTGCCTGCTGGCTCCGCCCAGTAGGCGGTGTATAAAAGTGTGTGCTCGCCGGTGCTGCAGCCATTCTGGTTCCAGCGACAGGAGGCACAATACCTTGCTCAATAAAGCCTCGATTATTCCACTATTCTCGTCTTTGTGGTAATTGCTAGTGCATCAATTTATTGAGCAAGATTTTTTAAACGATGGATCTCCGCATCAAACCTGATCGCCTGCAGCTGAGCTCTCAAGCAGCCAACGCTACGTCCACCTTTGACCACTGGCTAGCCTGCTTCGAAAGCTACCTCAGAACAGCTGCTGAGTAACCCTCGGACTCGCAGAAGCTCCAAGTCCTCTATTCACGGGTGAGCCCTGACATTTTTCCCCTCACCGGGGTGCGCCCACCTACTCCGAAGCGATGGAGCTCCTGAAGGGACATTATGTTCGACCATTAAATTAAGTATACGCCAGGCACCTCCTGGCCACGAGACAGCAACTCCCCGGGGAGTCTCTGGACGATTTCTGGCGTGCCCTGCACATCCTAGGTAGGAACTGCAACTGCCAGGCAGTTTCGGCAGTCCAGCACACGGAACTTTTAATTAGAGGCGCTTACGTCGCGGGCATGAGGTCTGCATACGTCCGCCAGTGGCTACTGGAAAGGGGTACGCTCGATCTTGCGGGAACTAGGCAGCTCGCTAACTCATTCGAAGTGGCCTCCCATAACGTTCAGTCCTACACCCCCGATCGCGCGGCACCCTCGTGGGCATCGTGGGCCCCACCAGCTGCCGACTCCAGCTCACCGCAAGCCTGCGCCGCGCGGCAGCCAGCCAACTCTGGGGGGCCCAAGTGTTATTTTTGTGGGAAAAACAAACGCCCCAGGTAGCGCTGCCCGCCGTGGAGCGCGACCTGCAATGGGTGTGGGAAGAAAGGACACTTTGCTTCTGTTTGCCAGGCCCGGTCGGTCACCGCTGTTACCAGGCCCGGCGTCCCTACACCTCCCACATGCGGCCCGTGGGCGCTGCCATATTCGGCGCCAGCATCTGCCGCAGCTCGCCTCTATCACCCTGGATCAGTCCCTGCCCCGCAACTTCGCGACCGCGGCGACGACGGTGAAGATCGATGGGCACGAGACGACCTGCCTTTTTGACTCTGGGAGCACAGAGAGCTTCATCCACCCCACTATGGTAAGGCGTTGCTCCCTCCCGGTACACCCCGTCACCCAGAAAATCTCCCTGGCCTCCGGATCCCATTCTGTGGAAATCCGGGGGGTACTGCATCGCGACCCTTACCGTCCAAGGCATAGAGTTCAGCAACTTCCGGCTCTACGTCCTCCCCCACCCCTGCACTGCCCTGTTAGTGCCATCTCCAAAGCCTAACTTTAAAATTCGGCGGACCCCTACCCCCCCTCACTGTCTGCGGCCTCATGACCTTTAAGGTCAACCCACCTTCCCTGTTTGCGAACCTCACCCCGGATTGCAAACCCGTCGCCACCAGGAGCAGACGGTACAGTGCCCAGGACAGGACCTTCATCAAGTCAGAGGTCCAACGGCTTCTGCGGGAAGGGGTCATTGAGGCCAGCAACAGCCCCTGGAGAGCCCAAGTGGTAGTAGTGAAGACTGGGGAGAAGCACAGGATGGTCATCGACTACAGTCAGACCATCAATTGGTATACGCAGCTCGACACGTACCCCTTCCCACGCATATCTGACATGGCCAATCAGAGTGCGCAGTATCGAGTCTTTTCCACAGTGGACTTGAAGTCCGCATACCACCAGCTTCCCATCCGCCCGGAGGACCGCCAATACACTGCGTTCGAAGCAGATGGCCGCCTCTATCACTTCCTTAGGGTTGCCTTTGGCATCACTAATGGGGGTCTCGGTCTTCCAGCGAGAGATGGACCGAATGGTTGACCGGTACGGACTGCGGGCCACCTTCCCGTACCTAGATAATGTCACCATCTGCAGCCACACTCCAAACTCCTTAATCTCACATACAATTAGGAGAAATGTGTGTTCCGCACCAACCGCTTAGCCATCCTTGGCTATGTCATGGAAAATGGAGTCCTAGGGCCCGACCCCGACCGCAAGCATCCCCTCCTGGAACTCCCTCTCCCCCACTGCCGCAAGGCCCTGAAATGATGCCTGGGGTTTTTTCCTATTACGCTCAGTGGGTCCCTAATTATGCGGACAAGGCCTGGCCACTCATTCAGTCCAGTTTTCCCCCTGGCGGCTGAGGCTCGCCAGGCCTTCAACCGCATCAAGACAGACATCGCCAAGGTCATAATGCACGCGGTCGACGAGTCCCTCCACTTCCAGGTGGAGAGCGATGCATCGGACGTAGCTCTGGCCGCCACCCTCAACCAGGCGGGCAGGCCCGTGGCATTCTTTTCCCGCACCCTCCATGCCTCTGAAATTCGGCACTCCTCTGTCGAAAAGGAGGCCCAAGCCATTGTGGAAGCTGTGCGACATTGGAGGCATTACCTGGCCGGCAGGAGATTCACTCTCCTCACTGACCAACGGTCGGTTGCCTTCATCTTTAATAATAAACAGCGGGGCAAGATCAAAAATGACAAGATCTTGAGGTGGAGGATCGATCTCTGC
Organism: Scyliorhinus torazame; assembly: GCF_047496885.1. NCBI lineage: Eukaryota > Metazoa > Chordata > Chondrichthyes > Carcharhiniformes > Scyliorhinidae > Scyliorhinus > Scyliorhinus torazame. Next base: position 187,653,264 of record NC_092721.1, read on the forward strand.
ACCTATAATTACGAGATTTTGCATCGCCCCGATAAGCTCAACGAGCCCCCTGATGCCCTATCCAGCGGTACATGTGCCAGCGCACAAGTGGACTCCGGGGCTCTCCATTATGACTTCTGCCACCCGGGGATCACCCGGTTCTTCCATTTCATCAAGGCCCGCAACCTGCCCTACTCCATTGAGGAGGTCAGGACCGTTACCAGAGACTGCCAGGTCAGCACAAAATGCAAGCCACACTTCTACCGGCCAGATCGAGCGCACCAGGTGAAGGCCTCCCGCCCTTTTGAACGCCTCAGCATGGACTTCAAAGGGCCCCTCACCTCCACCGACCGCAACACGTACTTTCTGAACGTGATTGATGAGTACTCCCGGTTCCCTTTTGCTATCCCATGCCCCGATATGACTTCTGCTACGGTAATTAAAGACCTGCACAGCATCTTCACTCTGTTCGATTTCCCCACCTACATCCACAGCAATCGGGAATCCTCTTTTATGAGCGATGAGCTGCGTCAGTTCCTGCTCAGCGAGGGCATTGCCTCGAGCAGGACAACCAGCTACAACCCTTGGGGAAACAGGCAGGTGGAGAGGGAGAACGGGGTGGTCTGGAAGGCCAGTCCATCCGATCGCTCCTCTGCCCCGCGACTAACGAGACCCCTCACGAATGTGTGTTTGCCTTCCCCAGGAAGTCCACCTCCGGGGTCTCGCTCCCAACGTGGCTGACAGTTCCTGGACCTGTCCTCCTTCGGGAGCATGTGCAGACCCATAAGTCAGACCCTTGGTCCAAAAAGTACCCGCAGTACGCCTACATGGTACACCCCGACGGGCGCCAGGACACAGTCTCCCTCTGGGACCTGGCACCCGCTGGATCCCCATCCACGACCCCCGACCTGACACCGCCCCGCCCCCCTCTCCCCCGGTTGCCTCATTCACCCCTGCACCACTCACCCTCCCTCCAGCGAACCTCACCGCAGCCCCCACCCCAGCAGGGTCCGTCCTCCCACTGGATCCATTCAGGGGTGACTAAGACGAGGACAACACGCTCCCGGAGTCGCAGGTGACCAAGTCACCGCCCACATCACCACCAGGACTGAGGCGATCGCAGAGGAGGGTCAAGGCCCCCAACAGACTTAACTTGTAATATTTTCCACCACCCCCACTGGACTCTTTTTTTAACAGGGAGTGAATGCGGTAGTCACCACTAGTAGTATATTGCGTGTATTATATCACTGTCCGTATAGTAGAGGTACATGGGTAAATCCCTGCCTGCTGGCTCCGCCCAGTAGGCGGTGTATAAATGTGTGTGCTCACCGGTGCTGCAGCCATTCTGGTTCCAGCTACAGGAGGCACAACATCTTTGCTCAATAAAGCCTCAATTGTTCCACTATTCTCGTCTTTGTGGTAATTGATAGTGCATCAATAATGTAACTTGTGGACTCTAGTTTATCCTCACGATAATTTGTGACCTCGACTGAATTGTAATATAAGACCACCGGAAAGAAAATGAGCTGCCACAAAATCAAATTTCGAGGTTGGAAGCTGTGGATCACCAAAATTAAAGGCTTTCAAATTAATGTACCTTGGAAGCCCCCCTCTAACCACCGACCTCTACCATCGTTTGAAGGCAAATATTTTTTCAGCCAGAGGGTGGTGAACCTGTGGAACTCTTTGCCGCAGAAGGCTGTGGAGGCCAAATCACTGAGCGTCTTTAAGACAGAGATAGATAAGTTTTTGATTAATAAGGGGATCAGGGGTTTTGGGGAGAAGGCAGGAGAATGGGGATGAGGAAAATATCAGCCATGATTGAATGGTGGAGTAGACCCGATGTGCCGAGTGGCCTAATTCTGCTCCTATGTCTTAAGGTCTTAAGGTCTAAAGGAACATAGGTCCAAAACCTAGATTCTGCTGAACGAGCTAATGTTCATTTTGGATCCATTCTCTGTCTTATAATTTACTTTAGTGCCCTGATTCAGAAGGGTTAAAAGAAAAACCAGCCAATTTGCACGGCGAGCCAGTCCTGGAACAGAAATTGTATAAATACGTGGTGGAGGAAATGATAGAGATGATATTAGCTTTCCAATTTTGGGACTGGTCAGGTGGAACAAATTGATCTCTGTGTCGGTCTGGCACGTTTTGATGTTGTTAACTTACATTTTGCCTTTACGTAGACCCTGAGTAAAGGCACAATTGGACTTGGTTATGTTTGCATTCATGGTCAATTAGCCTATCAGCATTCGACACCTGAACTCACATATGATGACTAGCCATTTGTGGAAACGAGCAGAGAGCAACCCGAGCCTTGGAACCTTCCCCCCAACAAGAGTCAATGCCTCAGGAAAGCAGGAAGAGAGAATTTATTTCTTTAAATAACTAATTGCAAAGTAGTTTAGTGCATTAGACCTCAACCTGGAACCTCCACACAGATGTTTCCTGCCTGAATAACACAGCATTAGTTTACATTGGAAACTTTGAACACTGCTTCAAAGAACGGGGCAGAGATCAGGGGCGAAATCTTCTACTTCCACTGGAAATGAGCTGGGAGGCAGGAAGGGCATTTACTTAGGCAGGGTGGTGGTGTACTTGAAGTCCATTGCCTTCCAGCCTCCACCAGGATTAAGTTCTGACGCGAAGGCCCTTGGCTGACCTTCCTGCCTCGACATCAATGGAGGCCGTTAATTTGCCAACTAATGACTACTTAAGGGCCTCGCCACTGTGATTAACCCAGCTGCACGGAGGCATGTCGCCATGCGGGGTGCATCACAAGTGAACCTGCGTGGGCCCTTTGTCACCTCAGTCCAAAGATGTGCGGGTTAGGTGGATTGGCCATGCTAAATTGCCCTTAGTGTCCAAAAAGGTTAAGTGGGGTTAGGGGAATAGGGTGGAGGTGTGGGCGTGGGTAGGGTGCTCTTTCCATGGGCTGGTGCAGACTCGATGGGCTGAATGGCCTCCTTCAGCACTGAAAATTCTATGATTCTATGATTCTCATAGGATGTAGGGTCCCTTGATCCAAGGCAATCAACGGCTTGACCGATGGTCTGGATGTCAGGAAGGGGGAGGGGCAGGGTCTGCTGTAGACAGGTTGGCTGGCTGGGACTCACCGTGGAGGGGAGCTGACATCTCTCATTTCTGATGCTGGATGCCTTAATGAGGGACCTCTGGGAGCTTGCAAGGAATCCCACACAGCCTTGCGTGTTGTGCTTCCCTCATGGCAAGCCCACTGCTCCTTCCAGGTTTAGTACCAATGGTGGCAGGACTAGGCCCTGAAGTGGGAAGGCCATGAGTTTACTTGGGGTGGGGGCAGGAGGGTGAGGTGTTGCAATGTACCACCCTCCTACCAGATCAAATGTAGCCCTCCACCTAACGTGCCAAGGGTTGAGGACTGAAGATTCTGGTCATTAACTCCATTTCTCACTTCCCAGATACTGCCTGATCTGATCCCAATTTCTGGCATTTTCAGTTTTCATTTCAGATTTACAGCACCTGCAGTGTTTTGTTTTGTGTCGCCAACGATGGTGCCAGGAAATCCCTTTAGTTGACACACTTGGCTGTTAATTGACCCATCAGCGTTGATCAGGGTTGACGCCAGGCTGAAGATTACAAGGTTCTTTTTGCACTGGTTCTGTGAAAACACACCCATACACCATGCTTCCCATGTTACTGAGCATCAGGAAACAAGCACCTCCCACCAGCTATGTCTTCCAATGACAAGTCTCCTGTAATGAATGGATTTAATCAGGTCCAACCCTCATGAAGTGAGGCACTTAATCTGCACAAATGGGATTCCATTTTTTTTCTTTCCAAACTTCACAGAAAGCAAAGAATATGGTAACATATGGGAGTGATTTGCAAACATTTTCGAGTGATCCAGAATTTGTAGGAAAGAAAGCACCAGTGCCAGCAACTCATGGCGAGGATGAGATGCCCTGTGAATCGCAAATCATTAGCTTCCCCAAAATTGGCACCTCGCCCGTAACTGTCTTGTGATGTTCATAAAGTTGTTTTGCACATTAATGGTCCATTAAACTTGCCACCAAAGGTTACGTCTGGTAAGCAATAGTTTTAAGTAACCTTTTAACAATGTGATCATCGTTAATGACCGCCATTCATAGCCATGATCGTATCGATAGGCCATGTGGTCTACTCCTGTTTCAAATTCCTGTCTTCTTCTTCGAGTACCCATGGCAGGAAGTGAGAACGGGAGCAGAGAACGGTTACAGCACAGAAGGAGGCCATTCAGCCTGTTGTGCTAGTGCTAGTGTTCTACAAGAGCAACTCACCTAGTCACCATCCTCCATCGTTGACTCATGGACCTGCAAATTCTTTTTTCTCATTTAAAAATGTGGAACTTTATTACATAGAAACATACATAGAAAATAGAAGCAGGAGGAGGCCCTTCGGCCCTTCGAGCCTGCTCCGCCATTCATTGTGATCATCAAATTCAATACTCTGATCCCGCCTTCCCCCCCATGTCCCTTGAACGCCTTTAGTCCCAAGAACTATATCTAATTCCTTCTTGAAAGTTATTCTTTTTTTCCCATAAATTCAGAGTACCCAATTCATTTTTTCTAATTAAGGGGCAATTTAGCGTGTCCAATCCACCCAACCTGCACATTTTTGGGTTGTGGGGGTGAAACCCACACAAACATGGGGCGAATGTGCAAACTCCCCACGGACAGTGACCCAGAGACGGGATCGAACCTGGGACCTCGGCGCCGTGAAGCAGCAGTGCTAACCACTGTGCCACCGTGCTGCCCCAAAATGTATCCTTTTAAACTTGTGAATTGTTGTTGAAGGTTTTAAGGTGTCAAATTTAAGTGCTTGCAAATTTTCCTTACTTTCCTTTTTTGTTTCTCCCTCTCTCTACATCTAACTTCTCTTTTCTCTCACCTATTATCTCTTTCTGATCCTGATTTGACAATGAATACACCCTCTCTAATTTATCCTCCTTCTCAGTCCTGCTTCTGTTTATTTTTCAGTCCTTAAATCTATTGGTTAAAAGATCGACTCCCCGTCTCATTTTACTTCAAGGTCCAAGATAACTGTTGTCCGCGCTGCACTGTTATCTGCTCAAAATTACAGCAATTCAGTGGGCAGTTTTTGAAAATTCTTCCACGGTATGTGGGCCGCATTGGCTAGGCCCGTATTTGTTGCCTATCGCTCATTGCCCTTGAGAAGGTGGTAGTGTTCCACTTCCTTGAATCGCTGCCAGGACCATCACAGTGTTGTTGGGAAGGAAGTTTCTAAACTTTGATCAAGTGGCCAAACGAAAAGCTAAACAGGCAAGAACAAGAGTAACCAACGAAGCACGGCATGAGATGGCCCACTCCACTGGATTATTATCTCACACCGGTGGGACAGTGTGGCTCCTCCACAGTTATAAAGGCAGCATGGTGGCACAGTGGTCAGCACTGCTGCCTCACAGCACCATGGACCCGGGTTCAATTCCAGCCTTGGGTGACAATCTGTGCGGAGTTTGCACGTTCTCCCCGTGTCTGCGTGGGTTTCCGCCGGGTGCTCCGGTTTCCCCCCACAGTCAAGAGATGTGCGGGTTAGGTGGATTGGCCATGGCCAATGCGCGCGGTTAAGGGGATAGGGCGAGGGAGCGGGTCTCGGTAGAATGCTCCTTCGGAAGGTCAGTGTAGATGTGATGGTCCGAATGACACTATAGGGATTTGTTGGATCTCTGTGTCTATTCATATACCAGTAACGCCGTAACACATACTAAATAACAGAGGTTCAAGACTGGCTTCTTGGGTTAAAGGCAATTTGCCACCTTTATTTTGTCAGCTTCTAGTGTCTATTGGTAAGTTTAAATTTTCACACAAGTACAGAATTTAGGACGTTCTGACTAGCCCTGCAGCAAGCGTATCAGAATGACTGTCTTTCACAAATACAGATTGTTGAACTCAAAATACAATGACAGCTCGTAGTAATTTCTTCAAGTCAAGATACACAGTGCAAAAGCACTGCACAGTTTAAAATAGAATAAAATAGCGATTTGCAAAGCAAGAGGAGAGAACAGATTTTAGAGAATAGGTTGAATTGATTCTAGAATGACTTTCTCCTCCCGATACCTAAACTTTTAAGAAGATTACTATCTATAAAGTCTCACCCTTTCTACAGCAGTGATTGGTTTTAACTATTCTATAATTCTTTTAATTCGACTAAAGTGTCTGTCTGTTAAATTAACAAATGAAACATTTCAGTAAATTTCCACTCGATGAAAAGCTTACTCAGCAAAAATTCTTTCCATGGGGTGATTCTGTGGTTACCATGGATGTGGAACTGGATCTTAGCCCATCTCTCAACACAAAGAGTCTTTCTGTCAGTTCGACCTTGCAAACGTTTGCAGTTTTCTCAGCAGATCTTTTCACAAGCTCTCAGCATTTTCTGCTGTCCTGGTTAATATATGACTTTTAATAGCATAATGACACCAAATCATTTCTTCCTTTAAACTTATTACCTATAAGAAAAGTAGATTTCTATCAGGCTTCTATGAAATAATCAATCACCTTCAACACTCCCCCATCCCCCCTCAACCTTCACATGCCACCCACTCTCAGTAACTAACTCTGTTACCCCACTCCAGGGATTTACTTGGGAGACACTGCCCTATAATAGCAGTTGTTCCCCCATTGATGTCTTGGCTCAGCTGTGTTGCCTATGGAGACCTGATGATGAGGCCTTGAGCGCAATTTCCATCAACCTTCAGGCCGCACTCTGTTTGACCATGTGCTCATCGAACAGCACTGCGTTTGGGCCCGAGAAGCAGGACCAGACTAATTGCTAGACCTTTGAGTTCAAAACTGCATCAACATGTCGCGGCAGTTTTGAGAAATTTCTTGGCATCAAACCTCAAGCTGACATAGGAGAGATCTCAGCCTCACTGTAATTATCCCGCACAGCTTTTGTCTTTATTTATTTTACAGGCCCCAGGAAGAATTTGAAGTCACAGTTCTCCAGTCAAATCAAATATTCAGTACTCCCGTAGTCAGTTGCTAGACTAGAAGCTCGAAATGATCATAATAAATCACTGTTGCGGCATCTTTGTGGAATTGGATGGCGCTGCTGAATAAATCTTTTTTTTCAATTATCCCACTCCAGACACCAGACTGTTATCAAGATATAAGGTTCACAAACCTGTACCTCGAACTACATACATTGTTTCAGGGCGAGAACAATGTCAAACTAATTGGGAGGTCAGTGCCAACAACTTCCATTTATACCGTACAGTAACATCCTAAAGTGAATCACAAATAGATGGGAGGATAATGGACACCAAGTCAAAAAATGACCTATTAGGACGAGTGACTGAAAGGTAGGTTGAAGAAACAGACCTGAAAAGCTTTTTAAAAGGTGCACAGAAAGGTGGTGTGGGGTTGGGGTGGTGGGTGGGTGGTGGAAGGGGGGACCAGGGGTTGAGTCTCCAAAGTGGGGCTGAAGTGATTAAACTTTGGGTAAAAGGTAAATGGGCATGCTCAAAAAGAGTTTGAGCAAAGGTCATTTGGCCAGGGACTGGAGGAAACAGGGAGACTGTGGAGATAAGGGTGGTGCAAAGCCGGCAATGGTTTCATAGATGGGGACAAGAATTTGCCGAACGAGCATTTTATACAGCTCCATCATATCCTCCCTCCTCTTATATGGGGCTGGTTTAGCACAGGGCTAAATAGCTGGCTTTTAAAGCAGACCAAGCAGGCCAAGCAGCGCGGGTTCAATTCCCGTACCAGCCTCCCCGAACAGGCGACTAGGGGCGACTAGGGGCTTTTCACAGTAACTTCATTTGAAGCCTACTTGTGACAATAAGCAATTTTTTTTTTCATATGCAATGCCTTGCTTAATAAAGGCAAGAATCCCACTGGCCTTCTTAACCACCTGATCTACCTTATCGTATCTTCAGAGATCTACGAACCTGCACATCAAGGTCCCGTTGGTCCTCCATACTTCCCAGGGTCCGATCATTCAATTGGCAACATTTTACAGTCTTGCCTGTGACCGAAGGTCACCGCACTTTAGGCTAGCATGCCACCCCCCTCCACAATCGGTTCCGCCACAGTGGGGCAGAAAAATCCCAGCCAAAGGCTTAACAAAGGGTTTGGACTCAATAGTGGTGAGGTGGGCAATATTGCAGAGGTGAAAGCATAAGATCATGACACGGGGGCACAATGGTTAGCACTGCTGCCTCACAGCACCAAGGACCCGGGTTCAATTCCGACCTTGGGTGACTGTCTGGAGTTTGCACTTTCTCCCCGTGTCTGCGGTGTCGTGTTGGGTGTTCTGATACACAAACGAACCAACACGGTTGTAGATGGTACAACTCTGTTTTATTATTCTGTATAATAACAACTGTTAACTTCTGGCTGTTGTTCGTACTTCACCAGTTAACCTGTGGACCCAGCCCTATCACTATCTTAGTGAGGCACTCAGCACATGTCTGAGTGGCATGCTGTGAGCTCTATGCTCTGAGCTATTTCCTGGTAGAATGAGCGGGAACTGTGGTGTTCCCTGTTTTATGTTGCGTGTGCTCTCACTGGTGATTGGCTGTGATGTTGTGTGTGTGTTGATTGGTCCGTCTACCTGTCCATCAGTGTGTGTGTGTGATTGCACCATGATATGTTAATATGGATATCATGACATGCGGGGTTTCCTCTGGCTGCTCCGGTTTCCTTCCACAAGTCCAAAGATGTGCGATAATCCATCTGATGTCAGCCTAGAAGCTGACTTACCTCTGCCTGTGCCGGATCGTACAGCCACCCGGCATCTCCCGGCCTCGCCGTGGAGGCCCCAGCCGCTCACCGTTCAGTACTGGTCCCCACAGGCGGAATGGTACCTCGGGGGGTCCCCCAGGCGATCGGAGGTCCGGGTGGGCAGCCTTCGGGCACATTGGCCCTGCCAGCCTGTCGCCCTGGCAATGCCACCTGGTGCCATCCTGTCACTGCCAGGGTGTCCATGTGGCAATGCCAGGTGGGCAGGGGCATTACCAGGGTGTCAAGCTGGCATTGTGCCTGAACTGATGATAAGGCCCGGAAATGCCCTGCTCGTATGTGGTGGGTGAGGGGGGCTTGAGAACCCCCTGACACATGGGATGGGGGGGTGCAGGGGTTGCGCCGGGGGGGGGGGGGGTGCGGTGGTCTTGTGATTTGAGTACCATTTAAAGGAGAGTCCAGACTCCTTCCTGCGCTGAGGAGCTCCGCTCGCCGTAGTGCTAATAAATAGCAGTGTCGTTCCTGGCACTACAAGCTCCGGGAACGACCCCACTAATCCTACCCAGAACGGTGCTCTGTTTTAGTTTGGTTAGATGATGCCCAAAAACCTTCAGTCAAATTGTACTGATATCTCCCTCTTCAGATTGTCACACATGGGGCGAAATTCTCCAGTATCGGCGCGATGTCCGCCGACCGGCGCCAAAAACGACGCTAATCAGTCCGGCATCGCGCCGCCCCAAAGGTGCAGAATCCTCCGCATCTTGGGGGGCCGTGCCCTAACCTTGAGGGGCTAGGCCCGCGACGGACTGATTTCCGCCCCGCCAGCTGGCGGAAATGGCCTTTGGTGCCCCGCCAGCTGGCGCGGAAATGACATCTCCGGGCGGCGCATGCGCGGGAGCATTAGCGGCCGCTCACGGCATCCCCGCGCATGCGCTGTGGAGGGAGTCTCTTCCGCCTCCGACATGGTGGAGACCGTGGCGAAGACGGAAGGAAAAGAGTGCCCCCACGGCACAGGCCCGCCCGCGGATCGGTGGGCCCCGATCGCGGGCCAGGCCACCGTGGGGACAACCCCCGGGGCCAAATCACCCCGCGCCCCCCCCCCAGGACCCCGGAGCCCGCCCGCGCCGCCTTGTCCCGCCGGTAAGAGAGGTGGTTTAATCCATGCCGGCGGGACAGGCATTCTAGCAGCGGGACTTTGGCCCATCCGGGCCAGAGAATCGCGGGGGGTGGGGGGCCCGCCAACCGGCGCGGCGCGATTCCCGCCCCCGCCGAATCTCCGGTGCCGGAGAATTCGGCAACCGTCGGGGGCGGGATTCACGCCAGCCCCCGGCGATTCTCCGACCCGGCGGGGGGTCGGAGAATCTCGCCCATGGTCCTTTTCCGAGAATGAGAGTGGGATTGAGATTGGGAGAAAGAGTGAGAGTGACGGCTGGAGTGGTGAGAGGGAATGAGAGGGTGCAAGAGGGAGCGAAGTTAGACGGGACAAAGGAGACGGAGAGCAAGTGGAGATGTGGAAGGGAGTGGGGTTGAGACGTGCAGAGAGACAGAGAGGGAGTGGAAGTCGATTTGGGAGAGAGAATGGAATCGATAGTGGGACTGGGAATACGCGCATTGTGGGAATGAGAGTGGGTGGGAGAGTGTCAGTGGGATAGAGACTTGGATTGTGTGTGTATGCGTGTTCCTTCGAGGGAGTGTGAGAATGGGTGTGGTTGTGCAAGAGAGAGTGAGTGAGAGATGGAGTGGGAATGTGAGAGAGTATGGGAGTGAATGTGGTAGATGGCATCATAGAATTTACAGTGCAGAAGGAGGCCATTTGGCCCATCGAGTCTGCACCAGCTTTTGGAAAGAGCACCCTACCCAAGGTCCACACCTCCACCCTATCCCCATAACCCAATAAATGGGAGAGGGTGTGGGCGTGGGTATGGGAATGGTAGATGGAGTGAGAGTGGCAATCGATGTGGCAGAGGGGCTAGGCGACACAAAGGGAATGAACATAGAACATACAGTGCAGAAGGAGGCCATTCGGCCCATCGAGTCTGCACCGACCCAGTTAAGCCCTCACTTCCACCCTATCCCTGTAACCCAATCACCCCTCCTAACATTTTCTTTTGGTCACTAAGGGCAATTTAGCATGGCCAATCCGCCTAACCTGCACGTCTTTGGACTGTGGGAGGAAACCGGAGCACCCAGAGGAAACCCACGCAGACACGGGGAGAACGTGCAGACTCCACACAGACAGTGACTCAGCGGCAATCGAACCTGGGACTCTGGCGCTGAGAAGCCACAGTGCTATCCACTTGTGCTACCATGCTGCCCAATTGGTGTGGGAGAGAGAGTACATGTGGGAATGGGAGTGTGAGGTGCGGGTGGGAGCGGGTGAGGCTGTGGGCACGGAAATGCAAGTACAGAATCATTTATTCAAAGATGAACAATGATCTGAAAATTATTTATCGCCTGGCTTCTATCCAAACATGGAAAAGTTGCTTCAGCTTTTCCTGACTTTTCAGCTCAATTTATTTATTCCATCTGTTAAACCAACCTCAGTAATATATCACTTTCTGACAGAGTGATTTCCTCCAATCATTATGGTCATAAATATGGCAAAATGGTATTCCTGTGTAAATGTTTGCAATATTGTAAATGTGTTCTTGATGACTACAAGTTTCTTAAAAGAAATGTTTATACATCACCTTTCATGATTTGTTTCGAAGAGGCACCATCTCGAGTAACAATTGGTTGAAGGGTCAGAATTGATCCCAGGCTTGTGGTTTGGTCATCATGGTTTTGGTCATCATGGTTCGGGCAGCACGGTAGCACAAGTGATTAGCACTGTGGCTTCACAGCGCCAGGGTCCCAGGTTCGATTCCCCGCTGCGTCACTGTCTGTGCGGAGTTTGCACGTTCTCCCCGTGTCCGCGTGGGTTTCCTCCGGGTGCTCCGGTTTCCTCCCACAGTCCAAAGACGTGCAGGTTAGGTGGATTGGCCATGCTAAATTATCCGTAGTGTCCATAAGGGTTGGGAGGGGTTATTGGGTTGCGGGGATAAGGTGGAAGTGAGGGATTAATGTGGGTTGGTGCAGACTCGATGGGCCGAATGGCCTCCTTCTGCACTGTATGTTCTATTATTCAATTTGCATGAGAAAGATTGAATCAGCCAGTAATCTGAATTCTGCAACACCCCAAAGTGGGAATTCATTGTTAAAGATTCGAAAGCAGATAACCTGAAAGGCAACCCACCTTGAAATGAAGAGTGGATTTTACCGAGTATATAACAGCGGTGGGAGGTCTTGTGGGTAGCGCCTTGCCTCTGAGCCAGGAGCTCTGGGTTTGAGTCCCACCCCAGGACTTGATGGTAAAACTAATTGAGTGTCAACCTGCAAATTCCTTCCAAACACGCCAGTGGGGGAGAGAGAGTAGTCCAGGAGTTAGAGACGGACCGAAATATTGATAGTGTGAGTAAGAGCAGATCATAGTTTATAACAGAATCAAGACTAGTTGCAGATGAGTTAGTTTATATGTTAACAATCGACTGTGTATTATTTAGAAATACGTGTCGAATCCAAATTAGTAGCGTTACTAAATTTATAGCTTTGTTTAAGTTCAAGCTATTTGGTGGTCTTTGGGAACACTACGCCGGCCAAACTGAATTAAGCAACACAAAGGACACCACAACGGTAAGAGCGGGAGAGAGATACTTGAAGCGGAGTGGTGCCCCTCAACCCTCTGGCGACAGATTAGCGACCTGTTCCGGGAATTATTGCGATGGAAACAGACAAAAGTCTGCCTTAGTGCATCACCAGGTGTGGGAAGAAGAAGAAGATAAGATGGATAGCTCTGTCGAGCTAGCACAAGCACAAAGGAACCAATGGCCTCCTCCTGTGATCTGTGATTCCATGATTCTATCTGAAGAAACATTGTCAAACAATAAATAGTCTGCAAATTGACCGACCCTGAATTCTCTTGGAGTCTGGAGAACTGGGTCCAGATTTATTTTTACAGCTCTGTATTTATTAATGAAAGGAGAATATAAATGATGCATACATCGCACAATGAATGCCGGGGCAAAGTACAGAGAATGTGAGAAAGGTCAATTCGTACATGCCAACCTATTTTAAACGCATTTGCACACACATGCAAATCAGCCATATACGTATCCTCTCAACTGAGGATGGACTAGGAACGCACGACAGAAGGGGAGAGGGTGGAGGAAGCATAGAAAAATTGGAAGAGGGACAATTCTTTTCACAGTAACTTCATACTTGTGACAATAAAAGATTATTAAATTATTATTTAATTGGTTTAGCTGCGCTTGGAATTGTTGGTGTTTCTTGCAAATGTGTTGGCTTTCCCACCAGAAGCAGGCTTACACCTTTGAGGGCCATGCGATCTCGCTCACAGCGCCAGGGTCCCAGGTTCGATTCCCCGCTGGGTCACTGTCTGTGCGGAGTCTGCACGTTCTCCCCGTGTCTGTGTGGGTTTCCTCCGGGTGCTCCGGTTTCCTCCCACAGTCCAAAGACGTGCAGGTTAGGTGGATTGGCCATGATAAATGGCCCTTAGTGCCCAAAAAGGTTCGGAGGAGTTATTGGGTTACGGGATGAGGTGGAAATAAGGGCTTAAGTGGGTTGGTGCAGACCCGATGGGCCGAATGGTCTCATTCTGCACTGTATGTTCTATGTTTGTGGGGGCCTCACATCATGCCCCCCCCCCCCCTGGTGACATGGTGGCCCTCAATGATGTCGAGCCCATCCCCAATGACATCAAGCCCCACCCCGAATGACATCAATGCCCTCGAGATCCCAATCCCCCAAGACACGACACCGGCGCTTGCTTGGCCTTCTTCGGATATCCCGACTGTTGCTGTGCCCAATTGGCTCTCACTCAGGTGGCCGGGCCTCGACCCTCGATGACCGTTGGTTCCCTGGCTGCTGCTGGCTATCTGGCATGGTGGTCTCTGTTCTTTTTCGATTGGTTGCCCGCCCTCCTCGGCGCTGACCTGGAGGTCAAGAGTCACCCCACTGCTCTCCTCACCTCGTTGAAGGTGTCAGAGGCTCGCACCTCGATGTCAGGCCAGCCACCTCACTTTTGCCTCAGTACCCGCCAGGCCGAATGCCAGAAACATGGCTGCTGCTTTGCACCTTTACTCAACGAAAGTTCAGAAACAGCACACCAATTCAGAAGATCCGTGTCTGGACTGCTCTAACTCCCCACCACTTCTCTATGCAAACCTCTCCCGCAATAAAGGGGTGTCCACCAATCAGAGCCCAATGTTGTTCCGTATTGCCAGCTGATAGACTCATTAAAATATTTTGAGCCTAAATTTAGAGCGACCAAGACTCTGATTGGTGTTCCCATGGTGCTCCCACCACAACAGTCACTTCTCCGTATGGGCCCCTCCACTGGCCGGAGTCCTGCGCTGCAGCGCTGTGTGCTTCACTGAAAGTCCTCCACTTAGTGTCCTCAGTTAATCTGCTGCTCAAGCCCTGCTCTGTGCTTTAATCATTTCTCGGCTGGACTGTTCCAATGTACTACTGGTTGGCCTTTGACCATTCTACCCTTCATACACTTGAAATCGTCCAAAGCTCTGCTGTCCATGACCTAACTTGTGCCCACTGTTCACCCATTACCCCTGTGCCCACTGACCTACATTGGTTCCCAGATAAGCAGCGACTTGATTTGAAAATTCTCATCCTTGTTTTCGAATCCCTCCCTGGACTCACCCACCCCGATCTCTGTAATCTCCTCCAGCCCCACAATCCTCCGAGGTATTTGTGCATCCTCTGAGCCTCCCCGATTTTCAACGCTCCGCCATTTGGTGGCTGCGCCTTCAAATGCCAACACCCTAACTCCAGATTCACCCCCTCTGCCCAATCACCTCTAGTTCCTTCTTTGAGATGTTAAGTGTTAATGTGTTTTTCATACCGCTCCTCTGAAGTGCTTTGGGATTTTTTACTGTGACAAAGGCACTATATAAATGCAAATAGTTATTGTTTTTGTAACCTTGATTGTTCACGCATTAACCTATTTAAAATAGATGACTTTAATATCATTAGAAGTTATTGTCCACCCACAAATCTATGTTGACTTGCACTGTAATAATTATTATTTGACTTTAGTAGTTTATTATTCATGCAGAGAGTAGGACAATGTTTCAGATCCTTCATCAATATCGACTTTTGTAGCTCCGGCTTGTGTGATCTGGGGCGAAATTCTCCCCCAATGGCGGGATGTCCGCCGACTGGCGCCAAAGCCGGCGCCAATCAGACGGGCATCGCGCCGGCCCAAAGGTGCGGAAGGCTCCGCGACTTTGGCGGCCTAGCCCCAACATTGAGGGGCTAGGCCGACGCCGGAGGGATTTCCGCCCCGCCAGCTGGCGGAAATGGCGTTTGTTTCCCCGCCAGCTGGCGCGGAAATGCGGCGCATGCGCGGGAGCGTCAGCGGCCGCTGTCAGTTTCCCAGCGCATGCGCGGGAGCGTCAGCGGCCGCTGTCAGTTTCCCGCGCATGCGCAGTGGGGAGAGTCTCTTCCACCTCCGCCATGGTGGAGGCCGTAGCGGAGGCGGAAGGGAAAGAGTGCCCCCACGGCACAGGCCCGCCCGCGGATCGGTGGGCCCCGATCGCGGGCCAGGCCACCGTGGGGGCACCCCCCGGGGTCAGATCGCCCCACGCCCCCCCCCCCAGGACCCCGATGCCCGCCCACGCCGCCTGGTCCCGCCGGTAAATACCAGGTTTGATTTACGTCAGCGGGACAGGTAATTCCTGGGCGGGACTTCGGCCCATCCGGGCCGGAGAATCCAGCGGGGGGTCCCGCCAACCAGCGCGGCCGGATTCCCGCCCCCGCCCAATCTCCGGGAGCGGAGACTTCGGCGGGGGCGGAGGCGGGATTCATGGCGGCCAACGGCCATTCTCCGACCCGGCGGGGGGTCGGAGAATGACGCCCCTGGATCTTGTCCTCGCCAGGCATGATCCAGATCGACATATTTAAATGAGCCAGGGTGAGAGGCTGGCAGTGCCAGGGTGCTGAGGTGTGAGATTGGCACTGCCAGGGCTTGGGCCCGGGAAGGGCCTTGCCCATTGGAGTGGGGGTGAGGGGGAGTTCCAGGGGCCTTGAGAAGATTGGAGGGGGAGAGGTTCTAGTGGCGCTGAGAAGATTGGTGGTGGGGGGGTGGGGGGGGGGGGCAGTAAGTGGGGTGGGGGGCATTGGGGCCGCCGTTCAAAATGGCCGCCCATCTGCGAGGAGCCGCTCCTGCTGCTGAGCTCAAATGACAGAAATGTTGATAACCAGATATTACAGATTCAAAGTGATCGGAAAAAGAGCCAGATGTGTTCCCAAGGAAAGATCTTTATTTCAACACCTGGAATTGTTATGGTCTGGAATGCACTTCCTGAAAGGTTGGTGGAAATACATCTAAGAGTAACATTCAAAAGGAAATTGGACAAATACTTGAAAGGAAAATACGTATAGGTCTAATCTATGTGGGAAGTGCAGAGGAGGGGGATTAACTGGATAATTCTACCAAAGATCATAGACACCATGGGCCTAGTGGCCTCTTGCGCAGTATCATTCGATGATTGTGGGGGGGCTGCAATTGTTGCCAAAAGTACTGGGGTGGGACTCTCCATCGGATGCCGGAATCGGGAAACCCGATTGGTTGGAGAATCAGATTTGACGCCAAAATCATGGCGGGCAATGGGTTCACGCCAAATCGCAATTCCCTGGCGCCTCGACAGCAGCTTTCCACTCCGCACGTACAGTAAATGCTTTTGGCATATCATTAGCGGGCCTGCCCCAGTACTCTCCGGGGTCTCCACGATTCTCTGGCTTCACTGAGGGGAATTCCCGACGGCGAGGTTCACTTGTGCTTTTAAAATTGAGAAAGGGGCGACATGGCTGATTGTTGCACCCTCAATTACGACGCTTAGAGTGTAAGCGGTAAAGAAGGCTGGGGGTGGGGTAGGCCCTGTCAGGTCAGGGTTGGGTGATGTTGACGGGGGGGGACAGGCCTTGGGGCCGCGGTGACCCCACCCGTGGGATTGGGACGGTGTCCAGGCATGGAGTTCCATTGCCACGGCCAGCAAGGCAGCCATCTTGCTGCGCACATCGCTGACCGCACACCTTGGCCCCTGGTTCTGCAGAGTGCCACCAGTTGTATGGGTGCCTCAACCCCACCACCCCCACTCTCCAGCCCCCACTCTCCACCCCATCACCGCTGCACCCCACCCTCTGCCGTACCCCTCCCCCCCCCCCCCCCCGCCAACCGGCCACCACCCGTCGGCAGAGCATCACGTGGCCCGCCCAAGAGCAAAGCCCATCGTATGCCACGTCCAGCCCATGCTGGACGTGGCATACCGCTGGCATGGGCAGCTGACAGTAACCTTGGCAGCAGGTATGGGGGCCAGAGCCACAGTGCAGGGATGAGGGGGAGAGAGGGGGTCATGCGGGGGCAGCGGCGCAGTGCCAACCCAGTCCACTGGGTAGCCCGTTGGACCTGGTTGGACGCGGGGGATGCACCATGTTAAACCATTCACCCCTGCAGTAAATGGATATTGGAATACAACCAACAATGGCGGCCTTCCTCCTAGTCGCCGGCTGCACCCTCCACAACATCATGCAGCAGAGGAGGATGCCGGAGAGGGTGAGGATGGGCAGGACATGGGGCCCGAGCCGGCATGGGAGGCCGCACAACGTGTGCGTCAAGGCCGATGTGCATGGCACGCTCTGCTCGCCTCCAGGTTCACCGACTTTGGGGGGGGGAGTGCGGGGGGAACTGGGCAGGGGCACAGACACCGCATCCCCCACATTTCCCGACCGTACCATCTCCCTTCTGCAACCCCCTCCGTGATACAGGGGGTTGCTGGGGAAACAATACTGCTGGGGAAACAGTAAATGACAGTGTTCAACAGTCCAACACATGCAGCCGGGGGGGGTGGGTACCTGGTGGCTTCGGTTGCCAGGGAACCCGGTCATGGCGGCCGGTATGGGTACGGGCCTGGGGGGCAGGGTTACAGGTGTGTGGGACGCAGGTTAGTGCCAGGGGCACAGTGCTGCCTCCTCACCCCGGCCGCCCTGAGGAGGTCGTGCAGTGTCCTCCGGCACTGACGGCCTCTGCCACCTGCGCCCAGGCAAGGTGAACGGCGGCAGCTGGCAACCTCCTTCCCGGACTGGGGTTCAGGGTCGCCCGACTCTCCTCCACGGCATCCAGCAGGGTCTCAAACTCGCCGTCCATAAAACGGATGCCACTCTCCTCACTGCCATCTTGTGGCTGGGATGGTGTGCGTGGGGACTGAAATGTGTATGTACGTCTGCAGCTTCTCAGCCTCCTGAGTGTCAATCGTGAATCTGGTGAAACCCGTATCGTTTCCCATTGGAATCGATTGTGTTCTGCGGGGCGCCGGTGCTAGTCCCTTGGCGGTCGTTGAATCGGTCCAGGTGCGATGGCAATTTTGGTGTCATAGATCTACGAATCCTGCCCCAGCATCAACACCTAGTCTCAGGACAGGGAATCCCGCCACTGACCTTTAACATCAATCACACAACACTCGCGGGAAAAGGGAGGCCACTGAAGGAAATGAGGGTGGACATTCCCAATGAGATCCCTGAATGCTGACAGGGTCCCTGGAGTAGCCGC
Organism: Scyliorhinus torazame; assembly: GCF_047496885.1. Lineage (NCBI taxonomy): Eukaryota > Metazoa > Chordata > Chondrichthyes > Carcharhiniformes > Scyliorhinidae > Scyliorhinus > Scyliorhinus torazame. The sequence goes on from NC_092721.1 coordinate 187,671,585, forward strand.
AGGGAGCTACAGAACTGCATAAAATAAATTAGCCAAAAGAAATGCTGATGTGTGTCCACACAGCAAATTCAAACACCCAACAGCAGACCTCATCGGGCGACCTCAGCCCTCTTTTATTTTATATCATCCCGGATGTATTATCCACCCCAGAACATGGGCGAGATTCTCCGACCCCCCTGCCGGGTCGGAGAATCGCCGGGGGCTGGCGTGAATCCCGCCCCCGCCGGTTGCCGAATTCTCCGGCACCGGAGATACGGCGGGGGCGGGAATCGTGCCGCGCCGGCTGGCGCCCCCCCCCGCGATTCTCTGGCCCGGATGGGCCGAAGTCCCGCTGCTAGAATGCCTGTTCCGCCGGCGTAGATTGAACCACCTCTCTAACCGGCGGGACAAGGCGGCGCGGGCGGGCTCCGGGGTCCTGGGTGGGGGGCGCGGGGCGATCTGGCCCCGGGGGGGTGCCCCCACGGTGGCCTGGCCCGCGATCAGGGCCCACCAATCCGCGGGCGGGCCTGTGCCGTGGGGGCACTCTTTTCCTTCCGCCTTCGCCACGGTCTCCACTATGGCGGAGGCGGAAGCGGAAGAGACTCCCTCCACAGCGCATGCGCGGGGATGCTGTGAGCGGCCGCTAACGCTCCCGCGCATGCGCCGCCCAGAGACGTCATTTCCGCGGCAGCTGGCGGGGCACCAAAGGCCTTTTCCGCCAGCTGGCGCGGCGGAAATTAGTCCGGCGTGGGCCTAGCCCCTTAAATGTTGGGGCTCAGCCCCCCAAGATGCGGAGGATTCCGCACCTTTGGGGCGGCGCGATGCCCGACTGATTTGCGCCGTTTTTGATGCCGGTCGGCGGACATCGCACCGATACCGGAGAATTTTGCCCCATGTCTGTTACGAAACATGCTGCTAACTGTAAAAGTAACGGCCACATAAAATTGGCACCAATTGCTTCCTTAATGGGTTTTATTGACCGCTTAATTATCAGCAAGCATGCTTCAGGCTCCTGCGCAAGCTCGCTGGCTGTAACTTTGCGCTCGAGCCCGAAGCCGTCAGGGCACGTGCCCAATGTCTTCTTGCGTGATTTCACATGCGTGCGGGTCAGGTGTGTGCCCGCTCAATCTACGGACAATCTCTGACCTGGGAGCCCAAGGTAAAAGGAGCCTTCTCCAAACAACAGGCACTCTTTGCAATCTCATCCAGAAGATAGATACCGTTTGAGGCAGGGAATAAAATTCTGATTCCTGTCTCAAAGGTTTGCCTCAGTTGAAAAAAAAAACGCTGAAAAACATACTAACATTAATAATGAATGCCACCACTTGACAATATGTGGCATCCCGCTGGGGATCAAATAAAACAGATGTCCATTTTAAACGTCGGACTTTCCACTTTCAGAATTATCGGCTAGCCCAGTCGGATGGTCCGAGTTCAGAAAAGGTAAGTGTCAGGCTCCACTGCACCCTGTTGGGCATGCCACAGCTGAATGGGCAGTTGGGCAACTTAATAGTTCTGTGTGGAGCAAGGTATACTTATGGATCATGTGGTGTGTGCCAAGTGCACCACACAGAGGTCAGTCTGTGCTGTTCCACTCACCCTGCTGGCAGCCATGCCTTCTGCTATTTAGCTTGATGTGTTGGGTAGGCTGGGTCGAGGTGAACTGCACTTGATGCAGTGTAGCGAGAGACAGACCTCCCACACTTGGTAAGATGCAACACAATTTTATTTAACATCTAAACTGTTATACATGTTCAACTGTGGGTTGACACTATGCTGACTTGATTGGAGACCTGATACTAGCCTAACCAGACTTACTAGCTACCACATGGCGTTTGCACTGGCCAGCTCACTAACTCTGACTGTCTCAGAGGCCGGATCCCGAGAGAGCGGCAAAACTGGTCCCCTCTGTCTTTATAGTGGTCGTGTCCTGTCTGGTGATTGGCTGCTCTGTTCTGTGTGCTTACTGGTCATCCTGTGTGTCAATCACTGCCTGTCTGCACTCCATTGTATACATAGATGTATATTATGACATAGGTCACAGGGTCATAGAGGTCTACAGCACAGAAAGGGCTCTCCGGACCATCGCTTCTGCGCCGGTCAAAAACAACCACCTAATATTCTAATCCTATTTTCCAGCATTTGGTCCATAGCACATCTAAATACTTATTGATTTTAATGAGGGTCTCTGCCCCCATCACCCTTTCAGGCAGCGAGTTCCAGACTCCCACCACCCTCTGGGTGAAAAGGTTTTCCTTCACATCCCCTCTAAACCTCCTGTCCCTTACCTTAAATCTCTGCTCCCTGGTCATTGATCCCTCCACCAAGGGGAGGCATTTCTTCCTGTCCACTCTGTCCATGCCCCTCATAATTTTATACATGTCAGTCATGTCAGTCTCCTCTGCTCCAAGGAAAACAACCCCAAGTCGATCCAATCTCTCTTCATGACTAAAACTCTCCAGCCCAGGGAACACCCTGGTAAACCTCCTCTGCCCCCTTTCCAGTGCGATCACATCCCTCCTATAATGTGGATTCCAGAGCTACACACAGTACTCCAGCTGTGGCCTAACCAACATTTTATCCAGTTCCAGCATAACCTCCCTGCTCTTAAACTCTCTACTTCAGGGGCGTCATTCTCCGACCCCCCGCCGGGTCGGAGAATGGCCGTTGGCCGCCGTGAACCCCGCCCCCGCCCCCGCCGAAGTCTCCGAAGGGAGAAAAGTCGGCGGGGCGTTAATGGCGCCGCTGCCGCGGAGAATGTCACGGGTCTGCGCAAGGCAGCCGATTTTCGGCCTGCCGATATTCTCCCTTCCGGATGGGCCGAAGTCCCGTCGACGTGATGACCGTTCACGTCGACGTCAATCAAACCTCCTTTTCATCGGCGTGACCCGGTGCTCCAGGCTCACGCCGACCAGCGAGGAGGTGAGTGACGGCCTGGGGGGTTGGCTCTGGGCAGGAAATGGCGTGGTCGCAGACTGATTGCATGAGGAGAGGTGTGTCTCGGCTTGTGTGTGTGTGTGTGCGGCGGGGGGGGAGGGGGGGGGGGGTGGTTAGAGTAGGCTGGGCTCCGGGGGAGTGCCGGGAGGGGGTCCGTGCCGGGGTGGAGGTTGGGGGTTGGGGTCCGTGCCGGGGTGGAGGTTGGGGGTTGGGGGGGGGTCCGTGCCGGGGTGGAGGTTGGGGGGGGGGTCCGTGCCGGGGTGGAGGTTGGGGGTTGGGGGGGGGTCCGTGCTGGGGTGGAGGTTGGGGGGGGGTCCGTGCCGGGGTGGAGGTTGGGGGTTGGGGGGGGGTCCGTGCTGGGGTGGAGGTTGGGGAGGGGGTCCGTGCCGGGGTGGAGGTTGGGGAGGGGGTCCGTGCCGAGGTGGAGGTTGGGGAGGGGGTCCGTGCCGGGGTGGAGGTTGGGGGTGGGGTCCGTGCCGGGGTGGAGGTTGGGGGGGGGGTCCGTGCCGGGGTGGAGGTTGGGGGGGGGTCCGTGCCAGGGTGGAGGTTGGGGGGGGGGGTGTCCGTGCCGGGGTGGAGGTTGGGGGTTGGGGAGGGGGTCCGTGCCGGGGTGGAGGTTGGGGAGGGGATCCGTGCCGGGGTGGAGGTTGGGGAGGGGGTCCGTGCCGGGGTGGAGGTTGGGGGTTGGGGGGGGGTCCGTGCCGGGGTGGGTGATGGGAGGGCAAATGAGTTGGTCCACCTGGCCAGGTGCCAGCCTCCAACAGTTGGACCCATGCGGTCCATGCCACCTGGCTGGGGGGAGGAGGGGATATGGGCAATGATGACATGTCGTCGTTCCCCTCCCCCCCACCAGGCCGTCATGTTTTCAGACCATCCAGCGATGTTGGCCGCCATGGTGGCAGCCGCTCATGTCTATGTTGCCCTGGATGAGGAGGAGGAGGAGGAGGAGGAGGAGGAGCGTGCCAGAGAGGCGGCGCATGCTGCCGCAGAGGGGCAGGCGGAAGCCGCCCAGGCTGGAGGGACACCTGACCGACAGGACGAGGAGGGGGAGGAGGACGTCGCGGCCCCACGACAACGGAGGCACCCGAGGGCGCCCCGTGTGTACCGGCCCCGGCAGTCATACCAGGACCTCACGGACCGGGAATGCAGGAGGAGACTCCGGATGAGCCGGGAAACCGTGGCACACATCTGCCACCTGCTGGCACACCTGTCACCGCGTGGCACTGGCGGGGGACACCCTCTCCCCGTGTCCGTCAAGGTTACGGTGGCCCTGAACATTTATGCAACGGGGTCATTCCAGGCACCGAGTGGGGACCTGTCCGGCATATCGCAGACATCGGTGCATCGGTGCATCCGGGCAGTGACAGATGCCCTTTATGCCATGGCGCACCGCTACATCTGCTTCCCCGTGGACCGGGCCAGCCAAGATGCCCGGGTCGTGGGCTTCACTGCCGTTGCCGGGTTCCCCATGGTCCAGGGCGCGATCGATGGGATCCACGTCGCCGTGCGGCCACCTGCAGAGAACAGGGCCGTGTTCACTAATAGGAAGGGGACCTATTCAATGAACGTACAGGTGGTCTGCGACCACCGCATGATGATCCTGCACGTCTGCGCCCGTCACCCAGGCAGTGTACACGACTCATTTGTGTTGTCGCGGTCATCCATCCCCGGCATGTACGAGGGACGCCATCCCCGGCTGAGGGGCTGGTTGCTGGGCGACAGGGGCTACCCATTGCGATCGTGGCTGATGACGCCTATACGGAGGCCACGCAATGAGGCGGAGAACCGCTACAATGATGCCCATGTAGCGACAAGGGGAGCGATCGAGAGGTGCTTTGGCGTGCTGAAGATGCGTTTCAGGTGCCTGGACCTCTCTGGGGGCGCCCTCCAGTATCGGTCAGATAGGGTCGTCCGCATCATTGTGGTGTGCTGCGTCCTGCACAACATAGCCCAGCAGAGGGGCGATGTGCCGCAGGCAGAGGAGGGCGGAGTGGAGGAGCAGCAGGAAGAGGCCCAGTCCTCCCCAGATGAGGGGGATGGGGGCAATGGTCAGGGCAGACGGGGTAGACACAGGCGGGTGGCTGTCCACCGTTACCGGCTGGCCCAGCGGGCACGGGACAGACTGATAGACGCCCGCTTCACTGACTAGATGGGCGTGGGAATCGGATAGTATGGCCACAGACCGCACACCATGACAACAGCCGACCACCCACACCCTCCACCCATCCACCCACCCAGCACCCTCACCCCCCTCCCCAACCCCACACACCCCACCCGCATGCACACCACCCCCCCACCCCCAATTGCCGATCCACCGGCGGCACAACGGGCCGGGCTCACCCAGTTGCGGGTGGACGCGTGTCTATCGCAGGCCATGGAGAATGATGACAACCCGCCTCCGATGAGCTCCTGGCTCTACATCGTTGGACTATGTCTGACCCATGGCCACAGTACCACCATCCACCCGGACCATCCCTGCATGCGGCTGTGACACTGCAGCGCACGGTCCCGTCCTCTGCCCGGGGGATGTTGATGGTGGCCCAGGGGGAAGGGGGCAGACTCAGCTGGGGCTGAGGTAAGACCACCCCTCACACACACACTTGCGCTCAACGTACATGACACCCCTGCACACTTTGGACAGAGCACAAAGGCAGCTTCGGTAGGTGTAACATTGACTTTAATAACCAAAGGAGTTCATGCACGTGCCCTAGCCCCTAAAACTCATCTGTGCCCTGCACCCGTGCCAACTTACTCAGTGTCTAATTGTTTGGCCTTACGGGCCCTTTGACTACGTCTACGTGGTTCCCCAGACGGTACAGCAGAACTGGAGGTGGACTCCTGTGATTCCTGCCCTCTGACACTGGATCCCTTTGGCGGCCGTTTCCTGGGGCGTCCTGGCCTAGATGGGCCAGGCTGCGACCCGGGCGACTGGGATGGCGAGCTGCCAGCCTGTCCTGCCCGTTGCCCACCCGATGCACCTGGGACGGAAGGGGGGGAGTCCGAGGTGTCGCGGTGTACCGGGACCCCCCTACAGAGGGAGCCGGGATGGACCACACCACCTCCTCCTCCCTCGGGGTGCCCGATGGCCCCCAGGCCTCTACATGGGTGGGGGATGCGAACGGACTGGCCATCCGACGCGCCCCCGACATCTGGCCCTGCCAGTCCTGGAGGCCCGTGCTGGTATCGACAGGGGTCTGCAGGTTTGCAGCCATGGAGCCCAGGGGGTTGTCGAACCCTGTCTGCGACAGTGCGACGCCAGCTCGCACATGGCCACTGGCGCCGATGCCCTCAGCGATGGCCTGCTGAGACTGGGCCATGGCCTGCAGAGACTGGGCCATGGCCTGCAGAGACTGGGCTATGGCCTGCTGAGACTGGGCCATGGCCTGCAGAGACTGGGCTATGGCCTGCTGAGACTGGGCCATGGCCTGCTGAGACTGGGCCATGGCCTGCTGAGACTGGGCTATGGCGTTGAGCGCCTCTGCCATCTGGTGCTGGCACTGGCTCATGGCCTCCTGTGAGAGGGCAGCCATTTCCTGGGCCACAGACGCCGCCTGCACGGAAGGCCCCAGGCCTCGCAAACCGTTCCCCATGTCTGACACCGTCGCACCCATTGCCTCCACCGCGGACGCCACCCGTGCGGTGTCAGCCTGGGTGGCACGCATGACCGGGACCACTCCCAGCTCCTGGACGCGGGTGGACTCCTCCACCTGCGACCGCAGCCGCCGCAAGCCACCCGTCACCCTATTCGCTCGTCTCCGTGTCGGTGGTTGCATCGGATCTATGTGTGGGTGTGGTAACTGCAGGAACCCGGGATCCATCTGGGCGGCAGATGTTCGCTTGGCCTGGGCTGCCCTCCGACCGCCCGGTCCCTCTGCTGCTCCTACCTCCACCTGCTGTACCGGGACGGCTGTGTTGTGCGCACCAGTGAGTGTACCAGACGCCTCATCACTAAAGTGCCCAACCGTGGTGAGTGTTTCTGCGATGGTGGAGGGTGTTGGTGACAGCAGTGGCGTTGTGTCGTGCTCTTCGTCCCACTCTGAGTCCATGGCACTTTGGGGTGGGGGTTCGTCTCCACCCATCCACTCTGAGTCACTGTCCGGTATTTCGTCTTCCCGGGTAGGGGTGTCCTGGGTAGTGCTGTCCCGGGTAGTGCTGTCCCGGGTAGTGCTGTCCCGGGTAGTGGTGTCCCGGGTAGGGGTGTCCTGGGTAGTGCTGTCCCGGGTAGTGGTGTCCCGGGTAGGGGTGTCCTGGGTAGTGGTGTCCCGGGTAGGGGTGTCCTGGATAGTGGTGTCCTGGGTAGTTGTGTCCTGGCTCGGATGTGACGGGGGCCTGTGGCTGCCCCCCTCATCGCTGGGTGGTCGCTCCCGCACGTGACGGGGGTGTCGTCTCCCTGTTGCTCCAGGTCTCTCCGTCTCCCGTGGTGTGCGAGGGGCATCCTGCGGGCGTCGCATGCTGGAGGGTCCGGGTCTCTCCGTCTCCTGTGGTCTCCAAGGGGCATCCTGCGGGCGTCGCATGCTGGAGGGTGCGGGTCTCTCCGTCTCCCGTGGTCTCCGAGGGGCATCCTGCGGGCGTCGCATGCTGGAGGGTGCGGGTCTCTCCGTCTCCCGTGGTCTCCGAGGGGCATCCTGCGGGCGTCGCATGCTGGAGGATGCGGGTCTCTCCGTCTCCTGTGGTCTCCGAGGGGCATCCTGCGGGCGGTCTGCATCTGCGGGGATGGGTGCCTGGACGTTTGGTCCTGCGATACACAATGAAGCATGCATGGTTCGACATCAGGCAGTGATCAGGTGATACGGGGGAGGGGGATATAGGGGAGGGGGGATATGGGGACGGGCTGTTGGTGGCTCACTTGCTCGTGGGGCCCCGACCTCTGCATCAGCAACCTCCCGGTCCTCAGGTCCGCCAGCCAGTTCCAGGGCCCTTTCCTCGTGTACGGTCAGTGGCCTCTCATCAGCGGGCCCTCCTCCAGTCCTCACATGCTCCCTATTGTTGTGTGCGCGCTTCTCCTGGGGGGGGGGGGGGGGGGGGGTGGTGGCAGGGGTAAAAGGCAACAGTGTTAGGCAGGTATATGAATGCACGCCATCGGTTGCGCGTGCATTGCAGAGGTTAAGGTTAGGGCTGGATTCACTTGGGGATATGGGGGAGGGGGGGATATGGGTGATATGGGGGAGGGGGGATATGGGGGATATGGGGGAGGGGGGATATGGGGAGGGGGGAATATGTGGGATATGGGGGAGGGGGGGATATGGGGGAGGGGGGGATATGGGGGATATGGGGAGGGGGGGATATGGGGAGGGGGAATATGGGGGATATGGGGGAGGGGGGGATATGGGGGATATGGGGGAGGGGCGATATGGGGGAGGGGGGGATATGGGGGAGGGGGGATATGGGGGATATGGGGGAGGGGGGATATGGGGGAGGGGGGATATGGGGGAGGGGGGATATGGGGGAGGGGGGGATATGGGGAGGGGGATTTGGGGGAGGGGGGATATGGGGGATATGGGGGAGGCTCACCCTGCCTGCTCTGACAAGGTCGTTCACCTTCTTGTGGCACTGGGTGCCTGTCCGTGGTGTTAGGGCCACAGCGGTGACGACCTCTGCCACCTCCCTCCACAGACGCCGGCTGTGGCGTGGGACAACTCTGCGGCCGTGCCCGGGATACAGGGCGTCCCTCCTCTGCTCCACCGCGTCCAGGAGCGCCTCCACATCGCGTGACTCGAACCTCGGGGCTGAGCGACGGCCAGCCATCAAGTCGGGTGTTGCGGTCGGCTGTTCCGGTCGGGTGGGGGGAGCTGCGCGGCCTTATGAGCCGTCACGCCGTGCAGCGCGTATGACGCTGCACGGCGTGAACCACTGCGCAAGCGCGGATCCCGTTACGTCGCTGCTAGCCCATTTCGGGCCGCAGACTATCGGCCCATTTTTATGACGTGACGCAAGTGGGATTTGCGCCGTTTTTTGCGCCGATCGGCGGACTTTCCGCCGATAATGGAGAATTTCGCCCCAGGTCTTAAGATCCGAAATCCCCTCCCAAACCTCTTCACCTCTCCGCTTGTGTCTTCCCTCTTAAAACAGTGATCAAAACCTACCTCATGGATCAAGCTTTTGACGACCTATCTCTAACGTCTCCTTCTTTGGACTCGGTGCTCGGTGCCAATCATTAATTGATCAAGGTTCGGTGAAGTGCTTTGCAGGGGCGGTCTAATTGATCAAATTCTGACAGGGCTGGATGGACTGGATGCAGGAATGTAGCTTCCACTGGCTGGGCGGGTGTCTAGAACAAAGGGGTCACAGTCTCAGGATACAGGGTAGGCCATTTAGGACTGAGATCAGGAGGAATTTCTTCACTCAGAGGGCGGTGAACCTGTGCAATTCCCTACCACAGAAGGCTGTGGAGGCCAAGTCACTCAATATACTTAAGGAGGAGACAGATCTCTCGACTCAAGGTGTATGAGGAGAGGGCTGGAGTATGGCTTTGAGATACAGAACAAGCCACAATCATGTTGACGGGTGGAATAGATTTGAGGAGCCGAATAACCTATTCCTGGTCCTATTTTCTGGGCAGGACTTTCCACGTAACCTGCTGAGTGTTTCGCAGTGTCAGAGGCAGCCTGCCATTGGCCAATGGCCGTTGTGGAGGCAGTGGCATAATGGTATTGTCGCTGGACTAGTAATCCAGTCGACCAAGGGTAATGCTCTTGGGTCATGGATTCGAATCCCACCAGGGTAGATGGTGGTATTTGAATTCAATAGAAAAAAATCTGGAACTAAAAGTCTAATGATGGCCATGAAACCATTGTCAATTGTTGTAAGAACCCATCTGTTTCACTGGGGGCTGGTTTAGCACAGGGCTAAATCGCTGGCTTTGAAAGCAGACCAAGGCAGGCCACAGCACGGTTCAATTCCCGTACCAGCCTCCCCGAACAGGCGCTGGAATGTGGCGACTAGGGGCTTTTCACAGTAACTCATTTGAAGCCTACTTGTGACAATAAGCGATTTTCATTTTTTTTCATCAATGTCCTTTAGGGAAGGAAATCTGCCACCTTTACCTGGTCTGGCCTACATGTGACTCCAGCCCTACAGCAATGTGGTTGACTCTTAAATGCCCTCAGGGATGGGCAACAAACGCTGGCCCGGCCAGCGACGCCCACATCCCGTCAACAAATAAAGAAAAAAAAATGGAAGGGTCTTCCCACCGCCACTGTCAATGGGGTTGCCTGTTGAATGCGCCCCTCAACCCCAGAATACCGATGGTGGGGGTGCGTCGTTGGCTGACTGAACGATCCCGCCAGTGTGACCGTCCGGGAAAATTCCCGCATTTATGTTCCTACTGGGTGGGATTTTCATGCCCTGTTGCGGCGAGCCAGCCAGAGGTCCATTGACTTCAGCTGGACCAGAACATTCCGCTGGTGGGCGGGGCCATAAAATGCCAGCCGATGTTTCTGCCGGCTCGGAGGCTGAAGCCCCAGGTTCAAGTCCCACTCCCGGACATGTTAGCCACAGAAGAAGTATTTGTGATACATTTCCTTGGGCGGGATTCTCTCAGCCCATGCCGGGCGCGAATCCCGCGCCGCCGCCCCGACAACCGGTCCGCCGATTCTCCGCCCGGGATGGGCCGAGTGGGCGCAAAGAAAGTCCGAATCCCGCCGGCGCCGTCCACGTGTGGTCTTACCCGGCGGGTCGGTCGCAGCGCGCATGCCAATTTGAGGCCGGTATCGGCAGCTGGAGCAGCGTGGGTTGCTCCAGTGCCGTGCTGGCCTCCTGTCGGACTTGGAATAGCTGCTCCTGGGGGCCTGTTGACACCGTCGTATAATGCGAGGCCGTTTACGACGGCGCCAAAACTTAGCCTCAGGATCAGAGAATCCCGCCCCCTATTTTTATAATCTTAAAAATCCACATACATAATTATTTGCTAACGTTTGTATAAATTGGGGGATGTGTGTTGATCAAAGTGGCAATGCTCCATCCATCCCCTACTCTTAAGGATTATTTACTAATGAGTGTACAAAATCTAACTCTAATTTTCATCAACAGATCATGTCATTTTCATTGTATATATCAAATCCCGGAAGTAATACAATGCTTTAGCTCTAGAAAGATGAAATTTATCACCCAACCACCTCTCCACCATAGCCCCGAAGCTCACCATCTTGTCAGTCATCAGACCTGCACATGCTCTAAGTGGTGCAAATGCTGTATACATAGTCCCACTGGAATTGCACATATATAAGTACTTGTTAACAAGTCTGCTTGCTTCTGAATTGGGTTAACTGTGTGCTGCAAACTACTATTCCCAGAGCACTGCACTGTTCTGAGGTTAATTATGCAGCAAATGCTTTCTGCAGCCGTGCCCTGCACACTGGTAAGATCAGTGAAAACAAGCTTTCAGGAGACTGGAGGCACTTTCACCTCTTACCCTTTAACCCCTGGAATTTTGGTACAAACTTAACTTGCCCTGATGGATGAGGATGTTTATCTCGGTGCTGTGCAATGAGATTGGATGGTGTAAATCTACTTTCCTGTCAGTGAAAACCAGGCGTTAGCCACCACTTATTGGCATGAACCAGTGGCCTCCCTGAGACAACAGCATTGATCTTTATGGCCTAACTAGAAAGTGGAAGCCTTTTCCTGTTGAAGCATTTTTTTTTGTTGGACATGTTGCGTTCATGACTTCGAGGTATGTTCGTACTGAGGAATGGAATTGCTTCGATTTAAGTCATCTGGTGCAATTGATAAATCACGTACTTCAATGCAGAGTTAAGCGCCCTCAACGTTGCCCCAACTTCTCAGCTTCAAATTCAGTCGAATTCAGTCTGACTGAACAGGTAGACGAGGGTAGAGCAGTTGATGTGGTGTATATGGATTTCAGCAAAGCGTTTGATAAGGTTCCCCACGGTAGGCTATTGCAAAAAATACGGAGGCTGGGGATTGAGGGTGATTTAGAGATGTGGATCAGAAATTGGCTAGCTGAAAGAAAACAGAGGGTGGTGGTTGATGGGAAATGTTCAGAATGGAGTACAGTCACAAGTGGAGTACCACAAGGATCTGTTCTGGGGCCGTTGCTGTTTGTCATTTTTATCAATGACCTAGAGGAAGGCGCAGAAGGGTGGGTGAGTAAATTTGCAGACGATACTAAAGTCGGTGGTGTTGTCGATAGTGTGGAAGGATGTAGCAGGTTACAGAGGGATATAGATAAGCTGCAGAGCTGGGCTGAGAGGTGGCAAATGGAGTTTAATGTAGAGAAGTGTGAGGTGATTCACTTTGGAAGGAATAACAGGAATGCGGAATATTTGGCTAATGGTAAAGTTCTTGAAAGTGTGGATGAGCAGAGGGATCTAGGTGTCCATGTACATAGATCCCTGAAAGTGGCCACCCAGGTTGATAGGGTTGTGAAGAAGGCCTATGGAGTGTTGGCCTTTATTGGTAGAGGGATTGAGTTCCGGAGTCGGGAGGTCATGTTGCAGCTGTACAGAACTCTGGTACGGCCGCATTTGGAGTATTGCGTACAGTTCTGGTCACCGCATTATAGGAAGGACGTGGAGGCTTTGGAGCGGGTGCAGAGGAGATTTACCAGGATGTTGCCTGGTATGGAGGGAAAATCTTATGAGGAAAGGCTGATGGACTTGAGGTTGTTTTCGTTAGAGAGAAGAAGGTTAAGAGGAGACTTAATAGAGGCATACAAAATGATCAGGGGGTTGGATAGGGTGGACAGTGAGAGCCTTCTCCCGCGGATGGATATGGCTGGCACGAGGGGACATAACTTTAAACTGAGGGGTAATAGATATAGGACAGAGGTCAGAGGTAGGTTCTTTAAGCAAAGAGTCATGAGGCCGTGGAATGCCCTACCTGCTACAGTAGTGAACTCGCCAACATTGAGGGCATTTAAAAGTTTATTGGATAAACATATGGATGATAATGGCATAGTGTAGGTTAGATGGCTTTTGTTTCGGTGCAACATCGTGGGCCGAAGGGCCTGTACTGCGCTGTATTGTTCTATGTTCTATCCCATACTGCACCAACGTGACAATTTTCTATTCCACACACCGCCCAGATTCTGGCCTCTCCGATTGCCAAATCAGAGCAGAACAATATGTGTTTCAGCATCTTGATCAAAGCCTTCTAGGAACTGGATCGAGAATGTCTGAATTTATTGCTCACACATCAGGGGCTTGTAGTTTATCTGATGTTGAAACACCGTTAGGGGAGCACAGGCACATCGGGCGCAATTTAACGGGAAAAGTTCCAAGTGTCATATCCGGCACGACATCTCGACAGCCGAGGCGGCGAGGCGCACGTATTTAATGACACTTAGTGCCGAAAATGATCCCCCGTGAACTTCATGGTGGAACTGGCTGTACCGTCAGCTGATTTGCCAGACCCGTGCCCGGCAGCTACCGCTAACAGCTCATAAACCACACCCTCCGAACTAACTCCCAGGGAGCGCAGGACCATGACACCATGTAGACCTGCTCCATGATCCGGTGATGCCAACCTGACCAGGCTGCTGGATGCAGTGCAGGCAAGGCGGGATGCCCTTTACCCCTGAGGGGGGGGGGGGTCGGAGGACCAGCGATAGGGCCAGCGATGCCACCTGGGAGGAAGTGGCAGTGGCCTTCAATACGGGCAGTGTAACCAGGAGGATCGCCGTACAATGTTGGAAGACCAATGACCTCCACCAGGCCGTAAGGGTAAGTTAACACCAGCCCCCTGCCATCAGTCCGGGCTACCAACCCCTTGATCTCCACCACCGCCCCACCAACAACTCAGTGACTGGCAGCTCGCAACTCCCCCCCCCCCACAACATATCAGCGTGCTCATGCCCCACAACAACCTGGCACTCACCATCACAACCCCTCCATGCCCAGCAGCAGTGCCCACACTTGCCACCTGCCATAGAATCCCCCCCCTCCCCCAATGCATCAAGCATGCGGCTCACGCTGCCCCCTCTCAAAGAACAATACAGCACAGGAACAGGCCCTCCAGGAGAAGTTGACCCATAACAGGTTGGAAAAGGTCCAGGTAGGTGGTTCCAGACATCCGAGTCTTCACCCCCGATGAGCACCGGGCCCTGGATAGCACGGGATTGGGCAAAGAGAGCGCGGTTACTGACAGCGAGGTTGGTCTGCACCACAAAAGTGAGGATGCATTGCCCCTTCACCCAGATGACCTGCCTCAAGTGAGTTGTTCATGTCAGACAAATGATCCTTCCCTCTCACTGACCCCATGTCCATTGTCTCGCAGGATCTCCATCTGAAGATGCCGGGCCATCTGGAGTTATTTCCCCCCCGACCAACCCAACAAAACACCTCAGAGGAGAGCTCTGTGGAAGCCACCATCGAGGCGTCATAGCTGTCACTCCCACCCATCGCCAGCACAAAGACACACACCTGACTAGTTGACATTAGTGGACAGTCGTCTTGGGCACAATCTGGTTAGCACCACACAGATGCTGATGCACATCAGGTGGGGGCAGGAACATCCAAGTGAGATAGCAGTCGGAGGTCTGCTGGATCCCAGGACTCACCTGGGTCCCAGTGAGATGCTGAGCTTCTGGGCAAGGTTATCCCAGCGATGATGCATCCACCAAGACACAGCCCTGAGATTCAGGCGGAGATGTCAGCAACACTCCGTCGAGTACATAGCTGATTGGGGGAGTCCCAAATTCCACGGGCACAGTAGATGGGGCCGGAATACGTGGCTCCAAGGCCAACACTGTGAGCATGGCTACTGCAGTGAAAAGCCTGCAACACAAGGTCAGCGTCATGAGTAGTGGTGTCTAAGCATGGCTCAGTCTGTGACGACCATGGCTGAGGGCCTTGACATCATGCCCCAGTCATGCAGGGACATGTCCCAGAAACAAGTGGACATTGCCGAGACCCTGTGGAGCATGTCCCAATCACTGAGGAGCATCGCCAAGGGCATCTACACCATGGTGCAGACAATGGGAAGTGCCAGGAGCCAATGATGCCGAGGCCTCTGGAGCTCACTCCAGCTCAGCTCAGTACATGGAGACCCCCAAAGCCCTGCAGGCACCATCAGGGAGGAGGGAGAATTGGAGGCCGACCCAATTCCTGCCACCAGGTAGACGACGGTGGTCTCCACCTCACCCAAATCCCCCCCTCCTGATACCTGCGCATCTCAAGGTCAGCAGGCAGAACAGGGTGGCTTGGCCATGCCAGTGACATGGGTAAGTCGGACGGGGCCATCCAGCTCCAGGCCCCCTCGAGGACGCCCGCCAAAGGCATCAAAGGTCACAGGTCGTGAGAAGCAGCAGGCTGCCTCTGATGTGCATCCTGGGGACACACCTAGATGTAGGAGTAGAGCATGGCAGATGAAGAGGAGTGAGGATCAATGAGTGGGCACTGGTGGGCACTGGGGAAGGTGGGTTGTGGGGGGGGGGCTATCCCCTTCGTCTCGGATTTCTCAGGGGGAATGCTGTTTGATACTGGTCCCCACAAATGGCGAGTAAACACAAACGCCTGTTTCTCTCGCGCAGATGTTTCCAGATGGGGACCAGGCAGAATGACACTCGTGGGCATCCCCCAGGGGATCAGAGGCCCCCAGCTGCATGACCTTTGGGCAGGGTAGTGCCTTGGCACTGCTGGTGCCACCTGGGCACCTTGGCAGTGCCAGCCTGGCACCCTGGCAGTGCCATCTGGATGCTGGTCTGGCACTGCCAAGGTGCCCAGGTGGCACTGCCAGCTGGCATGGGCAGTGTCAGGTTGGTGGTGCTAAGCTGGCACATGTTTTGACCACGTGCGATCGGGCCGGGGATGCCCTCTGTGGGTGGGGGCCGGGGACGTTCCTTAGTGCTTCCGGGCTGGGGGTGGGTGGGGGATGGGGGGGGGGTCAGGGGTCGCTTTGGGGGCCTCGGAGGAAATGGCATTGCGGTCTCTTGCTACGCTGGGGCGTTCTGACGGGTGGAGCTCCTCAGTCTACAAAATGGTGCTATGTGCGGCCTCCGCTGTGCAATCGCCGCTGAGGCCCCTTATACAACACAAGTGCGTTGTATAGTCATGTGTTTCTCAGCGTTGTGGCCTCTGGGAAACACGCGGCTAAACGCGCTCGCGACGGGACTTTGATCCCAATTGGTTCAATCACACCCGAAGAAATATTTTGGTTGAATCGTACCCTATATATGAACTTTCTAGGTTTTTTCCAAGACACCTTTGAGTGAGGGTTCCATTATCTTTGCTCACCCCAACATTAAGCTAATTGATCTACGATTCCCTGAACCTCCAGCATCTGTTAGCCAATCTTCTCACACTAATTCTTTTTCTGCTTATTTTTCTTACACATATGCAGTAGCGACTCTGCGATAACTCCTGGGTTTCGAAAAGTCACCCCTCCACCGACATTCGGCTGGCTGGCATTGGGCTTACCCACCTCCCCATATTTGAACAAGGGGCCTAACATTTGCAGTGCAAACAGAAAGTGCTGTGAAAGGTGAGCAGGGGTGGCAACATCCGTGGAGAGAGAAACAGGAGTTAGTGTTTCAAGTCTAATATGACTGTCCAAAGCACGTGAACTCCCTCTCTCCAGCAATGCTGCCAGACCTGCTGTGCTTTTCCAGCACTTCCTGACTTTATTTCAGATCACCAGCTTTGGCAGGATTGAATTTCTTCAGCTTTGAATTTCTTCAGCCAGAGGGTGGTGAATCTGTGGAACTCTTTGCCACAGAAGGCTGTGGAGGCCAAATCACCGAGTGTCTTTAAGACAGAGGTAGATAGGTTCTTGATTAATAAGGGGATCAGGGGTTATGGGGAGAAGGCAGGAGAATGGGGATGAGAAAAATATCAGCCATGATTGAATGGCGGAGCAGACTCGATGGGCCGAGTGGCCTAATTCCACTCCTACGTCTTATGGTCTTATAATATTTGAAGTCTATGTAACATTTGCAATCCTCCTTTGTTGGGACACTGGTGCGGACTTCATTGTTATAGTCCTGGCTCAGATCCCAGGGATGCTGAACAAATTGTTATTAAAATGCCAGTGCGACAGAACTCTACACACACTGCACTCCTCTAATATGTGAGTGACAATCGCCCTGCAACACTTGGCTGTTACTTTTAATGGTTTGTCTGCTTTTTATTTTTACAAGACCCTCCTGCGGTTTATTTATGTGCGGAGACAAGCCGCAATTCTGCCGAGCTTTTGTGTGAGCACAAACTCATTAAAGTAGGTGCTCTGTAGCATAAGAGTGAAGGGGGAGGTTCAGAATAATAGCGTTACTATGACAATAATTAAGAGTGGACCTGCTCGCTGGGTCATTAGAAAAACTCGCATGGGAAAGAACAAAATAAAAAGAGCAATGATCTAAAGTAACATTAAAAAAAAGTGAAGCCCCTTTTCGTACTGAGGGAAGTTGAATGTAATACCTTCTACAAATGACAGGTCTATGTCAAGTAGAAGTGGCCCCATGGTATGTTGGGGATGCCGATGCTGAAGGGTTTTAGTTGAAGCTGGTGCTCTCCGCACAGGTGATCCACTGCCTGAATGGGATCTCCTGGCAGGTGGCATCGTGGTATTGTCGCTGCACTAATAAACCAGAGACCCAGAGTACTGCTCTGGGGACCCAGGTTCGAATCCCACCACTGCAGACGGTGAAATTTGGACTCAATTAACATCTGGAATTGAAAGTCTAATGATGACCGTGAAACCATTGTCGATTGTCGGAAAATCCCATCTGGTTCACTAATGTCCTTTAGGGAAGGAAATCTGCCATCCTTACCTGGTCTGGCCTACATGTGACTCCAGGCCCACAGCAACGTGGTTGACACTTAGGGATGGGCAATGAATGCTGGCTCAGTCTGTGATGCCCACGTGCCATCAGGGAATTTTAAAAAGCTTCTTTTTTAAAAAAGCGTTCAGTGGCTGCGATGCAGGGCCCTGCTGGTTCTTCAACCAGTTGGCGAGACTCCTGTTTCCAACATTTTCTGCCCCTTAATATGTGGGTATTTATTGCCCACCGCTAATTGCCCTTGAATTGACTGCGAGGCCATTTAAGAGTCAACCACATAGCTGTGGTCTGCAGTCACGTGTTGGTCTGAACCAGGTGGGTTTTTACCTGGTTTCATGATCGTCAGTAGACTTTGAATTCCAGATTTTGATTGCATTCAAATTTCGCCATCTGCCGTGGTGGGATTGGAACCCCGGCCCTCAGAGCATGAGCCTGCGCCTCTGGGTTACCGCGATAATATCACTGCGCCACTGCCTCCCTGTTAAATCCTGCTCTCTGTGTGCCCGGTTGGAAACATTTGATCCTCAGTAGATCTGCTAAACCAACTCCACCGCTTTGTTGGCCTTGTCACCTCTGTCTTTCCAACCTGAATTTCCCACCCTCATTCCGGATCCCAAGCTACTTGAACTTTCCAATTAAATAATCTCCCCGACCTGGGGCTTTGTAAACTTTGACTGCCAGTTCCTGGACTGGGCAGCACGGTAGCACAAGTGATTAGCACTGTGGCTTCACAGCGCCAGGGTCCCAGGTTCGATTCCCCGCTGGGTCGCTGTCTGTGCGGAGTCTGCACGCTCTCCCCGTGTCTGCGTGGGTTTCCTCCGGGTGCTCCGGTTTCCTCCCACAGTCCAAAGACGGGCAGGCTAGGTGGATTGGCCATGATAAATTGCCCTTCGTGACCATAAAAGGTTAGGTGGCGTTGTTGGGTTACGGGGATAGGGTGGAAGTGAGGGCTTAACTGGTTCGGTGCAGACTCGATGGGCCGAATGGCCTCCTTCTGCACTGTAAGTTCTATGTTCTATGGCTGCTGCCCTTTTCCTCCTAGTCAGTGAGGCTCCGTGCAGAGCAGCAGGACCTGAGCCAAGCGGTTGTTCCATATATGTGATTAAGTGGCCCAGGCTTTGTGTTTTCTTACTGATCACCATTTGGTGCCTCTGCTGCTGCTTCCTCTGGAGGGGTACTGCCTGGAAATTGATTTGTTATGTTGCATGTGTAACATAAGCGGCTTCCTTGTGGTGCACTTGACAAAGGAAGATTCAGACGTGGAGATAACTTCAACATGTTTATTAAACTATTTACACTTCTATCACTCGAGTTCGACACTCGAGTAATCCTACTATAGCTACCCAGACTGACTAACCAGCTGCTGCAATCCACGTGGTGGGTGTAATATTGAATCAACCCTGTGTCTCTACTCACTGACTGTCTCCACTGGAAAGAGGCAGATCATGTGTGTGGTGCCCTTTATATATGGGTTGGTGTAATGCCCCCCTGTGGTCGTGCCACCTCCATGTGTATCGTGAATGTCCATTGGTCGTCTCCTATCTAACTGATCTATTGGCTGAGTGTGTGTGTGTGTGATGTTTCTGGTGCTCCCTCAAGTGTCTAGCTAGCCTACATGCATTTACATTGATGCACATCACCACAGAAATGTGTTCTGTTCTTCCACTGACAAGTTAATATGGTGGGTGGTGAGGGAAGGGACTTTGGGTAACAAAAACTTTCTTTCTTTCGTTATGCCTAACATTTAAATGTCTCTTAGCAACCTTGTTCTTTTTTTGTCTTCCAAGGACCATTTTCTTCCCATTACAGTCTGCCTTACAAGAGTAACTCTGAAAGAAGACTTGCATTTATATATTGCCTTTCTCAACCGTAGGATGTTCCAAAATGCTCTGCACCCAATGAAGTGCTTTTGGTGCACTCACTTGGTGTAAACTCAGGAAATGTGGCAGAATATTCGCGGAGTGCAAACTCCCGCAAACAACAATGTGAGAATGACCAAGTCATCTGCCTTTTGGTGATGACATTAGATGGAGACATATTGGCCAGGACTCTGGGGCCAGCTTCACTTCTGCTATTGCAGTGCCATGGCAGTGTTTAAAGGACCTCAGTTTAATGGCTGATCTGAAAAACAGCGCTTCTGACAGGGCAGCACTCCCTCGGTACTGTGCTTATGCTCCAGTTTCTGGAGTGGGACATAAACCCAAACCTCTTTGATTCAAGATGCTACAACTGAGCCACGGTTAAACAGTGTAAAAGAGGCCAGACTGCTTTGTCATCCTGTATGTGCGTATGTTGTAAAAGTCCACCGGGATTTTCTTAGAAGAAGCTAAGGGGATATCGATGGAAGTTGAGTTTATTCGTAGGTAAATGGGAAAAGTCGGATGCTGGGTGTACTTACTAGATAAGGACGGCATGGTGGTTAGCACTGATGCTTCACGGCGTCAGGGATCCGGGTTTGATTCCAGCTTTGGGTGACTGTATGGAGTTTGCACGTTCTCCCCGTTTCCATCGGTTTCCTCCCACAGTCTAAAGATGTACAGGTTAGGTGGATTGGCCATGCTAAAATTGCCCCTTGGTATCCAAAGATGTGCAGGCTAGGTGGGGTTACGGGGGGAGGGAGGGAGAGCAGGCCTAGGTAGGGTGTTCTTTCAGAGCATTGGTGCAGACTCAATGCGCCGAATGGCTTCCTTCTGCACTGTCGGGGTTCTACTGATAAGCAGCGGACATTAAAAACCTTTTACATTGTCAGTAATCCGGACTTTGAAATGCTTAAATGCAGAAAGTAGAAGGTGCCCCATTCCTGGTCATGACATCCCTTGCCTTAGGGCAAAGATTCACACAGAAACTAACTTTAAAAAATAACTCACCTGAAAAGAAAATAGTCCTGGCACTCAATCCTCATCGAAGGGGTTGGTCAATCAGTCCCTCACGTTTGTCCCACCTTTCCATTAGGTCATCACTTGTCTGTATCCATGTTTAGTTGTGTTGTGAATACAGCATTCCAAAGTTAATTGAGTGACAATAATCAGCAACTCGTGCCCATTGCTGTCTATTTAAATTAAAGTTCCAAAATTTGAAAGATCTTCTGGAAAAAAGCTGAGTTTTATTTCAGGTAGGAGTATCAAGATGCTTCCGATTTGACAAGACAACGCACACCAATGCAACATACCCCAGACGGCCACACATTTGCTTCAATATAATGGGAGGGGTTCTCCGTCCGTTCACTGGCAGCAGGATTCCCTGGTCCCGCTGGCAGCGTACCCCCGCCAGTGGGTTTCCTGGCGGCTTGCGGTGGCTTCAATGGGAATTCCCATGTCAAGCAGCGGGAGTAGAGAATCCCACCGTCAGCGAATGGCGCGGCCAAATACTCTGCCCACGCCCGCAGCGGTAGTGGGGCGGATTCGCAATGGAGAACCCAGCCCAATGTTCAAAGCGATTGTGGACCACTTTAATGCCTGTGCTGTTGGATTAAAGGATTCATTTCCGGTGCAGTTTCTCCTGTTGCCGTTGGACATCTGTTCACTGCTAGTGGCCAATTACGAGGCCGCCGCTGTGACTGCTGTCCAACTGGGAGGGCGGCCCAACTCGCAAAGCTGCCAATCCTGGGAACCCGCTGGGAGGCCGCCTGGATGTATCTAGCAATCTGCCCACGTGGCTGAGGACCGTCCGTGGGCTGGTGAACTGCTGGCAGGAGTGGGCAGGGGCCTGTTAAAATTCAGTCCTCAAAGTCATCGTGCTCACTTTTCACATTTGAATGCTTTCCAATAAAACGTCACCTGTTGCAGCACATTTCTCTCACAGCTAAGAGATCACTATTCATAATCCTTTGATATTCCTATTAATATTAGTTTCATACGTTCCCGATCGTGTTTCCAATTTGGCTAGTGGTAACATTCTCACGTCTGAGCCGGGGATTTCAGGACTCCTCCAGGATGTGAGCGTGTAACGTCTGTTAACGTTTCGCACCAATGCTTGGCAAAAGAAAGAAAGTAAAAGTTGCATTCATACGCAATCTATGATTCCATATTTTTTTCTTGGGGCGTGGGCATCGTTGGCTGGGCCAACATGTGTGACCCATCCCTAATTGCTCTCGAACTGAGTGGGTCGCTGGGCCGTTTCAGAGGGCCGTTAAAGAGCCAACCATATTGCTGTGGGTCTGGAGTCACATGTAGGCCAGACCAGGTAAGAACAGCAGATTTCCTTCTCTAAAGGGCAAGAAATCAATGATGGCTTCACGGTCACCATTACTGAGGTGAGCTTTCAATTCCGCCAGCTGCCATGATGGGATTTCATCCCATGGCCCCAGATCATTAACCTGGGCCTCTGGATTACTAGTCCAGTGACCTTACAAAGCCACCCTGTCCTCTTGAACAGCACCTTTCATGACTTCAGGATGGCCCAAAGTGCCTAAGTAGAAAGAGATATTTCCATTAATGTAAAGCCTCCCGCCATCTCCAGGCGCCTCAAAGCTTTTTACCGGCAACTTTTGAGGTCTAGTCACTGTTGGAAACGCAGCAACAGGGAAACGCTCCCCCCCCCCGCTCCCCCCACCCCCCCGTGCACCTCGTGTATCTTTATCATCCACCTGTGATGGCAGACAGAGCCTTGGTTTTAATGTCCCATCCAAAGGGCAGCTCCTCTGACAATTCAGCACTTCATCCGTATACCGCTGGAGTGCCAACTGGGATTTTGAGTTCCAGCCACTGGAGTTGGGCTTGAAACCACAGGCTTTAGCTTCAGAAGCAAGAGCACTATAGCCACTGAGGCACGGCATGGTCAGATTTGCTGCCTTCTGGATCTGGGAAATGTGGGCCTCCGATGATGCCATCAGATTCAAGTACCAACCATCGGTCCACAAATCCAGCAGGAACACATCTCCCAAAAGTACACAAAGAGTGGGCAGCACGGTGGCACAGTGGTTAGCTCTAGCGCAAGGGACATGGGTCCATATCCGACCTTAGGTGACTGTGTGGAATTTGCACATTCTCCCCGTGTCTGTGTGGGTTTCCTCCGGATGCCCTGGTTTCCTCCCACAGTCCAAAGATGTGCAGGTTAGTGGGATTGGCCAAGCTAGATTGTCCCTTAGTGTCCAAAGATGTTCAGGTTACGTGCGGTTGCGCGGTTATGGGATAGGGCGGGGCAGTGGGCCTAGGTAGGATGCTCTTTTGGAGGGACGGTGCAGACATGATGGACCGAATGGCCTCTTTCTGCATTGTTGGGATTCTATGGAGTGGGAGAGGGGATACAGCAGAACATCCAAGAACACCAACACCAGGCAATGTCTTTTCTTTTTCATCAAATTTACAGTGCAGAAGGAGGCCATTCGGCCCATCGAGTCTGCACCGGCTCTTGGAAAGAGCACCCGACCCAAGGTCCACACCTCCACCCTATCCCCATAACCCAGTAACCCCACCCAACACTAAGGGCAATTTTGGACACTAAGGGCAATTTATCATGGCCAATCCACCTAACCTGCACATCTTTGGACCGTGATGGAAACCGGAGCACCCGGAGGAAACCCACGCACACACGGGGAGGATGTGCAGACTCCGCACAGACAGTGACCCAAGCCGGGAATCAAACCTGGGACCCTGGAGTTGTGAAGCAATTGAGCTATCCACAATGCTACCGTGCTGTATGTAAAAAATGTTGAAAACAAAGCCTTCTGATTTCTGTTTCCCAGCAATTAACTTCCAAGTTAATTTTTTTTTAAAACAAGTTACAGGAGTAATGCAGCTTTAAATACAGGATAGGAGCCCATTATCATTCAGACTAATTGCTCAACGTTTTAAATTAGCGATAACTCTTGTCTTCGGAGACGGAAATGGGGGTCTGTGGACTGACATTGTGAAATTAAATCTCCAGACGTGAAACAAGTAGTGAGGCAAAATTATTAACAGAGGGCAGACAGATTTTCATTAAGAAGAAATAGGGTGCGCATTTATCTGTGCCAAGCCCCTCTCGTACAGTATTCTGTGAAATTAGCAAGGCGATCCGGTAAGATCTGCTGCCACCTACTGGGCCCTTCTCGACTTTGTTTTATTTTCCATCTCCTTTCTCCCCAGTTCTTCCACCTTAAACTCCAAAGCAAATTATTTTGTGCCTCCCACTAACTCACGTACACGAGAAAGAAAGGAATAGAAGGGAATGTGTTGGGGGTGAGGGGGGATGGGGGAAGAGCTATTGGGCTGTATTCTCTGTTACTGAGACTAAGTCTTGACCGGGGCAGGATTGGTGGACTTTCACGACAGCACAACTGGCGCCGAACCTGGACCGTTGCAGAGAATGTGGAGAGGCTGGCACCGGCACCACGTGAAACACAATCTAAAAACGGTGCGGGATTCGCCGGGCTGGGAGTGACAGTCGGGAGGCTGACAAGCTGCAGCCGCATATACACATTACACTCCCCACACACACTCGTCCCTGCCAACAAGATGGCACTGGTTGCGCTGGAGCGCGCCCATCCCGCTGATGGGTCAGCTGGAGTCAGAGGGCACCTAGGGGGTTGGCCTGGGGGGACACCCATACGACCCATGGCCCTAAGTTCACAGTGGGCAGTGAGCAATGTGCGTCTTCCTCAGCAGCCACGATGCCGGCTTCACGGTTTTCGAAAGCACAAGTGAACCTCTCCATCGGGAACTCGGCCCATTGGAGGCGGAGAATCGCTGAGATCCCAGAGAATTCCAGGCCAGGCCCGCTGATGATAGGCAAACGGTGTTTACTGCACGTGCCTTCCGGACCGCATTGACGTCACTGTCGAGGTGACGGAGAATTGCGATTTGGCGTCGAATCGGCGGCCGCTGTCATTTGGACGTTGGAACCGATTCTCCCGTCAATTGCGTATCCTGATTTTGGCGTCAGCCAATGGAGAATCCCGCCCATTTAGATCGGCAGGAGGCCTGGATGGAACATAAACAGCAATGTTGACCAGCTGTGCCGATTGACCTGTATCTATGCTGTGGATTCTATCCAAAGTAGCCACCGAGGCCAAGAGCAACGTCGGGATTATCTAACTAGCTGCAGACACAGGGTCGGGATTCTCCACGAACCGGCGGGGCGAGACACTCCTCCGCACCTTCAGGGGCTAGGCTGGCACTGGAGTGTTTGGCGCCGTGCCAGCCAGCGCGGAAGGGCTTGGCGCCACGCCAAGCAATATACGAAATATAATTAGGGGATAACTCACCATTGGTTGGAGTCATGTCCAACACAATGGAGAATAGTTATCTCTCAGGCCTAGAACATCACTGCAAGCCAGGTCAGGCATTCGGCATTCAGCTTCATCAATGGCCCTCCCTCCAGAATGCGGTCACAAGTTGTGGTGAAACAACTGTGTTGTATTGTGCTGCCACAGTAGTACGTGTTGTACAGTATTGCTGCTATATTACATGTTGTACGGTTTTGGCTCTGCCCGTGCTTAGCGTGCCCTCCCCCTAGGGCCTGGGTATATAAGCTGCCGACCTCTCACACTGCCTCATTCTGGGGCACGCTGCCAGCTCTGTTGTAAGTCAATTAAAGCCACAGTTAATTCACTCTTCGTTCTCCGTCTTAATTGATGGCATATCAATTTAATTGACTTACGTTAAATCAAAGAGCTGTTTAACATGGATCTGGATCTCAAGCCGGACCTCCTGCAGGTCGACCCCCAATCAGCCGATGCCGATGTCTTCTTCGCACACTGGCTACGCTGCCTAGAATCCTTCATCAATTCTGCCGCCGTCGCCGTCTCCGAGGAGCACAAGCTGCGAGTCCTCATCTCCCGGGTGAGCCCGCGAATCTTTCTCATCTTCCAGGACACGGCCTCGTTTGATGAAGCCATGACTCTCTTGAAAGGACGGTATGTGAAGCGGGTTAACGGACTGTTCACCAGGCACCTCCTTGCCACACGGCGTCAGTGCCCTGGAGAGTCGCTGGCAGAATTTCTGCGCATTTTGCGGGTGCTCGGCGGGACCTGCAACTCTGAGGCGGTGTCGGCTACTAAGCACACCGAACTCCTGATCCGGGACGCCTATGTTGCCGGCATTGACTCACGCTGCGTTCGCCAGCACGTGCTAGGGAGGGAGACACTCGACCTCCGGGAAACTTTGCAGCTTGCTGAATCGCTGGAGGTGGCCTTCCGTGACATGGGTGCCTATGCCTCTGACCACACGGCACACTTGGGGACGCGGAGGACGCCATCTTCGATGCCACCCGCCACGTGCGACCCGCGGGCTCCGCCATCCTCGACGCCACCCGCCATGTGCGACCCGCGGGTTCCGCCATCCTCGATGCCGCCCGCCACGTGCGACCCGCGGGGGCCGCCATCTCCGACGCCATTTTTGAAGTCCACCGCCGCCTCCTAGAACTCCGGCTCGCCCGTCCGTCAGCTGGCCTCCACTACTCTCGACCTGCCCACCCGCTGTCCGAGGCCCGCCCGCCGTCCGAAGCCAGCCCAGCATCCGGTGGCCGCCTCCATCACCCTCGACCAGTCTCGGCCTCACGGCCTCTCTAAATCTACGATGGCGGTCCGGACCAATGGCCACGAGACGGCCTGCCTTTTTGACACCGGGAGCACAGACAGCTTCATACACCCGGACACGGTACGGCGCTACTCCCTTCCCGTTTTACCCACATCCTAGAAAATCTGCCTGGCCTCTGGGTCGCATACTGTGCAAATCCGTGGGTACTGTGTCGTGGCCCTCACGGTACGGGGCGTATCTTTAAAAAATGTTCAGCTCTTTGTCCTCCCACACCTCTGCGCGGCAATTATTCTGGGTCTCGACTTCCAGTGCAACCTCCAGAGTATCACCCTGATGTTCGATGGACCCCTGCCCCCTCTCACTGTCTGTAGCCTCTCGACCCTTAGGGTCACCCCTCCCTCGCTCTTTGCCAACCTCACCCCAGACTGTAAGCCCGTCACCACTAAGAGCAGACGATACAGTGCTCGGGACATGACAGTCATCAAGTCGGAGGTTCAGCGACTCCTGAGAGAAGGGATCATAGAGGCCAGTAGCAGCCCCTGGAAAGCTCAAGTGTTGGTCATCAAGACTGGGGAGAAGCACCGGATGGTCATCGACTACAGTCAGACCATCAACCGGTACACGCAGCTCGATGCGTACTCCCTTCCTCGCATATCTGACATGGTCAATCAAATTGCGCACCACTGATCCGCCCATCTGACCAACCCGTCCATATCTTCCTGAAACCTTTGTTCCTCACTATTAACCACCCTGCCACTCTTCGGATCATCTGCAAACTTACTTACCATCTCCCCCACATTGTCATCTATGTCATCTATATATATCACAAATAATAAAGGGATCCAGCACTGATCCCTGTGGTACTCCACTGGACACTGGTTTCCAGTCGCACAACAGCCTTCTATCCCCCACCCTTAACTCCTACTACCAAGCCATTTTTAGATCCAGCTTGCCAGGTTACCTGAGATCCCATTGAGCTTTACCTTCTTTATCAGTCTCCCATATGGGACCTTCTCAAAGGCGTTGCTGAAATCCATAGAAACTACACCAACTACACTACCCTCATCTACACACCTGATCACCTCCTCAAAAAATCACATTTGTTAGGCATGGCCTCCCTCTGACAAAGCCATACTGACTACCCCTGATCAAATCTTCCCTCTCAAATTGGAGATGGATTTTCTCCTTCAGAATGTTCGACAAGTTTCTGTCCTACTGAATAGAGACTCATTGGTCTGTAATTCCCTGGTTTATCACTAACACTCTTCTTGAAAAGTGGAACCACATTAGCTGTTGTCCAATCTTCTGTCACTTCCCCTGTGGCCAGACCGGAATTAAAACTTAGTGTCAGGGCACCTGTAATTTCCGTCCTCGTCTCCCACAGAAGCTTGGGATACACCTCATCCAGACCTGGGGATTGATCCACATTCACCCCTGCCAAAACCTCCAATATGCCCACACTCCCTCGGTCAAGCTGATCAAGAACGTCACAGTCTCGCCGCCCCGAATTCTGCACCTACATCCTCCTTCTCCCAAATGGGGACAGATGTGACGTCTTTGTTTAACACCCTAGCAATGTTATCCAGCTCGACCGCCCCTTGGTCCTGCATTTCCTTAGTTATCCTCTTCCCATTAATATACTTATAGAATACCTTCGGAATCTTTCTAATCTTACCCGCCAGTGCTTTTTCATGCCCCCTCTTTGCTCTCCTAATTGCTATCTTAAGTTTCCCCTGTACTGTCTATACTCATCTAAGACCTCCATTGATTGGCTCCCTTTGTGCCGGCTAAAAGCCTCTCTTTTTTTCTTATCCAGTCCTGAATATTCCCCGACATCCAGGGTTCTCTGGGCTTGTTGTTCCAACATTTCACCCTAAAGGGAACATGTTAGGCTTGTACTCTCCCTATTTTCTTTTTGAAAACCCCTACTGCTGGTCACGCTCTGTAGACTGGCCGAACTGAGTGATGAACTACTGAACGCACAGTTTAAAATAATCTATTGTAAAACAACTGCGTGGTAAGATAACTGGGATAAATAAAATTATAAACAACTAACACTAAACAGCTATTGCGGAACTACTGCAAATACGTCTGTCTCCAGCACGACCAACTCCCAGCTGCCTGATCACATGGTGACGTGATGGGTTTACAATGCCACCTAGTGGTCGGAGGTCAAGTTTAACATTATGTACAAACTTGCATCATGTGCATTATCACACTGCACTGCTATAGTTTTTCCCAC
Organism: Scyliorhinus torazame; assembly: GCF_047496885.1. NCBI lineage: Eukaryota > Metazoa > Chordata > Chondrichthyes > Carcharhiniformes > Scyliorhinidae > Scyliorhinus > Scyliorhinus torazame. Next base: position 187,699,933 of record NC_092721.1, read on the forward strand.
AAGAAGACTGTGGTAGCGCAGCCAATAGGGAGAAAGCGTGGGGGCCTGGGAGCGGGAGCCCGGGCAGTGTGGTCCCCAGAGCAAGAGAGTCAACACCTATCTAGCATTGCTCTGTACCTGTACATAATTGCCTTTGCTTACTGTTAGTAATCTCCTTTTAGTTGTCACTGGAAACCTCCAATGTATTGTCTCGAGCTGCCACATTGGTGATGGGTTCGATCGTTAGTTTTCAGCAGTTCTGTATTCTAAAAGGAAAGGGTAAAACCTTCAAAGACAGACGAGAATCGAGAAGCTCCCTACCAGCACCCAAAGTGAGTAAGATAGAATCTTAGAATCACTACAGTGCAAAAGGAGGCCATTCGGCCCATCGAGTCTGCATCGACTCTCCGAAAAAGCACACTACCTAGGCCCATGCCCCACCTTATCCCTGTAACCCCACTTAACCATTTGGACAATAATTAGCGTGGCCAATCCACCTAACCTGCACATCTCTGAACTGTGGGAGGAAGCCAGAGCACTCGGAGGAAACCCACGCAGACACGGGGAAAACTGCACACAGACAGGCACATAAGCTTGGAGTGAAACCCGGGTCTCTGGCGCTGTGAGGCAGCAGTTCTAACCACTGTGCCACCATGCTGTCTGATGCCAATGGCCGGAAAGTTAGAACCGTTCAGCCAGGGGTTCGGAGACTGGAGCCAGTACATTGAACGGCTCCACTATTTCTTCAGGGCGAATGAGATAACAGTCAGAAAACCGGGAAAAATAACGGGTTGTCAATTGAGGACAGAGGTGGATTGTGTTCGGTGTGGGGCCCCCCGGAAGCTTGCCACTGTCGCGAGTTTCTGTGTTTTCATTGCAGCCGAAGAGGCCATTTCCAGGCTTGTTGCCGCGCAAGACAGAGGTTGCCAGTGTAAAAGGAACCAGCCCAGCTGCAGCAATCCACAACGCCACTTAATCGAGTGGAGAAGAGCTCTGAGGAGGAACATGGAATGCACCGTCTGAACGTCATCAAAGTAAGCAAGACAGCCCCAATCAAAATCATTCTGCAAGTGAATGGGAGACCTCTGAAGGTGGAGCTCAATACCGGGGCATTGGTTAAAGTTGTGGGGGAGCAGACGTTTGATTAAATTCGAGAAGGGACTCAGACCCTAAACTTGGACAACACCACGGCCAAGCTGTCAATTTATATGGTGAGACCCTAAATATCCCTGGGACCACCAGTACGCCAGTAGCTTACAAAGAACAAGAATCCCAGCTGCCTTCAATTGTCCTGGAGGGGAACAGACCAAACCTGATGGGAAGGGACTGGTTGCAGCGAATTAAACTAAATTGGCCAGAAATCTTTAAAGTTGCAAACAGTGGTTTTCAAGATGTCCTGCGAAGATACAAGTGTTCCGCAATGAGATAGGGCCATGCTGGCCGAAGGCCTAATCTACTCCGACCTCAGCTACACATAGCTGCAGTTAGAATAAGACGTGGAGATCTAAACGCATAAAGACCTATTTCAGCACATCGACCATGCAGACCCTTTCTTGGACAGGATCTTTCTTGACTTGGTAGATGCTCATTCCAAATGGCTATCCACTCAAGAGATGGGAGCCACGACCTTACGGCTCCAGTGGACACTTTACTGCGTTCATCATACATGTCCTACCAGAGACCAGTGTATCCGATAACGGCACTCCTGTTACTGGGGATGATTTCCAATGTTTGTTCACTCAAACGGAATCCATCATAGCCGGGATGCACCCATATCACCCTGCACCCAAAGGGTTGGCAGAAAGGACTGCACAGACATTTAACAATTCTGTGAGGAAAAAAGCAGACCGCCCATTGTGCCAGTGATTGGCCAACTTCCTATTGGCCCACCACTGGACTCCCAGGCTACCACGGGGGTCACACCGGCTGAATTGCTTTCGAGCCATCGCCTTAGAACACATTGGGACTTGATATTTCCTAATTTGGCGGGGAGGGTGGAGGCATGTCAGGCCTCCCAGAAAATTCAACATGCTTCACAGAAGGGTGGTAGAGCATTCCAGTGGGTGACTCGGTTCTAGTTCAGAGTTATGCCTCGAACCCACTCTGGTTAGTCGGTTGGACCGTGTCCCGATCGGGACCTGTATCGTACGTGGTCCATGTCAATGGCAGGACTGTGCGGAAGCATGTCAACCATGTGAGGAACTGGGGTGGGGGCGGTATCGCCCATTCCGGATCAGATGGGTCCAACGAATGCCGCTGCCGCTCCTGTGGCTGCTCCAGAGCGGAGGGAGCCGGGAATCTCAGAGTCAGCCCCGCTAGTAGTCCAGGTGGGAGCTGGTGAGGCGAGGAGCCCTTCAGAAGAAGTGGAGTCACCTGAACTTTCTGCAGAGAAGACTACCTTGGGGGCCGTGGAGCTGGCTGAGGGACTAAGAAGGTCCCACGAGGACTCGAAGGCCCCCAGACAGACTTTTTCTTGAGATGAACTTTTTGTCCTTACGTCTTTTGACCTTGTGACCAGCTTGGGACCAATTGCGCAGAAGCACATCATCCCCAGCCAATAGAGAGAAGGTGCGGGGCCCTGGGAGCAGGGACCCAGGCAGTGTGAACCCCGGAGTTAGAGAGTCAACACCTATCCAGCATTGTTCTGTGCCTGTATAAATTTGCTTTTGCAGTCTATTAATTAATCCCTTTTAGTTGTTACTGGAAACCTCAAGTCTATTGTCTCGAGCCATCACAAAGTTGTTCCCAGTCTACTTTGGCCAGATTCTGTCTTATTTTAATAAAATCTGCCTTCCTCAATCCGAAACCATTTTTTGCACACCACCTTTTTCCTTTTCCATGACAAACTTAAATGGTACAGTGTTGTGGTCGCTATCACTAAAATGCTCTCCCACTGCCACATCAAACACGTGCCTGGCTTCATTCCCCAGAATTTGATTGAGCACTGCACCGTCTCCTGTTGGACCAAAAAAGCTCTCCTGAACATTGTCATGTTTTGTCGACAGGCCGAAGTGAATGATGAACTACAGGACATCTAGTTTAAATAATTTATTATGAATGAAATGAAAATCGCTTATTGTCCCAAGGAGGCTTCCAAATGAAGTTGTTGTGAAAAGCCCCGAGTCGCCACATTCCGGCGCCTGTTCAGGGAGGCCGGTACGGGAATTGGATCTGCGCTGCTGGCCTGCCTTGGTCTGCTTTAAAAGCCAGCTATTTAGCCCTGTGCTAAACCAGCCCCTCAAATGTGCTAAAGCATCCGCTGGAGGCGTAAGGTCGTGGCTCCCATCTCTTGAGTGGATAGCCATTTGGAATGAGTATCTACCAAGTCAAGAATGATCCTGTCCAAGAAAGGGTCTGCATGGTCGATGTGCACCCTGGTTCATGGATGACCTGGCTTCTCCCATGGATGGAGATTGGCCGAAGGAGGTAATGACTGCTGTGTTTTCCAGGGGATGCTTTGCTGTGCTACTTCGTTGATAGCTTTATCGATCCCCGGCCACCAGATACAGCTGCAAGCCAACATCTTCATCTTTGTTTGGCCCGGAAAGATTTCCTCGCTGGGAGTCGATCAAAAACTCGGGAGCCCCAAACTATTACTCCATCTTTGCAAGTTAGCTCATCCCTGGTCTTTGATAGGGTCTTAACTATTCTGATTTCTTGTGGTGCCAACCTGTTTGCATCATCCGTTTCACCTTGGATAATATCGGATCTCACTGAGTCCAATTCTGTATATGTCTGGACAACACCGGCACTGTGTCCAAGAAGTTTGGCGCCAAGATGATTCCTTGGGGTACTTGCGGTGGCACCACCTGCGTTGGCAAGGATAGTTGACTCAATGAGTCCGTATCAGAGATTTGAGTGCCAGGCCTGTGCTGGAAGGCATAGTTGTCGGCTACTAGCTGAAAGGCCCAATGCTGCACAAAAGACAAGCGGAGGCATTGGCTTGTCCTTCCTCAAAAGAAACAACTGCATGATAAGGTAACTAGGATAAATAAAAGAATAAACTACTAGCACTAATTAACTATTGTAGAGCTACTGCAAAATACATCTATCCACCAGCATGACCTACTCCCAACTCCCCAACCATAGGGTCACCTGGTGGGTTTACACTGGCCCCTAGTGGTTGGAGGTTGTGCACAGCATTATGTACAGACTTGATTTATGCATACCATCACAAATACACTTCAAGAAATCCACCCCCTCTAAACCGTTTACACTATGACTATCCCAATTAACGTTAGGGAAGTCGAAATCCCCTAATATAATTACGCGATTATTATTATTTTTACACACCTCAGTGAATTATCTACTCATCTGTTCCTCTATTGCCTGCGGACTGTTTGGGGGCCTATAGTATATTTTCAAAGTGACTGCCCCCTTGCTATTCCTAAACTCTACCCACAAAGCCCTTCTTTTCTGCAGTCCCTCAAGCTGTGCTGTGACCATTTCCCGACGCATGCTGTTCACGTAACTCTCAGTTCACGGATACACCACAGTGTCTCCAGCTCACGTTTCTGCAGCTGGGAGCACTTCCTGCTCATCTTGGCTGCAGGTAGGGTCCATGACATCCCACGTATTACAGGTCACACATTCCACTCGGCTGACCTCATCACTTTTCTAATTTACTACTATTTAAGGTCAGCACTTAATGGTCGTTACTTACCGGTCAAGTCCGAGTCACCCAACCTTACTCATCCAATCAGCTGCGTCCTCTTGCCCCTTATGACTTTCTGAATCCTGATGTCTGCCTCTGGATTCAGCGAAGGTTTCACTGTGCTGATCTTTTTTTTTGAGGGGCAATTTAGCGTGGCCAATCCACCTGACCTCAGGGGCTGGTTTAGCACACTGGGCTAAATTGCTGGCTTTTAAAGCAGACCAAGGCAGGCCAGCAGCACGGTTCATTTCCCGTACCAGCCTCCCCGAACAGGCGGCGGAATGTGGCGACTAGGGGCTTTTCACAGTAACTTCATTTGAAGCCTACTTGTGACAATAAACGATTTTCATTTCATTTTCATTTCACCTAACCTGCACACCTTTCGGTTGTGGGGGTGAAACCCACGCAGACATGGGGAGAATGTGCAAACTCCACCCGGACAGTGACCCAGGGCCGGGATTTGAACCTGGGTCCTCAGCGCCGCAGTCCCAGTGCTATCCACTGTGCACTGCAATTTTTAAAGTGTCCCCACGACTCCGGTCAGCTGCTCCCCACCAGGTTCGCTCTCTTTCCAGCCTCCGGTGGTCTGTGCAAGCAGCAAATGTGGAGTGACAAAAACTGCCCATGATTAGAATTCATGTAAAGTAAGTCATTTAGGACTTGGCAGGCAAGCTGCAGGAAGGATCAAATGACGCATTATTCTGTGATTCCATATCTGGGTATAAAAACTGGTATAAATGGCTGACATCACCTGCAGCTAACAAAAACAGCCACCTGTCACTATTTTACACTGAAATTATAAATCCATGCCTTTGTCAGCAAAGCAGGAAATTCTCCTTTCTCTATTTCGAGTGAAATTGTAAACCTTTTTTTTGTTGACACATTTACAATTTGCCAGAAATAACACAGATAGGAAACATTCCCGCTGTTTTTAATGAGGCTACTAACACACGAACCAAAGAAAATATCCCTCCCAATTAACATGTTTACCATGCTTCCTGAGGAGTAGTACCCTGCCTTATATCATATGTACCAATGAAGTTTCTGAACTCATGTATCTGCGGTAGGCCACCAAAGAAAGGAGCCGGGCCCTCCAAGCTATTGCAGCTCTATCACCTACAGTCATTTTCATATCTAAACATAGAACATACAGTGCAGAAGGAGGCCATTCGGCCCATCGAGTCTGCACCGACCCACTTAAGCCCTCACTTGCTCCCTATCCCCGTAACCCAATAACCCCTCCTAACCTTTTTGGACACTAAGGGCAATTTGGCATGGACAATCCACCTAACCTGCACGTCTTTGGACTGTGGGAGGAAACCGGAGCACCCGGAGGAAACCCACGCAAATACGGGGAGAAAGTGCAGACTCCACACAGACAGTGACCCAGTGGGGAATCGAACCTGGGACCCTGGCGCTGTGATTCCACAGTGCTCGCCACTTGTGCTACCGTGTTGCCTGCAAGTGTTTGGGATCTTTCTAAGAAAAGCCAATCTTGGCTCGAAGCTGTGGTACAATTACTGTCGGCTTCATTGTGTCAGATAATGCATTTAAATAGAAACAAACATAAAAAACATTTGATTTGTCGTCTCCAAACCCCTCTAACAAGTAACCCCTTGTGCTGTCAGTACCCTAATATCCTTTCAGTAATTTCTAAATCAGCTTTTCCACTACATATACTTTGTTTTACTTATTTAAGGTTTGCCCCACCAATAACACTGAAGGAATGTCCATAATCCTATAGCTTAAGTTATGACAAACATTTGTAGCCACAACATGAGTCGATATCGAGTTGGTGAAAAAAAACTACGTTTATTGCAAAGCAATTATATTTACTATATACGTCAGATGCCAGCCAAAGTAGTGGGTGTATGGATTGCACTGCCAGCGGAGGTGGTGGAGTCCGAGTCATTAGGGACTTTTAAGCGACGCTTGGACAGGCACATGAAGAGCAGTAAATTGAAAGGGTGTGTCATAATATCCACTCATGTACATAATGAGATGCAGACAGGCAGTGATTGACACACAGGATAACCAATGAACACACACGACACATAACAACCAATCACCAGACAGGACACCACCACTATAAAGCACACAGGGCATTAAGACTCTCCCTCTCTCACAGGACACAGCTACTGCGATAGTTAGAGTGCACAAGCCAGTGAGCACCATCTCCATGTGGTAGAGAGCTAGTCTGGTTAAGCCAGTAGGAGGTTATCAGTTAGATTAATAGTGTCAACCACAGCAGATTATGTACAGCAATCAGCAAGTTCAATAAAACAGTGTTGGACCATCTCCTGTGTCGGAAGCCTGTTTCTAGTTTCACTGCATCCAATTGCAGTCAACATTGAACCAACTCATATAACACATCATGGTACCAGGGAGCTATTAATTCTAACGGACCTACCTCGAGTGAATCTGCAATTACCAGCAAGCAGCCATCCAGCGGCATGGAAAGGATCCAGCCTCCTTCGCAACTCCGGATCTCCGGCAACCTCGGCGCCAACTGGAAAGTCGCGCTGTTCCTGTCGACTGCAGGGGATCAAGCCATCCACATCTATAACTCGCTCACGTTTGCCGATGGCGAAGACAAGACGAAGTTCAAGACAGTTCTGCTGAAATTCGACAGCCACTGCAAAATTGAGGTGAATGAGGGCTTTGAACGGTACATCTTCCAACAGAGGTTTCAGGGTAAGGATGAACCTTTTCAGTCCTTTTTGACCCATATCCTAGCACAGTCATGTAATTATGACTCGATGGCTGATTCCATGATCAGGGATCAGATTGTTTTTGGGGTCCAGTCCGACTCCCTCAAAATCAAACAGTTGACCCTCTCCGATGCCATCGAAACGTGCGTTGTCCATGAGCATGCAAAAAATTGTTACTCCCGCATCAGGGCGGCAGAAAATGCAAAACTGGCCTCCCATGAGGCAGAAAGGGTGCAGGCCATCGCAAAAATGCAAGGCCTGGGCATCGAGGAGAGTGGCCGTTTTGCGCGCTATTCCCGGATCTCTACGCATGCGCGCCATGACCTGGTGGACGATGAGGCCGAAGACCCTAATGTGTATGTGCGAACGTTGGCTGACCGCACTGCGCATGCGCGATGGCGCACAGAACCCGCTGAAGTCAGCGTCATGACATGTCCAAATTGTGGCTCCGCCCATTTAAGGCGGCATTGTCCAGCCAAAGGAAGGCGATGTCTACAGTGTGGAAAGCCTGGGCTTTCTGCAGGTCTGCTCCACCGAGCAACAGCCAGTGATCCCAGCTGCAGCGCAGACGTGTCCGTTGCATATTACAAGGCATGCAGGATTCTGATCCCAACAGCCCAACAGACCCCGATGCTGACTGCCTCGAGTGTCCATATCGGGTGGGCATCATCACCACACGCGAGCTGGTCTCCATCGCGCCTGCAAACCGCCTTTCAATCCTGAGTGTGGATCCTGACGATGAGTGGTGTGCTGTCATCACGGTCAACCAGTCTCGCATCCGATTTAAATTGGACACTGGTGCGTCTGCAAACCTCATATCACATTCGGACCTCGACAGCATCCGAGACCAACCTAGCATTCTTCCACCGGCCTGCCAGCTCCTTGACTACAATGGTAATGCCATAGCTGCCAGTGGATCATGTCAGCTAGGTGTATCTCACAAGGCAATCAAGGCGACGTTAAGATTCGAGATCGTCCGGCCTGACACGGCATCCCTGCTCGGTGCTAGCGCATGCAAACTCCTAAATCTAGTTCAGCGAGTCCATGCCATGTCCTCGACACTGCCGACTGCCTCGCCCAATGCGAATCTCCAGGCTGAGATAGACGATATTCTCACACAATACCACAATGGGATGGGCACATTCCCATATCGCTACAAGATATTGCTCAAGGCGAATGCCACCCCAGTCATCCATGCACCACGCCGGGTGCCGGCTCCTCTCAAGGATCGTCTGAAAACGCAGCTACGAGAGCTCCAAGACCAGGGCATCATCTCAAAGGTCACGGAATCCACAGACTGGGTCAGCTCCATGGTCTGCATCAAGAAACCCTCTGGCGAACTCCGCATTTACATTTGAATCGCAACATAATGCGAGAGCACTACCCGATCCCGAAGCGTGAAGAATTAACCTGTGAGATGGCTCATGCCAAATTCTTTACCAAGCTGGACGCCTCCCGCGGTTTCTGCCAGATACAGCTGGGCGAGTCCAGTCGGAACCTGTGCCCTTCGGCAGGTATTGCTACAACCGCATGCCTTTTGGTATCATCTCAGCTTCCGAAGTATTTCATCGCATAATGGAGCAAATGATGGAGGGCATTGAGGGGGTGCGAGTCTATGTGGACAACATGATCATCTGGTCCATGACACCCGAGGATCACATCGCTCGCCTCAAACAGGTCTTCCAGAGGATTCATGAAAATGGCCTCCAGCTCAACAAGGCCAAATGCTCATTTGGTCAGTCCACTATCAAGTTTCTGGGTGACCACATTTCACAGCAGGATGTGCAACCTGACGCTGACAAGGTGCTGGCAATCAATGCCATGAAGACACCAGAGGACAAAAAGGCGGTCCTCCGTTTCACTGGGATGGTAAATTGTCTCGGAAAATTCATTTCCAGCATGGCATCCCACAACACGGCCCTCCGGCATCTCGTTAAAAAGTCGACAGTGTTCCAGTGGCTTCCCGCACATCAAGCGGAGTAGCTTGAGCTGAAGGCGACACCCACCACAGCCCCAGTACTGGCGTTCTTTGACCCGACCAAAGATACCAAGATATCCACAGACGCAAACCAGGACGGCATTGGGGCAGTGCTCCTCCAGCGAGGTGATTCCTCGTCCTGGGCTCCAGTGGCATATGCATCCAGGGCCATGACTCCGACTGAACAACGGCATGCCCAGATCGAAAAGGAGTGCTTGGGTCTCCTGACAGGAATAGTCAAGTTTCATGACTACGTATACGGTCTGCCAAAGTTCACAGTGGAAACGGACCACAGGCCTTTAGTCCACATAATCCAGAAGGATTTAAATGACATGACATCTCGGATTCAGCAAATTCTTCTTCATCTACGCCGATATGACTTTGAACTCGTCTACACACCGGGTAAGGAGGTGATCGTCGCGGATGCCCTATCCCGATCCATCACCATGCTGCGTGAACAGTGCGACTTCATTTGCCACATTGAGACGCAGGTGCAGTTGTGTGCCAGCAACCTCCCAGCCATTGATGAACGAGTTGTCCAGATACGCGAAGAAACTGCCAAAGATCCTCTACTGCAGCGCGTGATGCAACACCTCACCCATGGCTGGCAAAAGGGGCAGTGCCCCCAGTCCTTCAACGTTAAGGACGAGTTAACGGTTGTTGAGAGGATCCTTCTTAAACTAGATAGAATCGTCATTCCCCAAAGCATGCAAATCATGGTGCTCCGACAGATCCATGTGGGTCACCTTGGGTCGAGAAATGTCGAAGCAGAGCTCAGCAGGCAGTTTACTGGCCTGGCATCAGCCAGGACATTGCCAACACAGTCCTCAACTGCACAACATGCCAGAAGTTTCAACCAGCTCAGCCCAAGGAAACACTGCAACAGCAGGAGATCGTGACTTCTCCGTGGTCCAAGGTGGGGATAGACCTCTTTCATGCAAATGGGCGTGATTACGTGCTCTTGGTCAACTATTTCTCCAGCTACCCGGAAGTGGTGAAACTGTCGGACCTCACGTCCAAGTCAGTCATCAAAGCCTGCAAAGAGACGTTTGCCAGGTACGGGATACCACTCACAGTAATGAGTGACAACGGTCCATGTTTCTATAGCCAAGAGTGGTCCGACTTTGCACGCTCCTACCACTTCAGTCACATCACATCCAGTCCAGATTACCCGCAATCAAACGGAAAGGCCAAAAAAGGGGTCCATATTGTCAAGCGGTTGCTGTGCAAGGCTGCAGACTCAGCCTCTGATTTCAACCTGGCGCTGTTGGCATACAGGGCAACCCCTGTGTCGACTGGTTTGTCTCCGGCGCAGCTGCTCATGAACTGCAACCTGAGGACGACTGTTCCAGCCATCCATGTTCCAGACCTTGAGCACCTCACGGTGCTGCGGAAAGTGCAGCGATCCAGGATCAGCAGAAGATCAAGTATGAAGGTCATGCAACGGATCTGCCTGAGCTGGCTCCAGAAGATGTTGTTCGCTTCCAGTTGCCTGAGGGAGGCTGGTCAGCCCCAGCTGTTGTCATCAGACAGGCTGCCCCTAGGTCTTTCATTGTTCAACTGGCTGATGGCTCCATTCTACGGCGCAACAGGAGGGCTGCGCAAAGTTCCCTGTCCACCACCTGACCGCACTTCTCTGCATGTCACCATGCCGCCTCAGGACATCTCGCCCCACGTGGCCACCGATCTGACAGCAATCCCGCCTGACAACGAGGCCACCAAAATGACAGCAATCCCGCCTGTCCAGATGATGGCGTGCCCCCCCTCCACCTCTGAGACGATCGACAAGAATTTGTTGCCTGTCACAAGGACTGAATCTATACAATTACATCTTGTAAATTTTGTTCAGTTTGCTCTGTATCTGCACGATAGACACCGTCCCATGTACATATGTTCATTCATACACCACTTGTATAAAGTCAAGCATGGATATACCGCCACATTCCAAAATTTATTTTAAAAAGGGGAGATGTCATAATATCCACTCATATATAATGCGATGCAGACAGGGAGTGATTGACACACAGGATAACCAATGAACACACACGACACATAATAACCAATCACGAGACAGGACACCACCACTATAAAGCACACAGGGCATTAAGACTCTCCCTCTCTCACAGGACACAGCTACTGAGATAGTTAGAGTGCACAAGCCAGTGAGCACCATCTCCATGTGGTAGCGAGCTAGTCTGGTCACGCCAGTAGGAGGTTATCAATTAGATTAATAGAGTGTCAACCCACAGCAGATTATGTACAGCAATCAGCAAGTTCAATAAAACAGTGTTGGACCATCTCCTGTGTCGGAAGCCTGTTTCTAGTTTCACTGCATCCGGTTACAGTCAACGTTGAACCAACTCATGTAACACATCAGGGTGTAGGTTAGGTTGATCTTAGATTAGGATAAATGGTCGGCACAACATTGTGGGCCGAAGGGCCTGTACTGTGCTGTACTGTTCTATGTTCTATGTTAAGCCGGGTCTGCTCTGTCAGTTCTATGTGTGGTCGATTTTATATAGAGCTCAATTATGAATGTCCTCGGGCATGGAGCAGCACGGTGGCACAGTGGTTAGCACCGCTGCCTCACGCACCGAGGACCCGGGTTCAATCCCGGCCCCGGATCACTGACCATGTGGAGATTCCACATTCTCCCCGTGTCTGCCTGGGTTTCCCCCCACAACCCAAAGACGTGCAGGGCAGGTGAATTGGCCACGCTAAATTGCCCCTTAATTAGAACATTTAAAAAAAAATTAATGAATGTCCTCACGGTCGTCGCCCCCTTAGCAGATGAGCTTGTATTTGGTGAGACTCACAGGTAAGTGGATTGCTCGAGCCCTCATGATCTCGAGGGGGCTTCAACACAATCCCACTGCACATTCTGTCTGACTCCTTCGAGTAGTATTGGTCATATTATTTATTCTACCTGGAGTGCTGTTCGCTTTTATAAACCCTCGTTGGTTACTTCTGCTAATTTATTTGTGCTTGGCATGCCTGCATCATTTTACTATGAAGATGTACAAAGTTCTTCACTATTTTAAATGTGTTCATTAGATGTGGGCGCCGCTGTCTAGGCTGGCATTTACTGCCTAAAGACTTGATGGGCCGAATGGCCTCCTTCTGCACTGTAAATTCTAATCAATTAGTTAAATCCCTCCTTGTCCATAAGACCATAAGACCATAAGACATAGGAGCGGAAGTAAGGCCATTCGGCCCATCGAGTCCACTCCACCATTCAATCATGGCTGATTTCAACTCCATTTACCTGCTCTCTCTCCATAACCCTTAGTTCCTCGAGAAATCAAGAATTTATCAACTTCTGTCTTAAAGACACTCAACGTCCCGGCCTCCACCGCCCTCTGTGGCAATGAATTCCACAGACCCACCACTCTCTGGCTGAAGAAATTTCTCCTCATCTCTGTTCTAAAGTGACTCCCTTTTATTCTAAGGCTGTGCCCCCGGGTCCTAGTCTCCCCTGCTAATGGAAACAACTTCCCTACATCCACCCTATCTAAGCCATTCATTATCTTGTAAGTTTCTATTTGATCTCCCCTCAACCTCCTAAACTCCAATGAATATAATCCCAGGATCCTCAGACGTTCATCGTATGTTAGGCCTACCATTCCTGGGATCATCCGTGTGAATCTCCGCTGGACCCGCTCCAGTGCCAGTATGTCCTTCCTGAGGTGTGGGGCCCAAAATTGCTCACAGTATTCTAAATGGGGCCTAACTAATGCTTTATAAAGCTTCAGAAGTACATCCCTACTTTTATATTCCAAGCCTCTTGAGATAAATGACAACATTGCATTTGCTTTCTTAATTACGGACTCAACCTGCAAGTTTACCTTTAGAGAATCCTGGACTAGGACTCCCAAGTCCCTTTGCACTTCAGCATTATGAATTTTGTCACCGTTTAGAAAATAGTCCATGCCTCTATTCTTTTTTCCAAAGTGCAAGACCTCGCACTTGCCCACGTTGAATTTCATCAGCCATTTCTTGGACCACTCTCCTAAACTGTCTAAATCTTTCTGCAGCCTCCCCACCTCCTCCATGCTACCTGCCCCTCCACCTATCTTCGTATCATCGGCAAACTTAGCCAGAATGCCTCCAGTTCCATCATCTAGATCGTTAATATATAAAGAGAACAGCTGTGGCCCCAACACTGAACCCTGCGGGACACCACTCGTCACCGTTGCCATTCCGAAAAATAACCTTTTATCCCAACTCTCTGCCTTCTGCCTGACAGCCAATCATCAATCCATGTTAGTACCTTGCCTCGAATACCATGGGCCCTTATTTTACTCAGCAGTCTCCCATGAGGCACCTTATCAAAGGCATTTTGGAAGTCAAGACAGATAACATCCATTGGCTCTCCTTGGTCTAACCTATTTGTTATCTCTTCAAAGAACTCTGACAGGTTTGTCAGGCACGACCTCCCCTTACTAAATCCATGCTGACTTGTCCTAATCCAACCCTGCACTTCTAAGAATTAAGAAATCTCATCCTTAACAATGGATTCTAGAATCTTGCCAACAACCGAGGTTAGGCTAATTGGCCTATAATTTTCCATCTTTTTCCTTGTTCCCTTCTTGAACAGGGGGGTTACAACAGCGATTTTCCAATCCTCTGGGACTTTCCCTGACTCCAGTGACTTTTAAAAGATCATAACTAACGCCTCCACTATTTTTCAGCTATCTCCTTTAGAACTCTAGGATGTAGCCCACCTGGGCCCGGAGATTTATCAATTTTTAGACCTCTTAGTTTCTCTAGCACTTTCTCCTTTGTGATGGCTACCATATTCAACTCTGCCCCCTGACTCTCCTGAATTGTTGGGATATTACTCATGTCTTCTACTGTGAAGACTGACGCAAAGTACTTATTTAGTTCCTCAGCTATTTCCTTGTCTCCCATCACTAGATTACCAGCGTCATTTTGGAGCGGCCCAATGTCTACTTTTGCCTCCCGTTTGTTTTTAATGTATTGAAATAAACTTTTCCTGTCATTCCTAATGTTACTGGCTAGCCTAACTTCATAATTGATCCTCTCTTTCCTTATTTCTCTCTTTGTTATCCTGTTTGTTTTTGTAGCCTTCCCAATCTTCTGACTTCCCACTACTCTTTGCCACATTATAGGCTTTCTCTTTTGCTTTGATGCATTCCCTAACTTCCTTTGTCAGCCATGGCTGCCTAATCCCCCCTCTGATAACCTTTCTTTTCTTTGGGATGAACCTCTGTACTGTGTCCTCAATTACTCCCAGAAACCCCTGCCATTGTTGTTCTACTGTCTTTCCCACTAGGCTCTGCTCCCAGTCGATTTTCGTCAGTTCCTCCCTCATGCCCCTGTAGTTACCTTTATTTAACTGTAACACCTTTACATCTGATTCTACCTTCTTTCTTTCAAATTGGAGATTGAATTCTACCATATTATGATCACTGCCTCCTAAGTGTTCCCTTACTGAAAGATCTTTAATCAAGTCTGGCTCATTACATAACACTAAGTCCAGAATGGCCTGTTCCCTCGTGGGCTCCACCACAAGCTGTTCCAAAAAGCCCTCCTGTAAACATTCAATGAATGCCCTTTCCTTGGGTCCACTGGCAGCATTATTTATCCAGCCCACGTGCATATTGAAGTCCCCCATGATCACTGTGACCTTGCCTTTCTGACATGCACTTTCTATTTTGTGGTGCATTTTGTGCCCCTGGTCCTGACCACTGTTAGGAGGCCTGTATATAACTCCCATTATGGTTTTTTTGCCTTTGTGGTTCCTCAACTCTACCCACACAGACTCCACATCATCTGACCCTATGTCGTTTAATGCTATTGATTTAATTTCATTCCTAATTAACAAGGCAACCCCGCCCCCTCTGCCCACCTCTCTGTCTTTTCGATAGGTTGTGAATCCCTGGATGTTTAAATGCCAGTCCTCAAGCCCCTGCAACCACGTCTCTGTGATGCCTACCACATCATACCTGCCAGTCACAATCTGGGCCACAAGCTCATCTACCTTGTTCCGTACACTGCGCGCATTTAAATATAGCACCTTTAATTCTCTATTGACCGTCCCTTTTTGTTTTCTTAGTGTGGTGGACCTTGGTTTACTGAGCCTTTCTATACAGTGTGTCATATCTTGTGGGATAGGGACTATCGTAACCTCTCCTGAGTTCTGTCTTTTTGTGCTTTTTTGTATTCCTAAGCGGCTACGCTTCCCACTGATTACTTCACCTCTTGGTTCCCTGACTTTCCCTTCCCCCCCAATCTCTAGTTTAAAGTCCTATTGACCACCCTATTTACTCTTTTCGCAAGAACACTGGTCCCAGCTCGGTTCAGGTGGAGACCATCCCAACGGTATAGGTCCCCCTGTCCCAAAACTGATGCCAGTGTCCCATGAAAAGGAACCCCTCTTTCCCACACCACTCTTTCAGCCACGTGTTAACTTCCCTTATTCTTGCCTCCCTATGCCAATTTGCACGTGGCTCGGGCAGTAATCCGGAGATTATGACCCTTGAGGACCTGTTTTTTAATTTGAATCCTAGCTCTTTATAATCTCTAAACAAATCCTCTTTTCTAGACTTGCCTATGTTGTTGGTACCGACATGGACCACAACAACTGGATCCTGCCCCTCCCTCTCCAGTATCCTTTCAAGCCGGTCAGAGATGTCCCGCACCCTAGCACCGGGCAGGCAACATACCATACAGGGCTCTTTATCCTGCTCACAAAGGATACTATCTATCCCCCTGGTAATAGAATCTCCTACAACTACAACTTGCCTATTTACTCCCTCCCCTTGAATGGCCTGCTGAATCATGGTGCCTTGGTCAGCTGACTCATCCTTCCTGCAGCCCTGTTCGCCATCCACACAGGGAGCAAGTGCCTCATACCTGTTGGACAGGGTCAAGGGCTGAGGCTCCTGAGTTCCTGACTGCTGGTTCCCTTTACCTGCCTGACTTGCAGTCACACCCTGCTGTCCCTGGCCACTGGCAGGATTTAAACTACTTACTCTGACAGGTGTGACTGCCTCCTGAAACACAGTGTCCAGGTAAGTCTCCCCCTCCCAGATGTGCCTCAGTGTTTGAAGCTCAGACTCCAGCTCATCAACTCTGAGCCGGAGCTCTTCGAGCAGCCAACACTTACTGCAGATGTGGTCGCTGCAGCTCGCAATGGGATCTGCCAGCTCCCACATCAAGCAGCTCAAGCACATCACCTGACCAGCCATCACTAATTAGTTAATTAGTTTAATTTAAGTTTACGAGTTTAGCTGTGTTTTTTTTAAATTTGGGGCAGATTTGCTATCAACCAATCAGATCACAGCGTCCCTCTGACGTCACTTTTGGGGGAAGAAACTGGAAAACAGGAAGTTACCGTTAGGTTTTTATACTCACAGAGACTGCTCCTCCTCCTCCGAACAGCTCCCAAAATTAGGCCCGAAGAAAGAGAGAGAACAAAACAGTCGGCAAAAAGCACCTTCTCCCACTCTTCACCGAATTACCTCACTGCACCAAATTACCAAATTCTCACTCTGTCTGTGTCTCACTCACTCAGGCTGTGTCTCCTTGACCAGCGCAATGTCCTTGAGAAGGTGGTGGTGATCTGCCTTCATGAACCACTGCAGTCCATGTGGGATAGGTACACCCACAGTACCCATCATAGAATTTACAGAAGGAGGCAATTTGGCCCATCAAGTCTGCACCAGCCCTTGGAAAGAGCACCCTACCTAAGCCCACACCTCCACCCTGTCCCTGCAACCCAGTAACGCCACCTAAGCCTTTTGGACACTAAGGGCAATTTAGCACGGCCAAACCAGCTAACCTGCACATCTTTGTGGACTATGGGAGGAAACCGGAGCACCCAGAGGAAACCCACGCAGACACGGGGAGAACGTGCAGAGTCTGCACAGACAGTCACCCAAGCCAGGAATCGAACCTGGGACCCCGGAGCTGTGAAGCAACAGTGCTAACCACTATGCTACCGTGTCTGGAGGGTGTTTCAGGATTTTGATGCAGTGGCAGCGAAGGAATTGTACGCATGCACACGCTTACAATTATCACTGCAGTTTAGAAAATGATCCCGCCACCATTGTGCTCATCTGGAGACCTCTGACCACTCTCTCTTGTATTCCCATCTTTACCAGCAGATGGAGCTGCAAGTTCATTGTCGCAGCATTCTCCCCAGGTTTGTGCCCGAATGTGTGCATCTCCGGTGGATATTATAATGGTCTGTGCCACTCACAACCATGTCTCATTCAAAAGACTGCTTTTTCTAATTCCTTAACTGCTTTCAAAATGCTCCCTCAGGACAATTTTCTATTCTGCAGGTTTTGATGAGGGAAGCAGTTTTTAATTTGCATCAGTGAAAAGAACAGGAGTAAGTGACGAGACAGCAGTGTCCCTATCACATACTGGGAAAGGGATGAGAGTCAAGTGTGTTGGCAGGCAGAGAGAACTGTGTATGTTTGAAAAGGCAGATGAAACTAACCCAGCTAACGCTCAGCCAATTCGCTTAGTATTGGGGCTAGGAAGGCAAAGGGGACCTCAGCTGGAAGATGTAATCATAGAATTTACAGTGCAGAAGGAGGCCATTCGGCCCATCGAGTCTGCGCCGGCTCTTTGAAAGAGCACCCTACCCAAGCCCACACCTCCACCCTATCCCCATAACCCAGTAACCCCACCCAACACGAAGGGCAATTTTGGACACAAAGGGCAATTTAGCATGGCTGGATGATCCCGCGTGTGTGAACAGCCGGGCGACCTCACCCCAGAACGGAGAGGTTACACCTATTAGGAAAGATTGAATAGGCCACAGGCCTTTCCCCCGAGTAATGGGTTGATTGAAAAGTGACTTAAAAGGGATTGAGAAGGGTTTGATATGGTAAATGTGTCGAAAATGTTTTCACCTTCTGAGGGAGACACCAGTGTAGCGGCAACATCACTGGGCTGGGAAGCTAGAAGCACAGGCCAATCTCTTGGAGCATGGGTTTAAATCCCACTATTGACAGCCGCTAGAATTTAAATTAAATTAATACGTCTGGAATATAAAACTAGCCTCAGTAATCGTGACTCTCAAACGACCAGCAATTGTCATAAGAGCAATTGTTGTAAAAACCCAACAGGTTTTGTCCTTTAGGGAAGGAAATCTGCCAGGCTTACCTGGTCTGGCCTACATGTGACTCCAGACCCACAGCAATGTGGTTGACTTTGAAACTGCCCTCTGAAATGGCCTAGCCAGCCATTTGGTTCTAGGGCAATTAGTGTAGCCATCTGGGATGGCCACTTCCAGAATACAAAATGGACATTTGCAAAGATTACAGGGAAAAATGGACAATGTTAAGAAAGCAAGCAGGCACAGAGCCTGCCTGCATATTGGAGAAACAGCTCCCAGACGAGACTGAAACCGTAGGCCCATTAGCATATGGATGGCCCATCTCCGGGAACAAAGGAAGATACTTAAGTAACCGATCTGCCCCCAGACTTCGTGGTGCCAGTTCCCCAAACCGAAAGCAGGAAACAAAGCAGGCCAACGGCCATCTAGGACATGCCCAGCCATCAGGGCACCCACCCCTTTATTGGTCAGGATCAATACGAGTGATCAAGATACGACCCAATTGATTGGGGCCAAGTTCAAGGCCCGCCCAAAAGCACGCGAAGCCCCCTTCGAGTATAAGAAGAAGGACCCAAAAGAGAATCGCTCTCTTGGACTTGGCTCTCACAGCGGAGAGACCCGTCCACCAGCTGCACCAGAAGCAAGTAAGTCCCAGGTCAACGCTCGCTACCAGACGGACAATCTTAGCTTTTCCCCTCTACCACTTCGACCCCAGCAGCCTCAGAACCGAACAACGGCCATTGTTCCTCTGACTGAGTGGGCGCCCGAAGCTAAGTATAGGCTTTAGCAGTAGTGATAGTTTAGTCTGTAGTATTTCGTGCATGAGTAGATATTGCTGTGTGTGTCAATAAATAGTATTGACTTTGAACTAACTAACTGGTGTACCGACTCTTTGATCAGTATTCGGGTTTGAACCTTGTGGCGGTATCGAAAGATACCTGGCGACTCTAAAGCAAACATAATTAGAATTAAGGAAGGCGACCATATTGACCACCATATTTAGAAACAACCAAAGAGAGCAACATTAGGAATGGGCAGCAAATGCTGTCCGAGCCACCGACGCCCTCATCCCACAAAAGAATAGAAACAACCATTCAGGGGAGGCCAGACTATGGGCCAACAATACAAGATAGTCACGATTTCTTCTTTTCAAAAAATACAACAGGGAATTAAAGAGAAATTCAAGGTCTCCTGAGGTCATGGAAGGTCTGATAATCTTTCAATTTTTCATGGACTATGGATGTCATTGGCTGGGCCAACATTTGTTCCCCATTTCTAATTGCCCTTGAACTGAGTGCCGTGCTCGGCTATTTCAGAGGGCAGTTAAGCATCAACCACATTGCTGTGGGTCTGGACTCAGGCCAGACCAGGTAAGGATGGCAGAGTTCCTTCCCTCAAGGGACATCAGTGAAGCTGCTGGGTTGTTACAAGAATCGACGATAGTTGTCATGGTCACCATCATTGAGACCAGCTTTCACTTCCAAATGCATGAATTGAATTTGAATTCCAGCAGCACTAGTGATGGAATTTTAACTCATTGAACTCGAGCATTGGCCTGGGCCACTGGATCACAAGCCCAGTGACATTGCCACCATCTCCTAATAATAGTGGCAGCTTTCACGCAGCTGGTGAAGGATTTACCATAAAGGCGGCTGGAGATGAAAAATGGTACTACTCTGAAACAGTTGGAAGGGTGCCAAAGTGAATGTGTATCCACATTATAAGGAACAAGCGAGTGAGAGAGACACAGGGCTGAATGAAACGGGGGTGGTGACGCAGCCACCTCTGGAACTAAAGCCAGGGTGGAGTCGACTTGCTTCACGCCCGCCTGCCCTGCAGCCGTTACCTGCTGCGGGCGGACTCAACAGGGGCCAACTAGGACTTCCATCCCCTGACAAGGGAGGAAGTTCGGCTCTCTGGAGCTGCTGTCTAACCTGATTGGCTGGCAGATCCACCAGTCTCAGCCGCGCCAAGAGCACGCGAGTGGCTGCTGCCGGGTGTAGAAGAAGAGTTGCAAGGAGGCTCAGGAATCTACGCAGCCGGTCAGGCCGGATTCTTGGGCAGGGAGGGTTTCGACAGGTCACTGCGGTGGGCGGGGGAGGTGGGGGAGGGGAATGGTTTGAGTTTAAAGATGCGGGGTGTTTTACAGACCAGTCAGGTTTGACTTTAGTGGTAGGGAAACGTCTAGAAACTATAATGCTGGACAAAGTCAATTGTAGTTTCGACCGGTGCGGGATAATTAAGGAAAGCCAGCATGGATTCATTAAGGAAAACTCATGTTCAACTAATGTGTTGGAGTTCTTTGAGAGAAGGTTGATAAGGGCAATGCTGTTGATATGGTGTATATGGATTCCCAAAAGGCACTTGATGCAGTTCCACACAATAGATTTGTGAACAAAAGTTTAACTCCATCAGACCATAAGACATAGGAGCAGAATTAGGCCACTCGGCCCATCGAGTCTGCTCCGCCATTCAATCATAGCTGACATTTTTCTCATCCCCATTCTCCTGCCTTCTCCCCATAACCCCCGGTCCTCTTATTAATCAAGAACCTATCTGTCTCTGTCTTCCCCGACCCCCTTCCCAACATCCCCATGCCTCCATCCCCTCCTCCAACCTCCCCATCCCTCTTGTCCTGACCAATTCCCCCAGCCTCCCCATCTGTCCTGCCCCTACCCCTACTCCTCCCCCAACCTCCCCATTCTGCCCACCCCTACCCCCTCTCTCAAACCCGCCATCCCTCCCGTCCCTACTCTCTCCAAAGCTCTCCACCCCTTCTGTTCCTCTCCCTATTCCTCCTGTCCTACCCTCTCTCCTAACCGACCCACCAGTCCTGTCCCGACCCTCTCCCCTAACCTCCTGTCCCGACCCTCTCCAATAACCTCCTGTCCCTACCTCTCCCCTAACCTCCCCATCTCTCCTATCCCTATCCCCTTCCAATGCCTCCTTCCCCTATCCCAAACCTCTTGATTGCTCCTTCCCCTACCCCCTCCCCCCTCCCCATCCCTCCTCCTTCTTCTTCCCCAACGCCAAATGCGTCCTCACAAACCCACTCACATTCTGTACCCTGCTCAGGGCAGGGTTTAGGTAGGGATGGGGAGGTAGGGAGGGGGAGGATGGGGAGGTAGGGAGGGAGTGGATGGGGAGGTGGGGGGGGTGGGGAGGTAGGGGGGTCAGATGGGGAGGTAGGGAAGGGGTGGATGAGGAGATAGGGAGGGGAAGTAGGCATGGGGAGGTATGGAGGGTGTGGATGGGGAGGTGGGGTGGTAGGGAGGGGGGGATGGGGTGGAGAGGGGGTGGATGGGGAGGTAGGGAGGGTGGATGGGGAGGTAGGGAGGGTGGATGGGGAGGTAGGTATGGGGATGGGGAGGTAGAGAGGGGGATGGGGAGGTAGGGAGGGGGATGGGGGGAAAAGAGTGGATGGGGAGGTAGGGAGGGTGGATCGGGAGATAGGTATGGGGGGATGGGGAGGTAGGGAGGGGGGGTGGGGAGGTAGGGAGGGGGATGGGGAGGTAGGGAGGGGGGTGTGGAGGTAGGGAGGGGGATGGGGGGAAAGGGTGAATGTGGAGGTAGGGAGGGTGGATGGGAAGGTAGGGAGGGGGATGGGGAGGTAGGGAGAGGGTGGATGGGGAGTTAGCGAGGGGGATGGGGAGGTAGGGAGGGGGAATGGGGAGGGGAGGGTGTGGATGGGGAGGTAGGGAGGGTGGATGGGGAGGTAGGTATGGGGGGATGGGGAGGTAGGGAGGGGGTGGGGAGGTAGGGAGGGGGATGGGGAGGTAGGGAGGGGGGATGGGCAGGTAGGGAGGGGGATGGGGGGAAAGGGTGGATGGGGAGGTAGGGAGGGTGGATGGGAAGGTAGGGAGGGTGGATGGGGAGATAGGTATGGGGGGATGGGGAGGTAGGGAGGGGGATGGGGAGGTAGGGAGGGGGGGTGTGGAGGTAGGGAGGGGGATGGGGGGAAAGGGTGGATGGGGAGGTAGGGAGGGTGGATGGGAAGGTAGGGAGGGTGGATGGGGAGATAGGTATGGGGGATGGGGAGGTAGGGAGGGGGGATGGGGAGATAGGTATGGGGGGATGGGGAGGTAGGGAGGGGGGGTTGGGAGGTAGGGAGGGGGATGTGGAGGTTGGGAGGGGGGGGTGGGGAGGTAGGGGGGTCAGATGGGGAGGTAGGGAAGGGGTGGATGAGGAGATAGGGAGGGGAAGTAGGCATGGGGAGGTATGGAGGGTGTGGATGGGGAGGTGGGGTGGTAGGGAGGGGGGGATGGGGTGGAGAGGGGGTGGATGGGGAGGTAGGGAGGGTGGATGGGGAGGTAGGGAGGGTGGATGGGGAGGTAGGTATGGGGATGGGGAGGTAGAGAGGGGGGATGGGGAGGTAGGGAGGGGGATGGGGGGAAAAGAGTGGATGGGGAGGTAGGGAGGGTGGATGGGGAGATAGGTATGGGGGGATGGGGAGGTAGGGAGGGGGGTGGGGAGGCAGGGAGGGGGATGGGGAGGTAGGGAGGGGGGGTGTGGAGGTAGGGAGGGGGATGGGGGGAAAGGGTGAATGTGGAGGTAGGGAGGGTGGATGGGAAGGTAGGGAGGGGGATGGGGAGGTAGGGAGAGGGTGGATGGGGAGTTAGCGAGGGGGATGGGGAGGTAGGGAGGTGGAATGGGGAGGGGAGGGGGTGGATGGGGAGGTAGGGAGGGTGGATGGGGAGGTAGGTATGGGGGGATGGGGAGGTAGGGAGGGGGGTGGGGAGGTAGGGAGGGGGATGGGGAGGTAAAGAGGGGGGATGGGGAGGTAGGGAGGGGGGTGGGGGGAAAGGGTGGATGGGGAGGTAGGGAGGGTGGATGGGAAGGTAGGGAGGGGGGTGGGGAGATAGGTATGGGGGGATGGGGAGGTAGGGAGGGGGGGTGGGGGGTAGGGAGGGGGATGGGGAGGTTGGGAGGGGGGGGGTGGGGAGGTAGGGAGGGGGATGGGGGGAAAGGGTGAATGTGGAGGTAGGGAGGGTGGATGGGAAGGTAGGGAGGGGGATGGGGAGGTAGGGAGAGGGTGGATGGGGAGTTAGCGAGGGGGATGGGGAGGTAGGGAGGGGGAATGGGGAGGGGAGGGGGTGGATGGGGAGGCAGGGAGGGTGGATGGGGAGGTAGGTATGGGGGGATGCGGAGGTAGGGAAGGGGGTGGGGAGGTAGGGAGGGTGATGGGAAGGTAGCGAGGGGGGATGGGGAGGTAGGGAGAGGGTGGATGGGGAGGTAGCGAGGGGGATGGGGAGGTAGGGAGGGGGGATGGGGAGGGGAGGGGGTGGATGGGGAGGTAGGGAGGGTGGATGGGGAGGTAGGTATGGGGGAATGGGGAGGTAGGGAGGGGGAATGGGGAGGTAGGGAGGGGGATGGGGAGGTAGGGAGGGGGGATGGGGAGGTATGGAGGGGGATGGGGGAAAAGGGTGGATGGGGAGGTAGGGAGGGTGGATGGGAAAGTAGGGAGGGGGGATGGGGAGGTAGGGCGGGTGGATGGGAAGGTAGGGAGGGGGGATGGGAAGGTAAGGAGTGTCATGATATTCAGGTAAACATCATAGCACATACATACTGACGGACAGATCAACGGACCAATCAACACACACACAGCACCACAGCCAAGAGAATACACAGTACAAAACAGGGAACACGACACTTCCTGAGCATTCCAGCAGGAGACAGCTCAGGGCACAGGGCTCATAGCAAGCCACTCAGACATCCACCATGTGCTGAGTGCCACTCAGATAGAATTAGGAATAGGTCCACAGATCCTAGGGTTATGACCGGACCTCAGTAACCAGTTTACCACTGTAAATAAATGTTAGCAATAAAACTGAGTTGCACCATTCGCAACTGTGTTGGTTCGTCTGTGTGGCAGAGTACACAACACATCATAGTACCAGGAGTAACTGTGGGACCTACCTACGGATCCTCCGGAATCTGCCATCCTGCCATGGACACCGTCAGCACACCGCAGCCGCTACAAGTTGCTGGAAACCTCGGCATTAATTGGAAGCTGTTCAAACAGCGCTTCCAGCTCTTCCTGGAAGCCAATGAAAAGGAGAGCGCCTCGGACACCAGAAAGATCGCCATGCTCCTCTCCACGGCAGTTCAACACGCCATCCATGTCTACAACTCCCTGGTGTTCGTGGAAGGTGAGGACAAGACGAAGTACAAGACGGTCCTTCTCAAACTCGACCAACACTTCAACGTCGAGGTCAACGAGAGCTTCGAGAGGTATCTCTTCAAGCAGCGTCTGCAGGGTAAGGATGAGCTCTTTCAATCCTTCCTTACGCATCGCCGTATCCTCGCGCAGTCCTGCGGTTACGACACCACCTCCGATTCCATGATTCGGGACCAGATTGTTTTTGGGGTCACCTCGAGCACCCTACGCCAGCAGCTCTTTAAAATAAAAGGCCTCACCCTAGCCTCCGCAATCGAAGCCTGTGTCCTGCATGAAAACGCGACTAGCCGCTACTCCCAATTTCAGGCGGCCGAATCGGCGTGGCAGGGGTCCTACGCGTCCGGATCGGCGAGGCAGGCATCCTCCGAGGCCGAACGGGTCCAGGCGATCGAGTTCTTCCCGGCCCGCGGCCCGGACGAGGGCGGCCATTTCACGCGCTTTTCGAGGCCTTCCGCGTTTGTGCGCGCCAAAAACGACGTTGACACAGAGGGACGTGATGCGCAGGCGCGCTCGAAGCAAGACCGAACTGCGCATGCGCTGTGGTGCAACGAACGGCATGACGTCACGACATGCGGCAACTGCGGAGCCGCACATTTAAAGCGGCAATGTCCGGCAAGAAACCGACAATGCCTCCGCTGTGGCAAGATGTGCCACGACGCTGCCTGCTGTCGAGCAGCTCAACCTGCCAATGTTCCCCAACTCCGACAACGTGCGGACCATTCAGCCTCCTTACTACGAGTCGTGCCCAGACGATATTCAGACCAGTGACACAGATGACCGGGACACCTTCCGTGTTGCGGTCATTGATGGGAACCGGATGTCTCCAGCCAGGACCCACCAGCCGTTGCAAGTGAACACTGTCAATCCGGGTGATGAATGGTGTGCCACCCTCACGGTCAACCGATCACCGATAACATTCCGTCTGGACATTGGCGCCTCCGCCAACCTCATAGCCTGGTCAGCCTTCTACGCCATGAAGGTCAGACCACCAATTCGGCCATCCCGTTGCAAGATGGTCGACTACAACGGGAACGTTATCCCAACTATGGGATCCTGCCAGCTCCAGGTGACACACAACACACACACGGCCACACTCATTCGAGATAGTCAGCTCATCAAAGGACTCCCTGCTAGGCGCACAGGCATGCAAGGTTCTCCACCTCGTGCAACGAGTCCACGCTCTGTCTCCAGAAGGCACATCTGACTTCCCGGATGCAGAATTCAGGGCACAGCTCCAATCACTCCTCGCCCACAACCAGGAGGCATTCGAGGGCATGGGAACACTGCCCTACACCTACACAATTCGGCTCAAACCGGACGCCACCCCGGTCATTCACGCTCCTCGCAGGGTCCCAGCGCCACTCAAAGACCGCCTCAAGCAGCAGCTGCAGGATCTCCAGGACCAAGGGGTGCTATCCCGGGTCACGGAGCCCACGCCATGGGTCAGCTCCATGGTGTGTGTTAAGAAGCCCTCCAGCGAGCTCCGGATCTGCATTGATCCAAAAGACCTCAACAACAACATAATGAGGGAACACTACCCCATACCCAAACGGGAAGAGATCACGAGCGAAATGGCCCGGGCTAAAATCGTTACAAAACTGGATGCCTCGAAGGGTTTTTGGCAGATCCAACTGGATCAGTCCAGCCGAAAGCTGTGCACCTTCAACACCCCTTTCGGCAGGTTCTGCTATAACAGAATGCCATTTGGCATTATCTCGGCATCCGAGGTCTTTCACAGGATCATGGAGCAGATGATGGAGGGCATCGAAGGGGTGCGCGTCTACGTGGACGACATCATCATCTGGTCCACCACAGGAGCACATCAATCATCTCCAGCGCATCTTTGCGCGCATACGGGAAAACGGCCTGTGCCTCAACCGAGCCAAGTGTTCTTTCGGCCAAACCGAGCTGAGGTTCCTGGGGGACCACATTTCCCGGTCAGGGGTCTGTCCGGATGCAGACAAGGTCAGCACCATTACAGCCATGCCGCAGCCGGCAGACAAGAAAGCAGTGCTACGCTTCCTAGGTATGGTCAACTTCCTGGGGAAGTACATTCCCAACCTTGCCTCCCACACGACGGCTCTGCGCCACCTAGTCAAGAAGTCCATGGAGTTCCAGTGGCTGCCCGCACACCAGAAGGAATGGGAGGAGCTCAAAATTAAGCTCACCACAGCCCCGGTATTGGCGTTTTTTGACACATCTCGTGATATTAAAATTTCGACTGATGCCAGCAGGTCCGGCATTGGGGCGGTACTCCTACAGCGGGATGACACTGCGTCATGGGCCCCGGTCGCCTATGCCTCGTGGGCCATGACCCTCACAGAACAGCGCTACGTGCAAATCGAAAAGGAGTGCCTGGGTTTGCTGACTGGAATAGACAAGTTCCATGACTACGTGTATGGTCTCCCCCAGTTTACCGTTGAGACTGACCATCGCCCCCTGGTCAGCATCATAAATAAGGACCTGAACGAGATGACCCCTCGCCTCCAGTGCATCCTACTTAATCTCAGAAGGTATGACTTCCAACTGGTCTACATCCCGGGAAAGGACCTTTTCATTGCGGATGCCCTATCCAGAGCAGTGAGCACGCCGCCAGATTCGGAGGGGTTCGTCTGTCATGTCGAAGCGCAGGTGGCCTTCACATCGGCAAATCTGCCAGCTGACGACTCCAGTCTGGCCCTTATTCGCCGGGAGACTGCGGCCGACCCCCTTCTACAACGGGTGATGTGCCACATGACGGGAGGGTGGCTCAAAGGGCAGTGCCCGCAGTTCTACAATGTCCGAGACGACTTGGCCGTCATTGATGGTGTCCTTCTAAAGCTGGACCGGATTGTGATTCCGCGCAGCATGCACAAGCTGGTCCTCGACCAACAACACGAAGGCCATCTGGGGGTCGAGAAGTGCAGACGGAGGGTCGAGAGGCGGTATACTGGCCGGGCATCAGTGATGACATTGCCAATATGGTACTCAACTGCCCCACTGTCCAAAGGTTTCAACCGGCACAGCCTCCTGAGACGCTTCAGCCCCATGAGCTGGTGACGTCCCCCTGGCCGAAGGTGGGTGTGGACCTTTTTCACGCACTTGGCAGGGACTATGTAATCGTCATTGATTACTTTTCCAACTATCCAGAGGTCATATGCCTGTACGATTTAACATCGTCCGCTGTCAGAAGGGCCTGCAAAGACACCTTCGCTCGCCACGGCATTCCGATTACTGTCATGTCGGACAATGGGCCCTGTTTTGCCAGCCAGGAATGGTCATCCTTTGCTGCTTCGTATGGCTTCACACACATGACGTCCAGCCCTCTACACCCCCAGTCCAATGGAAAGGCGGAAAAGTACGTTCACACCATCAAGCGGCTCCTCTGCAAGGCTGCTGCTGCCGGATCGGATTTCTGCCTCGCCCTGCTGGCCTATCGCTCGGCCCCACTAGCCATTGGCCTCTCACCAGCCCAGCTGTTGATGGGTCGCGCCCTCAGGACCACTGTGCCATCCATTCTGGTACCCCAACCAACCATGCTCCGGTACAGAATGCAACAGCAGCGCGTTCGCCAGAAGATGGCATATGACACACGGGCAACTGATCTTCCCGCCCTGGCGCCTGGAGACGACGTCCGCATCCACCTACCAGAAGGTGGCTGGTCAGCACCTGCCGAAGTTCTCTGACGCATGGCTCCCCGCTCGTTCCTGGTTCGCATGCCTGATGGCTCCATTCGTAGGCGCAATCGCCGGGCTTTTCGCCTACATCCCGCTCGCTACGGAACTTACACTGACACCGCGCCCTCCTGTTGTTCCTGATATCGACTTCGTGGAGCTTCCTGCCACCATGCCCCTTCCTTCATCGCCCGTGGCCGGGCCCATTCCTTAGCCGGTGGATCCAGACACACCCTTGACGCGGTCAACCCGAATTCATCGCCCACCTACTAGACTGGACTTATGAGCCTTTTTGTACATTGAACTCATAATACCACTGTGTTAATATGTTTCTGTTCTTCCTTGTCGTTACAGGAGTTTGTTTTTGTCGTTCAACATTTCTCCGTTCGTTGTTTATGGTACAACCTCGTTGCTATGTCGCACCTGACATCGCCCCTTGTATATAGTTTAGCCTCATATACATGCTGTAGATATTGCACACACACAAATTCAGCTGCACTCAGTACACATCTCTATTTATAACCACATAGGCACATGTTCTTGTACAAAAGGGGGGATGTCATGATATTCAGGTAAACATCATAGCACATACATACTGATGGACAGATCAATGGACCAATCAACACACACACAACACCACAGCCAATCACAGGCAAGAGCATACACAGTACAAAACAGGGAGCACAACACTTCCTGAGCATTCCAGCAGGAGACAGCTCAGGCCACAGAGCTCATAGCAAGCCACTCAGACATCCACCATGTGCTGAGTGCCACTCCAAGATAGAATTAGGAATCATTCCACAGATTCTAGGGTTATGATCGAACCTCAGTAAACAGTTTACCACTGTAAATAAATGTTAGCAATAAAACTGAGTTGTACCATTCGCAACCGTGTTGGTTCGTCTGTGTGGCAGAGTACCCAACACTTCAAGGAGGGGGGATGGGTAGGTAGGGAGAGGGTTGATGGGGAGGTAGGGAGTGGATATGGGGAGTTAGGGAGGGGGGATGGGGAGGTAGGGAGGGTGGATGGGGAGGTAGGGAGGGGATATGGGGAGTTAGGGAGGGGGATGAGGAGGTAGGGAGGTTGGGAAGGGGATAAGGAGGTAGGACGGGGGAAGGGGAGGTAGGGAGGGGGATGGGGTGGTAGGGAGGGGGGGAAGGGAAGGTAGGGAGGTAGGGAGGGGTAATGGGGAGGTAGGGAGGTAGGGATGGGGGGTGAGGAGGTAGGACAGGGGGATGGGGAGGTAGGGAGGGGGATGGGGTGGTAGGGAGGTAGGGAAGGGGGATAAGGAGGTAGGACAGGGGGATAGGGAGGTAGGGAGGGGGATGGGGTGGTAGGGAGGTAGGGAGGGGGGAATGGGTGGTAGGGAGGTAGGGAGGGGGGAATGGGAGGTAGATAGGTAGGGGGGGGATGTGGCGGTAGGGAGGTAGCGAGGAGGGTTGGGGAGGTAGGGAGATACGGAAGGGGGGTGAGGAGGTAGAGAGAGGGGATGTGGAGGTAGTGAGGGATGGAGGGGGGATGGGGAGGTAGGGAGGGGGAATGGGGAGGTAGAGATAGGGGATGGGAGGTAGGGAGGGGAATGTGGATGTAGGGAAGGGGGATGAGGAGGTAGAGAGAGGGGATGGGGAGGTAGGGAAGGGGATGAGGAGGTCGAGAGAGGGGATGGGGAGGAGGGAGGGGTGGTGGGGGGATGGGGGATGGGGAGGTATGGAGGGCTGGAGGGGGGATGGGGAGGTAGGGAGGGGGGATGAGGAGATAGGGAAGGGGGATGAGGAGGTAGGGAGGGGGATGGGGTGGTAGGGAGGGGGAAGTAGAGGTAGGGAGGGGGGTGGGGTGTTAGGGAGATATGGAAGGGGGATGAGGAGAGAGGAGTGGAGGGTGGATGGGGAGGGGGGATGGGGAGGTAGGGAGGTAGGGAAGGGGATGAGGAGGTGGAGAGAGGGGATGGGGAGGTAGGGAGGGATGGATGGGGAGGTAGGGAGGGATGGAGGGGGGATGGGGAGATAGGGAGGGGGATAAGGAGGTAGGGAGGGGGGATGGGGTGAAAGGGAGGGGGATGGGGAGGTAAGGAATGGGGATGAGGAGGGAGGGCGGATGGAGAGGTAGATGAGGGGGAATAAGAAGGTAGGGAGGGGGGATGGGGAGGTGGGGAGGTAGGGAGGGGGAATGGGGAGGTAGGGAGGTAGGGAAGGGGAAGGAGGGAGGGGTGAAGGGGGGATGGGGAGGTAGGGAGGTAGGGATGGGGAGGTAGAGAGAGGGGATGGGGCGGGAGGGAGGGATGGAGGGGGTGTGGGGAGGTAGGGAGGGGGGATGGGGAGGTAGGGAGAGGGGATGGGGAGGTAGGGATGGGGGGATAAGGATGTAGGGAGGGGGGATGGGGAGGTAGGGAGGTAGGGAAGGGGGATAAGGAGGTAGGGAGGGGGGATGGCGAGGTAGGGAGGTAGGGAAGGGAGATAAGGAGGTAGGGCGGGGAGATGGGCAGGTAGGGAGGGGGTGGGAAGGTAGGGAGGGGTATGGGGAGGTATGGAGTGGTGATGGGGAGGTAGGGATGGGGGGATAAGGAGGTAGGGAGGGGGGATGGGGAGGTAGGGAGGTAGGGAAGGGGGATAAGGAGGTAGGGCGGGGAGATGGGCAGGTAGGGAGGGGGTGGGAAGGTAGGGAGGGGGATGGGGAGGTAGGGAGTGGTGATGGGGAGGTAGGGAGTGGTGATGGGGAGGTAGGGAGTGGTGATGGGGAGTTAGGGAGTGGGATGGGGCGGTAGAGAGAGGGGATGGGGATGTAGGGATGTAGGGAAGGGGAAGGAGGGAGGGGTGAAGGGGGGATGGGGAGGTAGGGAGGTAGGGATGGGGAGGTAGAGAGAGGGGATGGGGCGGGAGGGAGGGATGGAGGGGATGTGGGGAGGTAGGGAGGGGGAATGGGGAGGTAGAGAGAGGGGATGGGAGGTAGGGATGGATGGATGGGGAAGGAGGGAGGGGTGGAGGGGGGATGGGGAGGGGGGATTGGGAGGTAGGGAGAGGGGATGGGGAGGTAGGGATGGGGGGATAAGGACGTAGGGAGGGGGGATGGGGAGGTAGGGAGGTGGGGAAGGGGGATAAGAAGCTAGGGCGGGGAGATGGGCAGGTAGGGAGGAGGTGGGAAGGTAGGGAGGGGGATGGGGAGGTAGGGAGTGGTGATGGGGAGGTAGGGATCGGGGGGATAAGGAGGTAGGGAGGGGGGATGGGGAGGTAGGGAGGTAGGGAAGGGGGATAAGGAGGTAGGGCGGGGAGATGGGCAGGTAGGGAGGGGGGTGGGGAGGTAGGTAGAGGGGATGGGGAGGTAGGGAGGGTGATGGGGAGGTAGGGAGGGGGAATGGGAGGTAGGGAGTGGGATGGGGAGGTAGGGAGGGGGATGGGGATGTAGGGAGGGGGATGGGGAGGTAGGTAGAGGGGATGGGGAGGTAGGGAGGGTGATGGGGAGGTGGGGAGGGGGGTGGGGAGGTAGGGAGGGGGAATGGGAGGTAGGTAGGGGGATGGGGAGGTAGGGAGGGGGATGGGGTGGTAGGGAGGGTGGTGGGGAGGTAGGGAGGGGGATGGGGAGGTATGTAGAGGGGGAATGGGAGGTAGGGAGTGGGATGGGGAGGGAGGGAGGGGGATGGGGAGGTAGGGAAGGGGATGGGGAGGTAGGTAGAGGGGATGGGGAGGTAGGGAGGGTGATGGGGAGGTAGGGAGGGGGATGGGGAGGTAGGGAGGGGGATGGGGAGGTGGGGAGGGGGTGGGGAGGTAGGGAGGGGGATGGGGAGGTAGGGAGGGGGGATGGGGAGGTAGGGAGGGAGATGTGGAGGTAGGGAGGGGGATGGGGAGGTAGGTAGAGGGGATGGGGAGGTAGGGAGGGTGATGGGGAGGTGGGGAGGAGGGTGGGGAGGTAGGGAGGGGGGTGGGGAGGTAGGGAGGGGGGATGGGGAGGCAGGGAGGGGGAATGGGAGGTAGGTAGTTGGATGGGAAGGTAGGGAGGGCGGATGGGGAGGTAGGGAGGTGGATGGGGAGGTGGGGAGGTGGGGAGGGGGATGGGGAGGTAGGGAGGGGGATGGGGATGTAGGGAGGGCGGATGGGGAGGTAGGGAGGGGGATGGGAGGTAGGGAAGGGGATGGGGAGGTAGGGAGGGGGATGGGGATGTAGGGAGGGCGGATGGGGAGGTAGGGAGGGGGATGGGAGGTAGGGAAGGGGATGGGGAGGTAGGGAGTGGGATGGAGAGGTAGGGAGAGTGGATGGGGAGGTAGGGAGGGGGATTGGGAGGAAGGGAGAGGGGATGGGGAGGTAGGGAGTGGGATGGGGAGGAAGGGAGAGGGGATGGGGATGTGGGGAGGGATATGGGGAGGAAGGGAGAGGGGATGGGGAGGTGGGGCGGGGGATGGGGTGGTAGGGAGGATGGATGGGGAGGTAGGGAGAGGGGATGGGGAGGTAGGGAGGGGGGTGGGGAGGTAGGGAGTGGGATGGGGAGGTAGGGAGGGGGATGGGGAGGTAGAGAGAGGGGATGGGGAGGTAGGGAGGGTGGATGGGGAGGTAGGGAGTGTGGATGGGGAGGTAGGGAGGGGGATGGGGAGGTAGGGAGGGATGGATGGGGAAGGAGGGAGGGGTGGAGGGGGGTTGGGGAGGTAGGGAGGGCGGATGGGGAGGTAGGGAGGGTGGATGGGGAGGTAGGGAGTGTGGATGGGGAGGTAGGGAGGGGGATGGGGAGGTAGGGAGGGATGGATGGGGAAGGAGGGAGGGGTGGAGGGGGGTTGGGGAGGTAGGGAGGGCGGCTGGGGAGGTAGGGAGGGGGATGGGGAGGTAGGGTGCGGGATGGGGAGGTAGGGAGGGGGATCGGGAGGTAGGGAGGGGAATGGGAGGTAGGCCGGGGGGATGGGGATGTAGGGAGGGGGGATGGGGAGGTATGGAGGGGGATGGGGAGGTAGGGAGGGGGGATGGGGAGCTAGGGAGGGGGGATGGAGAGGTAGGGAGGGGGGATGGGGAGGTAGGGAAGGGGGGATAAGGAGGTGGGGAGAGGGGGATGGGGAGGTAGGGAGGGATGGAGGGGGGATGGGGAGGTACGGAAGGGGAGTGGGAAGGTAGAGAGAGGGGATGAGAGGTAGGGAGGGGGATGGGGAGGTAGGGAGGGATGGATGGGGAAGGAGGGAGGGGTGGGGGGGGATGGGGAGGTAGGGTGGGCGGATGGGGATGTAGGGAGAGGTGATGGGGAGGTAGGGATGGGGATGTAGGGAGGTAGGGAGGGGGATGGGGAGGTAGGGAGGGGGTGGGAAGGTAGGGATGGGGAGGTAGGGAGAGGTGATGGGGAGGTAGGCAGGGGGGATGAGGAGGTAGAGAGAGGGGATGGGGAGGTAGGCAGGGGGGATGAGGAGGTAGGGAGGGGGATGGGGAGGTAGGGAGGGGGGGATGAGGAGGTAGGGATGGGGGATGGGGAGGTAGATAGAGGGGATGGGGTGGTAGGGAGGGGGAATGTGAGTTAGGGAGGGGGATGGGGAGGTAGGGAGGGGGGATGGGAGGTAGGGAGGTGTATGGGGAGGTAGGGACGGGGGATGTGGAGGTAGGGCGGGGGGATGCGGAGGTAGGGCGGGGGGATGGGGAGGTAGGGCGGGGGGATCGGGAGGTAGAGAGAGGGGATGGGGAGGTAGGGAGGGGGATGGGGAGGTAGGGAGGGGGATGGGGAGGTAGAGAGAGGGGATGGGTAGGTAGGCAGGGGGGATGGGGAGGTAGGGAGGGGGAATGGGAAGCAGGGAGGGGGATGGGGAGCTAGGGAGGGAGGATGAGGAGGTAGGGAGGGGGATGGGAGGTAAGGAAGGGGGGATGAGGAGGGAGGTGGGATGGGGAGGTCGGGAGGGTTGGAGGGGGAAATATGGAGGTAGGGAGGGGGATGGGGTGGTAGAGAGAAGGGACGGGGAGGTAGGGATGGGCGATTGGGGAGATGGGGAATGGGGAATGAGGATGTAGGGAAGGGGGATAAGGAGGTACGGAGGGGGGATGGGGAGGTAGGGGGAAGGATGGGGAGGTAAGGAAGGGGAATGAGGAGGGAGGGAGGGGGGATGGGGCGGGAGGGAAGGGGATAAGGAGGTAGGGAGGGAGGATGGGGAGGTAGGGAGGTGTATGGGGAGGTCTGGAAGGGGGGATGAGGAGGTAGGGGGGCTGGAGAGGTAGGGAGGTGTGGAGGGGGGAATGGGGAGACAAGTTCTTCATTCCAGAGATCATTCTTGTGAACCTCCTCTGGACCCTTTCCAAGGGCAGCACATCCTTCCTTGGATATGGGGCCCAAAACTGCTCACAATACTCCAAATGGGGTCTGACCAGAGCCTTATATAGCCTCAGAAGTACATCCCTGGTCTTGTATTCTAGCCCTCTTGACATGAATGCTAACATTGCATTTGCCTTCTTAACTGCCGACTGAACCTGCACATTAACCTTAAGAGAATCGTGAACAAGGACTCCCAAGTTCCTTTGTGCTTCTGCTTTCCGAAGCATTTCCCCATTTAGAAAATAGTCTATGTCTAAATTCCTCCGTCCAAAGTGCATAATCTCACACTTTTCCACATTGCTTTTCATTTGCCACTTCATTGCCCACTCTCCTAGCCTGTCCAAATCCTACTGTAGCCCCCTTGCTTCCTCAATACTATCCGTCCCTCTACAGATCTTTGTGTTATCTGCAAACTCATGGGATGAAAGGGAAAGTAGGCACTTGAAAAAGAAATTGGCTGAGTGACAGGAAACAGAGAGTAGTGATAAATAGGTGTTTTTCAGATTGGAAGAAGGTTTGTTCTCCAGGGGTTGGTGTTGGGACCTGGCTCTTCCTGATATTTATTGATTACCTGCACAGTACTGTGCAAGCCATGATTTCAAAATTTGTGAATGATATGAGGGTTGTCAACTGTGATGAGGATAGTCTTAAACTTCAAAGGGACATAGGCATCGTGGTGGATTGGGCATACAAGTGGGAGATGCAGTTCAACACGGAGAGGTGTGAGGTGATTCATTCCGTCAAGAAGAATAAAGGTCGAAACTCTTGAAAAAGTGCAAGTACATTAGTCATTGAATGTGTCAGAGCTTGTTGAGACTGCAGTTAATAAAGCAGATGGTATCCTCGGTTTTATTAATAGGGACATTGAGTACAAGGGTTATGAGGTCTTGTTGAACTTGTGTAAGGTACTAGATAGGCCTCATCTGGAGACTGCGACCAGTCATATGTGAGGAAGGTTGTGAAGGCATTGGAGGGAGTACAGAGGAGATTCACAAGAATGATTCAGAGATAAGGAATTGTAGCGATGAGAATAGATTGAAGAGGTTGGGACTGTTTTCCTTGTGGAATAGAAGGCTGAGGGGAGACTTGATAGATGGATTCAAGATCCTGAAGGGTATGGACATGGTAAATAGTGAGAAACCGTTCCCACTCAAGAGATCAAGAACTAGAGGGAAAATGGGATAAAGGAGTTGAAGTGATGTGAGGGGAGTGGTTTTC
Organism: Scyliorhinus torazame; assembly: GCF_047496885.1. Lineage (NCBI taxonomy): Eukaryota > Metazoa > Chordata > Chondrichthyes > Carcharhiniformes > Scyliorhinidae > Scyliorhinus > Scyliorhinus torazame. Next base: position 187,735,663 of record NC_092721.1, read on the forward strand.
ACCCAGAATGTGGTTGGGGTCTGGAATGAACATCCTGAGAGAGTGATGCAGGTTCGATTGAGTTGTTCCGAAGGGAATCGGATTGCGATCTGAGAAGAGAGAATGTGTAATGTTACAGGGATAAGGCAGGGGAGTGGGACCAAGTGGAATGCTCTTTCAGAGATCCAGTGCAGGCTCGATGTGTTCAATGGCCTCCTTCTGCACAATGAACATTGTACGATTCTGTGATCTTAGGGGGGGGGCTGCTCCCCAATCCACAAAGGGCAGCAGCCCACTAAGAACAACACCCCTACACCCCTCCCACCCACACCACCCCGCTCCCATCAGCTTTTGGAGGTTGTATTTTTAAAATCGGGCCGCCTGCTCCCGTCCGCCAGCGCAGGCGTGGGCATCATATTTCAGGATCAATCGGCTTGGCGACAAACTTAACTGACTATCGGTTACCTATTTGAATAGAGCGGGCAGGCGGTAGCACAAGTGAATAGCACAGTGGCTTCACAGCGCCAGGGTCCCAGGTTCAATTCCCCCCTGGGTCACTGTCTGTGCGGAATCTGCACGTTCTCCCCGTGTGTGTGTGGGTTTCCTCCGGGTGCTCCGGTTTCCTCCCACAGTCCAAAGACGTGCGGGTTAGGTGGATTGGCCATGAAATGAAATGAAAAGCACTTATTGTCACAAGTAGGCTTCAAAGGAAGTTACTGTGAAAAGCCCCTAATCACCACATTCCGGCACCTGTTCGGGGAGGCTGTTACGGGAATTGAACTGTGCTGCTGGCCTGCCTCGGTCTGCTTTCAAAGCCAACGATTTAGCCCTGTGCTAAATTGCCCTGAAGTGTCCAAAAAGGTTCGGAGGGGTTACAGGGATAGGGTGGAAGTGAGGACTTAATGTGGGCCGGTGCAGACTCGATGGGCCGAATGGCCTCCTTCTGCACTGTATGTTCTATGTTCTAAGGCTGCCGATTTCAGTGTGTGCTCATTTCCCTATATTATGGGAGTAAGCTCGGGGTGCCCCCCCCGCCCCGAGTTAAAGTGCCCCCCCACCCCCACCCTCCCCAAGAAAAACATTCAGCAGGTGCACGTAAAATACAGCCCAGAGAGAGGGAGAGAGAAAGTGGCAGAACTGCTCGGAAAGTTTGCTCGTGCGTGGTTTCAGCTGCGAGGGATCAGATAGCTGGCCATAACCACGGGTGGAAGCTGAGAGTGGGGCTCAGCAAATAGAACCAGCTCTGCGGCAAACTGATAAGCATTTAACCTAATCAGCACATTATGTTTTCAGTTTTTTTCCCAGCAACTCTTTCAGCTGTGAGTTTCCTTGTCATTTGATGGTATCTCTGATGACTTTTTCCACTTGAGAAGCAGTCTGAATGAAATAGATTGATGTGGACAGAAGCAGTGAAACGTGGGAACAGACCCTGACCCTCCAGCCGCTCCTACCATTCACTGATATCCAGAGAACCCATAGAATTTTTGTGGACTTGGAGTTTCCGATTTTCACAAATCTGCCTGAAATCGCCAGTGAACACCTCAGCTGGACTTTTAAGGTTATTCAGTCTTGTTCTGGACTTTCCCACCAGAGGAAATGATTTCTATCTATCTACTCGATCGAATGCAACAATCATCATACCAGTTCAGTCAACTCATCCCCAATCACCTATTCTCATCAAAACTTCAAGATTGCAGTGGGGGTATAAAACGCAGCATGTGCTCCCTCGACCACACGGGTGCAGTAACTGAGAGGTGGTGGGTGGGCGTAGTGGTGAAAAAGGGGAAAGTAAGAGGATTGCGGAGGCAAATCTTGCTCCTGAAGGGGGTGTAAAGCAAATAAAATGACAAACCAGGCGAAGAGAAGCAAAGGGAAGTAGGTCACATCCGCACCACCTTGACCAGGACAGAGAACATGACTGGGAGGCTAGTGGCTCTTTGACACGGTCAGTCCTCGCACACAGTGGGTTTCAGCAGACTGCCTGACGACGGGGGGGGCATCGGGAGTTGAGCTCATGGGCACGTGAAATTCCCACACACATCGGACCAAATTTAAATGGGGCGCCCCATTGCCGACAGCGTAACGGGCACCGTGCGCCACTTCAGCTCTCTTGCTGTTTCCCATTTGCCACACAATTTTTTTTTAAATTTAGAGTACCCCAATATTTTTATTTCCCAATTCAGGGGCAATTTAGCGTGGCCAATCTGCCTACCTTGCACATCTTTGGGTTGTGGGGGTGAGACCCACACAGACACGGGGAGAATGTGCAAACTCCGCACGTGATCCGGGGCCGGGATCGAACCCAGGTCCTCGGCGACGTGAGGCAGCGGTGCTAACCACTGCACCACCGTGCCGCCCTTCCCACACAGTTCTAATTAAAAATCTAACTGTCGGCGGTGTGAATTGTTGTGTTGGGTGTTCTGGATCCGTGGAATACATACAGGTCACCAACACTTGAAATAGTGCAACACTATTTTATTGAATCATTAACTGTTTAACAGTCTCTGACTGTGGGTTAACACGATACTAGCTTTAACCTTTGCCTTGTCCTAACCAGTCGATGCACTCAGCACATGATGAATGTCTGTGTTTCAGGCTGTGAGCTCTGTCCTCCTAGCTAGCTGCAGCTCGAATGAGCGGGAACTCTGATGTCCCATGTCTTTATAGCGCGTGTGCTCTAACTGGTGATTGGCTGTGGTGTGTGTGTTGATTGGTCCCACTGTGTGTCCATCAGTGTGTGGCTGCACCATGATATACTGGTGTATATTATGACATCCCCCCTTTTTATAAAATAACGTACCTGTGTGGCAATAAATAGTGTATAGTGAGAATGTCCCTGACTACGTGTGTGCGAAATATTTACAAGAATATGTACATGAGAACTAAACTATTTACATGGGAAGGTGCCAGTTGCAGAAAAACATAATGTCACAAGAATAACGAGATGAACACTATATACAAACCATGTAAACGAGTAAACGGAAGAACAGAACAAATCAGAAAGCCCATAAGCCCACAAAGTTCACAAATTAAGTCTCTGAGGTAGGCGACGAATTCTGGTTGACCGCCTCAAGGGTGGGTCGGGAGCCGCCGGCTGAGGAGCGGGCTGGACTGCGTCAGAGTGAGGAGGATGCAGAGTGACCGGGATCTCTGCATAGTCCATGGCAGGGTCAGCAGGAGGGCGAGGCGACAGTGGAGGATCACGTAGTGAGTGCGGAACGAGACGAAGGGCACGTCAATTGCTGCGCAGAATGGAGCCATCCGGTAGACGAACCAGGAACGAGCGGGGGGCCACCTGCCGAAGAACCACAGCGGTTGCAGACCAGCCACCATCCGGAAGGTGGATTCAGACGTTGTCATCTGGAGCCAGAGTAGGGAGACCAGCTGCATGGGAGTCATGAGCCGCCTTGTGCTGTGCACGAGACAGCTGCATCCGTCGAAGGACGGGAACGTGGTCGAGGTCTGGGACATGAAGGGGGGCACCGTCGTCCTCAGGGTGCGACCCATGAGCAACTGGGCTGGCGACAGGCCAGTGGATAGTGGGGCGGAGCGATAGGCCAGCAAGGCGAGGTAGAAATCGGACACAGCATCGGCAGCCTTGCAGAGGAGCCGTTTGACTATGTGGACGCCCTTCTCCGCTTTGCCGTTGGATTGGGGGTGCAGGGGACTGGATGTCACATGTGCAAAATTGTACCACCTGGCAAAGTTGGACCATTCCTGGCTTGCGAAGCAGGGACCATTGTCCGACATCACCGTGAGTGGGATGCCGTGTCGAGCAAAGGTGTCCTTACAGGTACGGATGACTGCAGACGAGGTGATGTTGTGCAACCGTATCACCTCCGGGTAATTTGAAAAGTAGTCCACAATCGGGACATAGTCTCTACCCAGCGCGTGGAACAGGTCGATGCCCACCTTGGTCCAAGGTGACGGGACCAACTCATGGGGCTGCAGGGTCTCACGTGGTTAGGTCGGCTGGAAGCGCTGACAAGTGGGGCAGTTGAGCACTGTGTTGGCTATGTCTTCATTAATGCCGGGCCAGTACACTACCTCTCGTTCCCGTCGGCGGCACTTTTCCACGCCAAGATGCCCTCGTGTAGCTGTTCCAGGACGAGCTGGCGCATGCTATGCGGGATGACAATGCGGTCCAGTTTCAGAAGAACCCCGTCTACTGCTGCCAGATCATCTCTAACATTATAGAACTGAGGGCATTGGCCCTTGAGCCACCCGTCTGTTAGGTGGCGCATGACAGCTGTAGCAAAGGGTCAGCTGCCATCTCGCGGTGAATTTGGACGATGCATTCATCCGTGGCAGGTAGATTGGAAGCCACGAAGGCCACATGGACGTCAACCTGGCAGACGAATCCCGCTGGGTCACATGGAGTGTTGACTGTCCTGGAGAGAGCGTTAGCAATGATGAGGTCTTTGCCTGGGGTGTATACCAGCTGGAAGTCGTATCGCCGGAGCTTGAGAAGAATATGCTGGAGGTGAGGCGTCATGTCGTTCAAGTCTTTCTGTATTATATTGACCAGCGGGCAATGGTCGCTCTCGATGGTGAATTGAGGAAGTCCGTAAACATAATCGTGAAACTTAACCACACCAGTCAGAAGGCCCAGGCACTCCTTTTCTATCTGCGTGTAGCACTGTTCCGTGGGGGTCATGGCGCGTGACGCAGATGCAACGGGGGCCCATGATGAGGCCCCTCATCGCGTTGCAGGAGCACTGCTCCAATGCCATATTGGTCGAAATTTTGGTCTCTTTTGCTGGATGAAAGAAAGCTAAGACCGGGGCTGTGGTGAGTTTGGTTTTGAGTTCTTTCCATTCGCGCTCGTGGGCAGGGAGCCATTGGAAGTCTGTCGTCTTCCTGACCAGGTTCCTGAGAGCCGTGGTATGAGAGGCGAGGTTAGGGATGAACTTCCCTAAAACGTTGACCATGCCCAGAAATCGGAGGACCGCCTCCTTGTCCTCTGGCGTTTTCATGGCTGTGATAGCAGCCATCTTGTCTGCATCCGGCCGCACACCCAACCGGGAGATGTGGTCCCCGAGGAACTTGAGTTCCGTCTGACCAAAAGAGCATTTGGCCCTGTTGAGGCATAGGCCCTGCTCACTTATACGTTTGAACACGCACTGGAGGCGACTGACATGATTGATTATGACCAAATGATTATGTCGTCGACATAGACGCGAACACCTTCAATGCCTTCTATCATTTGTTCCATGATCCTATGGAACACTTCTGAAGCAGATATGATCCCAAACGGCATCCTATTGTAGCAATATCTGCCAAAGGGGGTATTGAATGTACGCAGTTCCTGCTGGATTTGTCGAGCTGCATTTGCCAGAACCCTTTTGAGGCGTTGAGTTTGGCGCGAGCCATCTCGCATGTGATCTCTTCACGCTTGGGAATTGGATAATGCTCCCTCATGATATTGCGATTCAGATCCTTGGAATCAATGCAAATTCTCAATTCGTCGGAAGGCTTTTTTACACAAACCATGGAACTGACCCAGTCGGTTGGTTCCGTGACTCTGGAGATCACTCCTTGGTCCTGGAGGTACTGCAGCTGCTGCTTGATGCGGTCCTTAAGGGATGCTGGGACCCTGCGAGGTGCGTGCACCACAGGCGAGGCATTCTGTTTCAATAAGATCTTGTAGGTATATGGGAGTGTGCCCATGCCTTCGAAGATGTCGTGGTGCTGGTCGATGATGGCGTCGAGTTGCGCCCTGAAGTCAGTGTCCTGAAAGGCAGATGTGTCATCAGGAGAGGGAGAGAGTGAACTCTCTGAACTAGGTTCAACAGCTTGCATGCCTGCACGCCAAGCAGAGAGGCTTTCGAAGAGCCCACGATTTCAAAAGGAAGGATGGCTTTGCGTGACCTGTGCGTCACTTCAAGTTGGCACGAGCAGCGAGCAGCAATGGCATTGCCATTGTAATCCAATAGCTGGCAGGCTGATGGAAGGATGGTTGGTTTGACACGAAGGCATAGGAGGTCAGACCGCGCAATGAGATTGGCAGAGGCACCAGTGTCCAGGCAGAATCGTATTTGGGACCAGTTGACCATCAGGGTGGCACACCACTCATCGTCTGGATCGATGAAGTATACCGACAGCGGCTGGTGTCGTTGCTTCGGGGACAGCCTGTTTTTTGTCACGACACCGACTCGAAAAGACACCTTCGGGTCCTCGGTGTCACTGCTGTGTGGAAGATCCGCATCGGACTCGGTGACCGTGGGTTGAATTGCCCGGACATTCCTGCGAGGCTGGCAGAAGCGATATGAATTGGCAGGCTGAGCTGCTCGGCAGCAGGCAGCATAGTGGCCAAGTCTGCCACATCGTAGGCATTGTCGAGATTTGGCAGGGAATTTCCGTTTTAAATGGGCGGAGCCACAATTGCTGCACGTTGTAGCGTCAGCACGTTCGCTGCGCCACCGCGCATGCGCGGTGCGGTCGTGCGTGGTGCACACCTGCGCATTACGTTCTTCGATGTCGCCGTTCCCTCGTTTGGTGCGCACAAGCGCGGGAGTCTGCGAAAAGCGTGTGAAATGGCTGCCCTCATCCAGGCTGAGGCCCTGGAGTTGCTCAATCACTAGGACCCGTTCCGCCTCGTGGGGACCTTGTCGTGCCGTTTCAGCTGCTTGGATGTGGGAATACCGATTCGTAGCGTTTTCGTGTAAGACACAGGTCTCAATGGCGGTCATTAGGGTGAGCTGCTTTACTTTGAGGAGCTGCTGTCGTAGGGGGTCCGACTGAACACCAAAAACGATCTGGTCACGTATCATGGAGTCGGAGGTGGGCCCGTAGCTGCAAGACTGCGCAAGGATGCGAAGGTGAGTGAGAAAGGATTGGAAAGGTTCAGCCTTACCCTGCAAACGCTGTTGGAACACGTAGCGCTCGAAACTTTCATTCACCTCTACGCTGCAGTGAGTGTCAAACTTGAAGAGGACAGTCTTGAACTTTGTTTTATCTTCATTATTAGCAAAGGTGAGAGAATTGAAAATGTGGATGGCATGGTCCCCGGCCGTGGAGAGGAGGAGAGCAATCTTCCTGGTATCCGAGGCATCCTCCCTGTCTGTGGCCTCAAGGAAGAGCTGGAAGCGCTGTTTGAATATCTTCCAGTTGGCCTCTAGGTTGCCGGCGATGCGGAGCGGCGGCGGCGGGCTGATGTTGTCCATGTTGCAGGTTGACGGAATGCTGGCGGAAGGCAGATCACTTGCAGGTAGGTCTAAGAAGTGCTAATATCCCTCAACTCCTGGTATCATGTTGTGTTGGGTGCTCTGGATCCGTGGAACTCATACAGGTCACCAACACTTGAAATAGTGCAACACTATTTTATTGAATCATTAACTGTTTAACATACTCTCACTGTGGGTTAACACAATACTAGCTTTAACTAAAGACCTTTGCCTTGTCCTAACCAGTCGATGCACTCAGCACATGGTGAATGTCTGTGTTGCAGGCTGTGAGCTCTGTGCTCCTAGCTAGCTGCTACTCGAATGAGCGGGAACTCTGATGCCCCCTGTCTTTATAGTGCATGTGCTCTAACTGGTGATTGGCTGCAGTGTTGTGTGTGTTGATTGGTCCCACTGTGTGTCCATCAGTGTGTGGCTGCACCATGATATACTGGTGTATATTATGACATGAATGGGAAACGTGTGATTCTCCCACAAGAGGAAACATCCTCTCCACATCCACCCTGTCAATACCCCTCAGGATCCTCTTTGCGTCAATTGAGTAATACAGCGGTAGATTTTCAACTGAGCACCTGGTAGAAAAGTGCAGTCTCAGATACGGCAGCAGTTATAGAGGCTGCCTATTGCATTCAATTTCACAGGAGGCCATGATTACTGGACATTGTGTAATGAGTGGCCAATCTGTAGCACCAGTTATATGGAATTTACAGTACAGAAACAGGCCATTCAATCCATCTGATCCATGGTCCACACAGGCTTTGCTCTGACATTACTTCATCTCATCCTATCAACATAATGTCCTGTTCCTTTCTCCCTCATGTATTTAGCTGCCATGCTGCTTCGGTGGAAGGCGAAAGGTTACCCGCCTGGTTCAACAGAGAGACAACAATGCTGCGAGAAGCAATTCAGGGGAAGCTCTGGAAAATGCCTCTCAGATTTTTCCAGGGCCAGATGACAACAACTGCCGTTGATATACCATGATCACAACCAGCTTGCAACTTATCCCCTTGAAAGGAAAGGTCCTCGTCTCTCAGGAGCTTGTCGAGTTCCTGGTTAAAGGACCATAAAGGCTACCTTTTCACCCTGTTCTCAGCAGTTTTCTGTGGGAAAAAAACCATGAACACTTCCTGTCATCCGGCCTAACTCTTTTAGAGGAATACGTTGTGGGCTACTTTATCCTAACTCTCCAGCCAGCAAAATGATGGCCGCGGGTGTCACTTTGATGGCAATACAGAGCACAATTCGATGGGCTATAAATCCAGCCGATCCCACGTGACTGTTCCTATTGGCTGATCGTACAAAGTTAGGGGGACACAGATTTCAGATTTGGGGAAGGGATACAGGAGGAGTATGGAGGGAAACGTTTTAATGCAGCGAGTGGCAATGAGCTAGAACTCACTGCCCACGAGGGTGGTGGAACTGGAGACGATGAACGACTTTAATAGAAAATTGGATGATTACTTGGGTGACGAGAATAGAGACTGAAGGGTTCGGGGTGGGGGAGGAAATGGGACTGGAATTCTTAACAGAGGGCTGGTGTGGACCCGATGGTCTGAGTGGCTCTTTCTGTGCTGTCAGGGCTTTGAAACTCTGTGACGCATGAATGCCACAATCTGAAAACTTGACCCTTGCCATCTGGCCTAACATTTGTAAATTAGCTGTCTGGACAAGGCCTCAGGCACCCATGGAACCCTTTCCCTTTTTGAGATACAATCTTTGGGATAAGAAGGGGGGGGGGGGAGAAAATTCATCGTATATCAGTATGCAACCCTGAAATTGCAAAAACAAGATTGGTGAACTCGTCAAATTACTTTGCACAGTCAACCTGTGCAAGATAAAGAAGTGGAATGTTTTTCTCATGAAAAATGGAACATAATCTCGTGCAATCTCTAATATGCACATTACATCAATAGGAAAGTCCTGCAAAAATTCACTGACATACAATTAACAAACTCCGCTGAGAATATATAAAGTAATTGACGTTTCCGCTGCTATTAGCCTGCGCTTAATATTGAGCTTGAACTTTTTCTTCCCTCTGACAATAAAGCAATTATAAAAACAGCTGACCTATGAGTCCATCAAACAGCGCATGCCACGGCTAATCCATTAAAGATGTTTCATCTCCTACGATGTACAAAATAAAATGGTACGGTTTCAATCATCAGGAATTGCCATCTGTTTTGAAAAGCTCATTCGCCCAGGCCAGTAAGGAACATTTTCTTTCTGGGAATGCTTACTCCCAACCTAATTTTCAAAGTGATTTTGTTAACTTTTCACCTGCCGCATCAATGCCCCCAGTCCTACTGCTATTTTCATATGGGTGATTATCAATGTTTGAATAACCAGGTCTAGATTAGTGAGCCAGTCGATAGCCACACATTGCATTTCAGCCTCTGGGTGTGATTGCAACCTTTACTCTGCCGGTGCAGCTCTGAATTGACAGTGCGAGGTGCGCTGGCACAGGCCAACTTTGATGTGGCTTTGTTCTGGGGTTCTAAAGCATTGTGCTGGATTCTCCGCTTGGGAGGCAATGGGCGCGATTCTCCCAGTCCCGCGCCGGGCCGGAGAATCGCCGCAACGGGGCCACGCCGCCGGCGTGCAATTCTCCGAGGTGCGGAGAATCGGCGCCATTTGCGCAGGCGCATTTAGCGCGGCCCCGATTCTCTGGCCCGAATGGGCCGGGCGGAAAACGCAGAGTCCCGCCGGCGCCGTCCATACCTGTTCGCTGCCGGCGGGAATTCTGCGCGAAGGGTCGGGGGGCGGCCTATGGGGGAGGGGGGGGACGGCTCCGTCCGAGGGGGGCCTCCGATGTGGTCTGGCCCACGATCGGGGCCCACCGATCGGCGGACCGGCCTCTCACCCTCCGGGACTACTTTGTTGCGCGTCCGGCCCCAGAACCCCTGCGCCATGCTGCGTCGGGGCCGGCGCGTTCCGTAAAGCCACCGCGCATGTGTGGGTTGGCGCATTGCCACTGCGCATGCGTGGGTTGGCGCCGCCCCCAGTGCGCACCAGGAAGTGAGGCTGGAGCAGCGTGAACCGCTCCAGTACCCGTGGGGGCCAGAATCGCTAGTGCCCGTGCCCGTTTCGCACCGTTGTGGAACGCGACGGCATTCACGACGGCGCGGACACTCTGTCCCGCGATCTGAGAATCGCGCCCAATGTTCTCCCCCAGTGATGTATTGCCTCTGATTTCCACTCGTGCTGGGAGCGGGCACCCGGAGGCAATCCACCATCCCTTGCCATGCAAATCTATGCAGTGTGGGGAATTGCGAGGGATTCAGTCGTGAATCCGGCTATCGGGCCGCCAGTTTGGGGATTTATATTGTGTGTGTGTGGGGGGGGATGGGTCCCATCGATGGATTTTGGGGGCAGCCACCTTGAAGTCGGATCCGCACGCTGGGAAATACCTGCACCAATCCACGCCCATGTGAATCCCGGCACAGAGGGCTGGAGAATCACAGAGGTGTGGAGAATCCGGTGCCCAGCCTGTCAGTAGGATGCAAATGGGTCAATATGACCTATTTGGATCGTCCCCAGGGAATGCCACTGCCAACGGGGGATCGGAGCATCTCTGGGATGCTGGATTCTCCACCGCATCGGGAACTCTGCCACTGGTGGCAGGCAGCAGACAATCGAGCCCATTGCCTCTGCTTCAAAAACTATTAAAAGTACTAATTAAAAATTATTTCCCCCCCTTTCCTCTCCTGAAGGTGATGCATTGTGGGTAAATAGGCTGTTTAGCACAGGGCTAAATCGCTGGCTTTGAAAGCCGACCAAGGCAGGCCAGCAGCACGGTTCAATTCCCGTAACAGCCTCCCCGAACAGGCGCCGGAATGTGGCGACTAGGGGCTTTTCACAGTAACTTCATTGAAGCCTACTTGTGACAATAAGCGATTTTCATTTCATTTCAAATATTAAAATATAAAGTGTGGGATGAAATACAAGCTTGTATTGTTCTGAATCAAGGTCAGATTATGCATTTGCAGTTTGGCGGTGATGAATGTGAAATGTTACACCAGCCTTTCAGGACCCAGATTGCCAATTAAACTGGACTCTGCTTCATTTCTGGGCCTCAGCAAGGAACATCCCGCCGAGGCTGCACGCTGTCCCATTTCCTGCACTAATGAGTTCCGCTCGGCACCCTGATCTCTAGACCTCCCATCACGACCTCCAGCCTCCCCTTCCCCCGCAATGCCCCAACTCACCAGTTAGGGGTCATCAAACCCCCCGCACCCCACCTCAAAAGAGCAGGGCACCCACGGGCCAGATCCATGGCATGATGCCACTTGGGCACCTGGCACCCTAGTAGAACCTATGGCAGCGCCAACTGAGCACCCTGGAATTGCCAGGCTGGCAGTGTTGCAGTCCCCTGATGGCATCGGGGGTGACGGTACCACCCTGCCCAGAGCTCGACCACCAGGGGCCTCCAACCGCCTGGGAGACCTCCCCCCCCCAAATGCCTGTTCGACTTTTGTGATAAACAATGCTAAACGGTGCCCGTTCATGGTCTCCGAGGCGAGGCCATTTGATCCTGGGTGCTGGGTAGATCCGACGTAGACACATTGAATTGAGACTAATGATCGCAAGATCGACCGAGATCTTGCGAAGCATGATGAGGCCGGTAAATGTTGCAAGAGGCCTCTGGGCGTCCTGTTCACAAATCGGTCTTCCATTTTAGAAGCTGATGAGAGCACTAGTACCTCAGAGGAGTGCAGTCAGAGCCAACCCTCTGGTACCACAAATGGCTTGACTGTACATAGTGGAGAAAGAAGGTAGGAAGAGAAATACTAATGGGGGATTCTGCAGCCAAAGACGTGACTCCAGGATGGTGTGTCACCTACCTGGGGTCACGGATGTCACTGAAAGTCTGCAGGGCATCCTAAAGGGGGAGGATGAAAACCCGGAGGCCGTGGTACACGTTGATGCCAACGATATCGGTAGAATGCAGGATGACGTCTTGCATCAAGTATTCAGGGAGCTAAGCAGGATTAAAAAGCAGGACCTCTAAGTTTGTAACCTCTGGATCACTTGCAGTTTCACGTGCTGCCGAGTGCAGAAATAGAAAAATAGGGCAGATGAATGCCTGGCAGAAGAGTTGGTGCAGGAGGGAGGGTTTTAGATTCTTGGATCACTGGGACTATTTCTGGGGAAGTGGGACACGTACAAGAAGGACGGTCTGCACCTGAACCACATTGGAACCAACATCCTTGCAGGTAGGTTTGTTCGAGCTGTTGGGAGGAGTTAAAACTAGTTCGGCAGGAGGAGGGGAGATACAGAGTATTCGTAAAATAGAGACACATCATGCTTTAGTGAAGGAAGCAAGCAAGAGTGAGTTCAGCTATGTTAAATGTCAAGAGAATAAGACAAGGTTGGATGGTTTTTACTTTAATGCTAGCAGTGTAACAGGTAAGACTGATGGTTAAGGGTGTGGATTGACAGATGGAATTGTGACATTGTTGCCATCACAGAGACATGGTTAACGGAAGGGCAGGACTGGCAACTTAACATTCCTGAGTATCGGATTTTTAGGCAAGGTAAAGGAGGGTGTTAAAAAAGGAGGTGGTGTTGTACTATTAATTAAGGAATGAATTACTCCAATGGGGAGAGATGATGGGCACGATTTAATGGAAAAGAAACAGGTGTTTCCCGGCGCTTGCAGCGTTGAGAACGATCTCGCTGTTAAACAGAACTCTGCTTCTTTTCTGGGCCTCGGCGAGTATCGCCCCACCAAGGCCACACTTAGACCCATTTCCTGCACTAACAAGATCAGCCCGCCAGTGCAGGAAGAGATAGGAACGCCATTTTTAAATGGTGCCCCGATCTCTCGACCCCACACTACAGCCTCTGGACGCCCCCCACCCCCTCCCCCCCTTCCAATGTACTAACTAGGAGGTCATCGGGCCCTCCGCAGCCCACATCATAAGGGCAGGGCACACCTAATCCCGTTCCCTAGCATGGGCAAGGTGCTAATTGGACACTTTGACAGTGAAAGCCTGGCACCCTGGCAGTGGCCCAGCCAGCCTGGCAGTGCCACCTGGACACCCTGAAAGTGCCAGGGTGCCAGGCAGGCAGTGTCAAGGTGCCTGGATGGTATCAGAGCTCCAGGGTACTACCCTGCCTAGAGCCCGATCACCCAGGGGCCTCTGATCACCTGAGAGCCCCCAGCCCCCCCCGCCAAGTGCCAGTGCGCCTGGTCCCCTTTAGTGGAAACCAGAGCTTAATGGAAGCTGTTTGATGACGTGCCTTGGGTAACTCCAGCATAGACATATTCAAGAGAGACTAATTGCTCACTTGAATATGCAAACCTGGATCATGCCCATTGCAGGCGGCATCCAGATCGTAATGCCTTGCCAGATCTCGTTAGATCTTGCAAGGCGTAACGAGCGTCTTAAATCTCGTGAGAGGCTCTTTGCGAGATTTAATGGCCTCGTCGCATCTTGAGTCAGGCCTGATGAGGCCGGTAGACTGCACCTGATATCTTGGAAGGGCGTTATGGGTAGAACTTGGGAATACAAAGGACACAGCCACATTACTGGGAGTGTATTATACACCTCCAAAGAGTCAGTGTGAAATAAAGAAGCAGAAGTAGACAATTTATTGAAGCACATAAAAATAATAATTGGCGAATTATACTAGGGGATTTCAACTTCCCCAACATAAATTGGGTAGTCATAGTGTAACTTGTCTAGAAGGTGGAAATTTCTTGAAATGTATTCAGTGGAGTTTTTTGTATCAATATGTAAAAGAACCAACAAGAGATAGAACAGTACTGTATCAGGTTCCGGGGAACAAACCCAAAAAAGTGTTCAATGTGGCAGTGGGGGAGCATTTTAGTGACAGCGACCATATGTTTAGGAGGAACTTCTTCACCCAAAGGGTTGTGAATCTCTGGAATTCCTTGCCCAGTGAAGCAGTTGAGGCTCCTTCTTTAAACGTTTTTAAGAAAAAGATAGATACCTTTCTATCTAAGAATAAAGGGATTCGGGGATATGGTGTATGGGCCGGAGAGTGGAGCTGAGTCCACAAAGATCAGCCATGATCTCATTAAATGGCGGAGCAGGCTCGAGGGGCCAGATGGCCTACTCCTGTTCCTAGTTCTTATGTTCTTATGTTCTTATAACACGGTATAATTCAAGCTTGTTATGGACAAGGAAACAGATGACCTGCAAAAGACACGTAATCCAATAATGTAAGTTCCGATTTCTCAATCACCAATTTTTCCTTAATCAATTTAAGTGGTCGTCTTACCTCATGACCAAACATTTGTTCAAAAAGACTGAATTTGGTTGACTCATTTGATGCATCCCTAATTGCAAACAGTCCGAATGGAATTCCTTTATCCCAATCCTCTGGATAATCATGACAATAAGCCCTCAACATTGTCTTTAATGTCTGATGCCACCTTTCTAACGCTCCCTGCAATACTGGATGGTACGCAGTTGATTTAAATTGTTTTATTCCTAAGCTATCCATAACGTCTTTGAATAACTTTGAAGTAAAATTTGTTCCTTGATCTGATTGTAATTCTGTGGCTAGTCCATTTCTAGTAAAGAATTCAAGTAACTCCTCCACAATCTGTTTAGCTGTAATATTGCGTACTGGAATAACCTCTGAAAACCTAGTAGACACATCCATTATAGTCAAAAGATATTGATTCCCACTTTTTGTTTTAGGAAGCGGTCCCACGCAATCAATTAAGACCCTTGTGAAAGGTTCCTCGAATGCTGGAATGGGTATTAAGGGCACTGGTTTTATCACTGCTTGAGGTTTACCTATCACTTGACATGTGTGACATGATCGACAAAATTTAACTACATCTTTATGTAGTCCAGGCCAATAAAAATGTTTTTGTATTTTGGCTTGAGCTTTCCTTCCTCCCAAATGACCTCCCACTGGTATCTCATGTGCTACTCGTAACATCTCCTTTCTATACCCTACCCGCAACACCACTTGATGAACTTCTGCCCACTTTTCATCTGCCTGCATATGCAAAGGTCTCCATTTTCTCATTAGACATCATTTTTACGCTAATAACACTCTGGTATACATGCAGATTCCTCTTCCGTGTATGCTTTCTGATACATCCATTTTATTTCTATATCTTCCTATTGTAACTCCGCCAATTTTCCTGAACTAAAAATATCCACCTCATCCTCCACCTGTTCTTGTTCTTTTTCAACCATCTGATCAAAAATCGTTTCTGATATTTGCACTTCAACTTCATCTTCACTCTTTGGTTTCTCCTCTTGTCTCAACCTGTGACTTTGCGACCTTGTTACTACACAATCCGGAAAATTCCCAGGATATTCGTCCTTCAACACTTCAGTTGTCTGATTTTCCACTGGTTTATCAACCACAGTAGGCATCACGCCCACCTGCGATCCAGCTATATCATTACCCAAGATAAACTGTATTCCAGGACAAGATAGTTTCTCTATTACTCCTACTACCACTTCACCACTCTTCACTGGACTTTCCAACCTTACCTTATATAATGGAACACTACTCTTCTCACCCTGAATTCCACATATCACCACCTTTTCTAGATTGACTACCGCGGTAAGTACCTCTTCTTTTCGCATGCTGTCAGGTAACATTAACTGCAATGTTTTTTGCCAAATCTAAAAGCCTTTTTTTAGTCTCTGTTCGTAAGGTACTGCGTGTGACCTTATCCACCCCCTAAAACCTCCGAGCCTCTGAAAGAGCTATCGTCCACAACACACTCCCTACTAAAACTGAAATACCACACCTGAAAAGCAACCACAAATATTCTAACCCCTCACTGTCTTTAAGTTCACTAAGCCAATCCAATAGATATACTTTTATCCCCCTCGAGCCCCCAATTTGTTATGGGCCAAGGTTTAGAGAACCCCAAAGTGTATCATGGAGTTCACCTAGCTAGTATCTCTTAAAATTGTGGCTTCTTTACCTGTTCCTTCTGGTACACATGAGTAAACTTTATCCACACAAGTAAATTCTTTAAAGAGATCTGGCACCTTCTTATCAATCACCTCTTGGTCAGGCTGTACAATCTTTTGCACCTCCTTCGCTTCACTTGGGCTTTCCTTTACCACACTAACAAACCTCACTGTCTTATCCTGTTTTACCACATCAGCCTTCCCAGTGCTTTTCTTCCACCACCAACACTGTGACTTTACATGGCTTAGTTTATTACAGTGAAAACATTTTAAACTTTGCATTTCTTTTCCACCCTCCTGGATTTCTTTTTAAATCTGAAGTACACTCTCCTTTTATCTCCCATGAGATCACCTTTACCTCTACCACTTGAGTATTTCTCCTTTCCCCAGTTTCTATCCCTCACAGGCTGAAACTGATGTTGGAAACCAAGCTTTGATTTATGAACTAATTCATAATCATCTCCACTTCTGCTGCTAATCTCGCAGTTTTAACCCTCTGCTCTTTGACATGAGTTATCACTACATCAGGAATTGTATTTTTACACTCCTCCAAAAGTATAATTTCTCTGAGAGCTTCATACGTTTGGTCTATTTTCAAAGCCCATATCCACCTATCAAAATTACTCTGTTTGATCCTTTCAAACTCCATGTATGTTTGACCAAGTTCTTTCCTTAAATTTCTAAACCTTTGTCTGTAAGCTTCAGGCACTAGTTCATTGAAACCCAAGATGGATTTTTTTCACTTCCTCATACGTCCTAGATACCTGCTCCGGTAGTGATGCAAACACTTCATTAGCCCTACCTACCAACTTTGTTTGAATCAGTAATACCCACATGTCCGGTGGCCATTTCATTTGTTTAGCTACCTTCACAAATGAAATGAAAAAGGCTTCTACCTCCTTCTCATCAATCCTTGGCAATGCTTGGACATATTTAAATAGATCCCCACCAAGCCTTCGACTATGACGCTCTTTCTCTTTATCCTCGTCACTATCCTCTAACTGTATGTTTCCCTTTACGTCTGCCAATTTTAACTGACTCATGTTTCATGGCCATTTTCTGAAGCTCAAACTCTCTCTCTTTTTCCCTTTCACCCCTTTCTCTTTCTTTTCCCCGATCTGTAGCTCCCTTTCTCTTTCTTTTTGTGCTGCTAGGGTCATTTTTTCTTTTCTCCTTTCTTCTCTCTCCTTTTCTTATTCCTCTCTATCTCTTTCTCTCTCTATCTCTTTATCTTTCTCTCTCTTTTTCTCTTTCCTCTCTATCGTATTGAAGCTGCTTTAATTCTTTTTCATGTTCAAGTTGCTTAATCTGCAACTGAATCTTTGCCATTTCTAATGGGTCAGACTGTAGCTCAGGCAATTTGACATGCTCAGCTACCGCGGCAAGTACCTCTTCTTTTCGCATGCTGTCAGGTAACATTAACTGCAATGTTTTTTGCCAAATCTAAAAGCCTTTTTTTAGTCTCTGTTCGTAAGGTACTGTGTGTGACCTTATCCACCCCCAAAAACCTCCGAGCCTCTGAAAGAGCTATCGTCCACAACACACTCCCTACTTAAACTGAAATACCACACCTGAAAAGCAACCACAAATATTCTAACCTCTCACTGTCTTTAAGTTCACTAAGCCAATCCAATAGATATACTTTTATCCCCCTCGAGCCCCCAATTTGTTATGGGCCAAGGTTTAGAGAACCCCAAAGTGTATCATGGAGTTCACCTGACCCACAACTTTTAATAGATTGTGGTTATGGGGAGCACTCGGGCCTACTTTACAGGTGTAGTGGAACAGAGAGTTAAAGTACTTTTAAATTAAAACAATGTATATTTATGAAACCAGTTAACACTTTATAAACCCACAGTAAACATTTTAACAACTATCAACACCAATCATCCCCACAGATACAATATTCCATAAGTAACCCTTAATCTTTCCTTGCAACATCCATAAGACAAAAGACCCTTTTTAACACAGAGATCAGGTTTAAATTCTCTACTGAGAGCAGTCAGCACTTTGAAATCATCCAAATGATCTGGAGACAGTCTTTAGATTGCAGAGAGATCCTTATACAGCTGCTTGCTTTTCCTGCAGCTATCCAGCTCTCAAAACGAAACTAAACCCACAGACACACACCAGCTTTTGTTCAAAGCGAAAGTGAAAGACGGCCAACCCAGCTCCACCCACACTCTGACATCACTGCAGCTAGTCGATAAATACCCATTTCTTAAAGGTGCATCCACTACAGCTATTTAATAAACACCCAGTTCTTAAAGGTACTCTCACATGACAAGACAGCTGCTTAGATGGCAAGTGAATTAGCCCATGCTTGTGAAATTCAAAACACAGTGTCCAACATTAGATGTGATTCCTCGATTGGACAACATTTCCGGAGCAATCCCGTGTGATTGAATCTTTTGCACCAGCCTGCCATGAAGGACCTTGTCAAATGCTTTACTAAAGTCCATGTGGACAACATCCGCAGCCCTTATCAATTATTTTTGTCACCTCCTCAAAAAACTCAATTAAATTAGTGAGATATGGCCTCCCTCAAACAAAACCACATGCTGTCCATCACTAATAAGGCCATTCGCTTCCAAATGTGCAGAGATCTCTGAGAATCTTTTCCACCAATTTCACTATCACTGACGTCAGGCTCACTGGCCTATAATTGCCCGGGTTATCTTTGCGACCCTTCTTAAATAATGGGACAGCATTGACTATCCCCCAATCCTCTGGGACCTCACTTGTGGCCAACAAAGAAACAAAGGTTTCTGTTAGAGGCCCAGCGATGTGCACATATTGTATCATTTTAAACTCAACAAAATGGTTAATTCCCCAAGGCAATGTCTTGACCAATCAGCGTCAACCTACATGGTTTGAACTTAAACAAAACTTGACAATTAGCTGTCCGGTGTCAGTAAGCTGGTGTTTTCTCCAGGGCATCAGATTTACCAAATCAGAGTTCACTTGCCAACCAATCAGCATTCTCCTTTCATGCTGTATAAACTAGTTCCCTTTACAATTTGGTATCTCGTGAATTCATAGAATCACAGAATTTACAGTGCAGAAGGAGGCCATTTGGCCCATCGAGTCTGCACCGGCCCTTGGAAAGAGCACCCCATTTAAGCCCATGCCGACACCCTATCCCCATAACCCAGTAACAGCACCTAACGTTTTTGGACATGAAGGGCAATTTAGCATGGTCAGTCCACCCGACCTGCACATCCTTGGACTATGGGAGGAAACCGGAGCACCCGGAAGAAACCCACGCAGACACGAGGAGAACGTGCAGACTCTGCACAGACAGTGACCCAAGCTGGGAATCGAACCTGGGACCCAGGTGCTGTGAGGCAACTGTGCTAACCACTGTGCTACTGTACAGTCCACCTCTGTGAAATTTTATTCTGCAGCCAAATCGTCTGCAGGGCAATTGTGCAACAGTTTCTGCAAATATTTGGACAATAGCAGCTACCTGATGTGTTGGGTGCTCTGGATCTGTGGAACACAAACAGGCCACCAACACTTGAAATAGTGCAACACTATTTTATTAAGTTAGAAACTGTTGAACATACTTTCACTGTGGGTTAACACAATGTTAGATTAAACTAAAGACCTATGCCTGTCCTAACCAGTCTATGCACTCAGCACATGGTGAAGATCTGTGCTGTAAGCTGTAAGCTCTGTCCTTCTAAGAGGCTGCATCCCGAATGAGCGGGAACTCTGATGCCCCCTATCTTTATAGTGCGTGTGCTCTAACTGGTGATTGGCTGCGGTGTTGTGTGTGTTGATTGGTCTTGCTGTGTGTCCATCAGTGTGTGTGTGTCTGCACCATGATATACTGGTGTATATTATGACACTACCATGTCCACAGGAAAGATCTGTTGCATTTCAATGACTTCTCAATGGAATGCCTGAAGGGCTGTGTGCATTGTAATGTCCTGTCGAGGCAAATAGGCTAATTTTTAGGATCTTGTGCAGTTATATTTATATTGGCAGGCAAAAGGTGACCTCTCAATGCCATATTATTTCGAAAAGATTTCCAATTCTGCATTTGGTTTTGAAAGTAAAGTATCCATTCTCCATAAACCCACATGTAAAACTACAAGGGCAAGGCAATGGGAGCGCCATTGCCTCCAAATTCCAAGCCAACTGACATACATCTTAGCTTGGAAATGAATTATTGTTCCTTTACAATTGCTCACTCCACATTCTGGAACTATTAACCCCACAGCAACGTGGGCGTAATTTCATTGTATGGTCCATAGCGGTTCAAGAGCAGGGTCCAACACCATCTCCTCGGAGAAACCAGAGAAATATAATAAATGTAAACCCTGTCAAGCATCTTGAGAATGAATAAAGGGAAAAATGGTACTTTATTAGAATTGTAACCATTAAAGCTAAGGTTGTAAAGAAATAATCCAATAGACATTAAAAATGCAAAGAAAGATTCAAGACGTTAGGTTTTGAAATGTTATTTCCACTAATCTGCAGCTGGGCAACAATAAATTGATCAGTACTACTAAATCATAGAATCCCTACAGTGCAGAAGGAGGCCATTCGGCCCATCGAGTCAGCACCGATCCTCCAAAGGAACAGCGTACCTAGACCCACGCCCTCACCCTTTCCACGTAACTCCACCTAACCTAAATGCACAGAGGAGGACTTTCATAGCTTCCAAAAAACAACCAAATTGAAAGGTTTAAATGATCGTGGGCAGCACAGTAGCACACGTGGCTAGCACTGTGGCTTCACAGCACCAGCGTCCCAGGTTCGATTCCCCGCTGGGCCACTGTCTGTGCGGAGTCTGCATGTTCTCCCCGTGTCTGCGTGGGTTTCTTACGGGTGCTCCGGTTTCCTCCCACAGTCCAAAGACGTGCAGGTTAGGTGGATTGGCCATGCTAAATTGCCCTTAGTGCCAAAAATGTTAGGAGGGGGGGGTTATTGGGTTATGGGGATCGGGTAGAAGTGAGGTCGGTGCAGACTCGATGGGCCGAATGGCCTCCTTCTGCACTGTATGTTCTGTGTATATGATAGGAGGATGGTTGCAGGTCCTTGACGAGATAAGCTATTATCAAAGTGACAGAGTGCAACAAATAATGATTGATAAAAATGCATCCTCTTTTAATGATAATATGGAACTGATCGTGGATTTGATGTTTCGGGTAAGTTAGATAGAGAGTAGATAAAGGGGAATTAAGACAACAGCTTGGAACTGACACTGTTTTTATCTGATTATGCAAATAATCATGTCCCTCACCCATCATCTGTGTACACGCTGACCTAGATTGGTTCCCAGTTAAGCAACAGCTTATTTTAAAATTAGATAATCACCCGAATATCTCCTTATGGTGCTCAACGTCATATTTTTATGCTTTTTAGGTCCATGTGAAGCATTTTGGCACATTTTACCGAGTTAAATGCAAATATAATTTGATGTTGTTGTCGAGGAAAACAAAGGATTTTCATACAAGCGAATAATGAACAAGTGAATGAATTTATACAGCATCCTTCACTACCTTAGGATGTCCCAATCACTTAAAAACCAGCGATGCTCTTTTGAAGTGTGATCGCCATACTTCTCTAATCACATTGTCAAATTGCCAGATTGCTTGACCAACATCCGGCAGGGGTTGAGCAGAATTTTCCTCCAACTAAATATCGGGAAAGCTGAAGGCAAAGTCTTCGGCTCCCGTCGCAAATTCCGTTCCGAGCCACTGGCTCCTTCCATCTCCTTGGAATCTGCCTGAGGCTGAATGAAATGGTTCCCAAACTTGGGTGTTGTATTTAACTCTGAGATGAGCTCCCGACCACGTCTTTGCACCACCACTAAGACCATCTGCTGGCACGTCTGCAACATGGCCAGGGTTCTATGACCTCGTCCGGTCCCGCCGAATGCCAGTGGGCTTTTGCCTGGCCCACGGCAGGTCCCGGATGGTGAGGCCAGAAAATCCTGGCCATTGCCTGCCCCACATTAACCACAACAACTCCCACCGATTGGCCCCCAGTCCTTGACTTTTGTTTATTGCCAACTGTGCTCACACTCTCAGCATAAATCAAAATTAGGTTGAAACAGGAGGAAAGTTAAAGAAGGAAAGGTTCTGGTGCCAATGTTGAAGCAAATGCTAAATACAGATATGTGGTCACTCAATGAGGTGATGAAATGGTTGACATTGACTGCCGGAGCAGCCAAAGAGGAATCACTGTCACCAGCTGCAAAATTTTACAATACGGAAAGGACAGAAGGAGCTTGATGTATGACTTAATCATTAGGTTATGCCACCCACGCGGCTTAATATCAGCTGAGATAATCACAAGGTTACAACTAATTGAACAGGAAATGAGTCTCTTTTCTCCTATATGTAATTTCCCCAGTAACGCAGATGGAGTGCAAATGGAATTACAACAAGTGTGCTCACGCAGATGCTCAAGTCGAAGCGTAATGAATGACTATTTGAGAGAGATAATCCATTTAAATACTCGGATTTAACCAGTGCCCGATACTCATCGGCTGTGCCAGGGAGACCTCGCCAAGACGCCGTTTAGTAAATGGCCCACACAAACGTGGGCCAGGCGTAACGGTACCTGGAGGGGTCTCACAGGCAAATACAGACACCCAGGTGGCCGGGGGCAGGGCAGAGTGGAACACCGACATTCCCCTTGCACCTGGGCACACTGGTACTGCCAGCCTGGCACCCTGGCAGTGCTACCCTGGCTGCAGCTGCCGAGAAGCAACCTGCTAAATGCGCCTGTCTGAGAACTTTGCTGAATCGCGCCCAACAAGACAACAGCTGGTGCTTAGGACGTGTGTCAATATTTTCAGGAAAGTGAGAGTGAGGACCGGAGACAAAAGAAAAGGTTTTCTCTGCCACTGTCTAAATGACAGAAAGGAAGACAAGTGTTTTATTTTTAATTCTTTCCTGGGATATGGGTATACCTGCTAGGCCAGCACTTGTTGTCCATCCCTTGTTAAGGTGCGAGTGAGCCACGTAGAACCGCTGCAGTCCAGATTTTCTTCCTTAGAACAGACAAGGCTGAGGGGTGACATGGTTGAGTTGGAGAAAATTGTGAGGGGTCGAGATAGAGTAGACAGGAGGAACCTGTTTCTCTTGGCCAAGAGTTCAAAAACCAGGGGTCATAGATTCAAGGTAAGTGGCAGAAGGATAAGAGGGGACATGAGGAAAAGCTTTTTACACAGAGGTGTATCATTTCTATGGTTCTATGTTTGGATTGGATTTTGTTTATTGTCACGTGTACCGAGGTACAGTGAAAAGTATTTTTCTGCGAGCACCTCAACAGATCATTAAGTACATGAAAAGAAAAGGTAATAAAAGAAAATACATAATAGGGCAACACAAGGTACACAATGTGACTACATAACACCGACATCGGGTGAAGCATACAGGGGTGTTAATGAGGTTGATGCACTATCAATTACCACAAAGGCGAGAGTAGTGGAATAATCGAGGCTTTATTGAGCAAAATGTTGTGCCTCCTGTAGCTGGAACCAGAATGGCTGCAGCACCAGTGAGCACACACATTTATACACCGCCTACTGGGCGGAGCCAGCAGGCAGGGATTTACCCATGTACCTCTATTATACGTGTCTTACCGTAATACATATAATACAGCTAGTGGTGACTACCATAGAGGTCAGTCCATAAGCGGATCGTTTAGGAGTCTGGTAAAAGCGGGGAAGAAGCTGTTTTTGATGGAAGAAGTTGGAAGAGTGAGTAAGCCGGGTGGGAGGGGTCTTTGATTATGCTGCCCGCTTTCCCCAGGCAGCGGGAGGTGTAGATGGAGCCAATGGATGGGAGGCAGGTTTGTGTGATATACCGGACTCTCTGAAGTTTCTTGCGGTCTTGGGACGAGCAGTTGCCAGACCAGGCTGGGATGCAGCCAGATAGGATGCTTTCTATGGTCCATCTATAAAAGTTGGTAAGAGTTAATGTGGACGTGCCTAATTTCCTTAGTTTCCTGAGGAAGTATAGGCGCTGTTGTGCTTTCTTGGTGGTAGCCTCGACGTGGGTGGGCCAGGACAGATTTTTGGAGATGTGCACCCCTAGGAATTTGATGAAACCCCTCGAAACGTGTGGTGTTTATATGTTTATACACAGTGCTGTTTGGGAAAGAGGTTCCAGGATTCTGACCCGGCACCAGTTTATTTAATGTCATGCCAGATCTCATAAATATCACAGAGAACTTCACACGAGCAAACTCCTTTGGCTGTTGTCACATAGGGAAATACAAGCCATCCTGGGGTTAAGTGTAGCATAGCGGTCATGTCACAGGATCGTAACCCAGTGAGCTGCACTCATGCTCTGGAGGTGAGCTCACATCCAACCATACTATCCAGCGGAACTTAAATTCAACCAGTTAGTAAGTCAGGAATTAAAAAGTTAGTCTCAAAAGTGATGGGTTTGGTTGTGATAAAATCCCATCTGGTTCATTAGTATCCGAACAGGACGGAAATCTACTGTCCTTACCTGGTTTAGATTTTGTGACACCAGGCACAGCAATGAAACTGACGATTGACTGCCCGCTGAAATGGCCCAGCCTGCAATTCCAAATGTTACAGAATGTTTAAGAAGAATGACATCAGGTGGACCACAATTCTTTGTGTTGTAAGACCTGTTTAGCACAGGGCTAAATCACTGGCTTTGAAAGCAAACCAAGGCAGACCAGCAGCACGGTTCAATTCCCGTAACAGCCTCCCTGAACAGGTGCTGGAATGTGGCGACTAGGGGCTTTTCACAGTAACTTCATTGAAGCCTACTTGTGACAATAAGTGATTTTCATTTTTTTTCATTCATAAAAAATAGGAACAGGAGTAGGCCATTCAGCCCTGATTAATTTTTAAATGCCGCCCCGATCGGCGCTGCAGCCTAACGGCCTCCAGCCCCAGCATGGCAATATCGGGGGCTCTCCCCCTCTGCTGACAATCATCACTGGCATTTCAATCCCCCACACTCAGTGCCTGTTCCCCCGCCCACCACACGTCAATGACTCCCTCCCGTGGGGCTCCCACTGGGGTCCGCTCATCACTGCCCCCTGGCACAGGTTGGCATCGACACAATTCACTTCAGCAACTCACCAAGGCTCCTTCAGCAGCACCTTCCAGACCCGCAACCGTTACCACCTGGAAGGACAAGCGCACCAGACACATGTTAACACCACCTGCAAAAGCCACGCACCATTCTGATTTGGAAATGCATTGCTGCTGTGGAGTGCAGTGGTTCAAGGAGGGACTCATACCACTTCAAGGGCAATCGGGGAGGGCAATGAATGCTGGCCTTGCCATCAATGCCCACATCGCAGGAACAAATAATAGTGAAGTAAAATCTCACAGACAGCAATGAGAGATTAGCCAATTAATCAGTTCTCTGATATTGGATGAAGGAAGAATTCCCAAGATCCCAGAAGAATTCCCTGCTCTTATTCAAATTGCGTCATGTGATCTTAGAAATGTACCTAAACTAGTTGAAATGTTAAACTGCTTCAGAGGCAGATGAGACCACTGACAATGTTGCATCAACTCAGTACTGCAGGCGTAGCAGCTAAGATCCTTCAAGATCTACTGAACACTTAGGAGCTTCTCACTCCGTGGTGGGATCGCTATCAATTGAACTGGGCTGACTAAAAAGATCAGCCGAAAGTGTTTAATGAGAGTGGGCCTGGTACTATTCAGTACCTGAGTGTTGATATTTGCCTTGCAGCACTGAACAAACTCCAGGTTTTATTTCTGCCTGACTACCATGTTCAGGTTAAAGTTGGTGTCAGTGGCAATGCCTCTGATGTTGCAACTCCCCACTCACTGTCCGGCTGCAAGGTTAACATCATACATTGACTACACTTTTCACATCTGACTTAACTCCAGGCATCTTTGAACTATCTGGCCTCGCTGAGCCACTGTCAGTGGGTGAATCTGCACAGCTTGCTATTGGGACAGGAAAGGAAATAATAGCAGACTTGTGATTTGTTAGGCACCTAATAGCACTTCTTAGCCATTTCAAATCACGAACGATATACAGCAGAGAAAGAGGAGGCCATCCAGCCCAAGAAGTCTATGCCGGCATTAATTCTCTCCCTTAAAAGACTGTGGACACTGGAACAATTGTCTCCTTTGAACCAAGAGGAATGGGCTTTCGTCAGGTAAGGATATCAAACGTCATGGCCCTCAGGTGAATAATTGGAGTTGAGGTACAGACCAGGCAATAACTGAATGGCAAACAGGCTTGATGGGCTGAATGACCTTTGATTGCTACCAATGGAGGACTGAGGCTCGCAGTGGAGCCCACCAAGGCTGAACTAGCGGGAGGGAAAAAGGAGATAAATCATGAACTGATGTTTAGATGGGTTTTTAAAGCTTTCCAGATTGTAAGAAGGCGAGAAGATTGAGGTTGATCAGGAAAGAATCCGTTTGAGCAACCCAGGGAAGATGCGGGTAACAGGAAGAGTGTGCAGGACGGTGTACTCGGAGAATCAGGAACAGAAATGCAAAATGAAAATGGAAGCAGCAGCATGAATGTGGCTTTGTGACTGTAAATTATTAAAGTGATGTAAATCTCAGGGCCTGAAGTGCTTTTCATGGAGACCAAAAGGCGACTTGAAAGAAAACGGAAAAGTTGGAGCACAATGAAAACAGACGCAGAAGCACACAGCACAGCGTCACAACTGTAAACTATTAAAACGGGGTGAATCTAGGGGCCAACAGAGCTTTCTGTGAAAAGGAGATCGAACTTAAGTGAGAGCCAAAGGAATGGTTAAGGAATTATTTCTGGAGCAGCATGATGAAAGAAAAAATGAAAATCACTTATTGCCACAAGTAGGCTTCAAATTAAGCTCCTGTGAAAAGCCCCTCGTCGCCACATTCCGGGAGGCTGGTACGGGAATTGAACCATGCTGCTGGCCTGCCTTGGTCTGCTTTAGCTTTGAAAAAAAATAACCTTCAATCAACAGCAGGTTTAGCACAGGGCTAAATCGCTGGCTTTCAGCGATTTAGCCCTGTGCTAAACCTGCCGTTGATTGAAGGTTATTTTTTTTCCCCACAATTAACCACGGCCAGTTTAAAAAGCTTCTCTTAAGGGTACCCTAAAGACTGCCTTTAACTGCGGGAGCCTAACTCGGCTTAGGAGTTCAGACAATCAGGTCTAACTCGCGTCAAAAGATTCAAACATGCAAAAAAATGATCTAGGATCCTTTCAGAGAGCAGGCGACGGGAGGGGACATGATGCCACTGACACTCAGGAGGAGTTTTAAAAGATTGTTACGTTTTGCGACTGTGTCTTTAATTTAGGATAAAATGAAGGACTGAAAAGGGTCATGGGACTTGCTCTTAATTCTGCTGACAACAGTCCTAGCTGATTTGGTTGTTAAAGGTTAAAGGTTAACCATTAAAGGACCCCCCCTCCTCGCTCAACAATGACCAGAGCTGATGTGCCGACAGTGGATAGACAGTTTGGCCAGGATTTTCGCTACAACAGGGAGGCTTTCAGGCACACCTGGCCAGAAATCACAAGTCCCACCCCCCGATTAAGACACCTACCATTTTCACCCGAGCCCGGGGTCAGGATTTTCACATTTACGCTTTATGGAGGCCGCTATGCATCTAGATTAGCGGCTGTCGCCAGTCTCGTCGGATTTTGGTCTCCCAGGTGTCTGAACCGCGATGTGTGCAGAGTAGACCTGGTTGGAGAAGGTCTGAACTTTGTGCAATTCTTTGGACAGCCCTTTGGAATGGTACATCTCTAGCACTGAGTCCGTCCCTGTGGCTCAGAATGGAAAGGGGCAGAACAGGAGGGCAATAGTTATTGGGGACTCGATAGTTAGAGGGACAGATAGACGGTTCTGTGGCAACGAAAGAGACTCATGGGTGGTATGTTGCCTCCCGGGTGCCAGGGTCCGTGACGTCTCGGACCGTGTTTTCAGAATCCTTAAGGGGGAAGGGGAACAGTCACAAGTCGTGGTACATATCGGTACCAACGACATAGGTAAGAGTAAGGATGGGGATTTAAAACAAAAATTTAGGGAGCTAAGGTGGAAGCTGAGAGCCAGGACAAACCATGTTGTCATCTCTGGTTTGTTGCCGGTGCCACGTGCTAGTGAGATGAGGAACAGGGAGAGAGTGCAGATAAACACGTGGCTGCAGGATTGGTGTAGGAGGGAGGGTTTCAGGTACGTAGATAATTGGAGCACATTCTGGAGAAGGTGGGACCTGTACAGGCAGGACGGTTTGCACATGAACCAGAGGGGCACCAATATCCTGGGAGGAAAATCTTCAGGGGGGGTTGAAACTAATTTGTCAGGGGCCTGGGAAAACGAGCTGTCGTCCAGAAGCCAGTGTTGAGAGCAGTGAGGTTCTGAGGAGGGTATCAAGGTCGCAGGAGTGTACCGGCAGGCAGGAAGATGGGTTGAAGTGCGTCTACTTTAATGCAAGGAGCATCCAGAATAAGGTAGGTGAACTTGGAGCGTGGATTGGTACTTGGGTCTACGATGTTGTGGCCATTACAGAGACATGGTTAGAACAGGGACATGAATGGTTGTTGGAAGTTCCGGGGTATAGATGTTTCAGTAAGCGTAGGGAAGGAAGATTGGTGTAGAAGATTGTAGTTTAGTCGGGCAGTATGGTCGGCACGGGCTTGGAGGGCCAAAGGGCCTGTTCCTGTGCTGTACATTTCTTTGTTCTTTGTTCTTTGTGGTAAAAGAGATGGAGGAGTAGCATTGTTAATCAAGGATAGTTTAACGGCTGCAGAAAGGCAGTTCGAAGGGGATCTACTGAGGTAATATGGGCTGAAGTTAGAAATAGGAAAGGAGCGGTCACATTGTTAGGAGTTTTCTATAGAACCCCAAATAGTAATAGAGATGTGGAGGAAGAAATTGCAAAGCAGATTATGGATAGGTGTGGAGGTCTCAGGGTAGTTGTCATTGGTGACTTTAACTTTCCAAATATTGATTGGAACCTCTATAGGTCGAACAGTTCGGATGGGGCAGTTTTTGTAGTGTGCGCAGGAATATTTCCTGACACAATATGTGGATAGGCAGACAAGAGGTGGGGCCACATTGGATTTGATACTGGGTAATGAACCGGGCCAAGTGTTAGATTTGTTTGTGGGAGAGCACTTTGGAGATAGTGACCACAATTCGGTGTCTTTCACTCTTGCAATGGAGGGGGATAGGGCCATACGGCAGGGTAAGGTTTATAATTGGGGGAGGGATAATTATGGTGTGATTAGGCAAGAATTAGGGAGCATAAGATGGGAACAGAAACTGTCAGGGAAAGGCACAAATGAAAAGTGGAGCTTGTTCAAGGAACAAATACTGCGTGTCCTTGATAAATATGTCACTGTCAGGCAGGGAGGAAATGACCGTGTGAGGGAACCATGGTTCACAAAAGAGGTTGAATGTCTTGTCAAGAGGAAAAAGGAAGCATATGTAAGGATGAGAAAACAAGATTCAGTTGGGTTGCTTGAGAGTTACAAGGTAGCAAGGAATAAGCTAAAAAAAGAGCTTAGGAGAGCTAGGAGAAGTCCTTGGCGGGTCAGAATGAGGAAAACCCCAAGGCCTTTTACTCTTATGTGAGAAATAAAAGAATGACCAGGGTGAGGTTAGGGCCGGTCAAGGACAGTAGTGGGAACTTGTGCATGGAGTTAGAAGAGATCGGAGAGGCGTTGAATGAATCCTTTTCTTCAGTGTTCACCAAGGAGAGGGGCTATGATTTTGAGGATGAGAGTGTGATACAGGCGGGTAGGCTGGAGAAGGTAGATGTTCTGAAGAAAGATGTATTAGCAATTTTGAAAAACCTGAGGATTGACAAGCTCCCTGTGTAGCCATCTGGGATGGCCACTTCCAACAAGGTTCAGAGAAACTCGCAAAGCCTGGTGGGTAAAATGGGCGATCTGGCCAGGGGGGTGCCCCTACGGTGGCCTGGCCTGCGATCGGGGCCCGCCGATCCGCGGGCGGTCTTCACCATTGCGGAGGCGGAAGAGACCCCCTCCCCTGCACATGCGCGGGGATGACGTCAGCAGCCGCTGACGCTCCCGCGCATGCGTGGGCTTACGCAGGCCGGCAAAGTCCTTTCGGCCCTGTCTGGCGTGGCACCAAAGGCCTTCCACACCAGCCGGTGGAGCGGAAACCACTCCGGCGCGGGCCTAGCCCCTCAAGGTCAGGGCTTGGCCCCTAAAGGTGCGGAGACTTCCGCACTTTTGGGCGGCCCGACGCCGGAGTGGTTCCCGTCACTCCATCACGCCGGGACCCCCCGCCCCTCTGGGTAGGGGAGAATCCCGCCCAAGTTCTTTGATTGATAAATAGCAGCATGAGTGTAGTCTAGTTAGAGACAGTTAGAGGTTCCCCTTTTACTGAATGTTAAATGGCCCCTTAGAAATTCTTAGATATGTGTTGTTTAGGGACAATTAGGTAAATGTTTTTGACCCAGAGGACAGAGTAGAGTAGAACCTGTCCTTGGTTAAGGGTACCCAGCATTTCAGAGAACAAAGAAGATCC
This sequence comes from Scyliorhinus torazame, assembly GCF_047496885.1. Lineage (NCBI taxonomy): Eukaryota > Metazoa > Chordata > Chondrichthyes > Carcharhiniformes > Scyliorhinidae > Scyliorhinus > Scyliorhinus torazame. The sequence continues at coordinate 187,766,237 of NC_092721.1, forward strand.
AGTATTGTGATCCTTCACGCTTCGCGTTGAGGATCAAGAGGACGGAGTGTAGCCATCTGGGATGGCCACTTCCAACAAGGCACAGAGAAACTCGCAAAGCCTGGCAGGTGAAACGGATAAGCCAAGACTCAGGCAGGCTCAGAGCCTGAAATGCATAATCGGAAGCCAGAAGTCCAGATGGTATCGAAACTCCATCCAATTAGCATTGTAATGGGCCTGATTAGCATTTGATGGCTCACCTTCACCAAAACAAAGGACTGGTACTCAAGCAACTGGGACAGTCCCAGACATTTCGGCGCCACTCCCTGTTCAAGGGAAACGCAAACAACGGGGTCAGTGACCACTTGGGACACGCCCAGCCATCCAGATCCCTGCCCACTTATTGGCTAAGGAATCGAACAGAGCGATCAGGGATCACCCAATTAGTAAGGCCCAAATTGAAGGACCGCCCAAAAGAGCGCGAAAACCCCCTGAGAATAAGAAGAAGGGTTTGCCATATGTTCGCTCTCTCTTGGTCTTGGTATCCTGGTCACGGTTATCGTCAATCGTAGCACCACCAGAAGCAAGTCCAAGTTCAACGCTCGCTACCAGACGGATGAGCCCAGCTGAGCAGCAGTTACTCCTTCAAACCCGATAGATCCAGAATCGAACAGCGGCCACTGTTTTCTGACCTAAGCCGGGTGCCCGAAGTTAAGTACAGGTTGTCTTAGTCGATAGGTATAGTTAACTAGTAGTGTTTATGTTGCATGACTAATTGTGTGTAAATAAAGTACCCTTGACCTTGAACTAACTAACTGGTGTTTGGCTCTTTGATCGATAGCCGGTTGAAACTTGTGGTGGTATCATTTGATACCTGGGGGCTCTAAGCATTCAGACATAGATAACACAGAAAGAAGGGCAAACTCACTGATTGCCATAATTGGAACAGAGCCACAGAAAAGACAAAGTAAAAGAAGCGCGCAACACCTGGGCCAGATGGGATATATCCTAGGATTCTTTGGGAGGCAAGGGATGAGATTGGAGAGCCTTTGGCCTTGATCTTTGGGTCCTCACTGTCCACGGGGATAGTGCCAGAGGACTGGAGAGTGGCGAATGTTGTTCCTCTGTTCAAGAAAGGGAATAGGAATGACCCTGGTAATTATAGGCCAGTTAGTCTTACTTCTGTGGTCGGTAGGTTAATGGAAAAGGTCCTGAGGGATAGGATTAATGACCATTTGGAAAGATGCAGCTTAATCTGGGATAGTCAACACGGATTCGTGAAGGGTAAGTCTTGCCTCACAAATTTGATTGAATTCTTTGAGGAGGTAACTAAGTGTGTAGATGAAGGTAGAGCAGTTGATGTCCTATACATGGATTTCAGTAAGGTGTTTAATAAGGTTCCCCATGGTCGGCTCATGAAGAAAGTAAGGAGGTGTGGGATAGAGGGACATTTGGCCAATTGGATAAGTAACTGGCTATCACATAGAAGACAGAGGGTGGTGGTGGATGGAAATTTTTCAGACTGGAGACCAGTTACCAGCGGTGTACCACAGGGATCAGTGCTGGGTCCTCTGCTATTTGTGATTTTTATAAATGACTTGGAGGAGGGAGCTGAAGGGTGGGTCAGTAAGTTTGCTGCTGACACCAAGATTGGTGGAGTAGTGGATGAAGTGGTGGGCTGTTGTAGGCTGCAAAGAGACATTGACAGGATGCAGAGCTGGGCCGAAAAATGGCAGATGGAGTTGAACCCTGATAAGTGCGAGGTGATTAATTTTGGTAGGAAAAATTTGAACGCGGATTACAGGGTCAACGGCAGGGTTCTGAGGAATGTGGAGGAACAGAGAGATCTTGGGGTTCATGTCCACAGATCATTGAAGGTTGCCACTCAAGTGGATGAAGCTGTGAAGAAGGCCTATAGTGTGTTAGCGTTTATTAACAGGGGGATTGAGTTTAAGAGCTGTGAGGTTATGCTGCAACTGTCCAGAACCCTGATGAGACCACATTTGGAGTATTGTGTGCAGTTCTGGTCACCTCATTATGGAAAGGATGTGGAAGCATTGGAAAGGGTGAAAAGGAGATTTACCAGGATGCTGGAGGGTAGGTCTTATGAGGAAAGGTTGAGGGAGCTAGGGCTTTTCTCATTGGAACGAAGGAGGATGAGAGGCGACTTAATAGAGGTTTATAAGATGATGAGGGGGTAGATAGAGTGGACGTTCAGAGACTATTTCCTCGGGTGGATGTAGCTGTTACAAGGGGGCAAAACTACAAGATTCATGGTGGGAGATATAGGAAGGATGTCAGAGGTAGGTTCTTTACTCAGAGAGTGGTTAGGGTGTGGAATGGACTGCCTGCTGTGATAGTGGAGTCAGACACTTTAGGAACTTTCAAGCGGTTATTGGATAGGCACATGGAGCACACCAGAATGACAGGGAGTGGGATAGCTTGATCTTGGTTTCGGACAAAGCTCGGCACAACATTGAGGGCCGAAGGGCCTGTTCTATGCTGTACTGTTCTATGTTCTATGTTCTTAACCCTGTGGGGTTTTCTTCAAACTGTCCCAGAATTGGCAAGACTTGATTCAAACTGTCCTGCTTCAAGCCAAGGGTGTTAGGACAGTCGGTCTGCGGGGCTCGCAGGGCAGTTTTATTTTTGTCCCCACTGACACATGCACTCAGGTGCCAGAAAGAACTTTGTGATGGGGAAGGTACAAGATGGACACGGCAATCATTGCACAGGAGACGCTATTCAAACTATCAACGTCAGCAGCTGGAGGCCATAGGGAGGGCAAATCAGGAAGAAGAGGGAGGTCCTAAAGCACCAGAGGAGAGAATGAGGCAAAGTGGGAAAATGAGGTATTACCATGTGGGAAGGGTGGACAGACTTGGGACATCCTGCCTCAATATGAGGGAGACCCAGTGCCGAAGGCAACTGAGGCTAAGCCATGATTTGGTGACAGGGGTATATTGGAAGGTTATGTAACAACTGAAGCCACACTTTATTAATCCCTGCATCCTGCCAGTGACTGTAAAGTCAATCTTCACTCTCGGTTTTTAAGCCTCAGGCACTTTCCATGGCTCAGCAGGAGATCTGTCTGATATATTCCAGTCAGCAGGATGTAGTTGCATTAAGGCTGTAACCAATGCCCCGTTTGCTCATGTGGGGCATCGCATTAATTTTCCTGTAGCTTTGATGTTTCAGACACGAGAAGCCAGAACCAGTGCCCCATCAGGAGGCTTCCCTCAGGCGCAAGGTGTTATAGATTGCACACATGTTGCCATAAAGGCTCCAACTCATAATTCGGAAACTTTCATTTACCAAAAATCTTTCCACTCACTCAACGTCCAGATGGTTTGAGACCATAACAAGGTCTTCCTTCTCGTGTGCATGCGAGGTCCCTTTCATACTAAGGAGTTCACAACTCCCTCAGCTATTTTCACCACCACCGCATATCTGTGGTTGGCTCCCAGGAGACAAGGGTTACTCCTTAAAAAAGTGGCTAATGACCCCCTTTAGCATCCCTCAAACAGAGGCAGGGCATAACTACAGCAGCAGCCATGTTGTCACAACCTTTACATGGTCGTGTCCCACCCATAGTGATCTTGCGGTGGGCGGAGCAGAAGAATCCAGCCCATGATCAGCGTCCAAGAATCTCAATGCGAGAGAGAGAGAGAAAGACAGAGATAGAGACAGAGACACACAGAGAGCAGGGATATGGAGGCAACAAGTCTCGATTGTTCACCACGCAAAATGTGAGTGGGAGCTTGTGCTCAGATTGAAGAGATCAAAGTCATGAGGGTTTAAACAAAGTCGGAAGATTCGGTTGGCTTTGGCTAGAGTGAGCGACATCCAGAGTAAACCATACTGAAAGTAAGTTCGGGGATTAGACGTTAATCAACTGGGAAACTAAAAAGGAGCCAGGAGTACCTTGATACAAGCAAATTACTGCGGATGCTGGAATCTGAAACGAAAGAGAAAATGCTGGAAAATCTCAGCAGGTCTGGCAGCATCTGTAGGGAGAGAAAAGAGCTTACGTTTCGAGTCCAGGTGACCCTTTTCTCTCCCGACAGATGCTGCCAGACCTGCTGACCTGCTGAGATTTTCCAGCATTTTCTCTTTTGTTTCAGGAGTCCCTTGAGATAGGTTTCGGCAGAGTGAAATGTCTAATTGGAGGACAGAGTAAAGTATAACTGTTGGGAGAGATTTTTGATTGTTTTAAGGGGAGCTTTTCTGCAGTTTATAAGTTGCCCACCAAAATAGTACTTAGTAAATGCTGTTTTTCGTTTTTCTGTTACAGAAAAATCTTAAAACTTGAAATCTTGTTGTGTAATCCTTTCAGGCACTCATCGGACGTTTGAATTTCTTTTTAGAAGTTATTGGTCTCTCTGGGCAGAATTCTCCCATCGGGGTCTATGTCCTGGTGTTGTGGGGGTTGGCATGATATCCAGATCAGCATATCATGGTGCAATCACACACACACTGATGGACAGGCAGCTGGACCAACCAGCACACACATAACATCACAGCCAATCACCAGTGAGAGCACACGCACTATAAAACAGGGAACACCACAGTTCCCGCTCATCCTACCAGGAGTTAGCTCAGAGCACAGAGCTCACAGCGCGCCACTCAGACATAGACCATGTGCTGAGTGCCTCACTAAGATAGTGATAGGGCTGGGTCCACAGGTTAGCTGGTGAGGCACGTACCCAAGCCAGTAGTTAGTTGTTACAATAAAACAGAGTTGTACCATCTACAGCTGTGCTGGATCATTTGTGCATCAGAACACCCAACACGACAGGGGTGAGAGAATGTGGGGTGTAGAGGCCAACGGGAAATGCCACCATATCAACCAGCCTCGGCCTCATTAATTATGCACCTGGGTGTTTCACGCCGTGTTGGGGCGGGCCAGATGGCATGTAATCCATCGTCATAACTGGGCACCATATTTGAAAGGGAGCCGGAATCCCTACTTTCACCAAGATGTCAGGAAGGGAAGGTGAGGGTCAAGCCCCTCAGTTCAGTGACACCTCGCTGGGTGTCCTCCTTGACCAGGCCGAGGTCAGGAGGGCCATTCTCTACCGGGCAAGTGGGAGGAGGAGACCCAGCAGAGACCCACCCGACCTGGGCGCAGTGGCATCAGTTGAGCTTGAGAGCGAGGTGCCTATCATAGATTAAATCTGAACCTTTCTATTCCGAGTCCATGAATACTGAAACCTCTGATAGCTTCTTGAGATCAGTCCATTCAAGACAGGAGCAGTCAAGTCTTTCCTTATTCTTCTGGCTTTGTTTCAAATTGTTTCCTTTATTATTCATTTGCAGGATGTGGGCATGGTTGGCGAGGCCAGCATTGATTGCCCATTGCTAACCGGCCTTGAGAAGCTGGTGGTGAGACAACTTCTTGAGCCACTGCAGTCCATCCGGTGTAGGTACACCCACAGTGCTGTTAGGGAGAGTGTTCCAGGGGTTTGACCCAGCCACAGTAAAGGAATGGCAGAATATTTCCAATTCCAGTTCCAATAGATTTACTAAGAAAGTCATCGAAAATGAACGTTCACGTTTGATAGACTTTCTTCAACATTATTTCCCCCAAGGTAGTCAGTGGGGTATGTTTTGATGGCTACTTGATCCAGTCGCCAGACTTAACGGGGTGACTTTGAACCCACGTTAACTGTCAGCGAGAATTGCAACTTGGACACAAAATGCCATGAGAGTCAGGAAATGAAAATGAAATGAAAATCGCTTATTGTCACGAGTAGGCTTCAATGAAGTTACTGTGAAAAGCCCCAAGTCGCCACATTCCGACGCCTGTTCGGGGAGGCTGGTACGGGAATTGAACCGTGCTGCTGGCCTGCTTGGTAAGCCAGCGATTTAGCCCAGTGTGCTAAACCAGCCCCTGATACATTTCTTACCGGCGGGATCACGTTTCCTGATTTTCCACACCCCCTCGCCGATGACATAATGAGGCTCCTGCCCAGGATCATCGGGAACCTCATTTAAATACACCTTAGTATCATTAGTGAGCCCTCCAGCGGGGTCTTCGCCTCTCACCGAATATTCACTGCGCATCGGCGTGATGTCACGTTGGCATGATTTACCCAACAGCTGGATAAAAACGTGAACCTGGCAGCCTCATCTCCAAAGGGGATATTGGAGGTGATTGCTCAGGTCGCCATCACCCTCCAGGGTGCAAAATGGCGGGGAGTTACTGGGGCACTGATGTGGGAGAACCTGATAAGTTTAACTCACTTTGGGGGGCTGGGGGGTAAGGTTTGGGGGGGAGGGGTGGTTGCTTTCATGACTTAGCAGCATTTCGATCCTTCAGGTCTCAAGGGGTCTGTCGGCTGGTGTACGTGGTCTCACCTCTTCCATCCCCCTTGCTGAGCTGGTGGCTATTTCTCCATTGAGGGATTGCCCTTTTAGATCGGCAGCTGGAGGTGGCTGGGAGTGGGTGCTCAAGTCCCTGGGTGGGATCCCGTGAAATGCTGGGCTGCATGGGCAGAGTGGGGGACTCTGAGAAAGGATGTTGAGTAGCTACATGAGGGAAGAAGACCCTCACCCGGGGGGTAGGACAAGCTAAGTCAGAATGAACCCACAGGCTGCAAAGTACATCCTCTGGGCATCAGGTGTCAGGAAGGGTAAAGCCAATGGTAATGAGGGCCAGCCAATCAGAGTCAGGGTGACTGGCCATTCAAGAAATGAGGGGCCCGCTTAATCTGTAGCCCATGAGAGCTGGGGGATGGGGGTGACATCGAAGGATGAAGGTGACTTCAAACTGCTGTCTCAACATGAATCAAGCAGCTATCACCCAGTCAGCAGTGCACCAGTGCATAAAGGAGGTCCCAGATGAGCTATTTGTGAGGGCCCAGGGCTATGGGCTTTGCCCACCTTGCAGGCACGCCGAGATGCAGGTTGCCATCTCCTGCACCTCCGTGTCTCTGCTTCCCGGTGGCATGGGGTGCCATTTATGAGCCGCAAGGGATTCCATTCCCTCAATATCCTGATCAAGTGTCACCACGCCACACACCTTGCTGCCGAGAGCCTGTTTTCTGGGAGGGGTCCATGATAACTACATCCAGGGCCTCTCGCAGACTCCAGCCATTTTTGAGGGAGAGCAGCAGTTGGAGGGATGGTTCCTGAGGGACAAAGGATACCCCCTCAGGAGGTGGCTAATGATGCCAGTGCAGAGGTCCCAAACACCCACTGAGACTCATGTGTCCACATGTGATCTGGTTGAGCAGGCGATTGGACTGCTCAAGATATGGTTGCAGTGCCTGGACCAGCGAAAGGGTGCCCTCCAATACAGCCCCCGGAGGGGGTATCGCATCATGGTGGCCTGCTGCGCTCTGCACAGCTCGGCACTGCAGTGGGAAGAGCAGCTGCACCAGGAGGAGGTGGAGGAGCACCACGTCTCCTGGGATGAGGATGAAGTCGAGGATGACGACGAGGGGAAACCTGCGGAGGAGGCAGAGGAAGGACTTCGGGCAATATCCAGGGCCCTCATGGGGATCAGGGCTAGGACGCCCTCATTGCCTCTCGGCTTGGGGCCGAGCTGTGCTAGGGTGTCAAGACCTCTCCCAACATGTGGTCTCACACCTTCTCACTTTGTTGGAGCCTGTGGAGGCCATCATGATGGTTGCATTATTCAATGGCAGGGCAGCAAAGCAATTGGTCGGACACTGCAGGAGAATGATGGTGAGTTGCAGCGAGGACAGAGCAATGCTAAACTTAACCTCGGTGAAATATCTGCCGCCTGCCTGACATAGAGCTGAACATGACCTGCCGCTGAATGGAGTGATCTAGGGGCCATAGAGGCAAATAATTCAGCTCAGCTGCTACCGCCTCCTCTGAGATCAGAGTCAGAGTGTGCTTCACCAGCTCTTCACGGTTTGGACAGATTCTCACACATTTTCAGCCCAAGGCATCCTCATAACTAGAGAATGCTGGCAGACACGAGAGGCCTGAGCGTTGATGTGCTGGGGGGCGGGGGGGGGGAACTTTTCATGAATCGAGGTTTGGGGGTGGGGCGCGCTGGGGGTCCTGAATCAGCGATAGCGTGGCATTACTGCATCACCAGTGTGATGGTGGGAGGGACATAACGCTGCCATTCGCACATGGCACAGGGAAGAAGCGCTGAGTTTGTGCGGGTGTTTGCAGAGCAAGGTGCCATGACATGACAGCGTGGAGGCTCTTTATGGTGAATTTTAATGCAAGCTAGTTATTACAATGAAGTGTTTTTCTTAATAGTGCCTAGATTCACCCATGCCCACTTGGTGCCACTCATTTCTTTGACTTTTTCACCCTCCTGCTCCATCTAGGTATATTCCCAGGTTCCACAGCAGAGGTCTGCTGACTTCCACATCCTGTTGCCTCAGGTGACCTTGATGGGCAACCCGTGGGAGGGTTGGGACCTTGACGATCCTGGCCTGCTTTCGGGCAGCATGGTTGTTGCAGTGCTGCCCTCCTCGGTGTGGGGGGCTGGTGGTGTGTCACTCACAGGGACTGGTATGTCAGATGGGATGGACACTCCAAGGGTCTATGAAGTGGAAGGCTGTGCTCTTGTCGATCTTCTTCCCTTCAGGTGCCCGGGCTCCATGGGATATTGGGGTAGCTGGAGTGAGGTCCAGAAGCCCTGTGGTTCTCTGGCACTGACACTCGTGGGTTTCTAGTAGTGCCTGCACTATGTAGTTGAAACCCTGCAGCATGCAGTTCATGTCCTCAACCATGGAGGTCATGAGATGAACCATGGAGTGGACACCACCCACCATGGAGTGCCTGTCTTGCACCAAGATCTCCACTTTGGACGCCACCCTCACAGTGTTGCTTCAGAGTGACAGCACCATCTCTTCAGATTGAAGGCAATGAGACTCCTCCAGTCGGCTTTGCAGTCCGAGGACTGTCATCCCTTCCTGATGCCCAAAATTTCTGCCTTTGCAGCTCCAGCAGCTCTGGGACGACCGTGTGCACCTCATCGGCCTGGAGTTTAGCAGAATCCTGGGCTCCGGCACCCCTCTGAGTGTCAGATCCCTGCCTCCTCCAGTTGTGAATCATCAGGTATGAGGTGTTCACCAGTGAGTGACCTAGAAGCCTGCCGACTACTGATTCCCACCGAGGTGCGAGTGTCGGCACTGGTGGAGGGCGCGGGTGACGGGTGTGACACCTCTTCAATATGGTCTCCGAGATGTCGCCCTCAGAGCTGCTCGGGTCTGCGCTCTCAAAGGGCTGCGAGGGTGCTCTGGGCTGATCTGATTCACCTGCAATGGAAGTGAGATGGCATTCGTCTGGGACAGGGGATCACTGATAGGAGAAATGTCACTCGCTTGAGGCTTATGCCATGTTTGGATGTGTCGAGGGTTCTCACTTGTGTCTTTGGCCCCCACCTTGCCCTCTCCGCAGGTGGGGTCGTGCACCTCACCGGCAGGCTCAAGGGCTTGTTCCTCGAATGGGATTATGGTCCTGGACTCTGACATCACTCCGGTCGGCTGTGTCTGCTCGCAACCGTTGCTTCAGGTTGTTCTGCAATGAGACAGATGGGGGAGTTGGGCCACGTCAGATGGGGGTGAACTCTGGCGTGTGTGGGAGCGGGTATGTGACGGGCACTGGAGCTACTGGGTGGATTATGGGGGGGGGGCACATGACAAGCGGCGTGACCCCGTGGGTTGGGTGGGAGATCACTGTAGAGGTGTGAGGTGTGTGTTACGGGGTGCTGCGGGTGACATACGGAGGCAGACTTACACTGCCTGCAAGAGGAAAGCCATCCATCTTCTTCTGGCACTGCAGCCCCAACCTGTTATGGAGTGAGCTGGCGCTGACAATTGTGGCCACAGCCTCCCAGGCGTGGGTTGGCCACTTCTCTGGCTGACGTCTGCCCAATCGTGGGTAGAGGTTTCCCGCCTCTGCTCGGCCCATCAAGAGGTTTGCCTAGGGCTTTCTCAGTAGAACATGGTGCAGTCTTACTGGCGGCCAATCCCCCCCCCCCCCCCTTCCCCCCCCCTCCCTCCCCCAACCCTCTGCCCCCGCCCTCCGCGATTGGATTTAGAAGAAGTGCTGTGGAAGTGTTTAAATGGGGCGCCCTACTGATTGCAGAGATTAAGTAGCAGTGGGGTGCGATGGGCGTGGCTTGGAACCTGTGGAAACATTTCTTTCCTTGAAACGGCTGAATATCGGACCTATTTCCTGGCTGGCAGCGCTGGCAGTATTCTCAGTGGCTTCCTCACTGAAACCGGCACTTTGAAAAAATGTGGTAAAATTCCGCCCGATGTGTGGGCCGAGACAGCAGGTGCCAAAACAATGATTTGGTCTTGAAATCATGATTTAAAAAAAAAGAAATTTAGCGTACTCAATTTCTTTCCCAATAAAGGGGCAATTTAGCGCGGCCAATCCACCCACCTTGCACATCTTTGGGTTGTGGGGGTGAGACCCACGCAGACGCGGGGAGAATGTGCAAACCTCCACACGGTCAATGACCGTGGACCGGGATCGAACCCGGGACCTCGCCGACATGAACGCTAACCGAAATCACACTATTTGTTATTGAAGAATAAATGCTGGACTCTATCATGTAAAGCCCCTCTTTCTGTTATTTAAGTGCAGGCATAAACTCATTAATTTGATGCGGGTTAACACCTCAACCGAAAGACGCTGAAGAGGAATATCAGAGGTTAAATGTTTGTGTCATTATCCCACAGCATTGTTTCAGACCCTTCATCGAAATTGAGTACAAATTCACTCCAATTCATGACTCACTTTCTCCCAGACTTGCCCTTTAGAATCTCCAAACGTTGCTGGCAAATTTAATAACTCAAACCTGAAGGTTGTATGATGTTGGTCTTCGTCGACAGCGACAAAGAAGCAGTGGAGAATATCATATCCAGTTTTAGCGAACAGAATTTAGCGCTCTTACCGATGATTAAGCTTCCACGTGTGTATGAATTTCCTTTAGCAGCTTGACTGTGCAGCTGCTGTGAAGTTGTGGTCTCTAACCACTTTCCACTTTGGCCAAACCTTCGCTGGTTTACACCACAATGCAGTGTTTTAGTGACAGATGTTAATGTAGTAAATGAACACACAGTAATGTGCACTTCTACCATTGTACCCTTTATGCGATTTATTTCTTTGCCCGCTCTGAAATATATCCCAATCTCTCTGAGTGACTGTGCCCATAATGCATATATATTATTTAGACAGGATATGATATCATCTGTTATGTGACAAAGGGTTGGAATATGTTAGTTAACCAAGTAAGATATATTCGTAAATATTTTCCAGCAACATCTGTAAATGACTGTAATCTTCAAATGAAGAAGCCACAATACAGCTTGCCAGTGCTACCTCATGGTGAGTTTGTGTGTGAAGGATGATATGTGTCAGATCATGTCTTGTGTGTACATGAGTGGTAGGCAAAATTGGCCCAGGTAAATTGTTCATGGAGGCCTATTGAAATATAGTCACTGTTGTAATATGGAAAATGGGTGCAATTTAACCACCGCATTGCTCTTGGCGTGGATCTGAGTGCACCTGTTAAATCGCGGGAAAGACAGAAATTGAGATTGACGCCAGGCGAGAATCAATTTGCTATCTAACCAGCCCACTCACGGCGGCGAGTTCCGGATCTCGCCCAAACATGGGGAGCATATCATTAACCCCAATTTATATTAATCTCTATCACTTTTTTAAAAAATGTATTTTGTTACAGACATGCATCAAAGTTAATCTCTGTCTCATTAGTGAGATTGAAGTCAAATGTAACCTCCGCCTGGGAATGGACTGGCTCCCCAGCGAAAAATCTCACATTGTTCCTCTGTTTAAGAAGGGTAGCAAGGATAATCCCGGGAACTACAGGCCGGTGAGCCTTACGTCAGTGGTAGGGAAATTACTGGAGAGAATTCTTAGAGACAGGATCTACTCCCATTTGGAAGCAAATGGACGTATTAGTGAGAGGCAGCACGGTTTTGTGAAGGGGAGGTCGTGTCTCACTAACTTGATAGAGTTTTTCGAGGAGGTCACTAAGATGATTGGTGCAGGTAGGGCAGTAGATGTTGTCTATATGGACTTCAGTAAGGCCTTTGACAAGGTCCCTCATGGTAGACTAGTACAAAAGGTGAAGTCACACGGGATCAGGGGTGAACTGGCAAGGTGGATACAGAACTGGCTAGGCCATAGAAGGCAGAGGGTAGCAATGGAGGGATGCTTTTCTAATTGGAGGGCTGTGACCAGTGGTGTTCCACAGGGATCAGTGCTGGGACCTTTGCTCTTTGTAGTATATATAAATGATTTGGAGGAAAATGTAACTGGTCTGATTAGTAAGTTTGCAGACGACACAAAGGTTGGTGGAATTGCGGATAGCGATGAGGACTGTCTGAGGATACAGCAGGATTTAGATTGTCTGGAGACTTGGGCGGAGAGATGGCAGATGGAGTTTAATCCGGACAAATGTGAGGTAATGCATTTTGGAAGATCTAATGCAGGTAGGGAATATACAGTGAATGGTAGAACCCTCAAGAGTATTGAAAGTCAAAGAGATCTAGGAGTACAGGTCCACAGGTCATTGAAAGGGGCAACACAGGTGGAGAAGGTAGTCAAGAAGGCATACGGCATGCTGGCCTTCATTGGCCGGGGCATTGAGTATAAGAATTGGCAAGTCATGTTGCAGCTGTATAGAACCTTAGTTAGGCCACACTTGGAGTATAGTGTTCAATTCTGGTCGCCACACTACCAGAAGGATGTGGAGGCTTTAGAGAGGGTGCAGAAGAGATTTACCAGAATGTTGCCTGGTATGGAGGGCATAAGCTATGAGGAGCGGTTGAATAAACTCGGTTTGTTCTCACTGGAACGAAGGAGGTTGAGGGGCGACCTGATAGAGGTATACAAAATTATGAGGGGCATAGACAGAGTGGATAGTCAGAGGCTTTTCCCCAGGGTAGAGGGGTCAATTACTAGGGGGCATAGGTTTAAGGTGAGAGGGGCAAGGTTTAGAGTAGATGTACGAGGCAAGTTTTTTACGCAGAGGGTAGTGGGTACCTGGAACTCGCTACCGGAGGAGGTAGTGGAAGCAGGGACGATAGGGACATTTAAGGGGCATCTTGACAAATATATGAATAGGATGGGAATAGAAGGATACGGACCCAGGAAGGGTAGAAGATTGTAGTTTAGTCGGGCAGTATGGTCGGCACGGGCTTGGAGGGCCGAAGGGCCTGTTCCTGTGCTGTACATTTCTTTGTTCTTTGTTCTTTTTTGTGTCGTTTGGTACTTAAAAAAAATATGAAGCTGGCCCAATGACTGCTGAGGGGAACTGAGGAGGTGAGTAGCCATTTACATTTTCGAGTATGCAGCTTAAGAGCACTAGAGCTGCTGCCCCCGGTACTTAGGGCGGGGGCTGGGCTTGGTTGGGGCGGGATGGGGGGTGGGGGGGGGGGGTGCTGAAGCATTCTTTTTGTCAGTGAGGTCTTCAAGCCATCTTTAAATATTGTGAATGCCATAACTGGAGCAACTACAGAGTCTGCCTGTCTGTCCTACCAAACACTTCCAAGACAGAGCCCTGCTCTTGGTTATAGGCTGAAGGTCACTTTAAACTCCCTTTGGCTGTGAGCAACCTCTCGCTTCACAGCCAAAGGCTATTTGCTCATGAGGAATTGGTCTTGTTGGTTGTGAAAGCACTTCACAGCTGCAGGTTGTGTTTGCTGCTTTCTCCTGTTGGTGACTGGCAAATGCATGGAGGCCGCTGTGGCTGAGAGTTTAATCGCTGCTTGCTGCTGCCTTCTCTGCTTGCCTGCTGCCTCTTCCCCTCGGGCTTCCTTGCTGCTTTCTGGATGAAGGGAAGGAAGAAAGAAGGTAGTTGCATTTCGGTCTCTTTTACTTGGAGTGCGACGAGGGGGGGATTTTGACGGGCCTGCTGCCGGGCTGACGATGCAGGAGGGCCTGCCAGAGCAGTCTGTGGGTGCTTTTAAAGGCCCGTTTTGTGCGTTGACTGTGTGTTCTGTTCTGGGCTTGTGGGTCACCTGTTAGTGCCCCCTGTGTTCCTGTGGCCCGGTCCTCGGGCAGGTGATGGAAGGTCAGGTGCCGATACTGCAGGAGAGGGGGGTAGCCCGGCTCGACTGTCCAGCCCGAAGGTTGCAACGGAACAATTTAATGAACCACAGGTGACTTTTTATGTTCAATTGCTACCTGCTGCTCCCTCTATGAGAGCCATGGGAGTCCCTGGAATTCCTTGGTTTCCTTTTGCACTGTGTTTGTTCTATGTTTGTCGGTGGGTTGGGGGGATTTGTATGATGGATACCGTGTAACTGTGGATTATCTTTTTGCCAGTTGCAGCCCCTCCTGCCCCTGTAGCCTGGGAGTCGCTGGAAGATGCTGCCAGTGCAGGAGAGAAAGAGGTGGTTTTCACTCTCTCTCCCTCCTCCGCTATGCTCCAGGTCGGCGAGACCTCGGGTGATTGGCTTACCAAGCAGCCTTCCACTGATGCACGTCCACTGTTGGGGCAGTAGGAAGAGATGGGGGGGGGGGGGTCATTTTTACATTATTGACAGCGTATTGTTCTTTTGCCTGGTGGCTGAGTGCTTGTCTGCTACAAACCCTCTTGCTTTTACGGTCTGGACCGCGGCAAATTACCAGTGCTGGAGAAGAGGTGGGGTGTTCTCTCTCCTTCTGCTGTGCCACGCTACGGCGTGAGTTTTTCTGCTCTCACTTTATTGAAAGAATCAAAATACAAAAGGCAATACAGCGAGGTATTGGCCGTTTAATTCCCAGGCGGCCATTGTATTCGACTTCAATCTCGCTAATGAGGTATAGATTAATGCAAATTGGAATTAATGGTATACTCGCCAACAATCAAACACTCAAGAGCAGCACGGTAGCACAAGTGATTAGCACTGTGGCTTCACAGCGCCAGGGTCCCAGGTTCGATTCCCCGCTGGGTCACTGTCTGTGCGGAGTTTGCACGTTCTCCCCGTGTCCGCGTGGGTTTCCTCCGGGTGCTCCGGTTTCCTCCCACAGTCCAAAGACGTGCAGGTTAGGTGGATTGGCCATGATAAATTGCCCTTAGTGTCCATAAGGGTTGGGAGGGGTTATTGGGTTGCGGGGATAAGGTGGAAGTGAGGGATTAATGTGGGTCGGTGCAGACTCGATGGGCCGAATGGCCTCCTTCTGCACTGTATGTTCTATGTAATCTATGTAAAGAGCTGGGCCTCAGCACTGAGGATATCCTTGCGTCCAAATGGTATGTGTGGATCCGGGAAGGACACCTGAGCATGTTCTCCTGAATGATCCTGGCAGGGGTCTGGGTTTTGGGGTCTAGTTGCTCCTGATGTGGCCAGGGGTGAGTGTGCAGAGTGAGGTTTTCCAACACAACTGGCTCGCAGGATGGCACTCTGAGACAAGGCGGGACACCTAAGCGTGGGGGAGGCTCGGGGATTTGAGGATCCCAGGGTGGAAGCTCTAACTGATTGTCGGTCTCTCACCTTCTCCATTTCCTTACAGATATCAAAATGGATGGTGGTGTTGGTCAAGGAACAAAGAACAAAGAACAGTGCAGCAGGGGAACAGGCCCTTCGGCCCTCCAAGCCTGTACCGGTCATGATACTAACCTTGGCCAAAACCCTCAGAACGTCATTGTGCCATATCTTCTACACCCATCCTATCCATGTATTTGTCAAGATGCCTTTTGAACGCCAATAATGTATCTGTTTCCACAACCTCCCCTGGCAACGTGTTCCAGGAACTCACCACCCTCTGTGTAAAAAAACTGCCTCGCACATCTCCTCTAAACTTTGCCCCACGGATCTTAAACCTATGCCCCCTGGTGACAGACCTCTTCACCCTGGGAAAGAGTGCCAGCCCATCCACTCTATCCATGCCCCTCATAATCTTGTAGACATCTACCAGGTCACTCCTCAACCTCCGCCGTTCTAATGAAAACAGTCCGAGTCTATTCAGCCTCTCTGTATAGCTAATACCCTCCAGACCAGGCAACATCTTGGTAAACCTCCTCTGCACCCTCTCCAAAGCCTCCACATCCTTCTGGTATTGTGGTCCCACAGAGGATTCCCTCACAGTGCTGGTGGCAGCCCAGGCAGCCAGATGCCGGAGAAGGCAGCCGCTGTGTTGGCGCAGGCTGGAGGTGATACCTCATGTGCTGGGGGCCGCCGCACCCTCTGAAGGCCTGGCCACCCATCAGGCCGAGGAGGAACCGAGAGGGGGGGCATCAGCGACAGCCCAAGGTGTACAGCTGTAGTTGGGCTTTTGAGGAAACGACGGACAGCATGTGCCGCAGGAAATTCCGTCGCAACAAAGAGACAATGCAGCACCTGTGCCACGTCCTCATGGACCTGCCCCCCCCCCCCCCCCCCGTGCAGGAGGAGGACACCCACTCCCTGTGACCGTGAAAGTCACCGCAGCCCTGAATCTCTATGCCACTGGTTCGTTCCAGGGCTCGAGTGGGGACTTGTGTGGCATTTCACAAGCTACAGCCTACAAGTGCATCTGTGAAGTTACGGATGCCCTGTATGCCCGAGTAGCAGACTAAATTACCTTTGAGCTGGACCAAGCCCACCAAGATGCTAGGGCTGCTGGGTTCTCTGCCATTGCCAGGATGCCCCTTGTTGCCACATGTTGCCTTGCATGCACCAGGTCATCAGGGAATGCCCTTCATTAACAGGAAAGGGTTCCACTCACTGAATGTTCAACTCATGTGCGACTACCACCTCCGGATCATGCACGTATGTGCGCGCTATCCAGGAAACGCGCATGACAGCTACATCCTGGGACATTCGGAGATCCCAGCGTTTTCGAGGACCATCCCAGGATGAAGGGTTGGCTCTAGGAGATAAGAGGTGTCCGCTGAGGTCCTGCCTGATGACGCCAGAGTGGTGGCCGGAGACCCAGGCAGAGACCCGATGAAACGAGACCCAAGTTGCCACCCGCACAGATGCATTGGACTGCTCAAAATGCAGGTCCGAGGGCTAGAATGCTCTGGTGGGGCACTGCAGTACAGCCCCCAGGGGGTCTCCCAATTTATGGTGGTCTGCTGTGCCCTCCACAACCTGGCACAGTAGTGGGCAGCAGGTTGGCGGACAGTAATGGGCAGCAGGTTGGAGGACTCGCCCCCTCCCTCCCCAACCCCAACCCCCCCACCCCCCCCCCCCCCCCCCACCCAACACTGACTACCCTGTAGTTATGCTGTCAATTCACTGTAAGACCGAATGAACATTAGGCTTTAATATCCATGAACTCACCTGCCAGAGTCAGCTGTGCAAATGAGTGCCACCCACAGGTGGCCGGACTATATATATGGCCCCGGTGAGGGCGGAGCCAGAGGCGGAGCCCACCAGGGTTCCAGTACAGTGCCTGGAAGTAGCCCGTATCATCACTTCCAGGTCATGGGTCACATCATTATACCGACAGGTGAAATACATTCACCACATTCACCCCCTGTTAAAAAAAATCAAGTTCAGCGGGGGTGACGTGAGGTCATTAGAGATTCAGTCTGTCTGGAGGCCTGATCGTTCTTTTAGACCTCCTCAGCTCTGACGGTGCAGCGGGCACGGTCGTTGCCGATGGTGACTCCGGGGGCACCGTGCCTGGAGCTTGAGCCTCAGTCTGGCGTGTCGGAGATGGTTGGGGGGTGGGGGTAGACAAAGGGTTGGTGGCTGGCGGCAGTGCCGGCGCGGACCAAGACAGGAGACCCAGGGGGACGTAAGGGGCGCAGGGGGTGGCTGTAGGCAGCGGGGAGGGGGGTGCGTTGGCAGGGGAACGAGCTGGCGCCAGATCTCGTAGGGAGACCGTATCGTGCTGTCCATCCTGGTGCGCGATGTAGGCATACTGGAGGTTGGCGTGCAGCAGCTGGACCCTCTCGGCCAGGGGGTCGGTGTTATGGCTCCTCATATGCCTCCAGAGAAGGACAGGTCCCGGAGTTGTCAGCCAAGATGTAAGCGAGGTCCCGGAGATGGACTTCTTAGGGAAGAGAAACAAGCAGTCGTTGAAGTGTTGGGTACTCTGATTCACAGACGAACCAACACGGTTGCGAATGGTACAACGCAGTTTTATTTCAATCAACTATTAACATAGTAAACTCTGGTATTCAGCACATGGTGAACCTCTGAGTGGCTGGCAATGAGGTCTGTGCCCTGAGCCCTCTCCTGCTCGAGTGCCCAGGAAGTGTCGTGTTCCCTGCTTTGTACTGTGTATGCTCTTGTCCGTGATTGGCTGTAGTGTTTTGTGTGTTGATTGGTCCGTTGATCTGTCCATCATTATGTGTGTATGTATGTGCTGTGATGTTCACCTGAATATCATGACATCCCCCCTTTTTTACAGGATCATGTGCCTACCTGTTTATAAATAGAGATGTGTACTGAATGTAGCTAAATGTGTGTGTGTGCAATATTTACAGCATGTACATGGGGCTTAACTATATACAAGGGGCGATGTCAGGTGTGACATAATAACGAGGTTATACCATAAACAAAGAACAGGGAAATGTTGAACGATAAAACAAATTCCTGTAACGATAAGAACATAAACATATTAACACAGTGGTTGCATGAGTTCAATGTGTAAACAGTCTAATAAGTCCAGTCTAGTAGGTGGGCAACGAATTCGGGTTGACCGCCTCAAGAGTGGGTCTGGAACCACCGACTGAGGAACGGGCCTGGCCACGGGCGACGACGGAAGGGGCATGGTAGCAGGCAGCTCCACGAAGTCGAAATCAGGAACAACAGGAGGGCACGGTGTCAGTGTAAGGTCTCGTAGCGAGCGTGGAAGCACGCAAAGAGCCCGGCGATTGCGCCTACGAATGGATCCATCAGGCATGCGAACCAGGAACGAGCGGGGAGCCACGCGTCGGAGAACTTCGGCAGGTGCTGACCAGCCACCTTCTGGTAGGTGGATGCGGACTTCGTCTCCAGGGGTCAAGGCAGGAAGATCAGTTGCCCGTGTGTCATATGACCTCTTCTGGCGACCGCGCTGCAGTTGCATCCTGTGCAGTACCGGAGCATGGTCGATTGTGGGCGCCAGAATGGAAGGCACAGTAGTCCTGAGGGCGCGACCCATCAGCAGCTGGGCTGGTGAGAGACCAGTGGCTAGTGGGGCCGAGCGATAGGCCAGTATACCACCTCTCGGACCCTCCTTCTGCACTTCTCGACCCCTAGGTGGCCTTCATGTAGTTGGTCGAGAACCAGCTTGTGCATGCTGTGCGGAATCACAATCCGGTCCAGCTTTAGAAGGACACCATCAATGACGGCCAAGTCGTCTCGGACATTGTAGAACTGTGGGCACCGCCCTTTGAGCCACCCTCCCGTCATGTGGCGCATCACACGTTGTAGAAGGGGGTCGGCCGCAGTCTCTCTGCGAATACGGGCCAGACTGGAGTTGTCAGCTGGCGGATTTGCCGATGTGAAAGCCACCTGCGCCTCGACCTGACATACGAACCCCTCTGAATCTGGCGGCGTGCTCACTGCTCTGGATAGGGCATCCACAATGATGAGGTCCTTCCCTGGGGTGTAGACCAGTTGGAAATCATACCTTCTGAGTTTAAGTAGGATGTGCTGGAGGCGAGGGGTCATCTCATTCAGGTCCTTATTTATGATGCTGACCAGGGGGCGGTGGTCAGTTTCAACAGTGAACCGGGGAAGACCATATACATAATCATGGAACTTGTTGAAACCGATTAGCAAGCCCAGGCACTCCTTTTCGATCTGCGTGTAGCGCTGCTCTGTGGGGGTCATGGCCTGTGAGGCATAGGCGACCGGGGCCCATGATGCAGTGTCATCCCGCTGCAGGAGCACTGCCCCAATGCCGGCCTGGCTGGCATCAGTCGAGGTTTTAGTGGCACGAGACGTGTCGAAAAACGCCAGTACCAGTGCAGTGGTGAGCTTGAGTTTCAGCTCCTCCCATTCCTGCTGGTGTGTGTGCTGCCACTGGAACTCCGTGGACTTTTTGACGAGTTGGCGCAGAGCTGTCGTGTGGGAGGCAAGGTTGGGAATGAACTTCCCCAGGAAGTTGGCCATGCCTAGGAAGCGTAGTACTGCTTTCTTGTCTGCCGGCTGCGGCATGGCTGTGATGGCGCTCACCTTGTCTGCACCCGGACGGACCCCTGACCGGGAAATGTGGTCCCCCAGGAACTTCAGCTCGGTTTGGCCAAAAGAACACTTGGCTCGGTTGAGGCACAGGCCGTTTTCACGTATGCGTGCAAAGACGCGTTGGAGACAATAGATGTGCTCCTGTGGTGTGGTGGACCAGATGATGACGTCGTCCACGTAGACGCGCACCCCTTCGATGCCTTCCATCATCTGCTCCATGATCCTATGAAAGACCTCGGATGCCTAGATGATGTCAAATGGCATTCGGTTGTAGCAGAACCTGCCGATTGGGGTGTTGAAAGTGCACAGCTTTCGGTTGGACGGATCTAGTTGGATCTGCCAAAAGCCTTTAGAGGCATCCGACGCAAACAGTGATGATATGGTCCTAGAAGACAACGACACAGATGAACCTTTCACCTTGGGAGGCTACCTCAATACCAAATCCGAACCGCAACTAGACGTGTTGCACATTGAAGACCCCCGTATTGAATCCGACGCAGATGCGGATTCGTTCTTCGGATTTGAGGATCTTCAGCCCAGTAGATATGACATCCCAACTCGTGAGTGTAGGATGATGCTACAGCCTGAAACCAAGAGACAGAGAGGGGTACAAGCCCACAGAGAGCGACCTGCTGCCACACAGAACATGGTCCATGCACCGCTCAGGGTTCCCGACTCTACGAAAGAAGATACGCAAGACTCCACACCGCAGTCCTTGCATGAACAAAAAGTGACTCCAGTGTCACAAGCCTCCACAGTGAGCTCGTGGACAGACTCCACGATAGAAGAAACGCAAGACTCCAGAGCGCAGTCCTTGCACACACAAGACGTGACTCCAGTGTCACAAGCCTCCGCTGCGAGCTCGTGGACAGCCTCCACGATAGAAGCGCGCAAGACTCCGACGCGCAGTCCTTGCAGGAACAAGACCATGAGGGTCTAGCAACCTCCTCTGACCAACTAGCGGCAGACAATGTAATTCTGCCATGCTCAAGTAAACAGCAAGAAGACTATGACAGTCTACCACGCTCCAGTGCACAGCAGGACGGCCATGACGGTCTATCATGCTGCAGTGAAGAACAAAGCGACGATGACAGTCCAAGCCCAAATGAAGGACAACAGCAATGACAGTCCACCCACATTGCTTGCACCACCAGATGAAGACAATTTACCCAACCCAAGTGAACAACAAGCAGCGACTGAGGCTCTACCCACGGAATGTGAGACGAGTGACGACAGCATCCCAGTTCCCATGCAAAATGTGCAAAGTGCCAGACCTCAGCTAGAGTGTACAGAGGCACTCGACGATCACTGTGAGACGACCGGTGACACCATGATACTTCCACCCTCATTCGCTCGAGCCTCTCCATAAGTCAATGCATTCCTGTATGTTCCGACTCCAGACGTGCAGCTTCAAGAAATCTCAGCTGACTCCAGTGAACCTGCTAAGACTCCGTACGGGGAGCATCAACAAACCAACACTGACTCAGTTAAAACGCCGACTCTGATTCACGTGAGCCGGACTTTACTCCAGACAGGGAGTGCCGCAACCTCAGTGATGGCACGCTCAGGGTGACAGCAGATGCCACAATGACAGGAGATGGATCACTTAACAATTACACTGGGTCAGCAATAACAAACAGCGGCTACAGTCCAAGAGGAATACACCAATATTCACCACAGCTATATCCACACATTATTTCCGCACCAGCAGTGCAGCCAATGACAGCTCATGCTGGACAAACCCAGTATTCAGGTATGCAGCAGCCAGCAATCTATGCAGCATATTCTCAAATAGGCCAGCACTACGGATTGCCCACTGGAATCAAGACCGAAGGAGGACTACCGCAAGCACAATCTGCACTACAGACTGGATGTCTAAGTTACAGCCCAGGATTTGCTGCACCCAAGCCTGGCCAGACGGCATATTCCTATCAGATGCAAGGTTCTAGTTTCACACCATCACCAGGTATTTATGCGAGCAGCAATTCTGTTTCCAATTCGACAAGCTTCAACGGTTCTCAGCAGGATCACCCTTCCAGCACAGCATGTGGCCAGAACCAGTATGTACAGTACTTATCCAACTTCAACATATGGCACATCCATGACCTTGAATCATACTGTTGATGGTACCTCTTCAACGTCAACACCTTATCAGCTACAAGATGCCATCCGACAGCACCATCACAAACATTGAAAAAGAAAGGGACTCCAAATCAGACAAAGAATTTCACCACTTCTTGGTTCACACAGCGCACACATTGATGGCGTTCATAACCAAGAGAGACATTTGACCATGATGATTGATGGTTTTTGGACTCACACAAATGATTTGGACTTATTGTTTAATCACTGTTCACATGACTTGTATATACCTTACCTTATCTACCTGTTCTTTGTTCAATTTTCTCAAAGAGTGCAGAAAATATGTAACATATAAAAAAGGGGGGGATGTGATGATGTGCATCAATGTAAATACATGTAGGCTAGCTAGACACTAGAAGGAGCACAAGAGACATCACACACACACACACATTCAACCAATAGATCAAGTAGATAGGACACGACCAATAGACATTCACGATACACAATGAGGTGACACGACCACAGGGGGGCATTACACCAACCCATATATAAAGGGCACCACACACATGATCTGCCTCTTTCCAGTGGAGACAGTCAGTGAGTACAGGCACAGGGCTGATTCATTATTACACCCACCACGTGGATTGCAGCAACTGGTTAGTCAGTCTGGGTAGCTATAGTAGGATTAGCAGTAGTGTCAAACCCGAGTAATAGAAGTGTAAATAGTTTAATAAACGTGTTGAAGTTATCTCCACGTCTGAACCTTCCTTTGTCAAGTGCACCACAAGAGAGCCGCTTATGTTACACCTACAACATAACAAATCAAGAGCGGCTTCCTTGATGCTGTCGATGGATATTAAATTATTATACCGTCAATTCACTGAGAGAACGAGTGAACATGAGGCTTTATTATCCATGAACTCGCCTGCCAGAGTCGGCTGTACAAATGAGTGCCACCCACAGGTGGCCGGACTATATATATATGGCCCCGGTGAGGCCGGAGCCAGAGGCGGAGCCCACCGGGGTTCCAGTGCAGTACCTGTGAAGTAGCCCATATCATCACTTCCTGGTCATGGGTCACATCATTATACAGACAGTACAGACAGCTCATGCATTAGGTGAAATACATTCACCACACCTGTTCAATTCGCCCAGGGTCTGTAAACATCACCCCAGGGTGATGGGCCGGTGTCGGCACTGCCAGCGGGTGCCTACACAAGATGATCACTCGCTGCGAGGAAAGCTCTGCTGCTCCTCAGTTTATGCCAAAGTCTCACTCCTGTCTTTCTGCTGACAGCGCGCTCACACCCATCACCTGAACGGGGTCTGCATCGGGGGCGTTTGATCTTGGACCACTGTGTCCGACGGCAGCGGGCAGGGCGGTGGAGTGGCGGGTGACAGGGGTTGGGGTGCAGGCAGGCCCGCTGCGAAAATCAATGTGACAGAAGCTGCACATGTATCAGGTGTAACATGTTTTAATAGTGACTACCTGTGCACCCTGGCACTGCCTGTCTGGCACCCTGGCAGTGCCACCTGGTGCCAGCCTGGCACTGCCAAGGTGTTCAAGTGGCACTGTAAGCTGGTAGAGTTGTGACAGACTGGCACTGCCAAGGTGCCAAGCTGGCAATTGTTGCATGATGCGGATCGGGCCCGGGAGTGCCTTGTGGGTTGTGGGTGGAGGGGGGCAAGGACCCTCTTATAGGTGAGTCGGGGCTTGGGGTGTTCAGGTGTCGTGTCGGGGGCCTTGACAGATCGGGACGCTATTTAAAAATCTCTCCCTGCGTTGAGGGGTTCCAGAGATCCTCAGTGCAGAAAATGGGACTAAGTGCAGCCTCGGCCACGACGTACCGTACTGAGACTCCCGATCTTCCTGAATGACCGTTCGGTAGAGTGGTGTTTCTCGGCGCTCCAGTGCCGGGAAACACCCGGTTAATCGCGCTGTGGGACTCTGTTCCCATTAGCGTGGACGCGCCCTATATTTCAAAAGAAAATGAGCAACAAGGTTTTTCTTTCGGGAAAACAATTGCCTCGCCACATCCTGAGATCATTCGGAGTGTACTCAGGCCTATTCACCACAGGCGAAGAAGATTTTGTCACAGATCATTATTTCTTATGAAGCAAAAGTCTCAGGAGTATATCGACATTAGTCTGATTTACAACTCTAAGTGTTGTGTGCAGTTGCGATCCTTGCGTACGACATTGATATTATTTGCGGCCATTAACAAACTTACACAATAACACCACGAAGAGTAACATGAAGAACATCAGTTTATTTAATTGTTTGGCTCGTCACATTTGCCGCACCTACATTTTGATGCAGTTATCTTGAAATGAGGTTTCATACATGAACTGACTGAGTTATATACATCACTGTCCATTCAATACTAATGTCGAAATCAACAGACAGTTTTGTGTAATGCAAAAAAGTATTCTTTCTCTCCTCTATCATCTCTAATTTCATGTAAGATGATCAAAAATATATTTTTTAAGGTGGCGCAGTGGGTTAGCCCTGCTGCCTCACGGCGCTGAGGTCCCAGGTTCAATCCCGGCTCTGGGTCACTGTCCGTGTGGAGTTTGCACATTCTCTCCATGTTTGCGTGGGTTTCGCCCCCACAACCCAAAAATGTGCAAGCTCAGTGGATTGGCCATGCTAAATCTCCCCTTAATTGGAAAAAATGAATTGGGTGCGCTAAATTAAAGAAAAACATTTATGCGTTTTTTAAAACAGATTTTTTTATCAGGTGAAGCTTTATTTTAATATTATGTCCTTCCCTATCTCTGTAATCGCCTCTAGCCCTACAATCCCATGAGCTTTCTGTGCTCCTTCAATTCTGGTCTCTTGCACATCCCCGAGTTTCATCACTTTAACATCAGCGGCCAGGCCATGTGGTCCTGTGGCGCAGGGGCTAGTGCTCTTGCTTCGGAGTCTGAAACTCACGGTTCTCGACTCACCCCAGAACACAGCCAAATATGTTGGGTATCAACCTGCAAAATCCTTCCAATACTCCAAAAGCAGGTGGTAAAAGTGGGATAGACTCCTGGTCAGCCATGTGTGATGTGGAGTGGCGGCCCCTCAAGCTATAAGCCTCTGGCGACAGGCCAGTGACCTGTTGCAGGAAAATCCTTGCTATGGGAACAGATGAGCATCTGCCTTCTTATGCGAAGAGAAACAACAACATGCTGTTAGCTCTGGAATTCTCTCCCAAATGTTCTCTGTAGTTCCATCCCTCACTCCTCTGCAAAGCTTACATCTTTGACAAAGCTATTATGGTGACCTGTCCAATGTCTCTTTCTGTGTCTCGGTGTCAAATTTTATTGATCCTATAAACTGCTGTGGGATGTTTTGCTACATTAAAGTTGTCCTGTAAATACAAGTTGCTGCAGTTTGGGTAGTCTAATCTGGCTGCGAACCCGTGACGTTCCTCGGAGGTACTCCAATTTCACCAGCAGTCGGTATTTTTACAAGCATTACTTTTACAAATGTTGCTATCAATACTGAGTTTGGAGATTGTCTTTTTGTTTTCCCCTTGACGCCCATCTTGTATCTTAACATTCGCAGAGCTGCGTCCTTGAACTTGTTATTCATAGTCTTACGTACATGTTTTTGTCCATGATGAGCTTGGACATGTCAATAGCGGCAGTCTCATGAACTGGGGATTGTGAATTTGGAACATCCTCAACAGACTTTTCATTCTCCCCATTAATGCTCTCCGGGACTGAATCACTTCTCTCAATCTTGTCTATCGGAGGCTGCTGAGGATCCTCGTGCTCAATCTTCAGCCTCACTGGTTCCTCTTCAATTTGGCATTCAGTTGGAATACACTCCGATGCCGAATTTATGTCCAGATATTTAGACACGCCAATCCATTCCTTTTGCAAGAATACACATTTATATTTTAAGTCATTCTCATGGTAGTTTAGTCACGTTAAGGTACGAAACAAGAACAAAATCACAGTATTTGCTACAGTCCCATCCGCTTTAACAGCACCTGATAAAAGTTAGATAGCTCAATTTGTCTAACAATAACAACAATCTTTATTATTGTCACAAGTAGGCTTACATTAACACTGCAATGACGTGACTGTGAGGATCACCGAGTCGCCACACTCCGGCGGCTGTTCGGGTACACAGAGGGAGAATTCAGAATGTCCAAATTACCTAACAGCACGTCTTTCGGGACTTGTGGGAGGAAACCGGTGCACCGGGAGGGAACCCACGCAGACACCGGGAGAACGTTCAGACTCCTCACCGACAGTGACCCAAGCAGGTCACTGCCCACAATCGAACCTGGGACCCTGGCGCTGTGAAGCAACAGTGCTAACCACAGTGCTACCGTGCCGCCCTTTGTGCTACCGTGCCGCCGTAAGTCACTCACTTTAATTGGGACTTTGGAAAGGATATTTTCATAGAATTTACAGCGCAGAAGGAGGCCATTCGGCCCATCGAATCTGCACCGGCTCTTGGAAAGAGCACTCTACCCAAGGTCCACACCTCCACCCTATCCCCATAACCCAGTAACCCCTCCCAACACTAAGGGCAATTTTGGACACAAAGGGCAATTTATCATGGCCAATCCACCTAACCTGCACATCTTTGGACTGTGGGAGGAAACCGGAGCACCCGGAGGAATCCCCACGCTCACATGGGGAGGGTGTGCAGACTCCACACAGACAGTGACCCAAGTCGGAATCGAACCTGGGACCCTGGAGCTGTGAAGTAATTGTGCTATCCACAATGCTACCATGCTGCCTCTGAATATTATTTAACGCCTCGCTGTAAAGTAAATCTTGTGTCAGTCCAATGATATGTTTGTTTTACTCTGATTTAATAAATTTAATAATTATCTGGTGTGGAGCCACTTAAATTGTGTATATTTCTTATTTGCATGGCTAACTGTAAGTAGTGCAAAGTTAGCTTCAGAAAGAACTTTTTTACGCAGAGGGTAGTGGGAGTCTGGAATTCGCTGCCCAAGTTGGTGGTGGAGGCAGAGACCCTAAACTCTTTTTAAAAGGTATCTGGATCTGCACCTTAAGTGCTGTAAGCTACAGAGCTATGGACCGGGTGCAGGAAGGTGGGATTGGAAAAGGCATCTGTGTGTTCTCAGGCTGGCATGGACAAGATGGGCTGAATGGCCTCCTTCTGTGCTGCATTCAGTAAACACATGCACTCAGCCAATTTGTCAAAATCCTGGATGAGCGTTTTCTCTCTTTGTCACCTCGAAACACTTGCAGCAATTGTAATGCTTGTTACTGACACATAGCCGCGACCAGCTTGCTGAGAACAGTCACCCCGAGGAACAGAACATGTGGCCATCCTGCTCGCAGTCCACACACCAAGTGGTACATTTACCTCCTGAAGTATCAGGAGGAAGCCTATTAGCTAATTTTTGTATTCAGTGACATTGATATCACGCAGAAACTGGCTTGAAGAGCTTTATGAGCCTGGTAGTGTGGGCAATTTGGATGAGCATATAATGTAGAAGCTGTTGCCTAGAAATCGATGTGTGAGATAATGAGGTACAAATGCTTAACATGTTCATATGACATTTCCCAACTGCTTTAACAGCTTATACTGCAGTTACTTTAAAGTCGTCTACTCACTTAAAATAACAGACAGTGTAATTTTAAATGCGCGTCCGTACACTAATATGGAAAACAATACTTTCTCAGTTTGTATCTCCAGGGATATATTGCAGCTCCCTACAAATTTTATAAAAAGAGCTATAGGGAGCGCAATCTATCGACCTCATCACGCCCGAATCGGAACGCGACAAGAGGCCCCTTTCGAGATTCACTGGTCTTGTCACGCCTCGGAAATATAACGAGATCTCGCAAGGCGTCGCGATCTGGTACCGCCCATTGAGGGCAGGTTCCAGATTTGCATATTCAGGTGAGCAGTTAGTCTTGGGAGGGAGGGTCTCCCAGGTGATTGGGGGCCCCTGGGTGGTGGGGCAATGGGCAGGGTGATACCCTGGTACTGTTGATGCCACCTGGGCACCATGGCATTCCAGCCGGGCACCTTGGTAGTACCACCCTGGAAATTCCAGGGTGTCCAGGTGGCACTGCAAGGCTGACAGGGGCACTGCCCAGGCACCAGGCTGGCAGTGCCAAGTTGCCCATGTGGCACAATGCCCATTCCGGGGATCGAGCACGTGATTGCCCCGCCCTGATGAGGTGGCGTGCGAGGCGTTCGATGACCCCCTAATTGGTGGTTGGGGCTGAGGGGGGGGTCTGGAGGCCATGGTGGGGCAGGGAGGGGGGTGCGATCTAGAGAGGAGGCAGTGGCGTCATGGTATTGTTACTGGATTAGTAATCCAGAGACCCTGGATAATGCTCTGGGGACCTGGGTTCAAATCCCACCACGGCAGATGGTGAAATTTGAATTCCATAAAAAATATTGAATGAAAAGCCCAATGATGACCATTGTCGATTGTTGGAAAACCCATCTGATTCACTAATGCTCTTCAGGGAAGGGAATCTGCCATCCTTACCCAGCCTGGCCTACATGTGACTCCAGATCCACAGCAATGTGGGTGACTCTCAAAATCCTTCAGGGATGGTCAATAAATGCTGGCCCGGCCAGCGACACCCTCATCCCATGAATGAATTTAAAAAAACATTGGGCTACCATTAAAAAATGATGCCCTCATCTCTTCCTGCTCTGGGGCGCAGAGCTCATTAATGCAGGAAATTGAACTAAGTGTGGCCTCAGTGTATGGCCTCAGTGGGGCTTTCCCTGCCAAGGTCCAGAAATGAAGCAGAGTCTCGTTTAATAGCAGCGTCATTCTCGATGCGGCAAGCTGGGAAACACCCAGCTAAATGTATCCGACACGGGACTCTGTCTCATTTCCATTAAATCGCGCCCAATATTTCTGTGCTGTCACCTTTAATTCACTCCCACACATTTGATAAATGTTAAATGTTATTAGTCACTGATAGGACGGTAACAGCAGTCAGAGAAAATAATCTGATTCATGATTTTCCTTGTCATTAAAAACAATTGGAACATTTGGAGGGCTAGTCATTGAGTATATTGTCCAATTTGTCCTCCCCTACAGATGACCTTCACATCAGGTAGTCTAACCTGATTTATCCTACAAAAGGCTCACCGTGTTATTCTACTTTTCCCACGTCTGCACGGTTTACATAAGGAGACATAGAAACATAGGAGGTAGGTGCACGAGGAGGCCATTCGGCCCTTCGAACCTGCTCCACCATTCATTCTGATCATGGCTGACCATCCAACTCAATAGCGTGATCCCACCTTCCCCCTATATTATTTGATCCCCTTTGCCCAAAGTCCCCCAAGTATCTATCCTTGGCACCTAAATCTTTCTTATTTGCACACCCCTTGCTGACAATGACCACAGAAATGCAAGTAACATCCAGCTCTACTGCTTCACTACCTCTCTCTCAATCTCCCCACTGCCCCTGTTGTAAGACTACACGTCCAATATCCAGTCATGAATGGGCTAGGATCTGCTCCAGCTTAATATTAGTAAGAACAAGGCCATCTTCAGCCTTGTCATGAGTCTGATATCATTGCTACTCCATTACCGCGCACATCCCTGGACATCATGAACCAGGCATTGCTTCAATATCCCATTTGTTCTAGAACGTTGACCACATAATCCATGAATCAAAGGAACAACCTACTTCTTATCATAATGATTTCTGCCTGGGACCCAATCTCAGTTCATTTGTTGCTGAACTTTTCATCCATGTCTTTATCACCTCCACATTCAACTACTCCAGAGCTCTCCTGACCAGATCACCATCCTTCATCTTTTTATGGAACTTTGCTCATCCAGATTTTGCTATTCATATTTTATCATGCACTAAACCTGCTCATCGAAGTGATAGGCAATCGCCCCATTGCCCTACATTGACTCTCGATCTCCCAGTGCCGGAAATGTAAAATTCTCTATCCTTGTATTTAGATACAGCTATGTTCTTTCCCCTCTTTGGCTTGAATTTTCCTAAAGTTGGAGGGAACCTCCAGCTTGTCCAGAGTGGTTCAGGAGCCCCCATTCTGAAAGTCCCATCCACGGACCTGGCACCCGCCATTTTCACTGGGGGCGGCGGAAAGAAGGGCAGCTGTTGTTTGCCTGCCCATGGTTCATGGAGGCAACTGCACATGTTAAAGTGCAGCAGCTTCAGTCAGATCAGATTTTCACTACTGGAATGTCTAAAACACAACTTGTGCACCTTAGACTTACCAGCAGAAATTCTAAAGTCGCCAGAGTTCTTTGGAGAGGGAGAACACCCTTTTGCATAGGTCCTGGGGCAGCTTTTAAAGGGGTAAGGTGCCCTTTGGGATTTTTAAAAGTAGACATGAATGTGCATAAAAAGATAAACTCATTAGAACTGTCAGGCTGTCAATGGAGTTGTCACAGGAACTATCAAAGGAACTGTCAAACTATCAAGGGAGTTGTCAAAGCTAATTGGAACTGGCAAAGATTTAAATCCCCTGCCCTTCAATGTATTTTATGTCTTCTGGTTAAAAAATGTAAGTGCTTGCTATTTCACTGTGTCTGCTGATCTAACTCTGAAGATTATCATTATAGTATTTGTGCAGCATAACTGATTCATAATGGGGTGCCTATCAGTTAAGCTTGATCAACAGCTCCAAATGGTTATAAAATATCTGGGGCGAGATTCTCCGACCCCTGCTGGGTCGGAGAATCGCCGGGGGCTGGCGTGAATCCCGCCCCCGCCGGTTGCCGAATTCTCCACCACCGGATATTCGGCGGGGGCGGGAATCGCGCCGCGTCGGTTGGCGGGCCCCCCCCGCGATTCTCCGGCCCGAATGGGCCGAAGTCCCGCCACTAAAATGCCTGTCCCGCCGGCGTAAATTAAACCACCTACCTTACCGGCGGGACAAGGCGGCGCGGGCGGGCTCCGGGGTCCTGGGGGCGCGCGGGGTGATCTGGCCCTGGTGGGTGCCCCCACGGTGGCCTGGCCCGCGATCGGGGCCCACCGATCCGCGGGCGGGCCTGTGCCGTGGGGGCACTCTTTCCCTTCCGCCTTCACCACAGTCTCCACTATGGCGGAGGCAGAAGAGACTCTCTCCACTGCGCATGCGCGGGAATGCCGTCAGCGGCCGCTAACGCTCCCGCTCATGCGCAGCCCGGAGATGTCATTTCCGCGCCAGCTGGCGGGCCACCAAAGGCCTTTCCCGCCAGCTGGCGGGGCGGAAATTCATCCGGCGCGGGCCTAGCCCCTTAAGGTTGGGGCTCGGCCCCCAAAGATGCGGAGCATTCCACACCTTTGGGGCGGTGCGATGCCCGACTGATTTGCGCCATTTTGGGAGCCAGTCGGCAGAAATCACGCCGATACCGGAGAATTTCGCCCCTGATGTGGGACTGTGAAAACAAATGAATGAAGAGTGTTTTTGACAACAAATTCATCAATACACATTTGGAACATTATTTTATTTCCTCCCAGCATGGGCCCTTGGTGGATACTGGATCAGTAGGCATGTTGGATGTAAGGGCAAATGCCGGTGGTTGGGATCACGGGTTGACATATGTTTATTTAGGGGATAGAAAGGGCCATTAGAGGTTGATGTGAAGGCATGAGTTGGCATGGAGTGTATCAGGGGTCAGAGGAATGGCATGAGTTGGCATGGAGTGTATCAGGGGTCAGAGGAATGGCATGTGTTGGCATGGATGAGGCATAGAGAACTGAGAGTGGGGTATGTGAGGTGGTCTGAGGTAGTGAAGGCTACAGGGCTGTTTATTAGGATGTTTTTTACAGATGGGGAAAAGTACTGGGTCACTGAGGCCACCTCCTGTGCTACTTCTGAACTGTTTCCGGGGGTAGCAAACACGACTGCCGTGAACACACTGAGCGAAGGTTTGAGTATCTGGGGCATTTGCTTCCGAGTCTGGTTCGCAGAGCTGAGAATTTTTACGACTCTCCGCTCCCGCCCCAGGAGAGAAAATTCAGGCCTTGATCCCTGTTCAGCTATGCTGAAAGACTAAGATAGATGGAATGCAAAAAGCTTGTGAGGATTATAAACACCAGCAGGGAATAGTTTGCTTCTGTGTTGTATATTCTTTGTAATTTAATAATAATCTCTTATTGTCACAAGCAGGCTTCAATGAAGTTACTGTGAAAAGCCCCTAGTCGCCAAATCCCGGCGCCTGTTCGGGGAGGCCGGTACGGGAATTGAACGCGCGCTGCTGGCCTTGTTCTGCATTACAAGCCAGCTGTTTAGCCCACTGTGCTAAACTGCTAAACTAGCCCCTTTAATCTAATTTAATCTCAAAGAAATAGTGACAGGGGTGCTTTGATGGACAAAGGTGCTCTTTCCCAATGAACATTTCTGTAAAGTGATCATATTGTTCTCGACTTTAATAGAGCAGATAATTGTTTAGTCGCAATGTCGCTGATCTAGCAATCCAGAAGGGTTCAATTCCCGTACCAGCTTACCTGAACAGGCGCCGGAATGTGGCGACTAGGGGTTCACAGTCATTTCATACTTGTGACAATAAAAGGTTATTCTTATTATTATTAGTATTAATACTCTGGGGACACTGGTTCAAATCCCACCAAGGCAACTAGTGAATTTTAAATTCAATTCATAAAATATGGAACAAAAAATTGGTCTCAGCAACAGTGACTGTGAAACTATCATTGATTGTTGCAAAATTCAATCTGGGTTTTAGGGAAGGAAATCTGCTGTCCTACATAGAACATAGAACATAGAACAATACAGCGCAGTACAGGCCCTTCGGCCCACGATGTTGCACCAAAACAAAAGCCATCTAACCTACACGATGCCATTATCATCCATATGTTTATCCAATAAACTTTTAAATGCCCTCAATGTTGGCGAGTTCACTACTGTAGCAGGTAGGGCATTCCACGGCCTCGCTACTCTTTGCGTAAAGAACCTACCTCTGACCTCTGTCCTATATCTATTACCCCTCAGTTTAAAGTTATGTCCCCTCGTGCCAGCCATTTCCATCCGCGGGAGAAGGCTCTCACTGTCCACCCTATCCAGCCCCCTGATCATTTTGTATGCCTCTATTAAGTCTCCTCTTAGCCTTCTTCTCTCCAACGAAAACAACCTCAAGTCCATCAGCCTTTCCTCCATACCAGGCAACATCCTGGTAAATCTCCTCTGCACCCGCTCCAAAGCCTCCACGTCCTTCCTGTAATGCGGTGACCAGAACTGTACGCAATACTCCAAATGCGGCCGTACCAGAGTTCTGTACAGCTGCAACATGACCTCCCGACTCCGGAACTCAATCCCTCTACCAATAAAGGCCAACACTCCATAGGCCTTCTTCACAACCCTATCAACCTGGGTGGCAACTTTCAGGGATCTATGTACATGGACACCTAGATCCCTCTGCCCATCCACACTTTCAAGAACTTTACCATTAGCCAAATATTCCGCATTCCTGTTATTCCTTCCAAAGTGAATCACCTCACACTTCTCTACATTAAACTCCATTTGCCACCTCTCAGCCCAGCTCTGCAGCTTATCTATATCCCTCTATAACCTGCTACATCCTTCCACACTATCGACAACACCACCGACTTTAGTATCGTCTGCAAATTTACTCACCCACCCTTCTGCGCCTTCCTCTAGGTCATTGATAAAAATGACAAACAGCAACGGCCCCAGAACAGATCCTTGTGGTACTCCACTTGTGACTGTACTTCATTCTGAACATTTCCCATCAACCACCACCCTCTGTCTTCTTTCAGCTAGCCAATTTCTGATCCACATCTCTAAATCACCCTCAATCCCCAGCCTCCGTATTTTCTGCAATAGCCTACCGTGGGGAACCTTATCAAACGCTTTGCTGAAATCCATATACACCACATCAACTGCTCTACCCTCATCTACCTGTTCAGTCACTTTCTCAAAGAACTCAATAAGGTTTGTGAGGCATGACCTACCCTTCACAAAGCCATGCTGACTATCCCTGATCATATTATTCCTATCTAGATGATTATAAATCTTGTCTCTTATAATCCCCTCCAAGACTTTACCCACTACAGACGTGAGGCTCACCGGTCTATAGTTGCCGGGGTTGTCTCTGCTCCCCTTTTTGAACAAAGGGACCACATTTGCTGTCCTCCAGTCCTCTGGCACTATTCCTGTAGCCAATGATGACATAAAAATCAAAGCCAAAGGTCCAGCAATCTCTTCCCTGGCCTCCCAGAGAATCCTAGGATAAATCCCATCAGGTCCCGGGGACTTATCTATTTTAAGCCTGTCCAGAATTGCCAACCCCTCTTCCCTACGTACCTCAATGCCATCTATTCTATTAGCCTGGGGCTCAGCATTCTCCTCCACAACATTATCTTTTTCCTGAGTGAATACTGACGAAAAATATTCATTTAGCATCTCCCCTATCTCTTCAGACTCCACACACAATTTCCCATCCCTGTCCTTGACTGGTCCTACTCTTTCCCTAGTCATTCGCTTATTCCTGACATACCTATAGAAAGCTTTTGGGTTTTCCTTGATCCTTCCTGCCAAATACTTCTCATGTCCCCTCCTTGCTCGTCTTAGCTCTCTCTTTAGATCCTTCCTCGCTACCTTGTAACTATCCATCGCCCCAACTGAAACTTCACACCTCATCTTCACATAGGCCTCCTTCTTCCTCTTAACAAGAGATTCCACTTCCTTGGTAAACCACGGTTCCCTCGCTCGACGCCTTCCTCCCTGCCTGACCGGTACATACTTATCAAGAACACGCAGTAGCTGATCCTTGAACAAGTCCCACTTATCCAGTGTGCCCAACACTTGCAGCCTACTTCTCCACCTTATCCCCCCCAAGTCACGTTTAATGGCATCATAATTGCCCTTCCCCCAGCTATAACTCTTGCCCTGCGGTGTATACTTATCCCTTTCCATCATTAACGTAAACGTCACCGAATTGTGGTCACTGTCCCCAAAGTGCTCTCCTACCTCCAAATCCAACACCTGGCCTGGTTCATTACCCAAAACCAAATCCAACGTGGCCTCGCCTCTTGTTGGCCTGTCAACATATTGTTTCAGAAACCCTCCTGCACACACTGTACAAAAAACGACCCATCTATTGTACTCGAACTATATCTTTTCCAGTCAATATTTGGAAAGTTAAAGTCTCCCATAATAACTACCCTGTTACTTTCGCTCTTATCCAGAATCATCTTCGCCATCCTTTCCTCTACATCCCTAGAACTATTAGGAGGCCTATAAAAAACTCCCAACAGGGTAACCTCTCCTTTCCTGTTTCTAACTTCAGCCCATACTACCTCGGAAGAAGAGTCCCCATCTAGCATCCTCTCCGCCACCGTAATACTGCTCTTGACTAGCAGCGCCACACCTCCCCCTCTTTTGCCTCCTTCTCTGAGCTTACTAAAACACCTAAACCCCGGAACCTGCAACATCCATTCCTGTCCCTGCTCTATCCATGTCTCCGAAATGGCCACAACATCGAAGTCCCAGGTACCAACCCATGCTGCCAGTTCCCCTACCTTGTTTTGTATACTCCTGGCATTGAAGTAGACACACTTCAAACCACCTACCTGAACACTGGCCCCCTCCTGCGACGTCAAATCTGTGCTCCTGACCTCTATCCTCTCATTCTCCCTTATCCTAAAACTACAATCCAGGTTCCCATGCCCCTGCTGCATTAGTTTAAACCCCCCCCAAAGAGCACTAACAAATCTCCCCCCCAGGATATTTGTGCCCCTCAGGTTCAGGTGTAGACCATCCTGTCTGTAGAGGTCCCACCTTCCCCAGAAAGAGCCCCAATTATCCAGAAATCTGAATCCCTCCCGCCTGCACCATCCCTGTAGCCACGTGTTTAAATGCTCTCTCTCCCTATTCCTCATCTCACTATCACGTGGCACGGGCAACAACCCAGAGATAACAACTCTGTTTGTTCTAGTTCTGAGCTTCCATCCTAGTTCCCTGAAAGCCTGCCTGACATCCTTGTCCCCTTTCCTACCTATGTCGTTAGTGCCAATGTGGACCACGACTTGGGGCTGCTCCCCCTCCCCCTAAGGACCCGGAAAACACGATCCGAGACATCACGTACCCTTGCACCTGGGAGGCAACATACCAAACGTGAGTCTCTCACGCTCCCACAAAATCTCCTATTTGTGCCCCTGACTATAGAGTCCCCAATTACTAATGCTCTGCTCCTCTCCCCCCCTTCCCTTCTGAGCAACAGGGACAGACTCCGTGCCAGAGGCCCGTACCCCATGGCTTACCCCTGGTAAGTCGTCCCCCCCACAAGTATCCAAAGCGGTATACTTGTTTCTCAGGGGAACGACCGCAGGGGATCCCTGCACTGACTGCTTTTTCCCAGTCCCTCTTACAGTTACCCACCTATCTCCAATCTTTGGTGTAACTAATTCCCTGAAGCTGCTATCTATGACCCCTTCTGCCTCCCGAATGATCCGAAGTTCTTCCAACTCCAGCTCCAGTTCCCTAACTCGGTCTTGGAGGAGCTGGAGATGGCAGCACTTCCTGCAGGTAAAATCAGCAGGGGCACTAACTGCATCCCTCACCTCAAACATCCTGCAGGAGGAACATTGCACTCCCTTCCCTGCCATTCCTCTAACTTTCTACCAAGATCTGGCTAACAACTAAATTAAATTTTTTATAAAAAATAATAATAATATAATAAAATATGGTACTTACCTCAGACCAATGGGTTTTATTATTAGGTTAGAGGAGGGGGGCGGGTGGGAGACACTACACGTGTAGTGTCTCGGGTTTCCTCTCCACCAGAATTTATTGGTGAGGGTCTTCCCAGACGTCCGCGGGTCGACTTCCTGTTCCTGCCTAAAACACTAATTTAAAAAAAAAAAATTCTCAGCTCCTGCTGAAATTGACTAACCAACCAACTCCACTCCCGCCGAAATCGACTGGCCTGCCCCTGCAAAGACAAGTGGACAGGTCAAGGACAGACTTACCTCCCAGCAGCCACTTCCGCACTGCTCCCGCTGAAACTGACTCACCAGCTGTTCTCCCGCCGAAATCGACTGGCCTGCCCCTGCAAAGACAAGTGCTTTTAAAGGACAGACTTACCTCCCAGCAGCCACTTCCGCACTGCTCCCGCTGAAACTGACTCCCCAGCTGTTCTCCCGCCGAAATCGACTGGCCTGCCCCTGCAAAGACAAGTGCTTTTAAAGGACAGACTTACCTCCCAGCAGCCACTTCCGCACTGCTCCCGCTGAAACTGACTCACCAGTTGTTCTCCCGCCGAAATCGACTGGCCTGCCCCTGCAAAGACAAGTGCTTTTAAAGGACAGACTTACCTCCCAGCAGCCACTTCCGCACTGCTCCCGCTGAAACTGACTCACCAGCTGTTCTCCCGCCGAATTCGACTGGCCTGCCCCTGCAAAGACAAGTGCTTTTAAAGGACAGACTTACCTCCCAGCAGCCACTTCCGCACTGCTCCCGCTGAAACTGACGCACAAGCTGTTCTCCCGCCGAAATCGACTGGCCTGCCCCTGCAAAGACAAGTGCTTTTAAAGGACAGATTTACCTCCCAGCAGCCACTTCCGCACTGCTACCACTGAAACTGACTCACCAGCCGTTCTCCCGCCGAAATCGACTGGCCTGCCCCTGCAAAGACAAGTGCTTTTAAAGGACAGACTTACCTCCCAGCAGCCACTTCCGCACTGCTCCCGCTGGAACTGACTCACCAGCTGGTCTCCCGCCGAAATCGACTGGCCTGCCCCTGCAAAGACAAGTGCTTTTAAAGGACAGACTTACCTCCCAGCAGCCACTTCCGCACTGCTCCCGCTGAAACTGACTCACCAGCTGTTCTCCCGCCGAAATCGACTGGCCTGCCCCTGCAAAGACAAGTGCTTTTAAAGGACAGACTTACCTCCCAGCAGCCACTTCCGCACTGCTCCCGCTCAAACTGACTCACCAGCTGTTCTCCCGCCGAAATCGACTGGCCTGCCCCTGCAAAGACAAGTGCTTTTAAAGGACAGACTTACCTCCCAGCAGCCACTTCCGCACTGCTCCCGCTCAAACTGACTCACCAGCTGTTCTCCCGCTGAAATCGACTGGCCTGCCCCTGCAAAGACAAGTGCTTTTAAAGGACAGACTTACCTCCCAGCAGCCACTTCCGCACTGCTCCCGCTGAAACTGACTCACCAGCTGTTCTCCCGCCGAAATCGACTGGCCTGCCCCTGCAAAGACAAGTGCTTTTAAAGGACAGACTTACCTCCCAGCAGCCACTTCCGCACTGCTCCCGCTCAAACTGACTCACCAGCTGTTCTCCCGCTGAAATCGACTGGCCTGCCCCTGCAAAGACAAGTGCTTTTAAAGGACAGACTTACCTCCCAGCAGCCACTTCCGCACTGCTCCCGCTGAAACTGACTCACCAGCTGTTCTCCCGCCGAAATCGACTGTCCTCATCTAGTCTGGCTTACCTCTGACTTGAAGGACATTGAAGACCATAAATGCTGGCCTTAGCCAGCAACACCCACATCAATGTGATTGAAGAAAAGGTCCACAACAATGCGTTTGACTCCCAACTATACTCTGCAATGGCCCAGCAAGCCATTCAAGTTCAAGAGTAATAACACCCACATTCCATGAAATAATAAATGAAAAAGATTTACAGCACTCACTGTTTGGATGAGGACATGAATAATCATCACTTAAATGAGTTACGGAAAGGGCAGCACGATAGCGCAGTGGGTTAGCCCTGCTGCCTCACGGCGCCGAGGTCCCAGGTTCGATCCCGGCTCTGGGTCACTGTCCGTGTGGAGTTTGCACATTCTCCCCGCGTTTGCGTGAGTTTCGCCCCCACAACCCAAAAGATGCGCAGGGCAGGTGGATTGGCCACGCTAAGTTGCCCCCTTAATTGGAAAAATGAATTGGGTACTCTAAATTAATATTTTTTTAAAATGAGGTACAGAAAGTTACGGACTCCCATGGGATCATATCCTAGCCTGGGTCAATGAGTGGGAGAGAAGGCACAAGGATAAAATTTAGAACAATTGCTTCATATTTTACCTGAAAGTTTCCGTTATAATCGTCAAAGAGGTCAACAAATGGATATTTCGGGTCTGGTATTCCTGGGAAAAGCCAGGTGCTTACTCTGGAGGTATAGAAACACATGTACTGAGTGCACATTCAGAGGAAGACACATCACTTTGGACTAAAATATGGAGAACATTTGAAAAAATGAACAAAGTAACTAGATCCATTTCTATTCATGTGTCACCTCTGGGCAGGAAGGTTTTCTGTTCAAACCCTACTCGGCAGTACAAAATCTAGATTGGCACTTCAGTGCAATGCTGAGGGAGTGCTACCCCAGCAGAGGTACATCTTTCAGATGCAGCAATTGTCTGAGTTCTCAGATCTAAAATGCAATGGATATCATAAGTAAGGCTGCTGAATTTGGGGTAAAGTTTTTCAAAATTATTTATGAAATGTGGGTGTCGCTGGCTTGGGCAGCATTTATTCCCCATCCCTAGTTACCCTTGAGAAGGTGGTGGTGAGCTACTTTTTGAAACGCTGCAGTTCTTGAGGTATAGGTCCACCCACAGTTCTGGTAGGGAAGGAGTTCAAGGATTTTGACCCAATGATAGTGAAGAATCAGTGAAATATTAACAAGTCAGGATGGTGAGTGACTTGGGGGGGAAACTCCAGGTGGTGGTGTTACCATGTGTCTGCTGTCCTTGTCCTTCTAGATGGGAGCGATCGTGGGATTGGAAGATGCTGCCTAAGGAACCTTGGTGTGTTCCTCCAGTGCATCTTGTAGATAGTACACACGGCTGCCACTGTACATCGGTGGTGGCGTGATTGAATCTTTGTGGAAGGGGTAGCGATCAAGTGGGCCGCTTTAGTGTTGAAGTTTTTGAGTATTTTTGGAACAACTGGAGAGGATTCTATTACACTCCTGACTTCTGCCTTGCCGGTGGTGGATCAGCTTCATGGAGTCAGGAGGTGAGATACTCACCACAGGATTCCTAACCCTCGACCTGTTCTTTGAGACCTGCACATTTTGAGACGTGGCCCAAATTGTATTCAAACATTTGCGGGATTAAAATTAGAACGTTTAACAGGACATATGGCCCAAATTCAAAAATAGTAAAGGAAAGATGGAAGAAACATTGTGGAGACATCAGCTATAATGTTCCAACAACTAAAAAAAAATCATTGGAAATGGCATTGGTGTAAAAAAGGTTTGAACAGTCACTCATGCTAAATGCTAAAGGGATAAGTTTGAAAAAGTTAGGTTCGTGAGGTGTGCTTGGTTGCATCACTTGTGCCTTGGAGTCAGAAGGTTGGGCACCCAAGTCCTATGGCAGAGATTTGAGCACAAATTCTCGGCTAACATACAAAATGGGTTTGAAGGATTGAATAGTCACTCTGTTTCCTGTGTCCTCATGTTGCTACGTTATAAATTACACTTCCTATTTTTTTGACATGGGAAAAATTCTTTAGATGGTACAACCCAACTGAGTCGCTATTACCAAAATACTTAAACCCTGACCTCATCTGAACTAAACTCCTGAGGCGCACATTCACACTGGAGACTTTCTTCATGTTATTTTTACCACAACTTTTTTGTTGGCCCTTCTATCAAGGTTTTTGAATACCTAAATAAGAAGGTAATTAATCATTTCATTAAAAGGGAACAAAGTTATGAAGGCAGCACTTTCTGTTCCTCCTGTTTACCCTGGATACAAAACAAAACGAGTAAAGACGTATATTTTGTCCATTATTAAAATATATATATATTTCTTTATAAATTTAGAGTACCCAATTAATTTTTCCCAATTAAGGGGCAATTTAGCCTGGCCAATCCACCTAGCCTGCACATCTTTGGGTAGTGGGGGCGAAACCCACACAAACACGGGGAGAATGTGCAAACTCCACACGGACAGTGACCCAGAGCCGGGATCGAACCTGGGACCTCGGCGCCGTGAGGGCTAACCCACTGCGCCACCGTGCTGCCCTAAAATATATATTTTTTAATTAAGTCTCTTTTCCTCCAAGGGTTTTCCAACAATGCTATGAAGATCCAAGGATTCCTTTCTGCCCAGATGTCGCTCCATTCATTTCAAAATGGGTTAACTTCACAAAGGCCTGGAAACAAATCTAGAGCCTCTCCACTTCATCTCCCCAAAAAATCCCTAGATTGGTTTCCTGCATTGAGGCAACTGGGGATTGCTCCTCAGGTCAATGGGAAGTCACAATCTTTATCTGATTTAATCTGATGATGCCGTGGTCATGAATCTTGGGATGTCTGTAAACAAATAAAAGGAGCTCAACAAGTGCAAGTTGCTGTTGTTGCGGCATCGAGTAAAATGAATGGAGTTGCTTTGGCATGAGGGATAAAGGGACCAGTGTCTGTGGGCTGCCGCAATACTACAAAATTGAGGGGTCTTTTAGCAAGAATTTCAACATGCAGGACAAAGCAACTGGGTTGATTGACCCATCCACCACATTCGCCCCGTTCATCAAAATTGCAACATGGCAGCAGTGTGTATCGTCGACAAAATGTAATGCGGAAACTTCTAATAGCACCTTCCATATCTGCCACTTCCAGCACCTGGAAGGACAAAGCAGCAGATGCCAGAGTGCACCACCACCTGCAATCTCCCCTCCGAGTCACACACCATCTTGCTCTGGAAAAACATCACTATTTATCAGGGCAGGGCCAAAATCCTGGAATTCCCAACTCAACTGTGGGAATACCATCACCCCACCAGCTGCCCCCGTTCAAGAAGGCAGCTTACCAGTAGGTTAGTCAGAGATTGGCAATAAATGCAAACCTTACCAGCAACACCCATAACACATGACTGAAAAATGACAAAAAACACCAATGATTCAGTAATTGGCTGGGTTAGACAAATCCAACCCTACCAATTACCGCCCTATCAGTCTACTCTTCATCATCAGCAAAATGATGGAAGGAGTCATCAGCAGTGCTATTAAGCAGCACTTACTTGGCAATAACCTGCTCATGGATGCTCACTTTGGGTCCTGCCAGGGTCACTCAGCTCCTGATCTAATTACAGCCTTGGTTCGAACATTGTCAGAAGCGCTGAATGTCAGAGGTGAGGTGAGAGTGACTGCCATTGACATCAAGGCAGCCTTTGACTGAGTATGGCATCAAGGAGCCCTAGCTAAACTGGAGACAATGGGGATCGGGGGAAAACTGTCCACTGGTTGGAGTCATACCTGGCACAAAGGAAGATGGTTCTGGTGGTTGGAGGACAATCATCTCAGCTCCAGGATATCACTGCAAGAGTTCCTCAGGGTAGTGTCCTCGGCCCAACCATCTTCAGCTCCTTCATCAATGACTTGCCTTCCATCATAAGGTTAGAAGTGAGTGGGTTGTTTGTAGATGACTGCACAATATTCAGCACCATTCACGACTCCTC
This sequence comes from Scyliorhinus torazame, assembly GCF_047496885.1. Classification (NCBI taxonomy): domain Eukaryota; kingdom Metazoa; phylum Chordata; class Chondrichthyes; order Carcharhiniformes; family Scyliorhinidae; genus Scyliorhinus; species Scyliorhinus torazame. The sequence continues at coordinate 187,808,746 of NC_092721.1, forward strand.
AGATAATGAAGCAGTCCCCATGTCCAAATGCAGCAGGACCTGGACAATATTCAGGCTTGGGATGACAAGTGGCAAATTATATTTGCGCCACACAAGTGCCAGGCAATGACCATCTCCGACAAGGGAGGATCTAACCATCACCCCTTTGACATTCAATGGCATTACCATCGCTGAATCTTCCACAATCAACATCCTGGGAGTTACCATTGATCAGAAACTGAACTGGACTAGCCACACTAATGCTGTGGCTACCAGGGCAGGTCAAAGGTTAGAATTTCTACGGCAAATAACTTATCTCCTGACTCCCCCAAAGCCTGTCCACCATCTACAAGGCACAAGTCAGAGGTGTAATGAAATACTGTCCACTTGCCTGGATGAGTACAGCTCCAGCAAAACTCCAGAAGCTCAACACCATCCAGAACAAAGCAGCTCGCTCGATTGCTCCTCCTTCCACAAACATTCAAACAATCCAGCACCAACAAACAGTGGCAGCCGTGAGTACCATCTACAAGATGCACTGCAGTAACTCACCAAGGTTCCTTAGACAGCACCTTCCAAACCCACGACTACTACCATTTATAAGGACAAGAGCAACAGATTCCTGGGAATCCCACCACCTAGAGGTTCCCCTCCAAGTCACTCACCATCCTAACTTGAAAATATATCGCCGCTCCTTCACTGTCAATGGGTCAAAATCCTGGAACTCCCTCCCTAACAGCACAGTGGGTGTACCTACACCTGAAGGGCTGCAGCAGTTCAAGAATGCAACTCACCACCGCCTTCTGAAGGGCAACTAGGGATGGGCAATAAATGCTGGCCTGACCAGCGACACCCACATCCCACAAATGAATAAAATTAACCTTTGGAACAGACCTCAGTGGAATGGTACGAGGGACAGTCGACGAAGCACATCTGGTGGATGCCTTTCAGTCCACCCTGGTTTCTGATTATAGTGAGGTGAGAGAGAATCTCCATTTGACCCCCGTACCTCCGTCGAGCTGACTCTCAGATAAATCGCTAAGGTCCACTGTTATTCAACAATATTAATGGGCGGCATTTTCTGGCCTCCCAGCCGCGTGATTCCAAGAAGCACCATTCGCTGGTGGCAGGATTCTCGGCACCTGCCGCTGTCAATTGGAATTCCCGTTGAAGCCACTAGAAAATTGCACCGCCAGCGAATGGTCGGAAAATTCCGGCCAATATTTACAGGCAGCATGGAAAAACACCTTTTGCCACAGAACTGATTTAATGTGTCGTAGCATTGGAAACCTATTTGGCATTTTAGTGTCCCATTAATCAGAAGATTGTGATCGAGAATCTCCAGCTTTGGAAACTACAGAATTATGCAATGCAGAAGGAGGCCAGTTGACCTATCTTGCCTGTGTCAGCTCCCTGAAAGAGCTTTCTAATCGGTACCTTCCCCATAGTCCGGCATGATCGTGTTTTCTATCCAGATTCCAGCTGCATTTTCCGTGAATAATCAGCAAAGCCAAAAGTATGTGCGAGGAGTTTAATTGAAGTTTGATGAAGGTTGCATCTTCTTACCCCACCCCCGCTCAACTCGGGATCATCGATTCTCATTCATTGCTCAAAGCATGTCAGTTTCAGATGCAAACCTGGTCAGTTTCACTTAGCCGGTGATGGAAAGCAAGTGAATCTGTAACTATTTAGTGCACTGTGCAAGATAATTTAGTGCAGTTGCTCTATCAACATTTGTCTCAACTACAAATTTGTAAATGATGCATCGCTGCATTTTACTGTCAACTAAACAGGAAGCGTTGGTTTCTGGCCAAACCCACAATTTAAGCAGTTGTGGTTTATTGGGTCCATGTGTTGCTGCCACCAAATATGTTTTGAGTATTGCTGAAAAAAGACACATGCTGTCTTACCACTCAGGACGGACGCAAGAACACAAAATCTTAAAGAGAACGACAATTTGCACAGCATGAAATAAAGGTTGCGAATTGATTGGCAAGTCAGCTCTGATTAGATGACACAATGACATGTTGACCAGCCAGAGACTACTTGCTAACCAATCAGTACCCCTTTTCTCGTGCAGCATAAATTGTTGTCCCTTTTGAAATTTGGTATTCCTGCATCTGCCCTGATGCGTGAATGGCAAACCATTTCAACAGCATGGGCGGGATTCTCTGATCCTGAGGCTAAGTGTTGATGCCGTCGTAAACGCTGTCGTGTTTCTCGACGGTGCCAATGCGCGCAAGCGCAATGGCTCGCTTCTCCGCACCGGCCCCGACGCAACATGGCGTAGGGCTACAGGGGCCGGGGCGGAGCAAAAGTCGTCCCCAGCCCAAGAGGCCAGCTCTCTGATCGGTAGGCCCCGATCACAGGCCAGGCCACAGCGGAGGCCCCCCCGGGGGTTGGACCCCCCCTCCTCCCCCACCAGGCCGCACCCAGATGCATCCAAGCCGAGGTCCCGCCAGGTAAGAGCAGGTGTGGACGGTGTCGGCGGGACTTGGCATTTTTAGCATGGCCACTCGGCCCATCCCAGGCCGGGAATCGCCGGGGGGGCCCCGTAGAGCGGCCCCCGACCGGCGCCGCACCGACCCTTTGGATTTCGGCGGCAGCGGTGCGCAGGGGCCTTCTGGGAGGTGAGTAGCGACTTTAAAACCACTTACCTTTACAGGAGCAGCCCTTTGGATCTCGGCGGCAGCGGTGCGCAGGGGCCTTCTGGGAGGTGAGTAGTGAATTTAAAAACTCTTACCTTTACAGGAGCAGCCCTTTGGATTTCGGCGGCAGCGGTGCGCAGGGGCCTTCTGGGAGGTGAGTAGCGACTTTAAAACCACTTACCTTTACAGGAGCAGCCCTTTGGATTTCGGCGGCAGCGGTGCGCAGGGGCCTTCTGGGAAGTGAGTAGTGAATTTAAAAACTCTTACCTTTACAGGAGCAGCCCTTTGGATTTCGGCGGCAGCGGTGCGCAGGGGCCTTCTGGGAGGTGAGTAGCGACTTTAAAACCACTTACCTTTACAGGAGCAGCCCTTTGGATTTCGGCGGCAGCGGTGCGCAGGGGCCTTCTGGGAGGTGAGTAGCGACTTTAAAACCACTTACCTTTACAGGAGCAGCCCTTTGGATTTCGGCGGCAGCGGTGCGCAGGGGCCTTCTGGGAGGTGAGTAGTGAATTTAAAAACTCTTACCTTTACAGGAGCAGCCCTTTGGATTTCGGCGGCAGCGGTGCGCAGGGGCCTTCTGGGAGGTGAGTAGCGACTTTAAAACCACTTACCTTTACAGGAGCAGCCCTTTGGATTTCGGCGGCAGCGGTGCGCAGGGGCCTTCTGGGAGGTGAGTAGCGACTTTAAAACCACTTACCTCTACAGGAGCAGCCCTTTGGATTTCGGCGGCAGCGGTGCGCAGGGGCCTTCTGGGAGGTGAGTAGTGAATTTAAAAACTCTTACCTTTACAGGAGCAGCCCTTTGGATTTCGGCGGCAGCGGTGCGCAGGGGCCTTCTGGGAGGTGAGTAGTGAATTTAAAAACCCTTACCTGGTCCCGTGTCTGTTCTTTTCTGTTTTATTGGTTTTTATATAAGGCGGGAACCGGAAGTTCGACCCGCGGACCTCTGGGAAGTCCCCCCTCCAACCAATAAATTCTGGTGGAGAGGAAACCCGAGACACTACACGTGTAGTGTCTCCCACCCGCCCTCCTCCTCTAACCTAATAATAAGACCCATTTGTTGTGAGGGAAGTGCCATATTATATTATTATATTATTAGCATTGTGCAGGTCAAGGTTCGGAGGTGGAGGAGCAGTCTCTGTCAGCGAGAGAACCTGAGAACATCTAAGACACTCAGAAGGTAAGAAGGTAAGTAAGTGATTTTTACTTATTTTTACTTTTATACCTTTTTTCAAATTGTGTGTGTCGGGGGGAAACTGAAGTGACATCACAGAAAAGCTGTGGCTAGTATTTGGTAACTAATTAAACATAATAACTTAATTATAATTTAGAGGGATATCTAAGCCAGAGATCGGAGAGTACTATAGTTAGCTATCGCATTTCTATTAGAAATCTAGTGCTAGGAAACAGATAGTTGACAGTAACTTTGAAATTTAAAAAAAAATATTTAAAAAAAAAAAGACAAATTTTAATTTTAATTAATTGACGCAATGTCAGTTAGAGGGGTGCTAAGCTCTGACTGTGAGATGTGGCAGGTCCGGGAGGCTTCCAGCGTCCCAGATGGCTTCATCTGCAGAAAGTGCACCCAACTGGAGCTCCTCACAGACCGCATGGTTCGGTTGGAGCAGCAATTGGATGCACTTAGGAGCATGCAGGTGGCGGAAAGCGTCATAGATCGCAGTTATGTAAATGTGGTCATACCCAAGGTGCAGGCAGAGAAATGGGTGACCACCAGAAAGGGCAGGCAGCCAGTGCAGGAATCCCCTGTGGTTGTCCCCCTCTCGAACAGATATACTCCTTTGGATACTGTCGGGGGGGATAGCCTATCAGGGGAAAACAGCAGCAGCCAGAGCAGTGGCACCACGGCTGGCTCTGATGTTCAGGAGGGAGGGTCAAAGCGCAGAAGAGTAATAGTAATAGGGGACTCTATAGTCAGGGGCACAGATAGGCGCTTCTGTGGATGTGAAAGAGACTCCAGGATGGTATGTTGCCTCCCTGGTGCCAGGGTCCAGGATGTCTCCGAACGGGTAGAGGGCATCCTGAAGGGGGAGGGCAAACAGGCAGAGGTTGTTGTACATATTGGTACTAACGACATAGGCAGGAAGGGGCATGAGGACCTGCAGCAGGAGTTCAGGGAGCTAGGCAGAAAGTTAAAAGACAGGACCTCGAGGGTTGTAATCTCGGGATTACTCCCTGTGCCACGTGCCAGTGAGGCTAGAAATAGGAAGATAGAGCAGCTAAACACGTGGCTAAACAGCTGGTGTAGGAGTGAGGGTTTCCATTATCTGGACCACTGGGAGCTCTTCCGGGGCAGGTATGACCTGTATAAGAAGGACGGGTTGCATCTAAACCGGAGAGGCATAAATATCCTGGCCGCGAGGTTTGCTAGTGTCACACGGGAGGGTTTAAACTAGTATGGCAGGGGGGTGGGCACGGGAGCAATAGGTCAGAAGGTGAGAGCATTGAGGGAGAACTAGGGAATAGGGACAGTGTGGCTCTGAGGCAGAGCAGACAGGGAGAAGTTGCTGAACACAGCGGGTCTGGTGGCCTGAAGTGCATATGTTTTAATGCAAGGAGCATTACGAGTAAGGCAGATGAACTTAGAGCTTGGATTAGTACTTGGAACTATGATGTTGTTGCCATTACAGAGACCTGGTTGAGGGAAGGGCAGGATTGGCAGCTAAACGTTCCAGGATTTAGATGTTTCAGGCGGGATAGAGGGGGATGTAAAAGGGGAGGTGGAGTTGCGCTACTTGTTCGGGAGAATATCACAGTTGTACTGCGAGAGGACACCTCAGAGGGCAGTGAGGCTATATGGGTAGAGATCAGGAATAAGAAGGGTGCAGTCACAATGTTGGGGGTATACTACAGGCCTCCCAACAGCCAGCGGGAGATAGAGGAGCAGATAGGTAGACAGATTTTGGAAAAGAGTAAAAACAACAGGGTTGTGGTGATGGGGGACTTCAACTTCCCCAATATTGACTGGGACTCACTTAGTGCCAGGGGCTTAGACGGGGCGGAGTTTGTAAGGAGCATCCAGGAGGGCTTCTTAAAACAATATGTAGACAGTCCAACTAGGGAAGGGGCGGTACTGGACCTGGTATTGGGGAATGAGCCCGGCCAGGTGGTAGATGTTTCAGTAGGGGAGCATTTCGGTAACAGTGACCACAATTCAGTAAGTTTTAAAGTACTGGTGGACAAGGATAAGAGTGGTCCGAGGATGAATGTGCTAAATTGGGGGAAGGCTAATTATAACAATATTAGGCGGGAACTGAAGAACATAGATTGGGGGCGGATGTTTGAGGGCAAATCAACATCTGACATGTGGGAGGCTTTCAAGTGGCAGTTGAAAGGAATACAGGACCGGCATGTTCCTGTGAGGAAGAAAGATAAATACGGCAATTTTCGGGAACCTTGGATGACGAGTGATATTGTAGGCCTCGTCAAAAAGAAAAAGGAGGCATTTGTCAGGGCTAAGAGGCTGGGTACAGACGAAGCCTGTGTGGAATATAAGGAAAGTAGGAAGGAACTTAAGCAAGGAGTCAGGAGGGCTAGAAGGGGTCACGAAAAGTCATTGGCAAATAGGGTTAAGGAAAATCCCAAGGCTTTTTACATGTACATAAAAAGCAAGAGGGTAGCCAGGGAAAGGGTTGGCCCACTGAAGGATAGGCAAGGGAATCTATGTGTGGAGCCAGAGGAAATGGGCGAGGTACTAAATGAATACTTTGCCTCAGTATTCACCAAAGAGAAGGAATTGGTAGATGTTGAGTCTGGAGAAGGGGGTGTAGATAGCCTGGGTCACATTGTGATCCAAAAAGACGAGGTGTTGGGTGTCTTAAAAAATATTAAGGTAGATAAGTCCCCAGGGCCTGATCGGATCTACCCCAGAATACTGAAGGAGGCTGGAGAGGAAATTGCTGAGGCCTTGACAGAAATCTTTGGATCCTCGCTGTCTTCAGGGGATGTCCCGGAGGACTGGAGAATAGCCAATGTTGTTCCTCTGTTTAAGAAGGGTAGCAAGGATAATCCCGGGAACTACAGGCCGGTGAGCCTTACTTCAGTGGTAGGGAAATTACTGGAGAGAATTCTTCGAGACAGGATCAACTCCCATTTGGAAGCAAATGGACGTATTAGTGAGAGGCAGCACGGTTTTGTGAAGGGGAGGTCGTGTCTCACTAACTTGATAGAGTTTTTCGAGGAGGTCACTAAGATGATTGATGCAGGTAGGGCAGTAGATGTTGTCTATATAGACTTCAGTAAGGCCTTTGACAAGGTCCCTCATGGTAGACTATTACAAAAGGTAAAGTCACACGGGATCAGGGGTGAGCTGGCAAGGTGGATACAGAACTGGCTAGGCCATAGAAGGCAGAGAGTAGCAATGGAGGGATGCTTTTCTAATTGGAGGGCTGTGACCAGTGGTGTTCCACAGGGATCAGTGCTGGGACCTTTGCTCTTTGTAGTATATATAAATGATTTGGAGGAAAATGTAACTGGTCTGATTAGTAAGTTTGCAGACGACACAAAGGTTGGTGGAATTGCGGATAGCGATGAGGACTGTCGGAGGATACAGCAGGATTTAGATTGTCTGGAGACTTGGGCGGAGAGATGGCAGATGGAGTTTAATCCGGACAAATGTGAGGTAATGCATTTTGGAAGGTCTAATGCAGGTAGGGAATATACAGTGAATGGTAGAACCCTCAAGAGTATTGAAAGTCAAAGAGATCTAGGAGTACAAGTCCACAGGTCATTGAAAGGGGCAACACATGTGGAGAAGGTAGTCAAGAAGGCATACGGCATGCTTGCCTTCATTGGCCGGGGCATTGAGTATAAGAATTGGCAAGTCATGTTGCAGCTGTATAGAACCTTAGTTAGGCCACACTTGGAGTATAGTGTTCAATTCTGGTCGCCACACTACCAGAAGGATGTGGAGGCTTTAGAGAGGGTGCAGAAGAGATTTACCAGAATGTTGCCTGGTATGGAGGGCATTAGCTATGAGGAGCGGTTGAATAAACTCGGTTTGTTCTCACTGGAACGAAGGAGGTTGAGGGGAGACCTGATAGAGGTATACAAAATTATGAGGGGCATAGACAGAGTGGATAGTCAGAGGCTTTTCCCCAGGGTAGAGGGGTCAATTACTAGGGGGCACAGGTTTAAGATGAGAGGGGCAAGGTTTAGAGTAGATGTACGAGGCAAGTTTTTTACGCAGAGGGTAGTGGGTGCCTGGAACTCGCTACCGGAGGAGGTAGTGGAAGCAGGGACGATAGGGACATTTAAGGGGCACCTTGACAAATATATGAATAGGATGGGAATAGAAGGATACGGACCCAGGAAGTGTAGAAGATTGTAGTTTAGTCGGGCAGCATGGTCTGCACGGGCTTGGAGGGCCGAAGGGCCTGTTCCTGTGCTGTACATTTCTTTGTTCTTTGTTTGTTCTTTGACCGCGCCGGTGCCAATGGCACTGATTTTCAGTAATACTCAAGTTCTGTAAGACAGAGTTGCCAAATGTACCTCTCTGAGTTCAGCAATCTCGAATGCAAAGGACTAACACGTATACCAAAAGAAAAAACTACAAAAGGTCCTAGAAAGACCAATATAATGGTTCAAGTCAGGAGATGGCTAAAAAGACCTTTCACACCTCTGTATAGAAGAATACAGTATATTAGAAACCAAGGCAGACCAAGAGAGCGCGTCATGGAGAATTTCAACTGTCCTGAAAAGTGATACAGATGATTAAAGCAGATAGACTAGAGCAGAATCAACAACAACAGAATAAATTAATTTGGTTCCAATGTTGCTGCTGTGCTGGTGGACAGGGGTTTAGTCGCAGAAGCAAAGATATTTGATTTCTTTGTGACAAAAGGACATCCCAAAGCACTTTCCAGTCAATTAAGTGCTTTCAAAGTTTTGTGGCTATGGTTTGCAGGAAACATACAGCAAGGTCCCACAAACAGTAAAGCGGTGACTATTCGATAACCTATATCGAACATAGAACATAGAACGATACAGCGCAGTACAGGCCCTTCGGCCCATGATGTTGCACCGACATGGGAAGTCAAAAAACAAAAGCCATCTAACCTACACTATGCCATTATCATCCATATGCTTATCCAATAAACTTTTAAATGCCCTCAATGTTGGCGAGTTCACTACTGTTGCAGGTAGGGCATTCCACGGACTCACCACACTTTGCGTAAAGAACCTACCTCTGACCTCTGTCCTATATCTATTACCCCTCAGTTTAAAGCTATGTACCCTCGTGCTAGCCATTTCCATCCGCGGGAGAAGGCTCTCACTGTCCACCCTTTATCTAACCCCCTGATCATTTTGTATGCCTCTATTAAGTCTCCTCTTAACCTTCTTCTCTCCAACGAAAACAACCTCAAGTCCATCAGCCTTTCCTCATAAGATTTTCCCTCCATACCAGGCAACATCCTGGTAAATCTCCTCTGCACCCGCTCCAAAGCCTCCACGTCCTTCCTATAATGAGGTGACCAGAACTGTACGCAATACTCCAAATGCGGCCGTACCAGAGTTTTGTACAGCTGCAACATGACCTCATGACTCCGGAACTCAATCCCTCTACCAATAAAGGCCAACACTCCATAGGCCTTCTTCACCACCCTATCAACCTGGGTGGCAACTTTCAGGGATCTATGTATATGGACACCGAGATCCCTCTGCTCATCCACACTTCCAAGAATTTTACCATTAGCCAAATATTCCGCATTCCTGTTATTCCTTCCAAAGTGAATCACCTCACACTTCTCTACATTAAACTCCATTTGCCACCTCTCAGCCCAGCTCTGCAGCTTATCTATGTCCTTCTGTAACCTGCAACATCCTTCCGCACTGTCGACAACACCACCGACTTTAGTGTCGTCTGCAAATTTACTCACCCACCCTTCTGCGCCCTCCTCGAGGTCATTTATAAAAATGACAAACAGCAACGGCCCCAGAACAGATCCTTGTGGTACGCCACTTGTAACTGAACTCCATTCTGAACATTTCCCATCAACCACCACCCTCTGTCTTCTTTCAGCTAGCCAATTTCTGATCCACATCTCTAAATCATCCTCAATCCCCAGCCCCCGTATTTTCTGCAATAGCCTACCGTGGGGAACCTTATCAAACGCTTTACTGAAATCCATATACATCACATCAACTGCTCTACCCTCATCTACCTGTTCAGTCACCTTCTCAAAGAACTCGATAAGGTTTGTGAGGCATGACCTACCCTTCACAAAGCCATGCTGACTATCCCTAATCATATTATTCCTATCTAGATGATTATAAATCTTGTCTCTTATAATCCCCTCCAAGACTTTACCCACAACAGACGTGAGGCTCACCGGTCTATAGTTGCTGGGGTTGTCTCTACTCCCCTTCTTGAACAAAGGAACCACATTTGCTATCCTCCAGTCCTCTGGCACTATTCCTGTAGCCAATGATGACATTAAAATCAAAGCCAAAGGCTCAGCAATCTCTTCCCTGGCTTCCCAGAGAATCCTAGGATAAATCCCATCAGGTCCCGGGGACTTATCTATTTTCAGCCTGTCCAGAATTGCCAACACCTCTTCCCTACGTACCTCAATGCCATCTATTCTAATAGCCTGGATCTCAGCATTCTCCTCCACAACATTCTCTTTTTCCTGAGTGAATACTGATGAAAAATATTCATTTAGTATCTCGCCTATCTCTTTAGACTCCACACACAACTTCCCATCCCTGTCCTTGACTGGCCCTACTCTTACCCTAGTCATTCGCTTATTCCTGACATACCTATAGAAAGCTTTTCGGTTTTCCTTGATCCTACCTGCCAAATACTTCTCATGTCCCCTCCTTGCTCGTCTTAGCTCTCTCTTTAGATCCTTCCTCGCTACCTTGTAACTATCAAGCACCCCAACTGAAACTTCACACCTCATCTTCACAAAGGCCTCCTTCTTCCTCTTAACAAGAGATTCCACTTCTTTGGTAAACCACGGTTCCCTCGCTCGACGCCTTCCTCCCTGCCTGACTGGTACATACTTATCAAGAACTCGCAGTAGCTGTTCCTTGAACAAGCTCCACATATCCAGTGTGCCCAACACTTGCAGCCTACTTCTCCAACCTACCCCTCCCAAGTCATGTCTAATGGCATCATAATTGCCCTTCCCCCAGCTATAACTCTTGCCCTGCGGGGTATACTTATCCCTTTCCATCACTAACCTAAACGTCACCGAATTGTGGTCACTGTCCCCAAAGTGCTCACCTACCTCCAAATCTAACACCTGGCCTGGTTCATTACCCAAAACCAAATCCAATGTGGCCTCTCCTCTTGTTGGCCTGTCAACATATTGTGTCAGGAAACCCTCCTGCACACATTGTACAAAAAATGACCCATCTAATATACTCGAACTATATCTTTTCCAGTCAATATTTGGAAAGTTAAAGTCTCCCATAATAACTACCCTGTTACTTTCGCTCTTATCCAGAATCATATTCGCCATCCTTTCCTCTACATCCCTAGAACTATTTGGAGGCCTATAGAAAACTCCCAACAGGGTGACCTCTCCTTTCCTGTTTCTAACCTCAGCCCATACTACCTCGGAAGAAGAGTCCCCATCTAGCATCCTCTCCGCCACCGTAATACTGTTTTTGACTAGCAGCGCCACACCTCCCCCTCTTTTGCCTCCTTCTCTGAGCTTACTAAAACACCTAAACCCCGGAACCTGCAACAACCATTCCTGTCCCTGCTCTATCCATGTCTCCGAAATGGCCACAACATTGAAGTCCCAGGTACCAACCCATGCTGCCAGTTCCCCTACCTTATTTCGTATACTCCTGGCATTGAAGTAGACACACTTCAAACCACCTACCTGAACACTGGCCCCCTTCTGCGAAGTCAAATCTGTGCTCCTGACCTCTATACTCTCAATCTCCCGTACCCTAAAACTACAATCCAGGTTCCCATGCCCCTGCTGCATTAGTTTAAACCCCCCCAAAGAGCACTAACAAATCTCCCCCCCAGGATATTTGTGCTCCTCAGGTTCAGATGTAGACCATCCTGTCTGTAGAGGTCCCACCTTCCCCAGAAAGAGCCCCAGTTATCCAGAAATCTGAATCCCTCCCGCCTGCACCATCCCTGTAGCCACGTGTTTAATTGCTCTCTCTCCCTATTCCTCATCTCATTATCACGTGGCACGGGCAACAACCCAGAGATAACAACTCTGTTTGTTCTCATTCTGAGCTTCCATCCTAGCTCCCTGAAAGCCTGCCTGACATCCTTGTCCCTTTTCCTACCTATGTCATTCGTGCCAATGTGGACCACGACTTGGGGCTGCTCCCCCTCCCCCTTAAGGACCCGGAAAACACGATCTGAGACATCACGTACCCTTGCACCTGGGAGGCAACATACCAAACGTGAGTCTCTCTCGCTCCCACAACATCTCCTATCTGTGCCCCTGACTATCGAGTCCCCAACTACTAATGCTCTGCTCCTCTCCCCCCTTCCCTTCTGAGCAACAGGGACAGACTCCATGCCAGACGCCCGTACCCCATGGCTTACGTCCCCACCACAAGTATCCAAAGCGGTATACTTGCTACTCCCGAATGATCCGAAGTTCATCCAACTCCAGCTCCAGTTCCCTAACTCGGTCTTGGAGGAGCTGGAGATGGCTGCACTTCCTGCAGGTAAAATCAGCAGGGACACTAACGGCATCCCTCATCTCAAACATCCTGCAGGAGGAACATATATTAGTGATGTTGGATATCTACTGCATGGCCAGGGCACCAGGGAGAACTCCCATGTTCTTTTTTGAATAGCGTTATGGGGTGACTAACAGCCACTTGAGAGGGTAGATGGGGCATCCGTCAGCGATGCAGTGGAGTGTCACCTCTCATTTTGTGCCCCAGTTTCTCGGAGTGGGACTTGACCCGCCAACCTTCTGACTCCAAGGTGAGGGGTTCTACCATTGAGCCACAGCAAACATGGGGGATGGATTTTCCGCCTCCATCAGGGCTGGGATTGAACGCGAGCATGAGCTAAAATTAGGTCGGCCCCCACCCCCCTCAGTGTGCAGCTTCCTCTATTCCATTCCATGTCTGGATTGATAGCTGAAGCAGCAATGGGAGCTGGTAGGGCTACCACCGGCACTCAACGAATGGCCCATCAGGCTTATTGGGAGCCCAAAAGAAGCTGGTTAAAGGCTCCTGCACTCCAGTCAGGTCTGGAGGCCGTAGAATCTCTACAGTGCCGAAGAAGGCCTTTGACCCATCCAATCTGCAACAACCCTCTGAAAGAGCAGGCAGCAGGGCTAACCATTGGGCCATCATACCACCCCACTTGCCTGCCTGGCTACAAGAGCAGTCATACACCTCATATTGTCGCCTCGCTGTGGGATATGTTTAAAACATTTTTTATCCTTAAATAAAATTTTACAAAGGGTGTCTCCATTTGGAAACACCTTCCCCTTACTTACTTTATATTGCTTCCTTATGCAATGCCCATTATCTGGTTCCGTAGGGCTCATAACTCTTCAAAAATAAACCGATAAAATATTCCGATAAAATTATTTCAAAGGAAGATGTTAAGTACATAACAGCTGAATTTAATTCCCTTTGCTACTTTTTGCAAGCTTTGTGTATCTTTTTTATATTTTTCCAGGGAATCGTGTGGAATGTGATACCTCCAAATGCCCTTCCAACTTCTGACCTTTTAAATTCAACCTGACAATCCACTGCCCTAAAACCGCCTTTTGGACTGAAAAGGTCCAACTTGAAGAGGTTTCCAAGGATAAAACCGACCACTGAAAAAATACTTCACTCACCTCTTAACTTTATAAAACACGGACGCGAGTGCAGCAATAGCCAGAACTGCTGCCAGCGTTAAAACCAGTAAAAGTGGATTTATCGTTGGTTTGGTGGACGGGCCTTGGGGAAGAAGAAGAAAATTAATCACGGTAAATGGCCAATTTTTAAGCAAAGAAAAGTGCTTAGAAATTTGGGCATGCCCATCGGTCCCACAGCGTGGGCCTCTAAACAGGCCCTTATTTGCATAAAGTACTGATGTCTGTCTCAGGTGATACTGTTCTTTTGGTCTTTAACAATATAGTGGGAGTCGAGATGCCAGCTTCCAGTTTGTAATAAGCACTGTGCTTGCTGCCTCCCAAGTTGTGTGTTGCTTTTAAAAAAATTCTTTCAACGGATTTGGTCATCACTGGCTCGGCCATCATTTATTGCCTATCCCTAATTGCCCTTGAACTGAGTGGTTTGCTACGCCGTTTCAGCGGGCATTTAAGAGTCAACCCCATTGCCGTGGATCTAGAGTCACTTGTGGGTGAGAGCAGGTAAGGACGGCAGATTTCCTTCCCCAAAGGATGTTTGTGCACCAAATGTTTTTTTACGACAATCGACAATGGTTTCATGGTCATCATGAAATGAAAATGAAATGAAATGAAAATCGCTTATTGTCACAAGTAGGCTTCAAATGAAGTTACTGTGAAAAGCCCCTAGTCGCCACATTCCGGCTCCTGTTCGGGGAGGGTGGTACGGGAATTGAACCGTGCAGCTGGCCTGCCTTGGTCTGATTTCAAAGCCAGCGATTTAGCCCTGTGCTATACCAGCTTAGACCACGCTCAAGTGGGCACTCCTTTGACAACTTTCTGGGCCAACATTCGCAAAATCAGAAAACAAAACACATGCCTGCAGTCTTACCCTTCCAAATAAACGTGGGTCCCCATTCACTCCAGTAACTGTTCTTTGCGTGCAAGTCATTAAGTTTGGATCTTAAACGAAAGAAATAGCGCTTTGCAGAATCAACACTTGACAAAGTAAATGAACGGCTTTGAAAATCTTTCACCTGCAATGATGAAGAATATTCGAGAGTGACAAGGTCATCAAAGTAACTGAAGCAAAAGTTAATGCATTTTTTCACGCCAAATCTTTCTGCACTTCTTCAATGCCTGACACTCACTTGCTAAAGCAGATCTTATATGGAGGCCTAGATACTGGGGTGTTTCTCATGGTGATCAAAGCAGGCACTACAAGGGCACTCTGAAGATTCACTTAGGAGTTATTATATCAACTTCTATTTCTTTAAATAAAAATGCCAATTAAGGGGGAATTTAGCATGGCCAATCTACCTACCCGGCGCATCTTTTTGGGTTATGGGGTGAGACCCACGCAGACACGGGTTGAATGTGAAAACTCCACACGGACAGTGACCTGGGGCCTGGATCGATCCCGGGTCCTCGGCGCCGTGAGGCACCATTGCTAACCACTGCACCACCATGCTGCCCTCTATCAACGTCTATTCCTGAAAGAAGCTGGACGTGGCTTGCGGCACTGGCTGCAACCAAACAGAACACAATGTTGTCTCCTTCGGATGCACGTGCACACCAGAGACAGACAGGAAACCTAAGCAGAGGAAATCCTGATATCAGCAATGCATCCAGAACTCAATCATCTGAGGCATTCTATATTATTTGCAGTGAAACCTTTTGGATCGCAGGTCACCAATAGCAGTCACCTACATAATGGCTGAAACCCTACCAAACACTGTCGATGATGAACATGGTCATCTTTGCTTCAAAGAATGATTGGAAGCAGATTAAGGTAAGCCATTACTGGGATTTCCCAGGTACCAATCACCCTCTGCTACCTATGTAACAGGACAATTATTTATGTACAAAACTTTTACAATGACTGTCAGTAAGGCATTGTGGGGAGGTGGTGTCATAATGTTACTGGGCCAGTAATCCAGAGATCCAGGCTAATGTCCTGGGGACATTGTGTCCAAATGTTAGATGGGGTTACAGGGATAGAGCGGGGGAGTGAACCTGGGTAGGGTGCTCTTTCGGAGGGTCGGTACAGACACAATGAGCTGAATGGTCTCTTTCGGCACTCTCGGGATTCTATGACATGGGTTCAATTCCCACCATGGCAGCTGGTGGAATATAAATTAAATTTATACAATCAAGAATTGAAAATAGGGTGGGATATTCCAGCTGCCCCCATGGCGTGTTTCCTAGCCCAGGAGGCGGCTTCCAGTCCTGCTGATGTCCACGACATTTGGCATACCTGGTGTACTGAGCCCTGTCCCTGTTCATTTCGCTGCCATACTGCTACATCTTTAAGCTGTGTTTATCAGACACAGTCAGGATTGCGAATGGAAATCCTGATTGGCCTTTACGCTCCCTCTCAGTCTCTGAGGCTAATTGTATCTCCTTTCCCATAACTGTGACAAGTTCGGGACAAATCTCGGAAGCAAAGGCTACAATTCCCAAAGCACCACTTCCTGACGCATGGTTGGAGCAAGTAGTGCCAACAATGCCAGCCTTCAGCTCACAAGTCCCATCCATTAACTTCAATGAAGCATGAGCTGGGAAGGTGAGAATCCGGTGGTACCTGCTGCTCCCCAACACCAGAGTTCCCTGTAGAGATATCTCAAAAATCAGAAGAGAATGACATAGTCATGGAATAATGGAGAATTTCAGATATTTTACAATATAAATGGCAGCTGTGTCTATGGGGAATCTCCAAAAATCTTGATTAAATTGCAATCCGTATAATGGTTTTTAGATCCTGTAATCCTTCATGCCTCCCTGGGTGTGGTTCACAGTGAATCAGAAGATATTCTACTGCATAACACTCAGCTCAGAGGGTGACCATTGTCCCTTCTCCGTGCAGAACTGGTGGTGCTGTGAAACAGGTAATATAGTTTCAGCCACCTCTTACACCACGCTCCCGAATTTCAGTTCCATTCACGTCGATGGAAATGCCAAGCAGAAGCGATACATAACGGATGGTTGAATCAATCTCATTCGCTTTACACTCCCGCCCAAAGCCAAAATGAACCCCACTCAGTCTAGAAATGATTACCGAGTTACAAGTGTTTCAATAGATTTTCAACCCCAGAAATCCTAGCACAGTAAGGGACCATCCAATTCTTCTTGTCTACAAATGGATTGCCATTGCTCACTGGGGCTGAAGTTACACGTTTAACTTTCTCTTTTCATTTTTTTTTTTTGGACTTCCTCCTCATCCTCATTTGTAAGCTTCTTCAGGAAACAATTCAGGGAAGAATTATCTTGCAGTGAGGAAGGGTTGAAAGGGATATTAAGGGATACTATTTCCGAAACGCTACAGGAGCAGGATTCATTCTATTTTCAACCTTAAATAGTGAAAGAAGGAGTTTCACGCAAATGACTAACCAAGGAAAATTAAGCCTTATTTCCAGTTCAATGAGAGCCTTTATGAATCAAAAGCATAACAATTAAATCTCAGTCAGTAATTTGGAGTAAGACTTAAAGTGTGTCGGATTTTAACATATCTCACTTCTCCCCATTTTGTAAATCTTGCTCCTGTTCAGGTGATTTGGCAGAATTTATTTTCATCTCAACTCAGACTCCCAAAGGCTCCTTTATTTTAACATCTGCTTCACATGTGGGCCAATCTTTTCCAGCACTTCCCCGGGGTGGGGGGTGGGCGAATTTTTCGGTCCTGCCAATGGCAACCTTCTGTGGGGCGATCCCCAGAGGCTGAGGGTGTGGGGCACACTAAGCCCTATGGACATCAGCGAGATCAGAATATCCCTCCGTGATCTTGACTTGCCAACCTGTGCCATGTCCAACAAGAACGGTTTACATTTACATAGCCCCTTTAATGTACTAAAAACATCCCAACCACATTTATTAAACCAAGCCACATGAAGAGATATTGGGGTTAGGAGACCAAAATTTTGGTCAAAAAAGATAGGCTTTGAAGAGTGCGTTAGGGAGCGAATTCCAGAGCTTACAACCTCGGCAGCTTCTGCGTTCCCACCAATGGAGGTGCACTTAAAATCGAGAAGAGCATGAGGCCAAAACTTTAAGAGCACAGAGATCATAGACAGTTTGTGAAGTGGAGGAGGTGCATAGAATCCACAGACTCTCGACAGTACAGAAGGAGACCATTTGCTCCATTGAGTTTGCACTGACCCTCCAAAAGAACACCCTACCTCGGTGGACTCCCCCACCCTGTCCCCATAGCCCCACCGAACCGTTGGACACCAAGGGGCAATTTAGCATGGCCAATTCACCTAACCTGCACATCTTTGGAATGTGGGAGGTAACCAGAGCAACCGAAGGAAACCCACGCAGACACGGGGAGAAGGCGCAAACTCCGCACAGACAGTGACCCAAGGTCGGAATTGATCCCGGGTCCCTGGCTCTGTGAGACGACAGTGCGAATTACTGTGCTGCCATGCTATCTCATTCGGCCTTTGAGATAGGGAGGAGGGTGAAGGGCTGAGAATTTTAGAATCAAGGTAGAAATGAGGTCAGAGCACAAAGGCACCTTGCCTGAAGTATGTAATGTACAAACCTGCCAATGTGAGTCCATGTTGCTTTTGTATTCCATCTGGTACAGGAGCAACTCTGGCTTCTGGTGCTTTGGTATGTCCCAGGTTAATGAAAGCTCCTCCTTTCCAGAAGATTCAGCACTCAGGTTTTGTGGGGGACTCAGCTTAACTGAAACAATTAGATTCAGTGCGAAATTAGAATATCCATCAAATGTATCCATCACATAGATTGCACTGTGGAACACAGACTACTGCCTGCAAAGGGGACAGAGTTAACTTGTCGCAGGCTACTCTTTCAGATCAAATTTCCTCCCTCAAGGTTGAAGTTTTAATTAGCTAGTGGGTCAACACTGCTGGCTCTTCTAAAATTAATTCTTGGCGTGTGGCACATCACCAGAAGGCCAGAAAGTTCTGTCCACCTCTTAGTGACTTTGAGAAGGTGGTGGAGCCGCCTTCTTGAATAGCTGTCACCATGGGGTGAAGCTGCTCCCACAAGGAGATCATAGAATCATAGAATTGACAGTGCAGAAGGAGGCCATTCAGCCCATCGAGTCTGCATTGGCCCTTGGAAAGAGCACCCTACCCAAGCCCACATCGCCACCCTATCCCCGTAACCCAGTAACCCCAACCAATCTTTTTGAACACTAAGGGCAATCTATCATGGCCAATCCACCTAACCTGCACATCTTTGGACTGGGGTGGAAGCCGGAGCACCCGGAGGAAACCCACGCACACACGGGAGAAAGTGCAAACTTCGCACAGCCAATGACCCAAGCCGGGAATCAAAATTGGGATCTTGGAGCTGTGAAGCAACTGTGCTAACCGCTATGCTACCGTGCTGCCCAATCTGGGACTTTAAGCCAGCGATGAAGGAATGAACAATATTTGCCATAGTCGGAATGAGCTGTGACTTGGAGGGGACCTTGGAGGTGGTAGTGCTTCCATGAACCTGCTGTTCTTGTCCTTCATGGTGGTGGATGTTTGAGGTTTGAAGGAAGCTGTTGAAGAACCTTGGTGCGTTGCTGCAGCACACCCTGCTGCACACTGCAGCCATGTTGCACTGATGGTGGAGAGAATGAATGCTTGTAGCAGTTGAATCAAGTGGATGATCAAGTGGACTGCTTTGTCCCGATGGTGTCAAAATATACAATCCATGATGCTCAACAAACTCTGGATGCACTGGTTAACCAGATACTTGTTATTCATCCACCCCACATTGGAATGGAAGCATTGGCAATGATGGGCTTGTGCCCCTTTGGCTAATCACTAACTCAAGGCCATCATGTGCAGCAACAACACCGGCTCTGTGAACCATTGTAACACAGAAAGGAACTGACTGGCTCCACCTCATTTCCAAATTAACAGCAGGAGCTAGCATGTGAAACTCACTGAGTGAACACAGAAAGGGAAAATATGAACTTTACTGAGTACAATATTAGTCTTATAGAGCTGAAGGATACAGCTTTGCTCCCCCCCCCCCGCTCCCGCATTTCATTAAGTTCCCAATCTCAGCAATGTCGCACAGGGATTGCAACTGGCTAATGCTCGATATCTCCCAGATGAGAAAAGGAAAATTGGTATTGGGCAGCAATGATGACCAGAACACTGAGGAGAAAATGAGGGTAAAACCAAGTTCAAATCTTTGCCAGACAGAGATACATTCGCTTCTATGAAGAGAGTCTGGTAAGTGGTGATGGAATTAGTCGATGATATTCATGTCCTCTTCGAGAAAAGCAAGTATCTTGTGCAAGGAGATCATGTGGCAGATGCACTGAAAACGTTGTGTTCAATAATTCACATTAAGAACAAGGGTTACCCGTGTGCAGGGATTGATGGAGCTTTCATGTCAAAATGTGAACTATAGACTATTGGTCTCTTTCCTTTCATTTTATTCTTTATATGAACACTGTTGGCAAGGCCAGCATTTGTTGCCCATCCCTAATTGTCCTAGTCTCTTATAGCCTAGAGTGGGTTTTTAGGGTCTCCACCTCACCCCCCCCCCCCCCCCCCCCCGCGGCATGTTTTCCGACATTGGAGACGGCTCGGCATTGGCCACCGGCGGGATCTTTCGGTCCCGCCGGTATCTTCGGAATTTTGCATGGCTCAGCCGCCGGGGAGCCCCACCCAGGAAGTTGTCTTCAGTGGGACCGGAAAATCCCACCGGTGGGAAGGGCCACAAAACTCTGCCCTATGTATTTACTCCTGATACATATCTTTAGTTGGTATAAATGGGATTGCTTTGTTTTCCTACAGTGGTATTTACTCCTAATATAAAGAAGCGAACAATGATGTGTTGCTACAAGTTATCTTTTAGTTGACAGGGCCCAAATCCATAGAATTCCTGCAGAAGGAGGCCATTTTGGCCTATCAAGTCTGTAACGCTAACCCTAACCCTCTGAAAGAGCATACTAACTAGTCCAACTCCCCCGCCCTATCACCGTAACCCTATAATCATCTTTATTGTCACAAGTAAGCTGACATTAATGCTGCAATGAAGTTACTGTGAAAATCCCGTCGTCGCCACATTCCGGCGCCTATTCGGGTACACTGATAGAGAATTCAAAATGTCAAAATTATATAACAGTGCGTCTTTCGTGACTTGTGGGAAGAAACCGGAGCACCAAGAGGAAGCCCACGCAGACACAGGGAGGACATGCAGACTCCACAGAGACAGTGACCTAAGCCGGGAATCGAAACTGGAACCCTGGCTCTGTGAAGCAACAGTGCTAATGACTGTGCTACCGCATGACCAATCCACCTAACCTGCACATCTTTGGATTGTGGGAGGAAATTGGAGCACCCGGAGGAAACCCACGCACACACGGGGAGAAAGTGCAAACTCCACACAGTCACCCAAGGCTGGAATTGAAGCCGGGTCCCTGGCGCTGTGAGGCAGCAGTGCTAACCGCCCTAATAATATCCAATTTCCAACCACTTCCCACCCAATAGTGCCAAAAAGGTTAGACTAAAAGAATACTTTCACATATTAGAAGACAGAAGTTAAGAAAAGCATTTTACTCAAGGGGAAGGCACAATGAAATAGAGAGTGAGACAGAACTGAAAATTGGGCAGTCAAGGAAGATTGTATCATCACAGGTTGATCAGCCTTCTTCTGTGGACACTGCGAGAACGTGCAAGCTCCACACAGAAAGTCATCCAAGTCGGAATTGAACCCTGGCCCCTGGTGCTGTAGAATCATAGAATCATAGAATTTATAGTGCAGATGGAGGCCATTCAGCCCATCGAGTCTGCATCGGCCCTTGGATAGAGCACCCAACCTAAGCCTACACCTCCACCCTATCCCCATAACCCAGTAACCCCCACTCAACCTTTTTAGATACTCAGAGCAATTTAGCGTGGCCAATCCACCTAACCTGTACATCTTTGGACTGTGGGAGGAAACCGGAGCACCCGGGGGAAACCCACACAGACACGAGGAGAACGTGCAGACTCCGCACAGACAGTGACCCAAGCCGGGAATCGAACCTGGGACCCTGGCGCTGTGAAGCAACTGTGCTAACCTCTGTGCTACCGTGCTGCCCTGTGATGGAGCAGTGCTAATCACTGTGCCACAGTGTCATCCCTCAACAAAAGGGCCATGCCAACAAAACAATGGCCAGGAACGGCCCAGTTGCTCCATCAAGCTGACGCATGCTTAAGTTGGTTGCAGAACGTGATGGGACATTTCTGACCTTGTTCACAGCCATCGCTTCCATTCAACGCTGCAGCAATACAACCTTGTGGGGGATGAAATAAACCAGGGCACAGATAGGGACAGTACACTGTTGTAGTTGTCAGTGAATGGAATACCAAACTGCCAAGTGTGATTATATATCGGCGTACCATTTTCAACAAGTACATGTCCATGCGGTTCCACGACTGTGAAACGGTTGGAATCAATGACGTATGTATAGAGAAAATTGATTTCAAAAACTTTTCCATCCTCGATCAAGAGGCAGCCAAGATTGAGACTTTGGTTCTGTAAGTATTTGTTGCAATGCTTCACACGCAGGGCAGTTTTAGAAAGCCTGGAAGACAGGATTTAACAATTCAGTTAAATGAGAAACAATGTTTAATGTTTGCAGGGAGTATGTTTGGTATTCTTTTCTTACAGCCTATCAGTGAGTCTATGACTGAATGGGAAAACGTTTTACATGAACACATTTTTCAGAATGTTAAAAGTTGCACAAAACAGAATTATGCTTAGCTTAAAGTTCCCAATTAGTTTTTAATTAAAAATGAGAGACGTATATAGTGCCTTGTATAACCTCAAGAAACCTAAATAACCACTGACGCACTTCTCAGGCGCAGTGGGAAATACGGAAGCCAGCTTATGCACAGCAAGATCCCAAAACTGCAATGAGATATTGACCAGTTCATTTCATTCAACAAGTTGGTTGAAAAATAAATATCCACTAGGACACCAGGTAAAGCATCACCACTCTTCTTCAAAAGATGCTGCGTGATCTTTTATATCCACCTGAAAGGGCAGACAGTTCGTTGTTTTAAAACCTCATTCGAAAGATGCCATCTCCAACAATGCGACACTCTCTCAGTGGAATGTCAGCCTGGATTATGTGAAAGAAAAAAGACTTGCATTCGTACAGTGACTTTTCAAGATGACTCAATTGGTTTTCATTATGAGATGTGCCAGTATTTATTTATCGCCCATCCCAAATTGAACTTTCGAAAACCTCTTCCCCACACCTTGATCTTGGGGATAATTTTCTGGTCATGCCTGCCCCATACCAGAACCTCTCAGCCAAGGTCAACGGAGTTTTTGCTTGTCCGTCGAACTCAGCTATTGTAACAAATAAAAAGGTAAGACATAAACTTGCTCCACAAATTCAGCCCGACCATAGCTGATCTTTTACTTGTATCCCACTTCCCCAAACTATCTACACGTCCCTTAATTCTCTTTGTATCCAACAATCTACTGACTCCTTGCTCGAAGACTGAACATCCACAGCGCTTGGGTTAGATGATTCCAATGTTTCACAAGCTTTTGAGTGAAGAAATTTTTCCTCATCTGAGTTCCAAATGTCCGACCCTTTATTCTGAGACTGTGACCTTGAGTTTTAGATTCCCCAGTCGGGGAAACATTCTCGCAGCATCCTAAGAATCATATATGATTCAATTAAATAATCTCTAAACGCCAGGAGATGAAGGCCCAGCCTCAAAGTACTTCTTTAAGTCCACTTTATCAATTTGCTTACTGTCACCTGAACAAATATTGATCCTTACCTGTAATAAATTTCATAACTGCTGTTCTGCTTTGCATCTTTCTCTTGTATCCACTTGCAGCTTAGGTTTCCATTGTCATAATAGGTACAATTCAAATCAGATGTGTTTGACTTTTGGTTTATCAATCTATGTGGACCTGTACAACAGATTGAAATTAAACAACATTAGGCAGGGATATCAGATCTGTAATGAAGTATTCAACATTTGGCTGGGAATTCCTAAAACTGCATTAGAATTCTTAGGTGACCAATCTGTAACTCTGATAGAGAATTCTGGATAAACTTCTTAATTTAGAGAGGTCACGAATCATGGGGGAAAGTCTCCACCGGTTGTTATACCTGGCACAAAGGAAGATGGTTCTGGTTGTTGGAGGTCAGTCATCTCAGCCCCTGGACATTGCTGCAGGAGTTCCTCAGGGTAGTGTCCGAGGCCCAACCATCTTCAGCTGCTTCATCAATGACCTCCCTTCCATCACAAGGTCGGATGTGGGGATGTGCACCGATGGCTGCACAATGTTCAGCACCATTTGCGACTCCTCAGGTACTGAAGCAATCAATGTCCAAATGCAGCAAGACCTGGACAATATCCAGGCTTAGACTGACAAGTGGCAAGTTACATTCACTCCACACAAGTGCCAGGCAATGGCCATCTCTAAAAAGAGAGAATCTAACCATTGCCCCTTGACATTCAATGGCATTATCATCACTGAATCCCCCACAATCAGCATCCTGGGGGTTATCATTGACCAGAAATTGAACTGGACCAGCCATATAAACACTGAGGCTACAAGAGCAGGTCAAAGGCTAGGGATCCTGAGGCGATTAACTCACCTCCTGACCCTCAAAGCCTGCCCATCATCGGCAAGACACAAGTCAGGACTGTGATGAAATACTTCCCAGTTTGTCAAGAAGAGTGCAGCTCCAACAACACTCAAGAAGCTCAACACCATCCAGGACAAAACAGCCCATTTGATTGCTCGCCCTTCAACAAACATTCAAACCGTCCACCACCATGCACAGTAGCAGCCATATGTACCATCTACAAGATGCGCTGCAGCGACTCACCAAGGCTCCTTAGACACCACATTCCAAACCCACGATCACGATCACGATCACCAAGTCGGAGGATAGGCGCAGCAGATACCTGGGAACCCCACTGCCTTGAAGGTCCCCTCCAAGTCACTTACTATCCTGACTTGGAAATATATTAACGTTGCTTCACTGCCGCTGCATCAAAAACCTGGAGCTCCCTCCCTCACAGCACTGTGGGTGTATCTGCACTACATGGACTGCAGCGGTTCAAGAAGGCAGCTCACCACCACCTTCTCAAGTGCAGTTCGAGATGAAAAATAAATGCTGGCCGAGCCAGCGAAGCCCACATCCTGTAAAAATAATAAAAAGGCCTGTATTTGTTACCCATTCCTTATTACCCTTGAAATGGTGGTGGTGACTCAGCTTCCTGAACCTGTAGTACACTTGGTCTGACTCTTCTGTCGCATTTCATACAACAGAGTGGCCTGTTAGGCCATTGCAGAGGGCAGTTAAGAGTCAACCACATGACTGTGGATCTGGAGTCACATGTAGGCCAGACCAGGTAAGGACACCAGATATCCTTCCCTGAAGGATATGAGTGTACCAGATGGATTCTTACAATAATCAATGATAGTTTCATGGTCACCAATACTGAGAATAGCTTTATATTCCATATTAATTAATTATTTGAATTCAAATTTCACCAGCTGCCACCAGAGGCTCGTGTGGATAATAAGCACCAGCCAAGATCTGTTGGGCTGAACGACCTGATTATGTGCTGTAAATTCTACATAATTCAATTTTGCTTCTATACTCACGAAGTCTCAAAAAACAAAGTACTTACATATCAGGTTGGAGGACTCTGACAATATTCTTTCATGAAAGTAACTATGGAAAGCAACTACAGGGCAATCAATTTCACCTAAATGCTAAGACTAGAAATTAGATGGGATAATTCAGAACAAAATTAATCGTCACTTGGCTAAATGTGGGTTAAATGTGGGAAAGCCAGAATGGATTTGTTACGGCCAAATTGTGTTTTAACTAACTCACTCGAGTTTTTGACGTGGACCTGAGAGGGCTGATCAGGGTAATGCTGTTGATGTGGTGTACACGGACGTCCAAAATGCATTTGATAAAAGTGCTGCACAACAGACTTGTGAACAATGTTAGAGCTCACGGGGTGAAAGGAGAAGCAGCAACCGGGATATCAAATTGGCTGAGTGACAGGAGACAAAGAATTGTGGTGGATGGTTGTTTTTCGGACTGGAGGAGATTGTAATGGAGTTCCCTGTGGTCAGTGTTAGGACCCCTCTTCTTCCTAATATTTGCTAATGATTAAACATTGGCATGCAGGTCACAATTTCAAAATTTGCAAAAGATATGAAACTTGGTAGTATTGTGAACCATGAGGAGGATAGTTTTGAACTTCAAGAGGACGTTGACAGATTATTGGAGTAGGCAGAGAAAACTGAATGCCAAGAAGTGTGAAGTGATCCACTTTAGTCGAAATAATGCAGTGAGACAACATGAGATAAAGGGCGGGATTCTCTGATTCAGAAACTAAGTGCTCCCACCAGCGGAGAATCTGGATTGTATCCCCACTGGCGCTAGCAGCACTGCCGAGGTAGTATTCTCATACCGCGACTGTACAAATTTATTCACAGTGGCAGACACCCTTGTTTCCCTGCACTTAACGGTCTTAGGCCATCATTCTGAATGAGCACCCTGATCCCAGCGGCCAGGCGCAGGAACCCCTTCCCCCAACAAAGCAAACGTTGACTGCACTACTGACAAGGAGCACCCCCAAACCCCCATCAAGGAGGGGCAAACTCCCCCACCCCACCATGGGAACGATGGGTCAACCCTCACATCACACACGCATGAGGGTGACCCGATCTTCCAGCCCCACCTCCGGTCCTCCCAGCATCCATCCAGCCGCCCCCACCTCAGCCACCTCTTTCAACCCCCACCCAGGCACCCTCCTTCAGGTCCCACCCCTGACATTACCAATGTTGCACTGCTCACTAGCACCATGGCACTGACACCATGGCCCACACACTCTATCCTGTTGCTCTGGACCCCAAGGGGTCATGTGCCCCTCTGCTAGACAGCTGAGGAAGGGTCCTCCAAGAATCCTGTGGGCTGGGTGGGTTCATGCTGTGGGTAATGAGTGAACTCCGGGACCATCCCCCGGAATGGGGGTTCCGTATCTGGACTGCCCCTTCCATCCCTGGGCAACCTGAAGGTCACTGCTAGCATGGCGATCTCAGGAAGCCCTCTGTACAACGTCATCATCCTTATATGATCTGTTCAAACTTTGAAGTAGCATTCTCACTTTGAACTGCTCTGCTTGACAGCTGCCTCACCTGATGAAGGAGCTGTGCTCCAAAAGCTAGTGGCTCCAAACAAACCTGTTGGACTTTAACCTGGTGTTGTAAGAACTTCTTACTGTGACAGCTGATGAGCAGACCAGACAGTTCATTGAAGGTTCAAACCAGGAAAACCTTCCCTTTCCTCACATCTTCTCAGTGCCACGCTTTGAAAACTGCTGCTTTTTGAAGTGCCTGAGCCTTCCTACAAAGCCCACAACACTTGAAAAGGCTTGAAATCCCCTGAAATCTTTGAAATGCTAAGCATTAATTCAGTTTCACAGTGCAGTACATTTAACTAGCCTTTGATTGACAGCTCAAAGGTTTGAACACAGCTACCAGGATGTTTGTTTATTTATCTTTTCCTTCACGCATGAATACATCCGAGGTACCCTCCATTGATCCTAACCATAATGTTTACGAACAACCTTGTACTGATTTACAGCTTCAACAATGCAAAGTGCTTTTTTGCAGTTAGAAAAGAGGAAGTGAAAAAGTGTTAATCACATTCAAATGAATGCAAATGAACTGTTTGCACGTTCTCACCAGCAGAGGGAGGGAAGCCCGCTTTGGCTGGTGGGGTGTGAACGGTGACTGCAGATGGGCCTGCCCATCCCGTTTTTGGGCCAACGCGGGATTTCCGATTTTAGTGATGGGATCAGAGATTCTGCTCAAAGTGTATAATTCTAAATGGGGTACAGGAGCAATGGGACCTGCTGTGCATGTGCATAAATCGTCTAAGGTGGCAGGATAGGTTGCGAGCGCGGTTAAGGCATATGGCATCCTGGACTTTATCAATAGGAATATAGAGTACAAAAACAAGGAAGATATGTTCAACCAGTTTAAGATACTTGTTCAGCCTCAACTGGTGTACCATGTCCAATTTTGGCCACTGCACTTCAGGAAGAATGTGAAGACTTTTGAGAATGGTTCCCGAGATGAGGAACGTCAGTGATGTAGTCAGATTGGAGGGGGATTGGATTGGATTGGATTGGATTTGTTTATTGTCACGTGTACGGAGATACAGTGAAAAGTATTTTTCTGCGAGCAGCTCAACAGATCGTTAAGTACATGAGAAGAAAAGGGAATAAAAGAAAATACATAATCGGGCAACACAACATATGCAATGTAACTACATAAGCACTGGCATCGGATGAAGCATACAGGGTGTAGTGTTAATGAGGTCAGTCCATAAGAGGGTCATTTAGGAGTCTGGTGACAGTGGGGGAGAAGCTGTTTTTGAGTCTGTTCGTGCGTGTTCTCAGACTTCTGTATCTCCTGCCCGATGGAAGAAGTTGGAAGAGTGAGTAAGCCAGGTGGGAGGGATCTTTGATTATGCTGCCCGCTTTCCCCAGGCGTTCCCCAGGTGTAGATGGAGTCAATGGATGGGAGGCAGGTTCGTGTGATGGACTGGGCGGTGTTCACGACTCTCTGAAGTTTGTTGCGGTCTTAGGCCGAGCAGTTGCCATACCAGGCTGTGATGCAGCCAGATAGGATGCTTTCTATGGTGCATCTGTAAAAGTTGGTAAGAGTCAATGTGGACATTCCGAATTTCCTTAGTTTCCTGAGGAAGTATAGGCGCTGTTGTGCTTTCTTGGTGGTAGCATCGACGTGGGTGGACCAGGACAGATTTTTGGAGATGTGCACCCCTAGGAATTTTAAACTGCTAACCATCTCCACCCGTTGATGCTGACAGGGGTGCGTACAGTACTTTGCTTCCTGAAGTCAATTACCAGCTCTTTAGTTTTGCTGGCATTGAGGGAGAGATTGTTGTCGCTACACCACTCCACTAGGTTCTCTATCTCCCTCCTGTATTCTGACTCGTCGTTATTCGAGATCCGGCCCACTATGGTCGTATCGTCTGCAAACTTGTAGATGGAGTTGGAACCAGGTTTTGTCACGCAGTCGTGTGTGTACAGGGAGTAGAGTAGGGGGCTAAGTATGCAGTCTTGCGGGGCGCCGGTGTTGAGGACTATTGTGGAGGAGGTGTTGTTGTTCATTCTTACTGATTGTGGTCTGTTGGTCAGAAAATCAAGGATCCAGTTGCAGAGTGGGGAGCCAAGTCCTAGGTTTTGGAGCTTTGATATGAGCTTGGCTGGGATTATGGTGTTGGAGGCAGAGCTGTAGTCAATAAATAGGAGTCTAATGTAGGAGTCCTTGTTTTTGAGATGCTCTTGGGATGAGTGTAGGGCCAGGGAAATGGTGTCTGATGTGGACCGGTTGCAGCGGTATGCGAATTGCAGTGGAGCAAGGCGTTCTGGGAGTATGGAGGTGATGCGCTTCATGATCAACCTCTCGAAGCACTTCATTACGACTGAAGTCAGGGCCACGGGTTTGTAGTCATTGAGGCACGTTTGCCGGTTCTTCTTTGGTACCGGTATGATGGTGGTCTTCTTGAAGCAGGTGGGGACCTCGGAGTGGAGTAGGGACAGGTTAAAGATGTCTGCGAATACCTCTGCCAGCTGGTCCGCGCAGGCTCTGAGTGCACGACCAGGGATCCCGTCCGGGCCCGTCGTCTTCCAAGAGTTCTCTTTCAGGAAGGCGAATCTGACTTCGGAAGCTGTGATGGTGGGTATGGGTGAATTATGGGCTGCTGGGGCACTCGACAGCGGATTGTTGGTTACCTGCGCGAACCGAGCATAGAATGCATTGAGTTCATCGGGGAGGGGTGCGCTGTTGCCAGAGATACTGTTCGGCTTCGCTTTGTAGCCGTTATGTTATATACTCCTTGCCACAACCGCCGAGAGTCTCTCTGTGACTTTAGCTTGGTTTGATATTCTCCCTTGGCATCTCGGATGGCTTTGCGGAGGTCGTACAATTGTAAGGGGAATAGAGAGGCGGTTCTGCGGACGCAATCGAGACTCCAGGATGGTATGTTGCCTCCCTGGTGCAAGGGTCAAGGATGTCTCGGAGCGGCTGCAGGACATTCTGGGGAGGTGGGCGGGGGGGGGGGGGGGGGGGGGGGGGAGAGTGAACAGCCAGCTGTCGTGGTGCACATAGGCACCAACAATATAGGTAAGAAACGGGACGAGGTCCTACAAGCTGAATTTAGGGAGCTAGGAGTTAAACTAAAAAGTAGGACCTCAAAGGTAATAATCTCAAGATTGCTACCAGTGCCCATAACTGTTCACAATTTACATAGATGATTTGGAGTTGGGGGACCAAGGGCAATGTATCCAAGTTTGCAGACGACACTAAGATAAGTGGTAAAGCAAAAAGTGCAGAGGATACTGGAAGTCTGCAGAGGGATTTGGACAGGCTAAGTGAATGGGCTAGGGTCTGGCAGATGGAATACAATGTTGACAAATGTGAGGTTAGCCATTTTGGTAGGAATAACAGCAAAAGGGATTATTATTTAAATGATAACATATTAAAACATGCTGCTGTGCAGAGAGACCTGGGTGTGCTGGTGCATGAGTCGCAAAAAGTTGGTTTACAGGTGCAACAGGTGATTAAGAAAGCAAATGGAATTTTGTCCTTCATTGCTAGAGGGATGGAGTTTAAGACTAGGGAGGTTATGCTGCAATTGTATAAGGTGTTAGTGAGGCCACACCTGGAGTATTGTGTTCAGTTTTGGTCTCCTTACTTGAGAAAGGACGTACTGGCACTGGAGGGTGTGCAGAGGAGATTCACTAGGCTAATCCCAGAGCTGAAGGGGTTGGATTACGAGGAGAGGTTGAGTAGACTGGGACTCTACTCGTTGGAATTTAGAAGGATGAGGGGGGGATCTTATAGAAACGTTTAAAATTATGAAGGGAATAGATAGGATAGATGCGGGCAGGTTGTTTCCACTGGTGGGTGAAAGCAGAACTTGGGGGCATAGCCTCAAAATAAGGGGAAGTAGATTTAGGACTGAGTTTAGGAGGAACTTCTTCACCGAAAGGGTTGTGAATCTATGGAATTTCTTGCCCAGTGAAGCAGTAAAGGCTCCTTCATTAAATGTTTTTAAGATAAAGATAGATAGTTTTTTGAAGAATAAAGGGATTAAGGGTTATGGTGTTTGGGCCGGAAAGTGGAGCTGAGTCCACAAACGATCAGCCATTACCTCATTGAATGGTGGAGCAGGCTCGAGGGGCCAGATGGCCTACTCCTGTTCCTAGTTCTTATGTTCTTATGTACCTGGATTTCTTGTACTGGTCAGCATCGTCTGACTTGAACGCCTCAGATCTGTCCTTCAGTAGGGAGTCAATCTCGCGATTGAGCCATGGTTTCCGATTGGGGAATGCACGTACTGCTTTGTTTGGCATGCAGTCATCCACACATTTGCTGATGAAGTCTGTGACGGTGGTGGCATACTCATTTAAGTTGGTCGCTGAGTTCTTAAACATGGACCAGGGCTGCTCTTCTTGGAGAAGAAAAGATCAAGTGGAGATTCGATGGAAGAATTCAAGTTCTGAACAAAGTAGATCAGGAGAAATTGTTTGCACTGATGAAACAGAGGGGACTGTTTTAAGGTAATGGGCGTGACAAACAATGGCAGCTTGAGGAGAACGCTTTTCACACAGCAAATGGTCAGGATCTGGAGCGCGTTGCCCGAGAGTGTGATGGTAACAGGTTCAATTGAGACTTTCAAAAGGGGATTGGGCCGAAAATCTCCAGTCAAGGAATTCTCTTTACCCGCTGGCAGCGCACCCCCGCTTGTGGGTCTCCTGGTGTCATGGCTTCAGTGGGAAATCCCATTGCCAAGCGACAGGAAGAGAGAGTCCCCTGCGAACGGCGCGCCGTTGGGACCGGAGAATCCTGCCTTTGGATTTTTATCCAAAAAGGAAACAATATTGCGGGTTGATGGGAATGAAGCAGGGGAGTGGCAATCGATAAACCGCTCCTT
This sequence comes from Scyliorhinus torazame, assembly GCF_047496885.1. Lineage (NCBI taxonomy): Eukaryota > Metazoa > Chordata > Chondrichthyes > Carcharhiniformes > Scyliorhinidae > Scyliorhinus > Scyliorhinus torazame. Next base: position 187,840,163 of record NC_092721.1, read on the forward strand.
CAGATGGCCATTATCGGCATAATTGGCTGAATGGACTCTCTCTATCTGTGCTGTGTGGTAGTATGCATTAGGGGTCATGTGGGACTGTGAAGCCGTGATGCCATTGGCTGACAGATCCCGGGTCCTGGTTGGCTGTTGATCTCTAGCTCCGCCCTGAAGGCGGAGTATAAGAACCAGGAGTTCTCCCCGCAGCTCCAGTCTGTTGCTGAACTGCGGGGAACAAGTCACGCTTAATAAAGCCTCATCGACTTCATCTCTATTCGTCTCTCGTAAGTCATTGTGCGCTACATGCTGTAACCATTCTATGATTCTAATCTGCCTGCAGATTTTTGACCCTCTTTCACATCCTCTGGGGACACCACTTGGGTTCTGCTTCAACACCTCTCTATATGGACGGTGAAGCAAATTCAAAACTTTCGAGTTGACTACAAAAGTAAAGAAGCTCTGCTCAATCTTTATAAATTACTGGTCTGGCCTCATCTGAAGTACCATTTTCAGTTCTGGCTATCAGATCTGAGGAAGGATCTTGACAGGGGAGCATTATCGATTGCAGCTACATGCACAATGACAGATAGGAAAAGACTGTCCGGTGCATCCAACCTTTCCCACACTAAATGTGTTGCATTATGAATCACAATACATACATGCTGCCCACTCCAACCGAAACGTTTCCTGAAGGAGGTTGAAAGAAAAGAAACAAATGAAATCTGAGAAATTCATCTCTGAGCACCTCAGATGATTAAAACAAATATAGGAGAGTATTTTGGCCCTGATTAATGTTGTACGGGTATCTACCTTATATATGAGGAGACCTTCCCTTCCACAGAAACAGGTCCAGCACTAACAGGAAGGAATTTAATGAATTGGCATTTGCCTGTTCCACATGTCCACCGTTATCTCAGAAAAGAAACATTTTCTAACATCTAATCTAGATTTGACCTTGTCGAACTTAAGATTTGACCAATTGTTTGAAGCACGCTTTCTCACAAAAAAACAATATTTACTTAACCATTTTAGAAACCTCAAATAAGTCACCTCTGAAATGCAGAGCCCCGACTCTTTGGTCCCACCTTGATAGCCAAGATGCATAAAAGTGCAAATATTGTCCCTCCGCACCTTTCCAAAATTCAATATCACCCCAGTATAAGGAGAACAAAACATGAGGGTCATTTACTGTACATGTTAAAGTTGTTGCATGCACATAAGCTTCATACCACGTTCTTGAAGTTGGAAGCCATGCGGTGCCAGCAGTGTGAAATTGTTCGACATCTTTATACATAACCACAACCACCGATGTATTTCCCTTTTCTTTTCCAATCGACAGCTTTGATTCTCTTTGTTCCAGCTGCATAACTCCCTTTGTAATCGCTGCCGTGAAAACCTGTAAGAGTATTCACATGGGCAAAGAATTTTATTCGCCTGCTATTTCATACATTTAAATCTTTATAATCGTACTTGCCTGTAAAGAGCATAAGAACCAGGAGTTGGCCATCTGACCCTTCGAGCCTGTTCCGCCATTCAATGAGATCATGGCTGATCTTTTGTCGACTCAGCTCCACTTTCCCGCCCGAACACCATAACCCTTTATTCCTTTAGTCTTCAAAAAACTATCTACCTTTATGTTGAAAACATTTAATGAAGGAGCTTTGACTGCTTCACTGTGCAGGGACTGTGAATTCCATAGATTCACAACCCTGTGGCTGAAGAAGTTCCTCATAAACTCAGTCTGAAATCTACTTCCCCTTATTTTGAGGCTGTGTCCCCTAGTTCTGCTTTCACTCGCCAGTGGAAAAAAACCTCTCCGCATCTATCCTATTTCCTTCATAATGTTATATGCTTCTATAAGATCCACCTGCATTCTTCTAAATGCCAACGAGTACAGTCCCAGTCCACTCAACCTCTCCTCGTAATCCAACCCCCTCAACTCTGGGATTAACCTAGAGAATCTCCTCTGCACACCCTCCAGTGCCAGTACGTCCTTTCTCAGGTAAGGAGACCAAAACTGAATACAATACTCCAAGTGTGGCTTCACTAACATCTTATACAGTTGCAGCATAACCTCCCCAGTCTTGAACTCTATCCCTCTAGCAATGAAGGACATAACTCCATTTGCCTTCTTAATCACTTGTTGCATCTGTAAACCAACTTTTTTGCAACTCATGCACTAGGACACCCAGGTCTCTCTGCACAGCAGCATGTTTTAATATTTTATCATTTAAATAATAATCCCTTTTGCTTTTTTCTTACAAAAATGGATAACCTCACATTTGTCAACTTTGGATTCCATCTGCCAGACCTTAGCCCATTCACTTAAACTATCCAGATCCCTCTGCAGACTTCCGGTATCCTCTGCACTTTTTGCTTTACCACTCATCTTAGTGTCGTCTGCAAATTTGGACACATTGCCCTTGGTCCCCAACTCCAGATCATCTATGTAAATTGTGAACAATTGTGGGCCCAACACTGATCCCTGAGGGACACCACTAGCTACTGATCACCAACCAGAGAAACACCCATTAATCCCCACTATTTGCTTTCTATTAATTCACCGATCCTCTCTCCATGCTACTACTTTACCCTTAATGCCATGTATCATTATCTTATGCAGCAACCTTGTGTGGCACCTTGTCAAAAGCTTTCTGGAAATCCAGATATGCCGCATCCATTGGGAACAAGAAATATTCAGTATTATACAGAAAGGACATCAAAGATTTGGAGATGTAGAGAGAAGTTTACCTGAAAGCTATCAGCAAAGCGGGCTATTCAACTATTTGAAGAGAAGCTGAGGTTGTTCTCCTTAGAGCAGAGGAGCTTTGGGAGGCGGGTGGCGGGGGACGAGGGGAGTTTTGGTGAAAGTCTTCAAAATCAGGAAAGATTTTGAAACAGTAATTGGGGACAATCTGTTTTGACTGGGAGGAGGGTTAGTACCGGTAGACACAGATTTAAAACAATTGGCAAAAAGCCAGAAGGGAATTTTTGAACTCAACAAGTTGTTATAATCTGGAGGCAGGCTCAATAGCAACTTTCAAAAGGAAATCAGAGCAAATAATTCAAGCAAAGAAATCAAGTGAAGAATGTTCTGGGACTCTAGGAAGAGAGCAGAGGAGCGGAGCAACTTAGTTTTTCAAAGAGCCGACATAGTCATGATGGACCGAATGGCCTCCTATCTGTGCGATGTGATTCTATGTTCATATCGGGCTGACGTGATGCCTTTTGCAGAGGTATTGACAAATCGGCAAACCTATCGATCCAAATGCTTTTGGTTCCACTCAAAGGTTCCAATACGTTTACTACTCCATTACTCGCTCTTCAGTAAAAGATGAATCGTACTCACAGGAATGGTCATTACAGCTCCCTCAGGAGGGTCTTGTTAAAATAGAATTTGCACAACTGCAACATGGTAAAGGGAAGCAGTCCTGACCCTCTGGGATTGAATGAATGCGAGGAAGGGACGAAGCAAGAAATCTGGATTTCAATACAATGTGGACACAGGGAGAAAGACCTCCCGCCATATTTGAGCTGAGGGTCAGCAAGAAAGGCTATAACACAAACAGTAAAGAACAAAGAACAATACAGCACAGGATCAGGCCCTTCAAACCTCCAAGCCGGCGCCAATCACGTGTCCTATTTGGACTAACCGCCTGTATCCTTCTATACCCGTCTGTTCATGTGCCTATCCAAACTTTGCCCCTAAAATAGGGACAAGTTTTGCACCAAAGACAAATTGAACAGTCGAGAATTTTCATCCTATCCAGCATTGCAAGAGAAGTGCTAAAAAATGTTAGAGAACTGAAATAGGAAGGGTATTGGCGTTTTGGACACACATATTCAAGTTTACTACTTACCAGTAATAAAACATGTCATTAACACCATTAGGTGCCACTTCATTCCGCTCCCATGTGCAGTTTACATATTTCATATCGTAATAGATGCAGTTCATCGGCTCAGAAGTCCCATCTTTGCCTAACAGTGGTTAAAGCACACATACGATTCCATTTAGAATTTACAGGCACATAAAGCTTTGTCATGTTGGGTATTCCGATACACAAATGGACCAACACGGTTGTAGATGGTACAACTCTGTTTTATTGTCTTGAACAATAACAACTAATAACTACTGGCTGTGCTTCACCAGCTGACCTGTGGACCCGGCCCTTTCACTATCTTGGTAAGGCACTCAGCACATGGTGCATGTCTGAGTGGCACGCTGTGAGCTCTGTGCTCTGAGCTATCTCCTGGTAGAATGAGCAGGAACTGTGGTGTTCCCTGTTTTATAGTGCGTCTGCTCTCACTGGTGATTGGCTGCGATGTTATGTGTGTGTTGGTTGGTCCAACTACCTGTCCATCAGTGTGTGTGTGATTGCACCATGATATGCTAATGTTGATATCATGACATCCCCCCTTTTCACAAGGATATGTGCCTTCATGCTAATAAATATTAGTGTGTACTGAGTGCATCTGAGTATGTGTGTGCAATATTTACAACATGTACATGAGGCTAAACTATATACAGAGGAAGTGTCAGGTTCAACAGGGCAACGAGGTTGTATCAATAACAAAACAAATGCAATCAGCAAACGACGAGAGAGAACTTCTGGAACAAGAAAGAAACACGTTAACAGTACTGTAAAACAATTCAGTGAGTCCAATGTGCTAACAGGCTCAGAAGTCAAGTCTATCAGGTGGACGACGAATTCGGGTTGACCGCCTCAAGGGTGGTCAGGATCCACCGGCTGAGGAATGGGCCTGGCCAGGGGCGAGAGAGGAATAGGCAGAGTGGCAGGACGCTCAATGAAGTCGACATCAGGGACAACAGGAGGGCGTGGCACAGGTGCATGATCTCGTAGCGAGCATGGAAGCAGCCGAAGGGCCCGCCGATTGCGCCGGCGAATGGAGCCATCAGGCATGCAAACCAGGAACGAGCGGGGAGCCACGCGGCGGAGACCCTCGGCGGTTGCCGACCAGCCACCCTCCGGTAGGTGTATGCGGATGCTGTCTCCAGGCGCCAGGGCAGGAAGATCAGTTGCCCGAGCGTCATGTGCCACCTTCTGCTGAGCACGCTGTTGTTGCATCCTTCGCAGTACTGGAGCATGGTCGGGTTCAGGAACATGAATGGACGGCACAGTGGTCCTGAGGGTGCGACCCATCAACAGCTGGGCTAGCGAGAGGCCCATGGACAGTGGGGCCAAGCGATAGGCCAGCAGGGCTAAACAGAAGTCAGATCCGGCATCAGCAGCCTTGCAGAGAAGCCGCTTCACGATGTGGACGCCCTTTTCCGCCTTGTCATTCGACTGAGGATGCAAAGGACTGGACGTCACGTGCGTGAAGTTGTATGAAGTGGCAAAGGAAGACCATTCTTGGCTCGCAAAACAAGGCCCGTTGTCAGACATGATGGTGAGCGGAATTCCATGGCGAGCGAAGGTTTCTTTGCATGCCCGGATGACAGCTGATGATGTCATGTCGTGCAGGCGTATGACCGCTGGATAATTTGAAAAATAGTCAGTCAGAATGATGTAGTCCCTGCCGAGCGCATGAAAGAGGTCCACGCCCACCTTCGCCCAGGGGGACGTGACCAACTCATAGTAACTTCAGTTGAAGCCTACTCGTGACAATAAGCGATTTTCATTTCATTTTCATTTCATTTCATTTCATTTCATTTCATTCATTTTCAGTACACAGCTTCTCGGGCCCTCCGCCTGCACTTTTCAACTCCGAGATGGCCTTCGTGCAGTTGTTCGAGGACAAGCCGGTACCGGCATGCTGTGTGGGCTCACAATCCGGTCCAACTTTAGGAGGACACCATCAATGACGGCCAAGTCGTCCCGGACATTGTAGAATTGTGGGCACTGTCCCTTGAGCCACCTTTCCGTCATGTGGCGCATTACACACTGTAAAAGGGGGTCAGCCGCAGTCTCACGGCGAATGTGGGCCAGACATGTGTCAGTAGCCGGCACATTGGCCGATGTGAAGGCTACTTGTGCGTCGACCTGACAAACAAACCCCTCCAATTCGGGCGGTGTGTTCACCACCCTGGACAGAGCATCTGCGATGATGAGGTCCTTCCCCGGGGTGTAGACAAGTTGGAAATCGTACCTCCGGAGCTTGAGCAGAATGCGCTGGAGGCGAGGGGTCATATCTTTGAGGTCCTTCTGAATGATGCCGACCAGGGGGTGATGGTCGGTCTCCACAGTGAACTGCGGAAGACCATACACATAATCGTGGAATTTGTCGATGCCGGTCAACAAGCCTAGGCACTCCTTTTCAATCTGCGCATAGCGCTGTTCTGTGGGGGTCATGGCTCACAAGGCATAGGAGACCGGGGCCCATGATGCGGTGTCGTCCCATTGCAGGAGTACCGCCCCAATGCCGGACTGGCTGGCATCAGTTGAGATCTTCGTCTCCCTAGTGGTATCGAAGAACGCCAGTACCGGGGCGGTGGTGAGCTTGACCTTGAGCTCCTCCCATTCACTCTGGTGTGCGGGCAGCCACTGGAATTCCGTTGTCTTCTTGACCAGGTGGCGAAGAGCCGTTGGTGCGAGGCAAGGTTGGGAATAAACTTCCCCAGGAAGTTGACCATCCCGAGAAAGCGCAGCACTGCCTTCTTGTCTGACGGCTGCTGCATGGCTGCGATGGCTGCCACGTTGTCGGCATCCGGCCGCACCCCTGACTGGGAGATGTGGTCCCCCAAAAACTTTAGCTCAGTCTGGCCAAAAGAACACTTTGCTCGGTTGAGGCGCAGACCCTGATCCCGTATCCGTGCAAAGACACGCTGGAGACGACTGATGTGCTTCTGTGGTGTGGTGGACCAGATGATAACGTCGTCTACATAGATGCGTACCCCTTCGATGCCCTTCATCATCTGTTCCATGATGCGATGGAACACCTCGGAGGCCGAGATGATGCCAAACGGCATCCTATTGTAGCAGTATCTGCCAAATGGAGTGTTGAAAGTGCACAGCTTCCTGCTGGACTGATCCAGTTGAATCTGCCAAAAACCCTTTGAGGCATCAAGCTTGGTGAATATCTTTGCCTGAGCCATTTCGCTCGTGATTTCTTCTCGTTTGGGTATGGGGTAGTGTTCCCTCATAATGTTGTTGTTCAGGTCTTTTGGGTCGATGCAGATCCGGAGTTCGCCGGAGGGCTTCTTGACGCCCACCATGGAGCTGACCCGTGGCGTTGGCTCCGTGACCCGGGAAAGCACTCCTTGGTCCTGCAGGTCCTGCAGCTGTTGCTTGAGGCTGTCCTTGAGTGGTGCTGGGACTCTACGAGGTGCGTGAATGACCGGGGTGGCGTCCGGTTTGAGCCGTATTCTGTATGTGTAGGGCAGTGTGCCCATGCCCTCGAAAACCTCCTGGTTGTGCGCGCGGAGTGAGTGGAGCTGTGCCCTAAAGTCTGCATCCGGGAAATCGGACGTGCCTTCTGGAGACAGAGTGTGTACCCGCTGAAAGAGATGGAGGATCTTGCACGCCTGTGCGCCTAACAGAGAGTCCTTCGAGGATCCAACTATTTCAAAAGACAATGTGGCTTTGTGTGAGTTGTGTGTAACCTCGAGCTGGCAGGACCCTGTGGCCGGGATTACATTTCTGTTATAGTCAACCAGCTGACAGTGGGATGGCAGAATCGGTGGTTTAACCTTCAAGGTCTGGAAGGCTGACCATGCGAGGAGATTGGCGGAGGCACCAGTGTCCAAGCGAAATGTGATCGGTGATCGGTTGACCATTAGGGTGGCACACCACTCATCGCCCGGATCAATGCTGTGCACTGGCAGCGGCTGGTGGTTCCGACTTGGGGTCATCCGGTTCCTGCTTATTACCGCAACGCGGAAGGGTTCCCTGTCGTCGGTATCACAGGTCTGCGTGTTGTCAGGATATGACTCGGTGTATGGCGGCTGAATGGCCCTCACGTCTCTGCGAGGCAGGCTGAATTGTTGAGAGTTGGCAGGTTGAGCTGCTCGACAGCAGGCAGCGTAGTGGCCCATCCTGCCACAGCGGAGGCATTGTCGCGCTCTGGCCGGACAGTGCCGCTTTAAGTGGACGGAGCCACAGTTGTCGCACGTCGTGACGCCATGGCGTGTATTGCGCCACCGCGCATGCGCGGTGCGGTCCTGCGTAGAGCGCGCCTGCGCATCCCGTCCCTCTGTGTCGACGTCCCCTCTTTCGGCGCATACAAGCGCGGGAGGCCTCGGAAAGCGCGCAAAATGGCCGCCCTCGTCCGGGCCGGGGGGAACTCGATCGACTGGACCCGCTCGGCCTCGTAGGACCCCTGCCATGTCGATTCAGCTGCCTGAAGTTGGGAGTACCAGCTGGTCGCGTTCTCGTGGAGGACGCAGGTCTCGATGGCAGTTGCTAGGGTGAGGCGCTTTATTTTGAGGAGCTGCTGGCATAGGGTGTCCAAGGTGACCCCAAATCTGATCCCGAATCATGGAGTCGGAGGTGGCCTCATAGCGGCAGGACTGCGCGAGGATACGGAGGTGTGTCAAATAAGATTGAAAAGGCTCATCCTTACCCTGTAGGCGTGCTGGAAGAGGTACCTCTCGAAGCTCTCATTAACTTCCACGCTGATGTGTTCCTCGAACTTTAGAAGCACCGTCTTATATTTTGTCTTGTCCTCGCCTTCTGCGAATGCCAGGGAGTTGTAGATGTGGATGGCGTGTTGCCCCACCGTGGAGAGGAGGAGGGCGATCTTCCTGGTGTCCGATGCATCCTCCCTGTCTGTGACTTCTAGGAAGAGCTGGAAGCGCTGTTTAAACAGCTTCCAGTTGAGGCCAAGATTTCCAGCGACTCGGAGCGGCTGCGGGGGGCTGATGTTATCCGTGGAGCAGGATGGCGGATTTCTGAAGAGGTGCAGGTAGGTCTCACAGTCGCTGGCTAGTTTCCAGTCCTGGTATCATGTCGTGTTGGGTGTTCCGATACACAAATGGTCCAACACGGTTGTAGATGGTACAACTCTGTTTTATTGTCTTGAACAATAACAACTAATAACTGCTGGCTGAGGTTCGTGCTTCACCAGCTGACCTGTGGACCCAGCCCTTTCATTAACTTGGTGAGGCACTCAGCACATGGTGTATGTCTGAGTGGCACGCTGTGAGCTCTGTGCTCTGAGCTATCTCCTGGTAGAATGAGCGGGAACTGTGGTGTTCCCTGTTTTATAGTGCGTGTGCTCTCACTGGTGATTGGCTGCGATATCATAGAATGTACAGTGCAGAAGGAATGCGCAGGCGCGCAGTGCAGATGTTGTGTGTGTGTTGGTTGGTCCAACTACCTGTCCATCAGTGTGCGTGTGACTGCACCATGATATGCTAATATGGATATCACGACAAGCTTATTCAAAATTTAATTTATACGGGAATCGTTCTGTTCTTACAATTCAATTAAGAATATTGGTTTTCAAGAGAATTTTCTTGTAATATCTCTAGCAAATGAGTTACATGACCAGTCTTACTCTGATTTAAAGTGGCTTTGGAAGTGGTCACTGCAGAAATGGTAGAGAGGGTCAAATTTCCTTTCCCGAGGTGGGTAGCTCATGTTTGGAAACATCTCAACTCATCGGACAGACCTCCTCGATAGAAAGGGCCCGAAATGTCGTCATCCTTGCTCCGGCGGTGATGAGTGTGTGATGGAGCCGGACCTGCCGACTCTGCAAGCAGACAGGAGGCGGACACAGGGACAGCCAAATGCCGAGGCAAGTTGGTTAGATGACTCCACCTCAGTTCTCTGTTTCAACGCAGTTTTATTAGAGGCTGGCAAGGCCCTCTCGTCCTCACCCCTCCCGACACCTGACCCCTGAATTCAAGCCTCACTCCAAGTTGATATTTCACTGCAGTACTGAGAGAGTGCTGCACTGTCAGAAGCGCAGGACACCTTTCTGTTGGCCCTGTCTGCCCTCTCAAGTGGCTATAAGAGGTCCCATGATACTACACAAAGAAGAAAAGGAGATATCTCCTGCTGCCCTGGTCAGCATTCATCCCTCAACGAACGCTCTAAAACCGAATGCACTACTCACTTATTTAATCGCTGAGCAGCGCTCCGAAAGCGAGTGACATCGAAACAAACCTGTTGGACTTTAACCTGGTGTTGTAAGACTTTGTACTATTTAATCGCTGTAAGTGGGATCTTGCTGTGCACAGACTGGCTGCTGCGTTGCCAGCATTATAACAGTGACCATACTGCAAAAGTGACGTGGGAAATCCTGAACCACCACCACCCATCTAAATACATCCAACTGTTTCCAATGTAAAGATTGTTTCTCTTCTAAAAAGAAAAAAAATCACCGGATCTAATCTCGAACTGGGGACAGTTCAGCAAGAAACCACAGATTCAAATCAAGGCAGGTATTAGTCAACAAAGGAAAATCCTGAGCAATGCATATGAATAATTTCTGCAGAACATTATCAGATTATCTCGAAAGCGATTCGCTATCCCTATTGCTCCATGGGCCAGTTACACGAAAGATCGTGAAAACAAAAAGACAGAGAGCATTAAACCAATAAGCATCATAAAGAGTAAAGACTGATTCGTGTTTCAGATGTCGATCTTTCACACGCTAAACGATACTGAGGGAGAGCTACACTGTCAGAGGTGCTGGGAATGATTCAGCAGCCTCGTTGCACCTGACTTGGTGTCAGGGCGAGGCCGTTGAATCTCACGAGAGGCCTCTTGAAACGTCTCGCGAGATTGTGATCGGCGCTATATAAATGCAAATCTTATTTTCTTTGCCCTTTTCAACCAAAATGCAGCCGGGGTGTACCTTTTCTCCAATAGCTGAAAGTGGCTGAGAACGTCCAGCACTTGCCAAATTTTGCTGTCAGGTTTCTGGTATTAGCGGTTATTTCTACCTTTAACACATAATTTTGCATCAAGAAATGAGACGATGCGGCAACAAGGTGGCGCAGTGGGTTAGCCCTGATGCCTCACGGCGCCGAGGTCCCAGGTTCGATCCCGGCTCTGGGTTACTATCCGTGTGGAGATTGCACATTCTCCCCGAGTTTGCATGGATTTCGCCCCCACAACCCAAATATGTGCAGGGTAGGTGGGTTGGCCCTTACTTGGAAAAAAAATGAATTGGGTACTCTAAATTTCCAAACAAACAAAAAAGAAATGCAACGATATTTGATCTCAAATTGAAAGAAACATGCTTGGGACATTAAAGCTTGCGAATCACCCATCAGTTATGCAAACTACCAAATTTTCTTTTAATAAAAAGAATATCAGGTTTTTAACTGGATGGCAATCTGCCCCCATAATAACTGTTGTAGCCCTCACGAGAGTCATGGGGTGTCGACTGCCAGGTTCCCCGTGACCTCGGATGAATACGAGCTTCCCCGACAAGGGGGTGAGGCTTTCCCTTAACAAAAAAAGCCAGCCGGACATAAAAACTCCGACCTGGATGTGGGTTGGCGCGGGAGACACTTCGGGAAGTGGAGTTGTATATCGTAGCTTATCGTTCAATTAAAACTTTTGTTACTTTCATCGTCACTTCCTTGTGGTCACTCTGTCTTGATCTAACACTGGCGATGAGGATAAAGTGGAGCTGTCGACGGTGCCATCTTCTCAGGACTCAGCCCACTTTTCATTGGTCTCAGGAGACTGACTGCCTTACCGACGGCATACATGCCGCACAGAGGAAAATTGGAGGCTTCCGATGCCAATACGGATGGCTGGTCTCAATATGTGGAGAGAATGCAATATTATTTTCACACCAATGCCATCATTGGGGATAAGCGCCAGACAGTTATTCTCCTCATGGCTTGCAAAGTTGCCACATATAGCGTGATCAAGAGCCTGGCTTATCCCGATGCACTTGGCACACGGTCCTTCGCGGACTTGGTCGCATTGGTGGGTGAACATTTGAACCCTAGGCCATCCATCATCATCCAACGTTTCCGCTTCCATAGCACCGCCATGGCCATGATCGAACGGCTCTGACAGACAGTTAGCACCCAGAGCATACCTGAAGTCCTCGTCTCGGACAACAGGAGGGCATTCACCAGCGCAGAATTTGGGATCTTTTTATGGATGAATGGTATTCGCCCCATCTGCACCGCACTGTACCACCTGGCATCAAACAGGTTGGCTGAGCAAGTGGTCCAGGCATTCAAGCAGGGGATGCAGAAACAGACTACAGGTTCCCTCAAGGTCTGGCTGTTTCTTCTATTGTTACAGGGCTGTGCTGCCTGCCACCATGGGGGTGGTGCCATCAAGTTACTCATGGGGCGATGCGTTCGCACATGTCTGAGCCTCATGTTTCCGGACATAGGCGGGAAGATCCGCAGTGGGCAGGAATGGTCTGAATTGGATTCAGGCAGGCATACGCACCATTTTTGCCTGGCGACGCGGTCCATGTCCGAAATTTCGGTGATGGAGACATGTGGGTTCCGGAGGTCATACTTAAGCAGGCAGGGCTGGTATCACCTCTGGTACTGGGGCAGGGTCAAGAATCCAATTGGCACGTGGATCACCGCCACAGCCAAGATCCTGCACTTGCCAACCCTTGCTGGGATGAACTGCCATTGTCGTTGCCATCTCCACCATCATTGGCATCGGAACCGCCACCATGGGTCGAAGAACCCCAGGACGCTGAGATGTTTGATGTGGAGGACTCAGATTCTGACTCCGATATGGAGACGCAACCACTTGCAGTTGTCAAGAATCAGGAAACGGATACCGCTTCACCGGAGGCAGCACCGCTTAGGCGCTCAGGTCAAACACCCGTGCGCTACATGTTGCCAGATCCCACAGACACGCGCCCAAGCAAAGAGGACCACGGTTCCTGCCCGGCAACCCATCACGGTGGACGTCAATCTGGACTTGTGGGGGCGGAAGGGGGTTAGTGTTGTAACCCTCACAGGGGTCACAGGGAGTGGACTGTCAGGTTCTCTGTGACCTCGGATGAATACGAGCTTCCCCGTTAAGGGGGCATGGTTTTTCCTGAACAACGGAAGCCAATCAGACATAAAACTCCAATCCGGATGAGGCTCAGTGCGAGAGACCCTTTGGGGAGCAGAGTTGTATATCGTAATTTATCGTGTGATTCAAACATGTGTTATGTCCATCATCGCTTGCTTGTGGTCACTCTGTCTGGATCTAAGGGGCTTTTCATACTCTTTCTTGGGATGTGGGCGTCACTTGCCAGGCCAGTATTTGTTGCCCATCCTTAATTGCTGTTGAGGAGAGGGTGGTGAACACCACCTTCGTGAACTGCTGCAGTACATCAAAAGTTGGTACACCCCCGTTGGGAAGGGAACTCCAGAATTTTGATCCAGCGACAGTGAAGGAACACTGATATAGATCCGAGTCAGGATGGTGTGTGGCTTGGAGGTGGAATTGCAGGCATTGGTGTTCCCATGCATCAGTTGCCCTCATCCTTCAAGGTGGTAGAGGTCATAGCTATAGTAACTGTGATCGCAACTGCCAAAAGTATCCAATGAAGCTTAGTATTTTCTTGGCTAAAACATTTAATGATACATCTGGATGGTTTAGCACAGGGCTAAATCGCTGGCTTTGAAAGCAGACTGTCGTGTTGGGTGTTCTGGTTCACAAACAAGCCAACAATGCTGGAAGTTGTGTGACGCTATTTTATTAACTGTTCAACTATGCTAACATACTGTAAACGTGGGTATAAGCAATACCAGCTTAACTGTGGACCCTTTCCTATCACTAGCTACGGTGAGGCACTCAGCACATGGTGAATGTCTGTGATGCAGGCTGTGAGCTCTGTGCTCTGAGCTGGCTGCTGCTAGAATGAGCGGAACTCTCCTGTCCCCTGTCTTTACAGTGCTTGTGCTCTCACTGGTGATTGGCTGCGGTGTGATGCATGCTGGTTGGTTCTACTGCATGTCCATCAGTGTATGTATGTGATTGCACCATAATGTACTGATGTATATTATGACACAGACCAAGGCAGGCCAGCAGCGCGGGTTCAATTCCCGTACCAGCCTCCCCGAACAGGCACCAGAATGTGGCGACTAGGGGCTTTTCAAAGTAACTTCCTTTGAAGCCTACTTGTGACAATAAGCGATTTTCATTTCATTTCATTTCATTGGAAATAAAACACATGCCAATCACATGTTAATTTATATTTATTCAATTGGTTTGTTCTAAACCAACTTTAATTCAAAGTAATAATATTCCTAACTATACAATATCACTGTAAATATAAAACATATTACATTCGTCATCTGTGCACATAATAATAATAAGAATCTTTATTGTCACAAGTAGGCTTACATTAACATTGCAATGAAGTTCCTGTGAAAAGCCCCTAGTCGCCACATTCCGGCACCTGTTTGGGTACACAGAGGGAGAATTGAGATGTCCGAATTACCTAACAACACGTCTTTCGGGACTTGTGGGAGGAAACCGGAGCACCTGGAGGAAACCCACGCAGACACGGGGAGAACGTGCAGACTCCGCACAGACAGTGACCCAAGCTGGGAATCGAACCCGGGAGCCTGGCGCTGTGAAGCCACAGTGCTAACCACTGTGCTACCGTGTCACCCATTCTAAGCAATTAATTTCTGGTAGAACGACGAGTTCAAATATATATGGGTAAAGTTGCTCCTCAAAGAATGTAGAATTAGCTAATAATCAGGACCCCTGATTTACCAAACATATTTCATTTTGCTCTTGCAGAGATTTCTAACAGATGCTTTGGGGGTTAAAGATTGTCTGTTTTCTCCCCATCAGGATAATATGAGAGTTGATAATATGAGAATTTTAGATTCGGAGCAATGTTTTCCTTGACTTGGGTTTTTTTTCCCAATAGACCTCACATAACTTTAAAGCAATGTTACGTAAAAACCTTAACTCCAACTGGACTACTGCCTTCCCTTCCTCCCGACATTATAAGATCCATCTCCACTCACCTTTCTTAGCAGAATTACCATTCACCTGCTGCAGACTAACAAGGAAAACCGCACAAAGAAGAAGCATGAGGGTCATTGCTGACAAGTGGAATGATATTCAAGGCCAGCTCTGGAGATCTCCGCTTGCTTCGCTGATCGACAGATGAATGGACTCACAGCTTCTCACTTATCAATGCGCCTTTAAGTTTTAAAAGTTGACTCAAGTTATGTTTCCTGAACTCATTTCCTGCTTTCTGAATTACAGCCGCTTCAATGATTTGTCATCAAGCTCCAGATTTTAATTGTGGTTTCTGTCATACACTTAGTGCGTTGAGGGATGTCTGAGGTAGGTTCTTTACTCAGAGAGTGGTTAGAGTGTGGAATAGACTGCCTGCTGTGATAGTGGAGTCGGACACTTTAGGAACTTTCAAGCGGTTATTGGCTAGGCACATGGAGCACACCAGAATGACAGGGAGTGGTATAGCTTGATCTTGGTTTCGGACAATGCTCGGCACAACATCGAGGGCCGAAGGGCCTGTTCTGTGCTGTACTGTTCTATGTTCTATCTCATGAAGGCTTCCACCTTGTGCAGCCCATTCATTAAATTCTAGCTCAAAATAAGTTTCTTAAAAAGGAACCCGATCTTCTTGCTATTTATGTGACATTTTTCACATTAAAATGAACCGTGTTAGCGTAAACAGTATTAAGCATTACATCAGAATTAATAAAAATACAGGCTCGAGTTTCCACTTGCGCGTAACTGGCAGATTGGGCACAAATTGCTCTTGGAATTTCACTGCTTCAGTTATTGTTTCAGATTGTGCTGATTTTCAGAATCACGAGCTTAAAATCTTACATGACCTTGCATAATAAAATGTGCTCATTTATTCTTTATCGTTGCAATACACAGTATTTATTGATGCATTTAAGACTGGCAAGTAAAGTTGCCATAGTCCCAGATGACCATGGGCTGCTTTCCCCTTTGATGGGGGGAGAGCTGCCTGCTGGTGATTTAACCTGAGGGTCACCACACCTCAGGTGAGGGGCAAGGTTGAGCAGGTGGGGGTCATCGTGAATAACATCGGCCAGTCCGGGAATTGAACCCGTGCCGTTCGCCTCGTTCGGCATCACAAACCAGCTGCCCAGCCTACTGAGCGAAACCGGGGTAACTTGGCACAATTTGATGAGCACACCAGTAAATATGTTTGTCCCAAGAACTAAGGGCGGGACTCTCCGGTCCGTCAGCCACGTTTTCCTGAGGGGCGGGTCCTCGCCGGCAGTGGGACTCTCCGTTCCTGCCACCTGCCGACGGGATTTCCCACTGTGGCCACTCCCTGCCTCCTGGAAACCCGCAGGCAGGTGTACACTGCTGACGCAAGGGGGAATCCCGCTGGCGGAGAATCCGGCTTTAAGTGTTTTTAAAAAAGATGTCCAGTCCTCCTCCAATAAGGAACTTGATATTACAACACTAAAAATGACTTAAAAAACAATACGGAGCTATTTTCTAGTTGACGAGTGTATACTAGTTAGTTCCTCTGGATTTGATTTAAATGTTTTTTAGTTAGTGTCTGAAGACTTTTAATGTGTGCCAGTGAGCAACTATCTGCCTAAGAGAATTGATTGAATGTAAAGCTCCTCCTCAAATGCCCGGAAGTGGGTGCAACCGTCAGAAACAAACTGTCCTGATCATTTTGGCCTGGGTGGAGCCAGCATTGGGTGCAACAAAATTTTAACCTGCATTGAAGATGCAGAGGCACGATTTACGCTTGACCTATTGTAATAACCTGCCCAGGACTCACCCACCTGGGGATGATTGTTCCCCGTGTTCAATTGGATTGAGTTACCCCAGCACTAGCGTAAAAGGCAGGCAGCTGTAGAGCCAGCTAAAAAGGAATGAGGACCTGGTGAAAGGGAACCGGGCCCTGTGCATGTATGATGCTGTTGCTGAAATAAAGGATTTTTAAGAAGCTTGTTGGGCTCCCCTGGCTTTATCACACCTATCTTCCATAAGAACTTCCGAGTTAGCAGCAGGAGTAGGCCACTCGGCCCTTCGAGCCTGTTCCAACATTCAGTAAGATTATAGCTGATCTGATTGTAACCTCAACCCCACATTCCTGCCTAACCTTTCAACCCCCCACTTGTTTATCAAGAATCTTCCGATGCCTATCTTAAGAATATTCAAAGACTCTGCTTCCACCACCTTTCGAAGAAGAATGTTTCAGAGGCTCGCGGCCCTTTGAGAGAAATAGGGCGGGATTCACCATTCCCGATGCTGATTTAGCATTCGGCGATCAGGCGGAGAATCCATTTTGACGCCGAAATTGGGACCGGCGCCTGTTCGACGCAGATTTTGTATGCTCCGCCCCCTCCGAAATGGCATTGGCACGTTGCGCGGTTGGGACGGCCTTAGCGCGTCACCTATAGGCCTTCCCCCAATGCTCCGCCCCCGATGGGCCGAATTCCCGACCGCGCGGTTGAGGTGCGGTCTCAGCAGCCGGGATCCTGGCGTGGCGGCTGCGGACTGTACCCAGTGCCGCCACAGTCGAGCAGGAGCCATGCTGCTGGCCGGAGGGGAGCTTCCGCGAGGACTGGGGGGGGACTGGTGGGGGGTGGACAGTGGGACACCATCTGGCAGGTCGGGTCCGCGCACGGCTGGCGCCATATTGTATGACGTGGTCGCTGCAGTGTATCGCCGTGCGGATGCGTGGCCGCGGACCCAGCCATTCTCCAGCTGTTTTCACCGTGGAGCCAGGAGTTTTATGTGGCGCGGCTGCTGGCCCCTCACCGGTCGCAGGATCAAATATCCTCCGCACTTAGCCTCACACAGGGTGAACCCAGCCCAAGGTTTCTCCTGATCTCTGTCATACATTTGGGGCGTTTCTGAGACTAAGTGTTGACGCCAACGCAGAATTTGTGGATTTTCACGACAGAAAAACTGGCACCACACCGGACCCATTCCGTTACTGCTAAGGGTTAGCATCGGCGCCAAGTGGAACACATTCGATTCTAATGAGAAACAGTGCCGGATTCGCCAGTTTAGTGATTCACACTCGTAAGACTGACAAGCTGCAGCCACATATACACACTGCACTCCCCACACACACCATCCCAGCCTATACACACTGCACTCCCCACACACACCACCCCAGCCTATACACACTGCACTCCCCACACACACCATCCCAGCCTATACACACTGCACTCCCCACACACACCATCCCAGCCTATACACACTGCACTCCCCACACACACCACCCCAGCCTATACACACTGCACTCCCCACACACACCATCCCAGCCTATACACACTGCACTCCCCACACACACCATCCCAGCCTATACACACTGCACTCCCCACACACACCACCCCAGCCTATACACACTGCACTCCCCACACACACCATCCCAGCCTATACACACTGCACTCCCCACACACACCACCACAGCCTATACACACTGCACTCCCCACACACACCATCCCAGCCGATACACACTGCACTCCCCACACACACCACCCCAGCCTATACACACTGCACTCCCCACACACACCACCCCAGCCTATACACACTGCACTCCCCACACACACCATCCCCACCTATACACATTGCACTCCCCACACACACACCATCCCAGCCTATACACACTGCACGCCCCACACACACCATCCCAGCCTACACACACTGCACTCCCCACACACACCGTCCCAGCCTATACACACTGCACACCCCACACACACCAACCCAGCTTATACACACTGCACTCCCCACATATACCATCCCATCCTATACACACTGCACTCCCCACACACACCAACCCAGCCTATACACACTGCACTCCCCACACACACCACCCCAGCCTATACACACTGCACTCCCCACACACACCACCCCAGCCTATACACACTGCACTCCCCACACACACCATCCCAGCCTATACACACTGCACTCCCCACACACACCACCCCAGCCTATACACACTGCACTCCCCACACAAACCACCCCAGCCTATACACACTGCACTCCCCACACACACCATCCCAGCCTATACACACTGCACTCCCCACACACACCATCCCAGCCTATACACACTGCACTCCCCACACACACCATCCCAGCCTATACACACTGCACTCCCCACACACACCGCCCCAGCCTATACACACTGCACTCCCCACACACACCAACTCACCCTATACACACTGCACTCCCCACAGACACCAACCCAGCCTATACACACTGCACTCCCCACACACATCACCCCAGCCTATATACACTGCACTCCCCACGCACACCATCCCAGCCTATACACACTGCACTTCCCACACACACCATCCCAGCCTATACACACTGCACTCCCCACACACACCACCCCAGCCTATACATACTGCACTCCCCACACACACCGCCCCAGCCTATACACACTGCACTCCCCACACACACAATCCCAGCCTATACACACTGCACTCCCCACACACACCATCCCAGCCCATACACACTGCACTCCCACACACACCAACCCAGCCTATACACACTGCACTCCCCACACACACCATCCCAGCCTATACACACTGCACTCCCCACACACACACCACCCCAGCCTATACACACTGCACTCCCCACACACACCGCCCCAGCCTATACACACTGCACTCCCCACACACACCGTCCCAGCCTATACACACTGCACTCCCCACACACAATCCCAGCCTCGACACACTGCACTCCCCACACACACCGTCCCAGCCTATACACACTGCACTCCCCGCACACCACCCCAGCCTATACACACTGCACTCCCCACACACACCAACCCAGCCTATACACACTGCACTCCCCACACACACCATCCCAGCCTATACACACTGCACTCCCCACACACACCAACCCTGACTATACACACTGCACTCCCCACACACACCACCCCAGCCTATACACACTGCACTCCCCACACACACCACCCCAGCCTATACACACTGCACTCCCCACACACACCATCCCAGCCTATACACACTGCACTCCCCACACACACCACCCCAGCCTATACACACTGCACTCCCCACACACACCACCCCAGCCTATACACACTGCACTCCCCACACACACCATCCCAGCCTATACACACTGCACTCCCCACACACACCATCCCAGCCATTACACACTGCACTCCCCACACACACCGCCCCAGCCTATACACACTGCACTCCCCACACACACCAACTCACCCTATACACACGGCACTCCCCACACACACCAACCCAGCCTATACACACTGCACTCCCCACACACATCACCCCAGCCTATACACACTGCACTCCCCACACACACCATCCCAGCGTATACACACTGCACTCCCCACACACACCAACCCAGCCTATACACACTGCACTCCCCACACACACAATCCCAGCCTATACACACTGCACTCCCCACACACACCATCCCAGCCTATACACGCTGCACTCCCCACACACACCACCCCAGCCTATACACACTGCACTTCCCACACACACCGCCCCACCCTATACACACTGCACTCCCCACACACACCATCCCAGCCTATACACACTGCACTCCCCACACACACCATCCCAGTCTATACACACTGCACTCCCCACACACACCATCCCAGTCTATACACACTGCACTCCCCACACACACCACCCCAGCCTATACACACTGCACTCCCCACACACACGAACCCAGCCTATACACACTGCACTCCCCACACATACCATCACAGCCTATACACACTGCACTCCCCACACACACCAACCTAGCCTATACACACTGCACTCCCCACACACACCATCCCAGCCTATACACACTGCACTTCCCACACACACCATCCCAGCCTATACACACTGCACTCCCCACACACACCACCCCAGCTTATACACACTGCACTCCCCACACACACCGCCCCAGCCTATACACACTGCACTCCCCACACACACCATCCCAGCCTATACACACTGCACTCCCCACACACACCATCCCAGCTTATACACACTGCACTCCCACACTCACCAACCCAGCCTATACACACTGCACTCCCCACACACACCATCCCAGCTTATACACACTGCACTCCCACACTCACCAACCCAGCCTAGACACACTGCACTCCCCACACACACCATCCCAGCCTATACACACTGCACTCCCCACACACACACAATCCCAGCCTCTACACACTGCACTCCCCACACACACCATCCCAGCCTATACACACTGCACTCCCCACACACACCATCCCAGCCTATACACACTGCACTCCCCACACACACCAACCCAGCCTATACACACTGCACTCCCCACACACACCGTCCCAGCCTATACACAATGCACTCCCCTCACACACCATCCCAGCCTATACACACTGCACTCCCCACACACACCAGCCCAGCCTATACACACTGCACTCCCCACACACACCACCCCAGCCTATACACACTGCACTCCCCACACACACCACCCCAGCCTATAAACACTGCACTCCCCACACACATCATCCCAGCCTATACACACTGCACTCCCCACACACACCACCCCAGCCTATACACACTGCACTCCCCACACACACCACCCCAGCCTATACACACTGCACTCCCCACACACACCATCCCAGCCTATACACACTGCACTCCCCACACACACCATCCCAGCCTATACACACTGCACTCCCCACACACACCGCCCCAGCCTATACACACTGCACTCCCCACACACACCACCTCAGCCTATACACACTGCACTCCCCACACACACCGCCCCACCCTATACACACTGCACTCCCCACACACACCATCCCAGCCTTTACACACTGCACTCCCCACACACACCATCCCAGTCTATACACACTGCACTCCCCACACACACCATCCCAGCCTATACACACTGCACTCCCCACACACACCAACCCAGCCTATACACACTGCACTCCCCACACACACCATCCCAGCCTCTACACACTGCACTCCCCACACACACCAACTTAGCCTATACACACTGCACTCCCCACACACACCATCCCAGCCTATACACACTGCACTTCCCACACACACCATCCCAGCCTATACACACTGCACTCCCCACACACACCACCCCAGCCTATACACACTGCACTCCCCACACACACCGCCCCAGCCTATACACACTGCACTCCCCACACACACCATCCCAGCCTATACACACTGCACTCCCCACACACACCATCCCAGCCTATACACACTGCACTCCCACACACACCAACCCAGCCTATACACACTGCACTCCCCACACACACCATCCCAGCCTATACACACTGCACTCCCCACACACACACTACCCCAGCCTATACACACTGCACTCCCCACACACACCATCCCAGCCTATACACACTGCACTCCCCACACACACCAGCCCAGCCTATACACACTGCACTCCCCACATACACCACCCCAGCCTATACACACTGCACTCCCCACACACATCATCCCAGCCTATACACACTGCTCCCCACACACACCATCCCAGCTTATACACACTGCACTCCCCACACACACCACCCCAGCCTATACACACTGCACTCCCCACACACACCACTCCAGCCTATACACACTGCACTCCCCACACACACCGTCCCAGCCTATACACACTGCACTCCCCACACACACCATCCCAGCCTATACATACTGCACTCCCCACACACACTGCCCCAGCCTATACACACTGCACTCCCCACACACGCCTTCCCAGCCTATACACACTGCACTCCCCACACACACCAACCCAGCCTATACACACTGCACTCCCCACACACACCACCCCAGCCTATACACACTGCACTCCCCACACACACCATCCCAGCCTATACACACTGCACGCCCCACACACACCGTCCCAGCCTATACACACTGCACTCCCCACACACAATCCCAGCCTCTACACACTGCACTCCCCACACACACCATCCCAGCCTATACACACTGCACTCCCCACACACACCATCCCAGCCGATACACACTGCACTCCCCACACACACCAACCCAGCCTATACACACTGCACTCCCCACACACACCATCCCAGCCTATACACACTGCACTCCCCACACACACCATCCCAGCCTATACACACTGCACTCCCCACACACACCATCTCAGCCTATACACACTGCACTCCCCACACACACCACCCCAGCCTATACACACTGCACTCCCCACACACACCACCCCAGCCTATACACACTGCACTCCCCACACACACCATCCCAGACTATACACACTGCACTCCCCACACACACCATCCCAGCCTATACACACTGCACTCCCCACACACACCATCCCAGCCTATACACACTGCACTCCCCACACACACCGTCCCAGCCTCTACACACTGCACTCCCCACACACACCATCCCAGCCTATACACACTGCACTCCCCACACACACCATCCCAGCCTATACACACTGCACTCCCCACACACACCATCCCAGCCTATACACACTGCACTCCCCACACACACCATCCCAGCCTATACACACTGCACTCCCCACACACACCACCCCAGCCTATACACACTGCACTCCCCACACACACCACCCCAGCCTATACACACTGCACTCCCCACACACACCATCCCAGACTATACACACTGCACTCCCCACACACACCATCCCAGCCTATACGCACTGCACTACCCACACACACCGCCCCAGCCTATACACACTGCACTCCCCACACACACCAACTCACCCTATACACATTGCACTCCCCACACACACCAACCCAGCCTATACACACTGCACTCCCCACACACATCACCCCAGCCTATACACACTGCACTCCCCACACACACCATCCCAGCCTATACACACTGCACTCCCCACACACACCAACCCAGCCTATACACACTGCACTCCCCACACACACCATCCCAGCCTATACACACTGCACTCCCCACACACACCATCCCAGCCTATACACGCTGCACTCCCCACACACACCATCCCAGCCTATACACACTGCACTCCCCACACACACCACCCCAGCCTATACACACTGCACTCCCCACACACACCACCCCAGCCTATACACACTGCACACCCCACACACACCATCCCAGCCTATACACACTGCACTCCCCACACACACCACCCCAGCCTATACACACTGCACTCCCCACACACACCACCCCAGCCTATACACACTGCACTCCCCACACACACCATCCCAGCCTATACACACTGCACTCCCCACACACACTGCCCCACCCTATACACACTGCACTCCCCACACACAGCATCCCAGCCTATACACACTTCACACCCCACACACACCATCCCAGTCTATACACACTGCACTCCCCACACACACCATCCCAGCCTATACACAGTGCACTCCCCACACACACCAACCCAGCCTATACACACTGCACTCCCCACACACACCATCCCAGCCTATACACACTGCACTCCCCACACACACCAACCTAGCCTATACACACTGCACTCCCCACACACACCATCCCAGCCTATACACACTGCACTTCCCACACACACCATCCCAGCCTATACACACTGCACTCCCCACACACACCACCCCAGCCTATACACACTGCACTCCCCACACACACCGCCCCAGCCTATACACACTGCACTCCCCACACACACCATCCCAGCCTATACACACTGCACTCCCCACACACACCATCCCAGCCTATACACACTGCACTCCCACACACACCAACCCAGCCTATACACACTGCACTCCCCACACACACCATCCCAGCCTATACACACTGCACTCCCCACACACACACCACCCCAGCCTATACACACTGCACTCCCCACACACACCATCCCAGCCTATACACACTGCACTCCCCACACACACCACCCCAGCCTATACACACTGCACTCCCCACACACACCACCCCAGCCTATACACACTGCACTCCCCACACACACCGTCCCAGCCTATACACACTGCACTCCCCACACACACTGTCCCAGCCTATACACACTGCACTCCCCACACACGCCTTCCCAGCCTATACACACTGCACTCCCCACACACACCAACCCAGCCTATACACACTGCACTCCCCACACACACCACCCCAGCCTATACACACTGCACTCCCCACACACATCGCCCCAGCCTATACACACTGCACTCCCCACACACACCAACCCAGCCTATACACACTGCACTCCCCACACACATCACCCCAGCCAATACACACTGCACTCCCCACAGACACCATCCCAGCCTATACACACTGCACTCCCCACACACACCAACCCAGCCTATACACACTGCACTCCCCACACACACTGTCCCAGCCTATACACACTGCACTCCCCACACACGCCTTCCCAGCCTATACACACTGCACTCCCCACACACACCATCCCAGCCTATACACGCTGCACTCCCCACACACACCAACCCAGCCTATACACACTGCACTCCCCACACACACCATCCCAGCCTATACACACTGCACTCCCCACACACACCACCCCAGCCTATACACACTGCACTCCCCACACACACCATCCCAGCCTATACACACTGCACTCCCCACACACACCAACCTAGACTGTACACACTGCACTCCCCACACACACCATCCCAGCCTATACACACTGCACTTCCCACACACACCATCCCAGCCTATACACACTGCACTCCCCACACACACCACCCCAGCCTATACACACTGCACTCCCCACACACACACCATCCCAGCCTATACACACTGCACGCCCCACACACACCGTCCCAGCCTATACACACTGCACTCCCCACACACAATCCCAGCCTCTACACACTGCACTCCCCACACACACCATCCCAGCCTATACACACTGCACTCCCCACACACACCATCCCAGCCTATACACACTGCACTCCCCACACACACCAACCCAGCCTATACACACTGCACTCCCCACACACACCATCCCAGCCTATACACACTGCACTCCCCACACACACCATCCCAGCCTATACACACTGCACTCCCCACACACACCATCCCAGCCTATACACACTGCACTCCCCACACACACCATCTCAGCCTATACACACTGCACTCCCCACACACACCACCCCAGCCTATACACACTGCACTCCCCACACACACCACCCCAGCCTATACACACTGCACTCCCCACACACACCATCCCAGACTATACACACTGCACTCCCCACACACACCATCCCAGCCTATACACACTGCACTCCCCACACACACCATCCCAGCCTATACGCACTGCACTACCCACACACACCGCCCCAGCCTATACACACTGCACTCCCCACACACACCAACTCACCCTATACACATTGCACTCCCCACACACACCAACCCAGCCTATACACACTGCACTCCCCACACACATCACCCCAGCCTATACACACTGCACTCCCCACACACACCATCCCAGCCTATACACACTGCACTCCCCACACACACCAACCCAGCCTATACACACTGCACTCCCCACACACACCATCCCAGCCTATACACACTGCACTCCCCACACACACCATCCCAGCCTATACACGCTGCACTCCCCACACACACCATCCCAGCCTATACACACTGCACTCCCCACACACACCACCCCAGCCTATACACACTGCACTCCCCACACACACCACCCCAGCCTATACACACTGCACTCCCCACACACACCATCCCAGCCTATACACACTGCACTCCCCACACACACCACCCCAGCCTATACACACTGCACTCCCCACACACACCAACCCAGCCTATACACACTGCACTCCCCACACACACCATCCCAGCCTATACACACTGCACTCCCCACACACACTGCCCCACCCTATACACACTGCACTCCCCACACACAGCATCCCAGCCTATACACACTTCACTCCCCACACACACCATCCCAGTCTATACACACTGCACTCCCCACACACACCATCCCAGCCTATACACAGTGCACTCCCCACACACACCAACCCAGCCTATACACACTGCACTCCCCACACACACCATCCCAGCCTATACACACTGCACTCCCCACACACACCAACCTAGCCTATACACACTGCACTCCCCACACACACCATCCCAGCCTATACACACTGCACTCCCCACACACACCATCCCAGCCTATACACACTGCACTCCCCACACACACCATCCCAGCCTATACACACTGCACTCCCCACACACACCACCCCAGCCTATACACACTGCACTCCCCACACACACCACCCCAGCCTATACACACTGCACTCCCCACACACACCATCCCAGCCTATACACACTGCACTCCCCACACACACCAACCCAGCCTATACACACTGCACTCCCCACACACACCATCCCAGCCTATACACACTGCACTCCCCACACACACCATCCCAGCCTATACACACTGCACTCCCCACACACACCATCCCAGCCTATACACACTGCACTCCCCACACACACCACCCCAGCCTATACACACTGCACTCCCCACACACACCGTCCCAGCCTATACACACTGCACTCCCCACACACACCATCCCAGTCTATACACACTGCACTCCCCACACACACCATCCCAGCCTATACACACTGCACTCCCCACACACACCATCCCAGCCTATACACACTGCACTCCCCACACACACACCACCCCAGCCTATACACACTGCACTCCCCACACACACCATCCCAGCCTATACACACTGCACTCCCCACACACACCATCCCAGCCTATACACACTGCACTCCCCACACACACACCACCCCAGCCTATACACACTGCACTCCCCACACACACCATCCCAGCCTATACACACTGCACTCCCCACACACACCAACCCAGCCTATACACACTGCACTCCCCACACACACTCCATCCCAGCCTATACACACTGCACTCCCCACACACACCAACCCAGCCTATACACACTGCGCTCCCCACACACACACCACCCCAGCCTATACACACTGCACTCCCCACACACACTGTCCCAGCCTATACACACTGCGCTCCCCACACACACCATCCCAGCCTATACACACTGCACTCCCCACACACACCCCACCCCAGCCTCTTCACACTGCACTCCCCACACACACCATCCCAGCCTATACACACTGCACTCCCCACACACACACCTTCCCAGCCTATACACACTGCACTCCCCACACACACCATCCCAGCCTATACACACTGCACTCCCCACACACACCAACCCAGCCTATACACACTGCACTCCCCACACACACCACCCCAGCCTATACACACTGCACTCCCCACACACACCATCCCAGCCTATACACACTGCACTCCCCACACACACCACCCCAGCCTATACACACTGCACTCCCCACACACACCAACCCAGCCTATACACACTGCACTCCCCACACACACCATCCCAGCCTATACACACTGCACTCCCCACACACACCATCCCAGCCTATACACACTGCACTCCCCACACACACCACCCCAGCCAACAAGATGACAGTGAGGAGAGATGCCCCGAGGTTTACAAATGCCGAGCTGGAGACCGTCGTGGGCACGGTGGAGGAGCGGAGGATCACCCTGTACCCCAGCCTGGGAAGGAGGCTGCCAGCTTCCGCTGTTCGTCGTACCTGGGCGCAGGTGACAGAGGCGGTCAGCACCGTCAGTGAAACCGTCCATTCGGGTCAGCAGTGCTGAAAAAAACTGCACGACCTCCTCAGGGCAGCCAGGCTGAGTAAACTGCACTGTACCCCTGGCAGGAACCCACGTCCCACACACCCGTAACTCTACGCCCCCCCTCTCCCGCCCTCCTCCAACAGGAGGATGACCAAACCCCCACCTTGCACAACGGGCCGGTATCCAAACCAGCCGCCATGGCCAGATGCCAGGGCCAATGAGGCCACCAGCTTCCCATCCCCTGGGCTGCATGCATCGGACTGTCTAACACTGTCATCTTCTCTCCCCCCGCCCCCTAGGAGAGGGCCCCTCACAGTGGCCGGGCAGAAGGCCCTGGATGTGGTCGGAGGCCCGGAGTAAAGGGAGGTCGCCGAGGTGAAGCACAGCCCGGATGAGGAAGTGAGCCCCGCTTAGTTGCGTTTACCCATGACAGATACAGGGGAATCTCATGGCACCCGTTTTGGTTAATTTGGTCAAGAGGCAGTTCAATCTGAGGTTGGGAGAATCAAAGGTCTCCTCGGGCTGGTCATGGGACCTAACAAAAGCTCTCAAGGATGATGTGGGAAAGGTCTCTGATCAATGGGAGAATGTTGACAGAGATGGGTGTAAACTCAACATGTAGTGATTGTATTTCCAATTGGACAAAGACAGGGTTTAGAATAATGAGCGGAGGCTGAAGTATCATAGAGGGAACTCGCTAAGTGATGTTGGGAGGCTCAAGGATGTTGGAAACACGGGTGAAGGTGACAAGAGGAGGGTGGTGGATAACGGGATATATCAATAACCTTTAACCTTTAAATGACCATATTTGCAAAGCCTCCAGAAGCAAGGGTAATTCCAGGATTATATATAATGGAGGAGCCCAGTCTGTGCGTGTGGGGTGGAGATTTGGTTGTGGGCAATGAAAGGAGTTGATAATCTCACAGCTTTTTGGGTAAATTCTGGCTGTTTTGAAGTCACATTGTGCCTCCAGGAATTATTCTGTTCGTCAATAGAGTTTCATTAGGCACAGGGGGCTTCACTGGCTTGGACATGTGAACGGGATTGAAGATGGTCAAATCTCGAAAGGTATGCTGCATAGGGAGGTAGCCCATGGCAAATGACCAGCAAAGGTGCCCAAAGATGTTCGACTCAAGGATGCTGTCGAAGGAGACATGGCTCTCAACATCATTGAGCAAATTGGAATCTCTGGCTGATGTCCAATTCAAATGGCAACACTAGAGTCCAAATGGA
Source organism: Scyliorhinus torazame (assembly GCF_047496885.1). Lineage (NCBI taxonomy): Eukaryota > Metazoa > Chordata > Chondrichthyes > Carcharhiniformes > Scyliorhinidae > Scyliorhinus > Scyliorhinus torazame. The sequence goes on from NC_092721.1 coordinate 187,869,907, forward strand.
GTCGAGCAGCTGAACTATCCAATCCCCAAATCCCTCTTTTTGGTTCTCTCACCACCTACCATAGCACCTATATCCTTTAGGACTCGGTCCATAGTTGTGCTATCAGGCTACTTTTGGTGATAGTCACTGAAATCCCCCACCCATTCTGCGCACTTGCCATGTCCAACACAGAAGAGTACTGATTTGACCTGATGCCATGAGACTTCATGGGGTCCAGAACTGATGTTGAGGACTCCGAGGGCAGCTCCCTCCTGACTCACTGTACTGCCAGTGGGATGGTGGGTCTCTGGGACATTATCTGTAAGATGGGCTGGATTCTCCGCCCCGCTGCGCCACATTTGTGCCCCGACCTGCCGGTGGGTTTCTCCGTTACGCCGGCCACTCAAGGGGCACCCTCACGCTGCCGGGAAACCACCGGGCGCCGGCAAAACGGAGAATCCCGCCGGCGGAGAATCCCGCCCATGATTCCTCGAGTATGACGATGTTGCTTGACTATTCTGTGGGACAGTTCTCCCAATTTTGGCATGTTAGTAAGGAGGTCTTTACAGGGTTGGCAGGGCTGAGTTTACTGTTGTTGTTTCCGGTGCCTAGATCGATGGTGGGTGGTCCATTCGGTTTTATTCCTTTTTATTGACTTTGTAACCATTGGTTGCAATTGAGTGGCTTGCTGGGCCATTTAAGAGCCACATCTTCAATAAAATGTATTTCCTCTTGTTCAGGCTTTTCAACAGGAAAGCCGACAATGCTTCGCCGCAGTAGTTCGTTGTTTCCTTGGACATAATCAATTGTAGCATTGAATTTCATCACTCTCAAAGGTCTCTGGACCTTTTGTGGCATCTTTGCTAATTTTTTAGCATTTAAACACCAGGGGTTTGCAAGCTGGGGTCCGCGGAACCCAGGGCGTCCGTGGGAGTTTTTCAGTTGTCCTCAGTAGGACAGACTCATTCAGGAAATTTGAAAAATGCAGCAGACCTGCGGCATTGGATGAGGATGGAGAGCGGGAGTGATTGGAAGAACTGAGGTGGGGAGCCGGACGGGGCGTTAGACCAGCGGACTGGAGTAGGCCTTGGAGGAGATAGAACATAGAACATAGAACAATACAGCGCAGTACAGGCCCTTCGGCCCACGATGTTGCACCGAAACAAAAGCCATCGAACCTACACTATGCCATTATCATCCATATGTTTATCCAATAAACTTTTAAATGCCCTCAATGTTGGCGAGTTCACTACTGTAGCAGGTAGAGCATTCCACGGCGTCACTACTCTTTGTGTAAAGAACCTACCTCTGACCTCTGTCCTATATCTATTACCGATCAGTTTAAAGTTATGTCCCCTCGTGCCAGCCATTTCCATCCGCGGGAGAAGGCTCTCACTGTCCACCCTATCCAACCCCCTGATCATTTTGTATGCCTCTATTAAGTCTCCTCTTAACCTTCTTCTCTCCAACGAAAACAACCTCAAGTCCATCAGCCTTTCCTCATAAGATTTTCCCTCCATACCAGGCAACATCCTGGTAAATCTCCTCTGCACCCGCTCCAAAGCCTCCACGTCCTTCCTATAATGCGGTGAACAGAACTGTACGCAATACTCCAAATGCGACCGTACCAGAGTTCTGTACAGCTGCAACATGACCTCCCGACTCCGGAACTCAATCCCTCTACCAATAAAGGCCAACACTCCATAGGCCTTCTTCACAACCCTATCAACCTGGGTGGCAACTTTCAGGGATCTATGTACATGGACACCTAGATCCCTCTGCTCATCCACACTTTCAAGAACTTTACCATTAGCCAAATATTCCGCATTCCTGTTATTCCTCTCTCACACACACTCACCCCGTCTCTCATGTACACTTATCCCCGCTCTCACACACACGCACCCCGTCTCTCACACACACTCACCCCCTCTATCACACACACTCACCTCCCTCTCTCACACACACGCACCCCGTCTCTCACACACACTCACCCCCTCTATCACACACACTCACCTCCCTCTCTCACACACACTCACCTGTGTGTGTGAGAGAGGGGACAAGTGTACATGAGAGACGGGGTGAGTGTGTGTGTGAGAGGGAGGTGAGCGTGTGTGGGAGAGGGGGTGAGTGTGTGTGAGAGAGGGAGGTGAGCGTGTGTGGGAGAGGGAGGTGAGCATGTGTGGGAGAGGGGGTGAGTGTGTGTGAGAGAGGGAGGTGAGCGTGTGTGGGAGAGGGAGGTGAGCGTGTGTGGGAGAGGGAGGTGAGCGTGTGTGGGAGAAGGGGTGAGTGTGTGTGAGAGAGGGAGGTAAGCGTGTGTGGGAGAGAGAGGTGAGCGTGTGTGAGAGAGGGGGTGAGTGTGTGTGAGAGAGGGAGGTGAGCGTGTGTGGGAGAGGGAGGTGAGCGTGTGTGGGAGAGGGAGGTGAGCGTGTGTGGGAGAAGGGGTGAGTGTATGTGAGAGAGGGAGGTAAGCGTGTGTGGGAGAGAGAGGTGAGCGTGTGTGAGAGAGGGAGATGAGCGTGTGTGGGATAGGGGGTGTGTGTGTGTGAGAGAGGGGGTGAGTGTGTGTGAGAGAGGGAGGTGAGCGTGTGTGAGAGAGGGAGATGAGCGTGTGTGGGAGAGGGGGTGTGTGTGTGTGAGAGAGGGGGTGAGTGTGAGTGAGAGAGGGAGGTGAGCGTGTGTGGGAGAGGGAGGTGAGCGTGTGTGGGAGAGGGAGGTGAGCGTGTGTGGGAGAGGGAGGTGAGCGTGTGTGGGAGAAGGGGTGAGTGTGTGTGAGAGAGGGAGGTAAGCGTGTGTGGGAGAGAGAGGTGAGCGTGTGTGAGAGAGGGAGATGAGCGTGTGTGGGAGAGGGGGTGTGTGTGTGTGAGAGAGGGGGTGAGTGTGTGTGAGAGAGGGAGGTGAGCGTGTGTGAGAGACGGAGTGAGTGTGTGTGAGAGAGGGGATAAGTGTACATGAGAGACGGGGTGAGTGTGTGTGAGAGAGGGAGGTGAGCGTGTGTGAGAGAGGGGGTGAGTGTGTGTGAGAGAGGGGGTGAGTGTGTGTGAGAGAGGGAGGCGAGCATTTGTGGGAGAGGGATGTGCGTGTGTGTGAGAGAGGAAGGTGAGTGTGTGTGAGAGAGGGGGTGAGTGTGTGTGAGAGAGGGAGGTGAGCGTGTGTGAGAGACAGGGTGAGTGTGTGTGAGAGAGGGGATAAGTGTACATGAGAGACGGGGTGAGTGTGTGTGAGAGAGGGAGATGAGTGTGTGTGGGAGAGGGAGGTGAGTGTGTGTGAGAGAGGGGTGAGTGTGTGTGAGAGAGGGAGGTGAGCGTGTGTGATAGAGGGGGTTAGTGTGTGTGAGAGACGGGGTGAGTGTGTGTGAGAGCGGGGATAGGTGTACATGAGAGACGGGGTGAGTGTGTGTGAGAGAGGGAGGTGAGTGTGTGTGATAGAGGGGGTGAGTGTGTGTGAGAGGCGGGGTGAGTGTGTGTGAGAGAGGGGATAGGTGTACATGAGAGACGGGGTGAGTGTGTGTGAGAGAGGGAGGTGAGCGTGTGTGAGAGAGGGAGGTGAGCGTGTGTGAGAGACGGGGTGAGTGTGTGTGAGAGCGGGAGGTGGGTGTGTGTGAGAGAGGAAGATGAGTGTGTGTGAGAGAGGGGGTGAGTGTGTGTGAGAGACGGGGTGAGTGTGTGTGAGAGAGGGAGGTGAGTGTGTGTGATAGAGGGGGTGAGTGTGTGTGAGAGACGGGGTGAGTGTGTGTGAGAGAGGGGGTGAGTGTGTGTGAGAGGCGGGGTGAGTGTGTGTGAGAGCGGGGATAGGTGTACATGAGAGACGGGGTGAGTTTGTGTGAGAGAGGGAGGTGAGCGTGTGTGAGAGACGGGGTGAGTGTGTGTGAGAGCGGGAGGTGGGTGTGTGTGAGAGAGGAAGATGAGTGTGTGTGAGAGAGGGGGTGAGTGTGTGTGAGAGACGGGGTGAGTGTGTGTGAGAGAGGGAGGTGAGTGTGTGTGGGAGAGGGAGGTGAGCGTGTGTGAGAGACGGGGTGAGCATGTGTGAGAGAGGGGGTGAGCGTGTGTGGGAGAGGGAGGTGAGTGTGTGTGAGAGAGGGGGTGAGTGTGTGCGAGAGACGGGGTGAGTGTGTGTGAGAGACGGGGTGAGTGTGTGTGAGAGACGGGGTGAGTGTGTGTGAGAGAGGGAGGTGAGCGTGTGTGGGAGAGGGAGGTGAGTGTGTGTGAGAGAGGAGGTGAGTGTGTGTGAGAGAGGGGGTGAGTGTGTGTGAGAGACGGGGTGAGTGTGTGTGAGAGAGGGAGGTGAGTGCGTGTGAGAGAGGGGGTGAGTGTGTGTGAGAGAGGGAGGTGAGTGTGTGTGAGAGAGGGGATGAGTGTGTGCGAGAGACAGGGTGAGTGTGTGTGAGAGAGGCGGTGAGTGTGTGTGTGAGAGGGAGGTGAGCGTGTGTGGGAGAGGGGGTGAGTGTGTGTGAGAGAGGGGGTGAGTGTGTGCGAGAGACGAGGTGAGTGTGTGTGAGAGAGGGAGGTGAGCGTGTGTGGAAGAGGGAGGTGAGTGTGTGTAAGAGAGGAGGTGAGTGTGTGTGAGAGAGGGAGGTGAGTGTGTGTGAGAGAGGGAGGTGGGTGTGTGTGGGAGAGGGAGGTGAGTGTGTGTGAGAGAGGGAGGTGAGTGTGTGTGAGAGAGGGAGGTGAGTGTGTCTGAGAGTGGGAGTGAGTGTGTGCGAGAGACGGGGTGAGTGTGTGTGTGGGAGGGAGGTAAATGTGTGTGAGAGACGGGGTGAGTTTGTGTGAGAGAGAGAGGTGAGTGTGTGTGAGAGAGGGAGGTGAGTGTGTGTGAGAGACGGGGTGAGTGTGTCTGAGAGCTGGGATAAGTGTACATGAGAGACGGGGTGAGTGTGTGTGAGAGAAGGAGGTGAGTGTGTGTGGGAGAGGGAGGTGAGCGTGTGTGAGAGAGGGGGTGAGTGTGTGCGAGAGACGGGGTGAGTGTGTGTGAGAGAGGGAGGTGAGTGTGTGTGAGAGAGGGGATGAGTTTGTGCGAGAGACAGGGTGAGTGTGTGTGAGAGAGGCGGTGAGTGTGTGTGTGAGAGGGAGGTGAGCGTGTGTGGGAGAGGGGGTGAGTGTGTGTGAGAGAGGGGGTGAGTGTGTGCAAGAGACGAGGTGAGTGTGTGTGAGAGAGGGAGGTGAGCGTGCGTGGAAGAGGGAGGTGAGTGTGTGTAAGAGAGGAGGTGAGTGTGTGTGAGAGAGGGAGGTGGGTGTGTGTGGGAGAGGGAGGTGAGTGTGTGTGAGAGAGGGAGGTGAGTGTGTGTGAGAGAGGGAGGTGAGTGTGTCTGAGAGAGGGAGTGAGTGTGTGCGAGAGACGGGGTGAGTGTGTGTGTGAGAGGGAGGTGAATGTGTGTGAGAGACGGGGTGAGTTTGTGTGAGAGAGAGATGTGAGTGTGTGTGAGAGAGGGAGGTGTGTGTGTGTGAGAGACGGGGTGAGTGTGTGTGAGAGCGGGGATAAGTGTACATGAGAGACGGGGTGAGTGTGTGTGAGAGAGGGAGGTGAGTGTGTGTGGGAGAGGGAGGTGAGCGTGTGTGAGAGAGGGGGTGAGTGTGTGCGAGAGACGGGGTGAGTGTGTGTGAGAGACGGGGTGTGAGTGTGTGAGAGAGGGAGGTGAGCGTGTGTGGGAGAGGGAGGTGAGTGTGTGTGAGAGACGGGGTGAGTGTGTGTGAGAGAGGGAGGTGAGTGTGTGTGAGAGAGGGGATGAATGTGTGCGAGAGACAGGGTGAGTGTGTGTGAGAGAGGCGGTGAGTGTGTGTGTGAGAGGGAGGTGAGCGTTTGTGAGAGAGGGAGGTGGGTGTGTGTGAGAGAGGGGGGTGAGCGTGTGTGAGTGACGGGGTGAGTGTGTGTGAGATAGGGAGGTGAGCGTGTGTGAGAGAGGGAGGTGGGTGTGTGTGAGAGAGGGAGGTGAGTTTGTGTGAGAGAGGGAGGTGAGCGTGTGAGAGAGGGTGTGAGTGTGTGGGAGAGAGGGAGGTGAGCGTGTGTGAGAGACGGGGTGAGTGTGTGTGAGAGAGGGGATAAGTATACATGAGAGAGATAGTGAGTGTGTGTGAGAGAGGGGGTGAGTGTGTGTGTGAGAGGGAGGTGAGCGTGAGTGGGAAAGGGTGGTGGGTGCATGTGAGAGAGGGGATGAGTGTGTGTGAGAGAGGGGGTGAGTGTGTGTGAGAGAGGGATGTGAGTGTGTGCGAGAGAGGGAGGTGAGTGTGTGTGATGGAGGGGGTGAGTGTGTGTGAGAGACGGGGTGAGTGTGTGTGAGAGCGGGGATAAGTGTACATGAGGGACGGGGTGAGTGTGTGTGAGAGAGGGTGGTGAGTGTGTGTGAGAGCGGGAGGTGAGCGTGTGTGAGAGACGGGGTGAGTGTGTGTGAGATAGGGAGGTGAGCGTGTGTGAGAGAGGGAGGTGGGTGTGTGTGAGAGAGGGAGGTGAGTTTCTGTGAGAGAGGGAGGTGAGCGTGTGAGAGAGGGTGTGAGTGTGTGGGAGAGAGGGAGGTGGTGTGTGTGAGAGACGGGGTGAATGTCTGTGAGAGAGGGGAGACGTGTACCTGAGAGAGGGGGTGAGTGTGCGTGAGAGAGGGGGTGAGTGTGTGTGTGAGAGGGAGGTGAGCATGTGTGGGAGAGGGAGGTGAGTGTGTGTGAGAGAGGGGGTGAGTGTGTGTGAGAGAGGGATGTGAGTGTGTGTGAGAGAGGGAGGTGAGTGTGTGTGATGGAGGGGATGAGTGTGTGTGAGAGACGGGGTGAGTGTGTGTGAGAGCGGGGATAAGTGTACATGAGGGACGGGGTGAGTTTGTGTGAGAGAGGGTGGTGAGTGTGTGTGAGAGCGGGAGGTGAGCGTGTGTGAGAGACGGGGTGAGTGTGTGTGAGAGAGGGAGGTGAGCGTTTGTGAGAGACGGGGTGAGTGTGTGTGAGAGAGGGTGGTGAGTGTGTGTGAGAGCGGGAGGTGAGCGTGTGTGAGAGACGGGGTGAGTGTGTGTGAGAGAGTGAGGTGAGCGTGTGTGAGAGACGGGGTGAGTGTGTGTGAGAGAGGGAGGTGAGCCTGTGTGGGAGAGGGAGGTGAATGTGTGTGAGAGAGGGAGGTGAGCGTGTGTGAGAGACGGGTTGAGTGTGTGTGAGAGAGGGAGGTGAGTGTGTGTGATAGAGGGGGTGAGTGTGTGTGAGAGACGGGGTGAGTGTGTGTGAGAGAGGGGGTGAGTGTGTGTGAGAGGCGGGGTGAGTGTGTGTGAGAGGCGGGGTGAGTGTGTGTGAGAGACGGGGTGAGCATGTGTGAGAGAGGGGGTGAGCGTGTGTGGGAGAGGGAGGTGAGTGTGTGTGAGAGAGGGGGTGAGTGTGTGCGAGAGACGGGGTGAGTGTGTGTGAGAGACGGGGTGAGTGTGTGTGAGAGACGGGGTGAGTGTGTGTGAGAGAGGGAGGTGAGCGTGTGTGGGAGAGGGAGGTGAGTGTGTGTGAGAGAGGAGGTGAGTGTGTGTGAGAGAGGGGGTGAGTGTATGTGAGAGACGGGGTGAGTGTGTGTGAGAGAGGGAGGTGAGTGCGTGTGAGAGAGGGGGTGAGTGTGTGTGAGAGAGGGAGGTGAGTGTGTGTGAGAGAGGGGATGAGTGTGTGCGAGAGACAGGGTGAGTGTGTGTGAGAGAGGCGGTGAGTGTGTGTGTGAGAGGGAGGTGAGCGTGTGTGGGAGAGGGGGTGAGTGTGTGTGAGAGAGGGGGTGAGTGTGTGCGAGAGACGAGGTGAGTGTGTGTGAGAGAGGGAGGTGAGCTTGTGTGGAAGATGGAGGTGAGTGTGTGTAAGAGAGGAGGTGAGTGTGTGTGAGAGAGGGAGGTGAGTGTGTGTGAGAGAGGGAGGTGGGTGTGTGTGGGAGAGGGAGGTGAGTGTGTGTGAGAGAGGGAGGTGAGTGTGTGTGAGAGAGGGAGGTGAGTGTGTCTGAGAGTGGGAGTGAGTGTGTGCGAGAGACGGGGTGAGTGTGTGTGTGGGAGGGAGGTGAATGTGTGTGAGAGACGGGGTGAGTTTGTGTGAGAGAGAGAGTTGAGTGTGTGTGAGAGAGGGAGGTGAGTGTGTGTGAGAGACGGGGTGAGGGTGTGTGAGAGCGGGGATAAGTGTACATGAGAGACGGGGTGAGTGTGTGTGAGAGAAGGAGGTGAGTGTGTGTGGGAGAGGGAGGTGAGCGTGTGTGAGAGAGGGGGTGAGTGTGTGCGAGAGACGGGGTGAGTGTGTGTGAGAGAGGGAGGTGAGTGTGTGTGAGAGAGGGGATGAGTTTGTGCGAGAGACAGGGTGAGTGTGTGTGAGAGAGGCGGTGAGTGTGTGTGTGAGAGGGAGGTGAATGTGTGTGAGAGACGGGGTGAGTTTGTGTGAGAGAGAGATGTGAGTGTGTGTGAGAGAGGGAGGTGTGTGTGTGTGAGAGACGGGGTGAGTGTGTGTGAGAGCGGGGATAAGTGTACATGAGAGACGGGGTGAGTGTGTGTGAGAGAGGGAGGTGAGTGTGTGTGGGAGAGGGAGGTGAGCGTGTGTGAGAGAGGGGGTGAGTGTGTGCGAGAGACGGGGTGAGTGTGTGTGAGAGACGGGGTGTGAGTGTGTGAGAGGGGGAGGTGAGCGTGTGTGGGAGAGGGAGGTGAGTGTGTGTGAGAGACGGGGTGAGTGTGTGTGAGAGAGGGAGGTGAGTGTGTGTGAGAGAGGGGATGAATGTGTGCGAGAGACAGGGTGAGTGTGTGTGAGAGAGGCGGTGAGTGTGTGTGTGAGAGGGAGGTGAGCGTGTGTGGGAGAGGGGGTGAGTGTGTGTGAGAGAGGGGGTGAGAGTGTGCGAGAGACAAGGTGAGTGTGTGTGAGAGATGGAGGTGAGCATGTGTGGGAGAGGGGGGTGAGTGTGTGTGAGAGAGGGAGGTGAGTGTGTGTGAGAGAGGGAGTGAGTGTGTGCGAGAGACGGGGTGAGTGTGTGTGTGAGAGGGAGGTGAATGTGTGCGAGAGACGGGGTGAGTTTGTGTGAGAGAGAGAGGTGAGTGTGTGTGAGAGAGGGGGTGAGTGTTTGCGAGAGACGGGGTGATTGTGTGTGTGAGAGGGAGGTGAGTGTGTGTGTGAGAGAGGGGGTGAGTGTGTGCGAGAGAGGGGGTGAGTGTGTGTGAGAGACGGGGTGAGTGTGTGTGAGAGAGGGAGGTGAGCGTGTGTGGGAGGGGGAGGTGAGTGTGTGAGAGAGAGGGAGGTGAGCGTTTGTGAGAGAGGGAGGTGGGTGTGTGTGAGAGAGGGGGGGTGAGCGTGTGTGAGTGACGGGGTGAGTGTGTGTGAGATAGGGAGGTGAGCGTGTGTGAGAGAGGGAGGTGGGTGTGTGTGAGAGAGGGAGGTGAGTTTGTGTGAGAGAGGGAGGTGAGCGTGTGAGAGAGGGTGTGAGTGTGTGGGAGAGAGGGAGGTGAGCGTGTGTGAGAGACGGGGTGAGTGTGTGTGAGAGAGGGGATAAGTATACATGAGAGAGATAGTGAGTGTGTGTGAGAGAGGGGGTGAGTGTGTGTGTGAGAGGGAGGTGAGCGTGTGTGGGAGAGGGTGGTGGGTGCATGTGAGAGAGGGGATGAGTGTGTGTGAGAGAGGGGGTGAGTGTGTGTGAGAGAGGGATGTGAGTGTGTGCGAGAGAGGGAGGTGAGTGTGTGTGATGGAGGGGGTGAGTGTGTGTGAGAGACGGGGTGAGTGTGTGTGAGAGCGGGGATAAGTGTACATGAGGGACGGGGTGAGTGTGTGTGAGAGAGGGTGGTGAGTGTGTGTGAGAGCGGGAGGTGAGCGTGTGTGAGAGACGGGGTGAGTGTGTGTGAGATAGGGAGGTGAGCGTGTGTGAGAGAGGGAGGTGGGTGTGTGTGAGAGAGGGAGGTGAGTTTCTGTGAGAGAGGGAGGTGAGCGTGTGAGAGAGGGTGTGAGTGTGTGGGAGAGAGGGAGGTGGTGTGTGTGAGAGACGGGGTGAATGTCTGTGAGAGAGGGGAGACGTGTACCTGAGAGAGGGGGTGAGTGTGCGTGAGAGAGGGGGTGAGTGTGTGTGTGAGAGGGAGGTGAGCATGTGTGGGAGAGGGAGGTGAGTGTGTGTGAGAGAGGGGGTGAGTCTGTGTGAGAGAGGGATGTGAGTGTGTGTGAGAGAGGGAGGTGAGTGTGTGTGATGGAGGGGATGAGTGTGTGTGAGAGACGGGGTGAGTGTGTGTGAGAGCGGGGATAAGTGTACATGAGGGACGGGGTGAGTTTGTGTGAGAGAGGGTGGTGAGTGTGTGTGAGAGCGGGAGGTGAGCGTGTGTGAGAGACGGGGTGAGTGTGTGTGAGAGAGGGAGGTGAGCGTTTGTGAGAGACGGGGTGAGTGTGTGTGAGAGAGGGTGGTGAGTGTGTGTGAGAGCGGGAGGTGAGCGTGTGTGAGAGACGGGGTGAGTGTGTGTGAGAGAGGGAGGTGAGCGTGTGTGAGAGACGGGGTGAGTGTGTGTGAGAGAGGGAGGTGAGCCTGTGTGGGAGAGGGAGGTGAATGTGTGTGAGAGAGGGAGGTGAGCGTGTGTGAGAGACGGGTTGAGTGTGTGTGAGAGAGGGAGGTGAGTGTGTGTGATAGAGGGGGTGAGTGTGTGTGAGAGACGGGGTGAGTGTGTGTGAGAGAGGGGGTGAGTGTGTGTGAGAGGCGGGGTGAGTGTGTGTGAGAGCGGGGATAGGTGTACATGAGAGACGGGGTGAGTGTGTGTGAGAGAGGGAGGTGAGTGTGTGTGAGAGCGGGAGGTGAGCGTGTGTGAGAGACGGGGTGAGTGTGTGTGAGAGCGGGAGGTGGGTGTGTGTGAGAGAGGAAGATGAGTGTGTGTGAGAGAGGGGGTGAGTGTGTGTGAGAGACGGGGTGAGTGTGTGTGAGAGAGGGAGGTGAGTGTGTGTGGGAGAGGGAGGTGAGCGTGTGTGAGAGACGGGGTGAGCATGTGTGAGAGAGGGGGTGAGCGTGTGTGGGAGAGGGAGGTGAGTGTGTGTGAGAGAGGGGGTGAGTGTGTGCGAGAGACGGGGTGAGTGTGTGTGAGAGACGGGGTGAGTGTGTGTGAGAGACGGGGTGAGTGTGTGTGAGAGAGGGAGGTGAGCGTGTGTGGGAGAGGGAGGTGAGTGTGTGTGAGAGAGGAGGTGAGTGTGTGTGAGAGAGGGGGTGAGTGTGTGTGAGAGACGGGGTGAGTGTGTGTGAGAGAGGGAGGTGAGTGCGTGTGAGAGAGGGGGTGAGTGTGTGTGAGAGAGGGAGGTGAGTGTGTGTGAGAGAGGGGATGAGTGTGTGCGAGAGACAGGGTGAGTGTGTGTGAGAGAGGCGGTGAGTGTGTGTGTGAGAGGGAGGTGAGCGTGTGTGGGAGAGGGGGTGAGTGTGTGTGAGAGAGGGGGTGAGTGTGTGCGAGAGACGAGGTGAGTGTGTGTGAGAGAGGGAGGTGAGCGTGTGTGGAAGAGGGAGGTGAGTGTGTGTAAGAGAGGAGGTGAGTGTGTGTGAGAGAGGGAGGTGAGTGTGTGTGAGAGAGGGAGGTGGGTGTGTGTGGGAGAGGGAGGTGAGTGTGTGTGAGAGAGGGAGGTGAGTGTGTGTGAGAGAGGGAGGTGAGTGTGTCTGAGAGTGGGAGTGAGTGTGTGCGAGAGACGGGGTGAGTGTGTGTGTGGGAGGGAGGTGAATGTGTGTGAGAGACGGGGTGAGTTTGTGTGAGAGAGAGAGGTGAGTGTGTGTGAGAGAGGGAGGTGAGTGTATGTGAGAGACGGGGTGAGTGTGTGTGAGAGCGGGGATAAGTGTACATGAGAGACGGGGTGAGTGTGTGTGAGAGAAGGAGGTGAGTGTGTGTGGGAGAGGGAGGTGAGCGTGTGTGAGAGAGGGGGTGAGTGTGTGCGAGAGACGGGGTGAGTGTGTGTGAGAGAGGGAGGTGAGTGTGTGTGAGAGAGGGGATGAGTTTGTGCGAGAGACAGGGTGAGTGTGTGTGAGAGAGGCGGTGAGTGTGTGTGTGAGAGGGAGGTGAGCGTGTGTGGGAGAGGGGGTGAGTGTGTGTGAGAGAGGGGGTGAGTGTGTGCAAGAGACGAGGTGAGTGTGTGTGAGAGAGGGAGGTGAGCGTGCGTGGAAGAGGGAGGTGAGTGTGTGTAAGAGAGGAGGTGAGTGTGTGTGAGAGAGGGATGTGGGTGTGTGTGGGAGAGGGAGGTGAGTGTGTGTGAGAGAGGGAGGTGAGTGTGTGTGAGAGAGGGAGGTGAGTGTGTCTGAGAGAGGGAGTGAGTGTGTGCGAGAGACGGGGTGAGTGTGTGTGTGAGAGGGAGGTGAATGTGTGTGAGAGACGGGGTGAGTTTGTGTGAGAGAGAGATGTGAGTGTGTGTGAGAGAGGGAGGTGTGTGTGTGTGAGAGACGGGGTGAGTGTGTGTGAGAGTGGGGATAAGTGTACATGAGAGACGGGGTGAGTGTGTGTGAGAGAGGGAGGTGAGTGTGTGTGGGAGAGGGAGGTGAGCGTGTGTGAGAGAGGGGGTGAGTGTGTGCGAGAGACGGGGTGAGTGTGTGTGAGAGACGGGGTGTGAGTGTGTGAGAGAGGGAGGTGAGTGTGTGTGGGAGAGGGAGGTGAGTGTGTGTGAGAGACGGGGTGAGTGTGTGTGAGAGAGGGAGGTGAGTGTGTGTGAGAGAGGGGATGAATGTGTGCGAGAGACAGGGTGAGTGTGTGTGAGAGAGGCGGTGAGTGTGTGTGTGAGAGGGAGGTGAGTGTGTGTGGGAGAGGGGGTGAGTGTGTGTGAGAGAGGGGGTGAGAGTGTGCGAGAGACAAGGTGAGTGTGTGTGAGAGATGGAGGTGAGCGTGTGTGGGAGAGGGGGGTGAGTGTGTGTGAGAGAGGGAGGTGAGTGTGTGTGAGAGAGGGAGTGAGTGTGTGCGAGAGACGGGGTGAGTGTGTGTGTGAGAGGGAGGTGAATGTGTGTGAGAGACGGGGTGAGTTTGTGTGAGAGAGAGAGGTGAGTGTGTGTGAGAGATGGGGTGAGTGTTTGCGAGAGACGGGGTGATTGTGTGTGTGAGAGGGAGGTGAGTGTGTGTGTGAGAGAGGGGGTGAGTGTGTGCGAGAGAGGGGGTGAGTGTGTGTGAGAGACGGGGTGAGTGTGTGTGAGAGAGGGAGGTGAGCGTGTGTGGGAGGGGGAGGTGAGTGTGTGAGAGAGAGGGAGGTGAGCGTTTGTGAGAGAGGGAGGTGGGTGTGTGTGAGAGAGGGGGGTGAGCGTGTGTGAGTGACGGGGTGAGTGTGTGTAAGATAGGGAGGTGAGCGTGTGTGAGAGAGGGAGGTGGGTGTGTGTGAGAGAGGGAGGTGAGTTTGTGTGAGAGAGGGAGGTGAGCGTGTGAGAGAGGGTGTGAGTGTGTGGGAGAGAGGGAGGTGAGCGTGTGTGAGAGACGGGGTGAGTGTGTGTGAGAGAGGGGATAAGTATACATGAGAGAGATAGTGAGTGTGTGTGAGAGAGGGGGTGAGTGTGTGTGTGAGAGGGAGGTGAGCGTGTGTGGGAGAGGGTGGTGGGTGCATGTGAGAGAGGGGATGAGTGTGTGTGAGAGAGGGGGTGAGTGTGTGTGAGAGAGGGATGTGAGTGTGTGCGAGAGAGGGAGGTGAGTGTGTGTGATGGAGGGGGTGAGTGTGTGTGAGAGACGGGGTGAGTGTGTGTGAGAGCGGGGATAAGTGTACATGAGGGACGGGGTAAGTGTGTGTGAGAGAGGGTGGTGAGTGTGTGTGAGAGCGGGAGGTGAGCGTGTGTGAGAGACGGGGTGAGTGTGTGTGAGATAGGGAGGTGAGCGTGTGTGAGAGAGGGAGGTGGGTGTGTGTGAGAGAGGGAGGTGAGTTTCTGTGAGAGAGGGAGGTGAGCGTGTGAGAGAGGGTGTGAGTGTGTGGGAGAGAGGGAGGTGATGTGTGTGAGAGACGGGGTGAATGTCTGTGAGAGAGGGGAGACGTGTACCTGAGAGAGGGGGTGAGTGTGCGTGAGAGAGGGGGTGAGTGTGTGTGTGAGAGGGAGGTGAGCATGTGTGGGAGAGGGAGGTGAGTGTGTGTGAGAGAGGGGGTGAGTGTGTGTGAGAGAGGGATGTGAGTGTGTGTGAGAGAGGGAGGTGAGTGTGTGTGATGGAGGGGGTGAGTGTGTGTGAGAGACGGGGTGAGTGTGTGTGAGAGCGGGGATAAGTGTACATGAGGGACGGGGTGAGTTTGTGTGAGAGAGGGTGGTGAGTGTGTGTGAGAGCGGGAGGTGAGCGTGTGTGAGAGACGGGGTGAGTGTGTGTGAGAGAGGGAGGTGAGCGTTTGTGAGAGACGGGGTGAGTGTGTGTGAGAGAGGGTGGTGAGTGTGTGTGAGAGCGGGAGGTGAGCGTGTGTGAGAGACGGGGTGAGTGTGTGTGAGAGAGGGAGGTGAGCCTGTGTGGGAGAGGGAGGTGAGTGTGTGTGAGAGAGGGAGGTGAGCCTGTGTGGGAGAGGGAGGTGAGTGTGTGTGAGAGAGGGAGGTGAGCCTGTGTGGGAGAGGGAGGTGAGTGTGTGTGAGAGACGGGTTGAGTGTGTGTGAGAGAGGGAGGTGAGCGTGTGTGAGAGACGGGGTGAGTGTGTGTGAGAGAGGGAGGTGAGCCTGTGTGGGAGAGGGAGGTGAATGTGTGTGAGAGAGGGAGGTGAGCGTGTGTGAGAGACGGGTTGAGTGTGTGTGAGAGAGGGGGTGAGTGTGTGCGAGAGACGAGGTGAGTGTGTGTGAGAGAGGGAGGTGAGCGTGTGTGGAAGAGGGAGGTGAGTGTGTGTAAGAGAGGAGGTGAGTGTGTGTGGGAGAGGGAGGTGAGTGTGTGTGAGAGAGGGAGGTGAGCGTGTGTGGGAGAGGGAGGTGAGTGAGTGTGAGAGAGGGGGTGAGTGTTTGCGAGAGACGGGGTGAGTGTGTGTGGGAGAGGGAGGTGAGTTTGTGTGAGAGAGGGGGTGAGTGTGTGCGAGAGACGGGGTGAGTGTGTGTGAGAGATGGGGTGAGTGTGTGTGAGAGAGTGAGGTGAGCGTGTGTGGGAGAGGGAGGTGAGTGTGTGAGAGAGAGGGGGGTGAGCGTGTGTGAGAGACGGGGTGAGTGTGTGTGGGAGAGGGAGGTGAGTTTTTGTGAGAGAGGGGGTGAGTGTGTGCGAGAGACGGGGTGAGTGTGTGTGAGAGACGGGGTGAGTGTGTGTGAGAGAGTGAGGTGAGCGTGTGTGGGAGAGGTAGGTGAGTGTGTGAGAGAGAGGGAGGTGAGCGTTTGTGAGAGAGGGGGGTGGGCGTGTGTGAGAGAGGGGGGGTGAGCGTGTGTGAGAGACGGGGTGAGTGTGTGTGAGAGAGGGAGGTGAGCGTTTGTGAGAGAGGGGGGTGGGTGTGTGTGAGAGAGGGAGGTGAGCGTGTGTGAGAGAGGGAGGTGAGCGTGTGAGAGAGGGTGTGAATGTGTGGGAGAGAGGGAGGTGAGTGTGTGTGGGAGAGGGAGGTGAGTGTGTGTGAGAGAGGGAGGTGTGAGTGAGTGAGAGAGGGAGGTGAGTGTGTGTCAGAGAGGGAGGTGAGTGTGTGAGAGAGGGGGGGAGTGTATGGGAGAGAGGGAGGTGAGCGTGTGTAAGCGACGGGGTGAGTGTGTGTGAGAGAGGGGATAAGTATACATGAGAGACGGGCTGACTGTGTGTGAGAGAGGGGGTGAGTGTGTGTGTGAGAGGGAGGTGAGCGTGTGTGGGAGAGGTAGGTTGGTGCGTGTGAGAGAGGGAGGTGAGTGTGTGTGAGAGACGGGGTGAGTGTGTGTGAGAGAGGGGATAAGTATACGTGAGAGAGGGGGTGAGTGTGTGTGAGAGAGGGGGTGAGTGTGTGTGTGAGAGGGAGGTGAGTGTGTGTGAGAGACGGGGTGAGTGTGTGTGAGAGAGGGGATAAGTATACGTGAGAGAGGGGATGAGTGTGTGTGAGAGAGGGGGTGAGTGTGCGAGAGAGAGGGGGTGAGTGTGTGTGTGAGAGGGAGGTGAGCGTGTGTGGGAGAGGGAGGTGAGTGTGTGTGTGAGTGGGAGGTGAGTGTGTGCGAGAGACGGGGTGAGTGTGTGTGAGACGGGGTGAGTGTGTGTGAGAGAGGGAGGTGAGCGTGTGTGGGAGAGGGAGGTGAGTGTGTGTGAGAGAGGAGGTGAGTGTGTGTGCGAGAGGGGGTGAGTGTGTGTGAGAGACGGGGTGAGTGTGTGTGAGAGTGGGGATAAGTGTACGTGTGAGACGGGGTGAGTGTGTGTGAGAGAGGGGGTGAGTGTGTGTGAGAGAGGGAGTTGAGTGTGTGTGAAAGAGGGGATGAGTGTGTGCGAGAGACGGGGTGAGTGTGTGTGAGAGAGGCGGTGAGTGTGTGTGTGAGAGGGAGGTGAGCGTGTGTGGGAGAGGGGGTGAGTGTGTGTGAGAGAGGAGGTGAGTGTGTGTGAGAGAGGGGGTGAGTGTGTGTGAGAGAGGGAGGTGAGCGTGTGTGGGAGAGGGAGGTGAGTGTGTGTGAGAGAGGAGGTGAGTGTGTGTGAGAGAGGGGGTGAGTGTGTGTGAGAGACGGGGTGAGTGTGTGTGAGAGTGGGGATAAGTGTACGTGTGAGACGGGGTGAGTGTGTGTGAGAGACGGGGTGAGTGTGTGTGAGAGTGGGGATAAGTGTACGTGTGAGACGGGGTGAGTGTGTGTGAGAAAGGGGGTGAATGTGTGTGAGAGAGGAGGTGAGTGTGTGTGAGAGAGTGGGTGAGTGTGTGTGAGAGAGGGAGGTGAGTGTGTGTGAGAGAGGGGATGAGTGTGTGCGAGAGACGGGGTGAGTGTGTGTGAGAGAGGCGGTGAGTGTGTGTGGGAGAGGGGGTGAGTGTGTGTGAGAGAGGGGGTGAGTGTGTGCGAGAGACGGGGTGAGTGTGTGTGAGAGGGGGTGAGTGTGTGTGAGAGAGGAGGTGAGTGTGTGTGAGAGAGGGGGTGAGTGTGTGGGAGAGGGGGTGAGTGTGTGTGAGAGAGGGGGTGAGTGTGTGCGAGAGAGGAGGTGAGTGTGTGTGAGAGAGGGGGTGAGTGTGTGTGAGAGAGGGTGGTGAGCGTGTGTGGGATAGGGAGGTGAGTGTGTGTGAGAGAGGAGGTGAGTGTGTGAGAGAGAGGGGGTGAGTGTGTGCGAGAGAGGAGGTGAGTGTGTGTGAGAGAGGAGGTGAGCGTGTGTGGGAGAGGGGGTGAGTGTGTGTGAGAGAGGGGGTGAGTGTGTGCGAGAGACGAGGTGAGTGTGTGTGAGAGAGGGAGGTGAGTGTGTGTGAGAGAGGGAGGTGAGTGTGTGTGAGAGAGGAGGTGAGTGTGTGTGAGAGATGGGGTGAGTGTGTGTGGGAGAGGGGGTGAGTGTGTGCGAGTGACGAGGTGAGTGTGTGTGAGAGAGGGAGGTGAGTGTGTGTGAGAGAGGAGGTGAGCGTGTGTGGGAGAAGGGGTGAGTGTGTGTGAGAGAGGGGGTGAGTGTGTGCGAGAGACGAGGTGAGTGTGTGTGAGAGAGGGAGGTGAGTGTGTGTGAGAGAGGAGGTGAGTGTGTGTGAGAGATGGGGTGAGTGTGTGTGGGAGAGGGGGTGAGTGTGTGTGAGAGAGGGGGTGAGTGTGTGCGAGAGACGAGGTGAGTGTGTGTGAGAGAGGGAGGCGAGCGTGTGTGGAAGAGGGAGGTGAGTGTGTGTAAGAGAGGAGGTGAGTGTGTGTGGGAGAGGGAGGTGAGTGTGTGTGAGAGAGGGGGTGAGTGTGTGTGAGAGAGGGAGGTGAGCGTGTGTGGGAGAGGGAGGTGAGTGAGTGTGAGAGAGGGGGTGAGTGTTTGCGAAAGACGGGGTGAGTGTGTGTGGGAGAGGGAGGTGAGTTTGTGTGAGAGATGGGGTGAGTGTGTGCGAGAGACGGGGTGATTGTGTGTGAGAGACGGGGTGAGTGTGTGTGAGAGAGTGAGGTGAGCGTGTGTGGGAGAGGGAGGTGAGTGTGTGAGAGAGAGGGGGGTGAGCGTGTGTGAGAGACGGGGTGAGTGTGTGTGGGAGAGGGAGGTGAGTTTTTGTGAGAGAGGGGGTGAGTGTGTGCGAGAGACGGGGTGAGTGTGTGTGAGAGACGGGGTGAGTGTGTGTGAGAGAGTGAGGTGAGCGTGTGTGGGAGAGGGAGGTGAGTGTGTGAGAGAGAGGGAGGTGAGCGTTTGTGAGAGACAGGGTGAGTGTGTGTGAGAGAGGGAGGTGAGCGTTTGTGAGAGAGGGGGGTGGGTGTGTGTGAAAGAGGGAGGTGAGCGTGTGTGAGAGAGGGAGGTGGGAGTGTGTGAGAGAGGGAGGTGAGTGTGTGTGAGAGAGGGAGGTGAGTGTGTGTCAGAGAGGGAGGTGAGCGTGTGTAAGAGACGGGATGAGTGTGTGTGAGAGAGGGGATAATTATACATGAGAGAGGGGGTGAGTGTGTGTGAGAGAGGGAAGTGAGTGTGTGTGGGAGAGGGAGTTGGGTGCGTGTGAGAGAGGGAGGTGAGTGTGTGTGAGAGACGGGGTGAGTGTGTGTGAGAGAGGGGATAAGTATACGTGAGAGAGGGGGTGAGTGTGTGTGTGAGAGGGAGGTGAGCGTGTGTGGGAGAGGGAGGTGGGTGCATGTGAGAGAGGGGGTGAGTGTGTGTGGGAGAGGGGGTGAGAGTGTGTGAGAGCGGGGGTGAGTGTGTGCGAGAGACGAGGTGAGTGTGTGAGAGAGGGGGTGAGTGTGTGTGAGAGAGGCGGTGAGTGTGTGTGGGAGAGGGGGTGAGTGTGTGTGAGAGAGGGGGTGTGTGTGTGCGAGAGACGGGGTGAGTGTGTGTGAGAGAGGGAGGTGAGTGTGTGTGGAAGAGGGAGGTGAGTGTGTGTAAGAGAGGAGGTGAGTGTGTGTGAGAGAGGGGGTGAGTGTGTGTGGGAGAGGGGGTGAGTGTGTGCGAGAGACGAGGTGAGTGTGTGTGAGAGAGGGGGTGAGTGTGTGCGAGAGACGAGGTGAGTGTGTGTGGAAGAGGGAGGTGAGTGTGTGTAAGAGAGGAGGTGAGTGTGTGTGGGAGAGGGAGGTGAGTGTGTGTGAGAGAGGGGGTGAGTGTGTGTGAGAGAGGGAGGTGAGTGTGTGTAAGAGAGGAGGTGAGTGTGTGTGGGAGAGGGAGGTGAGTGTGTGTGAGAGAGGGGGTGAGTGTGTGTGAGAGAGGGAGGTGAGCGTGTGTGGGAGAGGGAGGTGAGCGTGTGTGGAAGAGGGAGGTGAGTGTGTGTAAGAGAGGAGGTGAGTGTGTGTGGGAGAGGGAGGTGAGTGTGTGTGAGAGAGGGGGTGAGTGTGTGTGAGAGAGGGGGTGAGTGTGTGTGAGAGAGGGAGGTGAGCGTGTGTGGAAGAGGGAGGTGAGTGTGTGTAAGAGAGGAGGTGTGTGTGTGTGGGAGAGGGAGGTGAGTGTGTGTGAGAGAGGGGGTGAGTGTGTGTGAGAGAGGGGGTGAGTGTGTGTGAGAGAGGGAGGTGAGTGTGTGTAAGAGAGGAGGTGAGTGTGTGTGGGAGAGGGTGGTGAGCGTGTGTGGGAGAGGAGGTGAGCGTGTGTGAGAGAGGGGGTGAGTGTGTGTGAGAGAGGGAGGTGAGCGTGTGTGGGTAAGGGAGGTGAGTGAGTCTGAGAGAGGGGGTGAGTGTTCAAGAGAGACGGGGTGAGTGTGTGTGGGAGAGGGAGGTGAGTTTGTGTGAGAGAGGGGGTGAGTGTGTGCGAGAGACGGGGTGAGTGTGTGTGAGAGATGGGGTGAGTGTGTGTGAGAGAGTGAGGTGAGCGTGTGTGGGAGAGGGAGGTGAGTGTGTGAGAGAGAGGGAGGTGAGTGTGTGAGAGAGAGGGGGGTGAGCGTGTGTGAGAGAGTGAGGTGAGCATGTGTGAGAGAGTGAGGTGAGCGTGTGTGGGAGAGGGAGGTGAGTGTGTGAGAGAGAGGGGGGTGAGCGTGTGTGGGAGAGGGAGGTGAGTGTGTGAGAGAGAGGGAGGTGAGCGTGTGTGAGAGAGTGAGGTGAGCGTGTGTGGGAGAGGGAGGTGAGTGTGTGAGAGAGAGGGGGGTGAGCGTGTGTGAGAGACGGGGTGAGTGTGTGTGAGAGATGGGGTGAGTGTGTGTGAGAGAGTGAGGTGAGCGTGTATGGGAGAGGGAGGTGAGTGTGTGAGAGAGAGTGGGGTGAGCGTGTGTGAGAGACGGGGTGAGTGTGTGTGGGAGAGGGAGGTGAGTTTTTGTGAGAGAGAGGGAGGTGAGCGTTTGTGAGAGAGGGAGGTGGGTGTGTGTGACAGAGGGGGGTGAGCGTGTGTGAGAGACGGGGTGAGTGTGTGTGAGAGAGGGAGGTGAGCGTTTGTGAGAGAGGGGGGTGGGTGTGTGTGAGAGAGGGAGGTGAGCGTGTGTGAGAGAGGGAGGTGGGCGTGTGTGAGAGAGGGAGGTGAGTGTGTGTCAGAGAGGGAGGTGAGCGTGTGAGAGAGGGGGTGAGTGTGTGGGAGAGAGGGAGGTGAGCGTGTGTAAGAGACGGGGTGAGTGTGTGTGAGAGAGGGGATAAGTATACATGAGAGAGGGGGTGAGTGTGTGTGAGAGAGGGGTTGAGTGTGTGTGTGAGAGGGAGGTGAGCGTGTGTGGGAGAGGGAGGTGGGTGCGTGTGAGAGAGGGAGGTGAGTGTGTGTGAGAGACGGGGTAAGTGTGTGTGAGAGAGGGGATAAGTATACGTGAGAGAGGGGGTGAGTGTGTGTGAGAGAGGGGGTGAGTGTGTGTGTGAGAGGGAGGTGAGTGTGTGTGAGAGACGGGGTGAGTGTGTGTGAGAGAGGGGATAAATATACGTGAGAGAGGGAGTGAGTGTGTGTGAGAGAGGGGGTGAGTGTGCGTGAGAGAGGGGGTGAGTGTGTGTGTGAGAGGGAGGTAAGCGTGTGTGGGAGAGGGAGGTGAGTGTGTGTGAGAGAGGGAGGTGACCGTGTAAGAGAGACGGGGTGAGTGTGTGTGTGAGTGGGAGGTGAGTGTGTGTGTGAGATGGAGGTGAGCGTGTGTGGGAGAGGCAGGTGAGTGTGTGTGGGAGAGGGAGGTGAGCGTGTAAGAGAAACGGGGTGAGTGTGTGTGAGAGAGGGAGGGGAGCGTGTGTAAGAGACGGGTGAGTGTGTGTGAGAGACGGGGTGAGTGTGTGTGAGAGAGGGGGTGAGTGTGTGTGTGAGAGGGGATAAGTATACATGAGAGACGGGGTGAGTGTGTGTGAGAGAGGGGGTGAGTGTGTGTGTGAGAGGGAGGTGAGCGTGTGTGGGAGAGGGAGGTGGGTGCGTGTGAGAGAGGGAGGTGAGTGTATGTGAGAGACGGGGTGAGTGTGTGTGAGAGAGGGGATAAGTATACGTGAGAGAGGGGGTGAGTGTGTGTGAGAGAGGGGGTGAGTGTGTGTGAGAGAGGGGGTGAGTGTGCGTGAGAGAGGGGGTGAGTGTGTGTGTGAGAGGGAGGTGAGCGTGTGTGGGAGAGGGAGGTGAGTGTGTGTGAGAGAGGGAGGTGAGCGTGTAAGAGAGATGGTGTGAGTGTGTGTGTGAGTGGGAGGTGAGTGTGTGTGTGAGATGGAGGTGAGCGTGTGTGGGAGAGGCAGGTGAGTGTGTGTGGGAGAGGGAGGTGAGCGTGTAAGAGAGACGGGGTGAGTGTGTGTGAGAGAGGGAGGTCAGCGTGTAAGAGAGATGGGGTGAGTGTGTGTGAGAGAGGTAGGGGAGCGTGTGTGAGAGACGGGGTGAGTGTGTGTGAGAGAGGGGATAAGTATACGTGAGAGAGGGGGTGAGTGTGTGTGAGAGAGGGGGTGAGTGTGCGTGAGAGAGGGGGTGAGTGTGTGTGTGAGAGGGAGGTGAGCGTGTGTGGGAGAGGGAGGTGAGTGTGTGTGAGAGAGGGAGGTGACCGTGTAAGAGAGACGGGGTGAGTGTGTGTGTGAGTGGGAGGTGAGTGTGTGTGTGAGATGGAGGTGAGCGTGTGTGGGAGAGGCAGGTGAGTGTGTGTGGGAGAGGGAGGTGAGCGTGTAAGAGAGACGGGGTGAGTGTGTGTGAGAGAGGGAGGGGAGCGTGTGTAAGAGACGGGTGAGTGTGTGTGAGAGACGGGGTGAGTGTGTGTGAGAGAGGGGATAAGTATACATGAGAGACGGGGTGAGTGTGTGTGAGAGAGGGGGTGAGTGTGTGTGAGAGAGGGGGTGAGTGTGCGTGAGAGAGGGGGTGAGTGTGTGTGTGAGAGGGAGGTGAGCGTGTGTGGGAGAGGGAGGTGAGTGTGTGTGAGAGAGGGAGGTGAGCGTGTAAGAGAGATGGTGTGAGTGTGTGTGTGAGTGGGAGGTGAGTGTGTGTGTGAGATGGAGGTGAGCGTGTGTGGGAGAGGCAGGTGAGTGTGTGTGGGAGAGGGAGGTGAGCGTGTAAGAGAGACGGGGTGAGTGTGTGTGAGAGAGGGAAGTCAGCGTGTAAGAGAGATGGGGTGAGTGTGTGTGAGAGAGGGAGGGGAGCGTGTGTGAGAGACGGGGTGAGTGTGTGTGAGAGAGGGGATAAGTATACGTGAGAGAGGGGGTGAGTGTGTGTGAGAGAGGGGGTGAGTGTGTGTGTGAGAGGGAGGTGAGTGTGTGTGAGAGACGGGGTGAGTGTGTGTGAGAGAGGGGATAAGCATACGTGAGAGAGGGGGTGAGTGTGTGTGAGAGAGGGGGTGAGTGTGCGTGAGAGAGGGGGTGAGTGTGTGTGTGAGAGGGAGGTGAGCGTGTGTGGGAGAGGGAGGTGAGTGTGTGTGAGAGAGGGAGGTGAGCGTGTCAGAGAGACGGGGTGAGTGTGTGTGTGAGTGGGAGGTGAGTGTGTGTGTGAGATGGAGGTGAGCGTGTGTGGGAGAGGCAGGTGAGTGTGTGTGGGAGAGGGAGGTGAGCGTGTAAGAGAGACGGGGTGAGTGTGTGTGAGAGAGGGAGGTGAGCGTGTGTGTGAGAGACGGGGTGAGTGTATGTGAGAGAGGGGATAAGTATACGTGAGAGAGGGGGTGAGTGTGTGTGAGAGGGAGGTGAGCGTGTGTGGGAGAGGGTGGTGGGTGCGTGTGAGAGAGGGAGGTGAGTGTATGTGAGAGACGGGGTGAGTGTGTGTGAGAGAGGGTATAAGTATACGTGAGAGAGGGGGTGAGTGTGTGTGAGAGAGGGGGTGAGTGTGTGTGAGAGAGGGGGTGAGTGTGCGTGAGAGAGGGGGTGAGTGTGTGTGTGAGAGGGAGGTGAGCGTGTGTGGGAGAGGGAGGTGAGTGTGTGTGAGAGAGGGAGGTGAGCGTGTAAGAGAGATGGTGTGAGTGTGTGTGTGAGTGGGAGGTGAGTGTGTGTGTGAGATGGAGGTGAGCGTGTGTGGGAGAGGCAGGTGAGTGTGTGTGGGAGAGGGAGGTGAGCGTGTAAGAGAGACGGGGTGAGTGTGTGTGAGAGAGGGAGGTCAGCGTGTAAGAGAGATGGGGTGAGTGTGTGTGAGAGAGGGAGGGGAGCGTGTGTGAGAGACGGGGTGAGTGTGTGTGAGAGAGGGGATAAGTATACGTGAGAGAGGGGGTGAGTGTGTGTGAGAGAGGGGGTGAGTGTGCGTGAGAGAGGGGGTGAGTGTGTGTGTGAGAGGGAGGTGAGCGTGTGTGGGAGAGGGAGGTGAGTGTGTGTGAGAGAGGGAGGTGACCGTGTAAGAGAGACGGGGTGAGTGTGTGTGTGAGTGGGAGGTGAGTGTGTGTGTGAGATGCAGGTGAGCGTGTGTGGGAGAGGCAGGTGAGTGTGTGTGGGAGAGGGAGGTGAGCGTGTAAGAGAGACGGGGTGAGTGTGTGTGAGAGAGGGGATAAGTATACGTGAGAGAGGGGGTGAGTGTGTGTGAGAGAGGGGGTGAGTGTGTGTGAGAGAGGGGGTGAGTGTGCGTGAGAGAGGGGGTGAGTGTGTGTGTGAGAGGGAGGTGAGCGTGTGTGGGAGAGGGAGGTGAGTGGGTGTGAGAGAGGGAGGTGAGCGTGTAAGAGAGATGGTGTGAGTGTGTGTGTGAGTGGGAGGTGAGTGTGTGTGTGAGATGGAGGTGAGCGTGTGTGGGAGAGGCAGGTGAGTGTGTGTGGGAGAGGGAGGTGAGCGTGTAAGAGAGACGGGGTGAGTGTGTGTGAGAGAGGGAGGTCAGCGTGTAAGAGAGATGGGGTGAGTGTGTGTGAGAGAGGTAGGGGAGCGTGTGTGAGAGACGGGGTGAGTGTGTGTGAGAGAGGGGATAAGTATACGTGAGAGAGGGGGTGAGTGTGTGTGAGAGAGGGGGTGAGTGTGCGTGAGAGAGGGGGTGAGTGTGTGTGTGAGAGGGAGGTGAGCGTGTGTGGGAGAGGGAGGTGAGTGTGTGTGAGAGAGGGAGGTGACCGTGTAAGAGAGACGGGGTGAGTGTGTGTGTGAGTGGGAGGTGAGTGTGTGTGTGAGATGGAGGTGAGCGTGTGTGGGAGAGGCAGGTGAGTGTGTGTGGGAGAGGGAGGTGAGCGTGTAAGAGAGACGGGGTGAGTGTGTGTGAGAGAGGGAGGGGAGCGTGTGTAAGAGACGGGTGAGTGTGTGTGAGAGACGGGGTGAGTGTGTGTGAGAGAGGGGATAAGTATACATGAGAGACGGGGTGAGTGTGTGTGAGAGAGGGGGTGAGTGTGTGTGAGAGAGGGGGTGAGTGTGCGTGAGAGAGGGGGTGAGTGTGTGTGTGAGAGGGAGGTGAGCGTGTGTGGGAGAGGGAGGTGAGTGTGTGTGAGAGAGGGAGGTGAGCGTGTAAGAGAGATGGTGTGAGTGTGTGTGTGAGTGGGAGGTGAGTGTGTGTGTGAGATGGAGGTGAGCGTGTGTGGGAGAGGCAGGTGAGTGTGTGTGGGAGAGGGAGGTGAGCGTGTAAGAGAGACGGGGTGAGTGTGTGTGAGAGAGGGAGGTCAGCGTGTAAGAGAGATGGGGTGAGTGTGTGTGAGAGAGGGAGGGGAGCGTGTGTGAGAGACGGGGTGAGTGTGTGTGAGAGAGGGGATAAGTATACGTGAGAGAGGGGGTGAGTGTGTGTGAGAGAGGGGGTGAGTGTGTGTGTGAGAGGGAGGTGAGTGTGTGTGAGAGACGGGGTGAGTGTGTGTGAGAGAGGGGATAAGCATACGTGAGAGAGGGGGTGAGTGTGTGTGAGAGAGGGGGTGAGTGTGCGTGAGAGAGGGGGTGAGTGTGTGTGTGAGAGGGAGGTGAGCGTGTGTGGGAGAGGGAGGTGAGTGTGTGTGAGAGAGGGAGGTGAGCGTGTAAGAGAGACGGGGTGAGTGTGTGTGTGAGTGGGAGGTGAGTGTGTGTGTGAGATGGAGGTGAGCGTGTGTGGGAGAGGCAGGTGAGTGTGTGTGGGAGAGGGAGGTGAGCGTGTAAGAGAGACGGGGTGAGTGTGTGTGAGAGAGGGAGGTGAGCGTGTGTGTGAGAGACGGGGTGAGTGTATGTGAGAGAGGGGATAAGTATACGTGAGAGAGGGGGTGAGTGTGTGTGAGAGGGAGGTGAGCGTGTGTGGGAGAGGGTGGTGGGTGCGTGTGAGAGAGGGAGGTGAGTGTATGTGAGAGACGGGGTGAGTGTGTGTGAGAGAGGGTATAAGTATACGTGAGAGAGGGGGTGAGTGTGTGTGAGAGAGGGGGTGAGTGTGTGTGAGAGAGGGGGTGAGTGTGCGTGAGAGAGGGGGTGAGTGTGTGTGTGAGAGGGAGGTGAGCGTGTGTGGGAGAGGGAGGTGAGTGTGTGTGAGAGAGGGAGGTGAGCGTGTAAGAGAGATGGTGTGAGTGTGTGTGTGAGTGGGAGGTGAGTGTGTGTGTGAGATGGAGGTGAGCGTGTGTGGGAGAGGCAGGTGAGTGTGTGTGGGAGAGGGAGGTGAGCGTGTAAGAGAGACGGGGGTGAGTGTGTGTGAGAGAGGGAGGTCAGCGTGTAAGAGAGATGGGGTGAGTGTGTGTGAGAGAGGGAGGGGAGCGTGTGTGAGAGACGGGGTGAGTGTGTGTGAGAGAGGGGATAAGTATACGTGAGAGAGGGGGTGAGTGTGTGTGAGAGAGGGGGTGAGTGTGCGTGAGAGAGGGGGTGAGTGTGTGTGTGAGAGGGAGGTGAGCGTGTGTGGGAGAGGGAGGTGAGTGTGTGTGAGAGAGGGAGGTGACCGTGTAAGAGAGACGGGGTGAGTGTGTGTGTGAGTGGGAGGTGAGTGTGTGTGTGAGATGGAGGTGAGCGTGTGTGGGAGAGGCAGGTGAGTGTGTGTGGGAGAGGGAGGTGAGCGTGTAAGAGAGACGGGGTGAGTGTGTGTGAGAGAGGGAGGGGAGCGTGTGTAAGAGACGGGTGAGTGTGTGTGAGAGACGGGGTGAGTGTGTGTGAGAGAGGGGACAAGTATACATGAGAGACGGGGTGAGTGTGTGTGAGAGAGGGGGTGAATGTGTGTGTGAGAGGGAGGTGAGCGTGTGTGGGAGAGGGAGGTGGGTGCGTGTGAGAGAGGGAGGTGAGTGTGTGTGAGAGACGGGGTGAGTGTGTGTGAGAGAGGGGATAAGTATACGTGAGAGAGGGGGTGAGTGTGTGTGAGAGAGGGGGTGAGTGTGTGTGAGAGAGGGGGTGAGTGTGCGTGAGAGAGGGGGTGAGTGTGTGTGTGAGAGGGAGGTGAGCGTGTGTGGGAGAGGGAGGTGAGTGTGTGTGAGAGAGGGAGGTGAGCGTGTAAGAGAGATGGTGTGAGTGTGTGTGTGAGTGGGAGGTGAGTGTGTGTGTGAGATGGAGGTGAGCGTGTGTGGGAGAGGCAGGTGAGTGTGTGTGGGAGAGGGAGGTGAGCGTGTAAGAGAGACGGGGTGAGTGTGTGTGAGAGAGGGAGGTCAGCGTGTAAGAGAGATGGGGTGAGTGTGTGTGAGGGAGGGAGGGGAGCGTGTGTGAGAGACGGGGTGAGTGTGTGTGAGAGAGGGGATAAGTATACGTGAGAGAGGGGGTGAGTGTGTGTGAGAGAGGGGGTGAGTGTGTGTGTGAGAGGGAGGTGAGTGTGTGTGAGAGACGGGGTGAGAGTGTGTGAGAGAGGGGATAAGTATACGTGAGAGAGGGGGTGAGTGTGTGTGAGAGAGGGGGTGAGTGTGCGTGAGAGAGGGGGTGAGTGTGTGTGTGAGAGGGAGGTGAGCGTGTGTGGGAGAGGGAGGTGAGTGTGTGTGAGAGAGGGAGGTGAGCGTGTAAGAGAGACGGGGTGAGTGTGTGTGTGAGTGGGAGGTGAGTGTGTGTGTGAGATGGAGGTGAGCGTGTGTGGGAGAGGCAGGTGAGTGTGTGTGGGAGAGGGAGGTGAGCGTGTAAGAGAGACGGGGTGAGTGTGTGTGAGAGAGGGAGGTGAGCGTGTGTGTGAGAGACGGGGTGAGTGTATGTGAGAGAGGGGATAAGTATACGTGAGAGAGGGGGTGAGTGTGTGTGAGAGGGAGGTGAGCGTGTGTGGGAGAGGGTGGTGGGTGCGTGTGAGAGAGGGAGGTGAGTGTGTGTGAGAGACGGGGTGAGTGTGTGTGAGAGAGGGGATAAGTATACGTGAGAGAGGGGGTGAGTGTGTGTGTGAGAGGGAGGTGAGCGTGTGTGGGAGAGGGAGGTGGGTGCGTGTGAGATAGGGGGTGAGTGTGCGTGAGAGAGGGGGTGAGTGTGTGTGTGAGAGGGAGGTGAGCGTGTGTGGGAGAGGGAGGTGAGTGTGTGTGAGAGAGGGAGGTGAGCGTGTAAGAGACGGGGTGAGTGTGTGTGTGAGAGGGAGGTGAGCGTGTGTGGGAGAGGGAGGTGGGTGCGTGTGAGAGAGGGAGGTGAGTGTGTGTGAGAGACGGGGTGAGTGTGTGTGAGAGAGGGGATATGTATACGTGAGAGAGGGGGTGAGTGTGTGTGAGAGAGTGGGTGAGTGTGTGTGAGAGAGGGGGTGAGTGTGCGTGAGAGAGGGGGTGAGTGTGTGTGTGAGAGGGAGGTGAGCGTGTGTGGGAGAGGGAGGTGAGTGTGTGTGAGAGAGGGAGGTGAGCGTGTAAGAGAGATGGGGTGAGTGTGTGTGTGAATGGGAGGTGAGTGTGTGTGTGAGATGGAGGTGAGCGTGTGTGGGAGAGGCAGGTGAGTGTGTGTGGGAGAGGGAGGTGAGCGTGTAAGAGAGACGGGGTGAGTGTGTGTGAGAGAGGGAGGTCAGCGTGTAAGAGAGATTGGGTGAGTGTGTGTGAGAGAGGGAGGGGAGCGTGTGTGAGAGACGGGGTGAGTGTGTGTGAGAGAGGGGTTAAGTATACGTGAGAGAGGGGGTGAGTTTGTGTGAGAGAGGGGGTGAGTGTGTGTGTGAGAGGGAGGTGAGTGTGTGTGAGAGACGGGGTGAGTGTGTGTGAGAGAGGGGATAAGTATACGTGAGAGAGGGGGTGAGTGTGTGTGAGAGAGGGGGTGAGTGTGTGTGAGAGGGAGGTGAGCGTGTGTGGGAGAGGGAGGTGGGTGCGTGTGAGAGAGGGAGGTGAGTGTGTGTGAGAGACGGGGTGAGTGTGTGTGAGAGAGGGGATAAGTATACGTGAGAGAGGGGGTGAGTGTGTGTGAGAGAGGGGGTGAGTGTGTGTGAGAGAGGGGGTGAGTGTGCGTGAGAGAGGGGGTGAGTGTGTGTGTGAGAGGGAGGTGAGCGTGTAAGAGAGATGGTGTGAGTGTGTGTGTGAGTGGGAGGTGAGTGTGTGTGTGAGATGGAGGTGAGCGTGTGTGGGAGAGGCAGGTGAGTGTGTGTGGGAGAGGGAGGTGAGCGTGTAAGAGAGACGGGGTGAGTGTGTGTGAGAGAGGGAGGTCAGCGTGTAAGAGAGATGGGGTGAGTGTGTGTGAGGGAGGGAGGGGAGCGTGTGTGAGAGACGGGGTGAGTGTGTGTGAGAGAGGGGATAAGTATACGTGAGAGAGGGGGTGAGTGTGTGTGAGAGAGGGGGTGAGTGTGTGTGTGAGAGGGAGGTGAGTGTGTGTGAGAGACGGGGTGAGTGTGTGTGAGAGAGGGGATAAGTATACGTGAGAGAGGGGGTGAGTGTGTGTGAGAGAGGGGGTGAGTGTGCGTGAGAGAGGGGGTGAGTGTGTGTGTGAGAGGGAGGTGAGCGTGTGTGGGAGAGGGAGGTGAGTGTGTGTGAGAGAGGGAGGTGAGCGTGTAAGAGAGACGGGGTGAGTGTGTGTGTGAGTGGGAGGTGAGTGTGTGTGTGAGATGGAGGTGAGCGTGTGTGGGAGAGGCAGGTGAGTGTGTGTGGAAGAGGGAGGTGAGCGTGTAAGAGAGACGGGGTGAGTGTGTGTGAGAGAGGGAGGTGAGCGTGTGTGTGAGAGACGGGGTGAGTGTATGTGAGAGAGGGGATAAGTATACGTGAGAGAGGGGGTGAGTGTGTGTGAGAGGGAGGTGAGCGTGTGTGGGAGAGGGTGGTGGGTGCGTGTGAGAGAGGGAGGTGAGTGTGTGTGAGAGACGGGGTGAGTGTGTGTGAGAGAGGGGATAAGTATACGTGAGAGAGGGGGTGAGTGTGCGTGAGAGAGGGGGTGAGTGTGTGTGTGAGAGGGAGGTGAGCGTGTGTGGGAGAGGGAGGTGAGTGTGTGTGAGAGAGGGAGGTGAGCGTGTAAGAGACGGGGTGAGTGTGTGTGTGAGAGGGAGGTGAGCGTGTGTGGGAGAGGGAGGTGGGTGCGTGTGAGAGACGGGGTGAGTGTGTGTGAGAGAGGGGATATGTATACGTGAGAGAGGGGGTGAGTGTGTGTGAGAGAGGGGGTGAGTGTGTGTGAGAGAGGGGGTGAGTGTGCGTGAGAGAGGGGGTGAGTGTGTGTGTGAGAGGGAGGTGAGCGTGTGTGGGAGAGGGAGGTGAGTGTGTGTGAGAGAGGGAGGTGAGCGTGTAAGAGAGATGGGGTGAGTGTGTGTGTGAGTGGGAGGTGAGTGTGTGTGTGAGATGGAGGTGAGCGTGTGTGGGAGAGGCAGGTGAGTGTGTGTGGGAGAGGGAGGTGAGCGTGTAAGAGAGACGGGGTGGGTGTGTGTGAGAGAGGGAGGTCAGCGTGTAAGAGAGATTGGGTGAGTGTGTGTGAGAGAGGGAGGGGAGCGTGTGTGAGAGACGGGGTGAGTGTGTGTGAGAGAGGGGTTAAGTATACGTGAGAGAGGGGGTGAGTTTGTGTGAGAGAGGGGGTGAGTGTGTGTGTGAGAGGGAGGTGAGTGTGTGTGAGAGACGGGGTGAGTGTGTGTGAGAGAGGGGATAAGTATACGTGAGAGAGGGGGTGAGTGTGTGTGAGAGAGGGGGTGAGTGTGCGTGAGAGAGGGGGTGAGTGTGTGTGTGAGAGGAAGGTGAGCGTGTGTGGGAGAGGGAGGTGAGTGTGTGTGAGAGAGGGAGGTGAGCGTGTAAGAGAGACGGGGTGAGTGTGTGTGTGAGTGGGAGGTGAGTGTGTGTGTGAGATGGAGGTGAGCGTGTGTGGGAGAGGCAGGTGAGTGTGTGTGGGAGAGGGAGGTGAGCGTGTAAGAGAGACGGGGTGAGTGTGTGTGAGAGACGGGGTGAGTGTGTGTGAGAGAGGGGATAAGTATACATGAGAGAGGGGGTGAGTGTGTGTGAGAGGGAGGTGAGCGTGTGTGGGAGAGGGTGGTGGGTGCGTGTGAGAGAGGGAGGTGAGTGTGTGTGAGAGACGGGGTGAGTGTGTGTGAGAGTGGGGATAAGTATACGTGAGAGAGGGGGTGAGTGTGTGTGAGAGGGAGGTGAGCGTGTGTGGGAGAGGGTGGTGGGTGCGTGTGAGAGAGGGAGGTGAGTGTGTGTGAGAGACGGGGTGAGTGTGTGTGTGAGAGGGAGGTGAGCGTGTGTGGGAGAGGGAGGTGGGTGCGTGTGAGAGAGGGGGTGAGTGTGCGTGAGAGAGGGGGTGAGTGTGTGTGTGAGAGGGAGGTGAGCGTGTGTGGGAGAGGGAGGTGAGTGTGTGTGAGAGAGGGAGGTGAGCGTGTAAGAGACGGGGTGAGTGTCTGTGTGAGTGGGAGGTGAGTGTGTGTGTGAGATGGAGGTGAGCGTGTGTGGGAGAGGGAGGTGAGTGTGTGTGGGAGAGGGAGGTGAGCGTGTAAGATAGACGGGGTGAGTGTGTGTGAGAGAGGGAGGTCATCGTGTAAGAGAGACGGGGTGAGTGTGTGTGAGAGAGGGAGGTGAGCGTGTGTGAGAGAGGGAGGTGGGTGTCTCAACCAGCCCGTCATGTTTTCCGATAATCCAGCGATGTTGGCCGCCGTAGCGGCAGCCGCTAATGTCTATGTTGCCCTGGATGAGGAGGAGGAGGAGGAGGAGGAGGACGAGCGTGCCAGAGAGGCGGCGCAGGCTGCCGCAGAGGGGCAGGCGGCAGCCGCCCAGGCTGGAGGGACACCTGACTGACAGGTCGAGGAGGGGGAGGAGGACGTCGCAGCCCCACGGCAACGGAGGCACCCGAGGGCGCCCCGTGTGTACTGGCCCCGGCAGTCATACCAGGACCTCACGGACGAGGAATGCAGGAGGAGACTCCGGATGAGGCGGGAAACCGTGGCACACATCTGCCACCTGGTGGCACACCTGTCACCGTTACGGTGGCCCTGAACTTTTATGCAACGGGGTCATTCCAGGCACCGAGTGGGGACCTGTCCGGCATATCGCAGACATCGGTGCACCGGTGCATCCGGGCAGTGACAGACGCCCTATATGCCATGGCGCACCGTTACATCCGCTTCCCCGTGGACCGGGCCAGCCAAGATGCCCGGGCCGTGTGCTTCTCTGCCGTGGCCGGGTTCCCCATGGTCCAGGGCGCGATTGATGGGATGCACGTCGCCGTGCGGCCACCTGCAGATAACAGGGCCGTGTTCACCAATAGGAAGGGGACCTATTCGATGAACATACAGGCGGTCTGCGACCACCGCATGATGATCCTGCACGTCTGCACCCGTTACCCGGGCAGTGTACACGACTCATACGTGTTGTCGCAGTCATCCATCACCGGCATGTACGAGGGACGCCATCCCCGGCTGAGGGGCTGGTTGCTGGGCGACAGGGGCTACCCATTGCGATCGTGGCTGATGACGCCTGTACGGAGGCCACGCAATGAGGTGGAGAACCGCGACAATGATGCCCATGTAGATACAAGGGGAGTGATAGAGAGGTGCTTTGGCGAGCTGAAGATGCGTTTCAGGTGCCTGGACCTCTCTGGGGGCGCCCTCCAGTATCGGTCAGATAGGGTCGGCCGCATCATTGTGGTGTGCTGCGTCCTGCACAATATAGCCCAGCAGAGGGGCGATGTGCCGCAGGCAGAGGAGGGCGGAGTGGAGGAGCAGCAGGAAGAGGCCCAGTCCTCCCCAGATGAGGGGGATGGGGGCAATGGTCAGGGCAGACGGGCTAGACACGGGCGGGTGGCTGTCCACCGTTACCGGCTGGCCCAGCGGGCACGGGACAGGCTGATAGCCGCCCGCTTCACTGACTACATGGGCGTGGGAATCGGGTAGTATGGCCACAGCCGACCACCCACACCCCCCACCCATCCACCCACCCAGCACCCTCACCCCCCTCCCCAACCCCATCCACCCCACCTGCATGCACACCACCCCCCCCCATTGCCGATCTACCTGCGGCACAACGGCCGGGCTCACACAGTTGCCGGTGGACGCGTGTCTATTGCAGGCCATGGAGGATGATGACAACCCGCCCTGCGATGAGCTCCTGGCTCCACATCGTTGGACTATGTCTGACCCATGGCCACAGTACCACCATCCACCCGGACCATCCCTGCATGCGGCTGTGACACTGCAGCGCACGGTCCCGTCCTCTGCCCGGGGGGATGGTGATGGCGGCCCAGGGGGAAGGGGGCAGACTCACCTGGGGCTGAGGTAAGACCTCACACACATACTTGCGCTCAACGTACATGACACCCCCCGCACGCTTTAGACAGAGCACAAAGGCAGCTTCTTTAGGTGTAACATTGACTTTAATAACGAACGGAGTTCATGCACGTGCCCTAGCCCCTAAAACTCATCTGTGCCCTGCACCCGTGCCAACTTACTCAGTGTCTAATTGTTTGGCCTTACGGACCCTATGACTACGTCTACGTGGTTCCCCAGACGGTACAGCAGAACTGGAGGTGGACTCCTGTGATTCCTGCCCGCTGACACGGGATCCCTTTGGCGGCCGTTTCCTGGGGCGTCCTGGCCTAGATGGGCCAGGCTGCGGCCCGGGCGACTGGGATGGCGAGCTGCCAGCCTGTCCTGCCCGCTGCCCACCCGATTCACCTGGGACGGAAGGGGGGGAGACCGAGGTGTTGCGGTGTTCCGGGACCTCCCCTACAGGGGGACCCGGGACAGACCACAGCACCTCCTCCTCCCTCGGGGTGCCCGATGGCCCCCAGGCCTCTACATGGTTGGGGGATGCGAACGGACTGGCCATCCGACGCCCCCCCGACATCTGGCGCTGCCAGTCCTGGAGGCCCGTGCTGGTATCGACAGGGGTCTGCAGGTTTGCAGCCATGGAGCTCAGGGGATTGGCAAACCCTGTCTGTGACTGTGCAACGCCAGCTCGCACATGGCCACTGGCACCGATGCCCTCAGCGATGGCCTGCAGAGACTGGGCCATGGCCTGCTGAGACTGGGCTATGGCCTGCTGAGACTGGGCTATAGCCTGCTGAGGCTGGGCTATGGCCTGCTGAGACTGGGCCATGGCCTGCAGAGACTGGGCTATGACGTTGAGCGCCTCTGCCATCTGCCGCTGGCGCTGGCTCATGGCCTCCTGTGAGAGGGCAGCCATGTCCTGGGCCACAGGCGCCGCCTGCACGGAAAGCCCCAGGCCTCGCATTCCGTTCCCCATGTCTGACACCGTCGCACCCATTGCCTCCACCGCGGACGCCACCCGTGCGGTGTCGGCCTGGGTGGCACGTATGACCGGCACCACTCCCAGCTCCTGGATGCGGGTGGACTCCTCCACCTGCGACCGCAGCCGCCGCAAGCCACCCGTCACCCTATTCGCTCGTCTCCGGGTCGGTGGTTGCATCGGATCTATGTGTGGGTGTGGTAACTCCAGGAACCCGGGATCCATCTGGGCGGCAGATGTTCGCTTGGGCTGGGCTGCCCTCCGACCGCCCAGCCCCTCTGCTGCTCCTACCTCCGCCTGCCGTACCGGGACGGCTGTGTTGTGCGCACCAGTGAGTGTACCAGACGCCTCATCACTAAAGTGCCCAACCGAGGTGAGTGTTTCTGCGATGGTGGAGGTTGTTGGTGACAGCAGTGGCGTTGTGTCGTGCTCTTTGTCCCACTCTGAGTCCATGACACTTTGGGGTCGGGGTTCGTCTCCACCCATCCACTCTGAGTCACTGTCCGGTATTTCGTCTTCCTGGGTAGTGCTGTCCCGGGTAGTGCTGTCCCGGGTAGGGGTGTCCCGGGTAGGGGTGTCCTGGATAGTGGTGTCCTGGGTAGTGGTGTCCTGGGTAGTGGTGTCCTGGGTAGTGGTGTCCTGGCTTGGCTGTGACGGGGGCCTGTGGCTGCCCCTCTCGTCGCTGGGTGGCACATGCCTGCGTCGTCGCACCCGCACGAGACGGGGGCGTCGTCTCCCTGTTGCTCCAGGTCTCTCCATCTCCAGTGGTCTCCAAGGGACACCCTGCGGGCGTCGCATGCCGGAGGGTCTAGGTCTCTCCGTCTCCAGTGGTGTGCGAGGGGCATCCTGCGGGCGTCGCATGCCGGAGGGTCCGGGTCTCTCCGTCTCCTGTGGTGTGCGAGGGGCATCCTGCGGGCGGTCTGCATCTGCGGGGATGGGTGCCTCGACGTTTGCTCCTGCGATACACAATGAAGCATGCATGGTTAGACACGCAGGCAGTGATCAGGTGATATGGGGGAGGGGGGTATAGGGGAGGGGGGATATGGGGACGGGCTGTCGGTGGCTCACTTGCTAGTACGCCCCCGACCTCTGCATCAGCAACCTCCCGGTCCTCAGGTCCGCCAGCCAGTTCCAGGACCCTTTACTCGTGTTCGGTCAGTGGCCTCTCATCAGCGGGGCCTCCTCCAGTCCTCACATGCTCCCTATTGTTGTGTGCGCGCTTCTCCTGTGGGGGGTGGTGGCAGGGGTAAAAGGCAACAGTGTTAGACAGGTATATGAATGCATGCCATCGGTTGCGCGTGTATTGCAGAGGTTAAGGTTAGGGCTGGATTCACTTGGGGATATGGGGGATATGGGGGAGGGGGGATATGGGGGATCTGGGGGATATGGGGGAGGGGTTGATATGGGGGAGGGGGGATAGGGGGGAGGGGGATATGGGGAGGGGGGATATGAGGGAGGGGGATATGGGGAGGGGGGATATGGGGGAGGGGGGATAGGGGGGATATGGGGGAGGGGGGATATGGGGGAGGGGGGATATGGGGGAGGGGGGATATGGGGGCTATGGGGGAGGGGGGATATGGGGGAGGGGGGGATATGGGGGATGGGGGATATGGATATCTGGCAGGGGGGGTGGAGGCTCACCCTGCCTGCTCTGACGAGGTCGTTCACCTTCTTGTGGCACTGGGTGCCTGTCCGTGGTGTCAGGGCCGCAGCGGTGACGGCCTCTGCCACCTCCCTCCACAGACGCCGGCTGTGGTGTGGGCAACTCTGCGGCTGTGCCCGGGATACAGGGCCTCCCTCCTCTGCTCCACTGCGTCCAGGAGCGCCTCCACATCCCGTGACTGGAACCTCGGGGCTGAGCGGCGGCCGGCCATCCGGTCGGGTGTTCCGGTCGGGTGTTCCGGTCGGGTGGGGGGGAGCAGCGCGTCCTTATGAGCCGTCACGCCATGCGGCATGTATGACGCTGCACGGCGTGAACCACGTGAGCAAGCGTGGATCCCGTCACGTCGCTGCTAGCCCATTCCGGGCCGGAGACTTCGTGACGTTTTTCGCGGCGTGATGCAGGTCGGATTTGCGCCGTTTTTTGCGCCGATCGGCGGACTTTGCGCCGATAACGGAGAATTTCGCCCATGGTCTTTGACGGCTGGTTTAGCACAGTGGGCTAAGATAGCTGGCTTGTAATGCAGAACAAGACCAGTAGTGTGGGTTCAATTCCCATTCCAGTCTCCCTGAACAGGTGCCGGAATCTGGTGACTAGAGGCTTTTCACAGGAACTTCATTGAAGCCTACTTGTGACAATAAGCGATTATTATATAAGGGAAGACGTGGTGGTGTAGTGGTAACGTCACCGGGCTTGGAATCCAGTGGCCCAGGCTAATTCTCTGGAGACATGGGTTTGAATCCCACCATGGCAGCTGGTAGAATTTAAATTGAAAAAATCTGGAGTCTAGTGAAAGGGGAAGGAAATCTGCCATCCTTAACTGGTCTGGCCTACATGTGACTCCAGACCCCACAGGTCTCCAGACTCCAGACCGCACAGCAAATGTGTGCGTGGGTTTCCTCCGGGTGCTCCGGTTTCCTCCCACAGTCCAAAGATGTGCAGGTCAGGTGGATTGGCCATGGTAAATTGCCCTTAGTGTCCAAAATTGCCCTTAGTGTTGGGTGGGGTTACTGGGTTATGGGGATGGGGTGGCGGTACAGGTGCTCTTTCCAAGAGCCGGTGCAGACTCGATGGGCCGAATGGCCTCCTTCTGCACTGTAAATTCTATGACATGGGAGCAGAATTAGGCCACAGGGCCCATCGTGTCTGCTCCGCCATTCATTCATGGCTGATATTAATCTCATCCCCATTCTCCTGCCTTCTCCCCATAACCCCTGATCCCCTTATTAATCAAGGACCTATCTATCTCCGTCTTAAAGACACTCAGTGATTTGGCCTCTACAGCCTTCCACGGCAGAAGGCTGTGGCTGCTGTTGCTTTCATGAAGCTCTCTCCTGTTCTTTGGGTGTATTTTATAAACATCACCTTTTGTTTGTGTCCCTTCTAAGTCTGAAATATGTGAGGAAAGCTTTTCTAACATCTGCACATGTCGTAATTTCTTCATTTATGCCCTGTCTGACCATTATGTTATTTGCGCTATTGCCTGTGGCATAGAGGAGTGTGTTGACTTGTTCCATGATAGGCTTTTCTGATAATCCTACAGCAGTTCTGTATCTGGTAAACTTATGTTGCTGGCTCTGCTACTTCTTGTACGTAGCCCCCACTATACTCCTGTGGTAAACCACTGTTGTACCTGTATTAGGGGATGTAAGGTAGGACCTATACTACAGGTTCACCGGTAGTCCCTGCCTGCTGGCTCCGCCCAGTAGGCGGAGTATAAATATGCGTGTCCTCCATTCAGCAGCCATTTCGCCAGCTGCTGTAGGAGGCCACACATCTTGGTTGCAATAAAGCCTCAGTTGTATCCAACTCTAGTCTTTGTTCAATTGATCGTGCCTCAATTTATTGCTCTACGATTTTCTAAAAGATGGACCTCCGAATCAAACCAGATTGCCTGCAGCTGGATCCGCAATCAAGCGACGCCAAAAATATCAACTCAGCGACCACCCCTGTTCCGGAGGCTCAGAAGATACAGATCCCGTGCTCAAGGTTGAGCTCCAATGTGTTTCCGCTGATCCAGGACGCCCCGAACTACGCCGACGCCATGGCGCTTCTCAAAGAAAACTACGCACAGAAAACGAACACGCTCTTCACCAGACACGTACTCGCCACTCGCTCTCAACTCCCTGGTGAGTCCATAGAAGACTTCTGGAGGGACCTAATTCCACTCGTCCGGGACTGTGACTGTCAGGCCATTACGGCCACTGAACATTCCAACCTTCTTATGCGGGAAACGTTCGTTACGGGGATTGGGTCGGACCTGATACGCCAAAGACTGTTAGAAGGTGCCACGCTCGACCTAGCTGAAACAAAGAAGCTAGCGCTCTCCATGACGGTTGCCTCACATAACATTCAGGTCTACCCCTCCAGCCGCACAGCCCACCCCTCCTACCCCTCGTGGACCCCACAGCGACCGCCCCAGCGGGGGCCTTACCCAGACAGTACGCCTGCGCCACACGCCAGCCCGCACACCCCCAGGGGTCCCCGATGTTACTTCTGCGGCCAGCAGAAGCACCCTCGCCAATTCTGCCTGGCCCGTGCTGCCCTTTGCAAGGCTTGCGGCAAAAGGGGCACTTCGTCACGGTGTGCCAGGCCCGCGCAGTCGCCGCTATCGCCCCCAACCCCCTAGCCTACACACAATGGGCGCCCCCATCTTCATCTCCCCGGACGACGCGCGGCCAGTGGACGCCGCCATCTTCACCCCCCAGGGCCACGCGCGGCCAGTGTGCGCCGCCATCTTCTCCCCCTCAGTCCACGTGCGACCCATGGGTGCCGCCATCTTGTCCAACCCCTGCAACGTGTGGCCATTTTGTTCCCCACAGGATCTTCAGGCGCCGCCATCTTGTCTCCCCCACGGGACATGGACACCAACAGCATTCAAGGACCTGGGCCCCCGAGGCTCCCCATCATCCGCGTCAGCGACGATAGACCACGACTCGCCTCAGTGACAATCGACCAGTCTCGACCGCACAACCTGGCCACTGCATCGACCAGTGTGAAAATTAACGGCCACGTGACCTCTTGCCTGCTGGACTCTGGGAGCACCGAAAGCTTCATACACCCGGATACGGAAGTCCACATCCGGGGTGTCACTCCCCATTTGGCTCGCAGCTCCAGAACCAGTCCTGCTCCATAGGCATGTCCACCTCCACAAGGCGGACCCGTTAGTGGAAAGGGTGCAATTGCTCCATGCCAACCCTCAGTATGCCTACGTGGCGTACCCCGATGGCTACCTGGCACCGGACTTCAAAAGACATATTTTTCTGATCAAATACTGTAAATATAAATTCATTGCTGTATATAGTTCTCCACCACCCCCGCCAGACTCAATTTTAACAGGGGGTGAATGTGGTAAACCACTGTTGCACCTGTATTAGGTGATGCAAGGTAGGACCTGTACTGCAAGTTTGCCGGTAGTCCCTGCCTGCTGGCTCTACCCAGTAGGCGGAGTATAAATATGCATGTCCTCCATTCAGCAGCCATTTCGCCAGCTGCTGTGGGAGGCCACACATCTTAGAGCAATAAAGCCTCAGTTGTATCCAACTGTAGCCTTTGTTCAATTGATCGTGCCTCAACTCCCTATACACGCATGACTGTGTGACAAAATTTGGCTCCAACTCCATCGACAAGTTTGCTGATGACACAGCCGTAGTGGGTCGGATCTCAAACAATGATGAGTCAGAATACAGGAAGGAGACAGAGAACCTAGTGGTGTGGTATAACAACAGCAATCCCTCCCTCAATGCCAGCAAAACTAAAGAGCTGGTCATTGACTTCAGGAAGTAAAGTCTCGTACCCACCCCTGTCAGCATCAACGGGGCCGAGGTGGCGATGGTTGACAGCTTCAAATTCCTAGGCGTGCACATCACCATCAATCTGTCCTGGTCCGTCCACGTCGAGGCTTCGACCAAGAAAGCACAACAGTGCCTATACTTCCTCAGGAAACTAAGGAAATTCGGCATGTCCACATTGACTCTTACCAACGTTTACAGATGCACCATAGAAAGCATCCTATCAGGCTGCATCACAGCCTGGTATGGCAACTTCCCGGCCCAGGACCGCAAGAAACTTCAGAGAGTGGTGAACACTACCCTGTCCATCACACGAACCTGCCTCCCATCCATTGACTCCATCTACACCTCCCGCTGCCTGGGGAAAGCGGGCAGCATAATCAAAGATCCCTCTCACCCGGCTTACTCACTCTTCCAACTTCTTCCATCGGGCAGGAGATACAAAAGCCTGAGAACACGCACGAACAGATTCAAAAAAAGCTTCTTCCCCACTGTTACCAGAATCCTGAATGACCATCTTATGAACTGATCTGATCTCTTCGCATATATTCTCTCCTGAGTAATAATGCACTCCTGCATGCTTCACCTGCTGCCTGTGCCTATGTATTTACATTGTGGATTTATGTATGCCCTATTTTTTTTTCAGGTATGGAATGATCTCTCTGGACTGTACGCAGGACAATATTTGTACTCCGGTACACGTGACAATAAACAAATCCAATCCAAATGGCTTGCTCCAGGCCTTCCACGTGGTAAGGGTAAGCTTTTCCCCATTGCTTTTCTTCACTCCAGCTTTTCTTTGAGTTCTGTTGGCATTTTCCCCACGTTATCCTTTCCACACAGTAATTTCTCTTGCTGCTTTTGCGAGTTGCCGGGCTCTTTACTTGGTGCTTTTTCCATTGTCTGTTCCACTTCCAACATCTATAATCATCATTGTGGGTCTTAGCTCATGTTGTCCTTGGTCAGGATCGATAGAGACTGCTGGAGGCAAACTTAACTTTACTTTTCATTGAACATTCTCAAACTAAGTACAACTAAGCTAAGTACAAGGCTTAGCACGAGGCTTCACATTGAACTATCTCTCAGCATACTCTGTTTTCACACGATGGTACATCACTGATGATGTGGACTGTCTATTTACATATTTAACATTATCCCTTTACATGTCAGGAGAATAAAGATATTTTAATTGTTCCCTTGGCCGTCTGGAAATGTTTTCAAATACACATAATTGTTCAGATGGATAATGTGAAAGGACATTGGGCTGAATTTTCCTGTCCCTCCTATTGGCAGGATCTTCCAGTCCCGCTGATGGCAATCCCCATGTGACAGGTTCGCCGGTGGTCAAGGGTGTGAGCCATGGGAAACACGGTAAATGTCAGCAGGACCTGAAGATCCGACCAACGCTCAATGTCAGGCCGCCTCTGCTGCCAGAAACCATGCAGGGGGGGCCTGGAAAATTCCTCCAGGTGTGTAACACTAGTGTCATGATATTCAAACACACACATCATGATAGACACACCAACAGACAAATCAGAACACACAACACCACAACCAATGACAGAAAGATATAAAAGCACAGGCACGACCCCCGGTGGTCAGTATTAGCTGCAGAGGAGGACCAGGACAGATCTGTTGCCAAACACACTCAGGGAGACAGCACGTGCAGAGTATCCAGAACGAACTGTATTATAAGAGTTAAAATAAAATAGAGTTGTACCACATACAACTGTGTTGGCTCATCTGTGCACCAGAGCACCCAACACCACATGGTACAGGAGTGGATCGATACCTGCCGGCATACCTCAGTGTACAGAGACAACCAGCAGTGCCCAGGCAAAATGATAGAGCTCCCGGTTCCGCAGCCGCTCCAGTGCTACGGCGACCTCCGCGAAAACTGGCGGCGATTCCGGCAATGGTTCGAATTGTTCCTGGTGGCAGCTGAACTCCAAGACCTGGATGATAGCGAAAAAATTGAATTTCTCCTCACCATCGCCGGCGCAAGGGCAAGAGAAATATTCACAAGGTTCAGGTTCTTCAGGAGGCAGCAAAGGTACGATTACCAGGCAGTCCTGGACAAATTCTCCAAGTACTGTGAAGAAAACGCAATCCAATCGGCAAGTAAAGGTAAGAAAAGCTGCAGTACTCACCTCGTGGCTGGGATCCCGGAGCCCGAATTCCCAGAGGCCGAAATCCCGGGCCTGAGAGAGGGCTGGGTCGAGGTCGGTGGCCATCTTGCTAAAGGTATCACGCTAGCACAGTTGCGCGAGCAGTGCGCAGAACCGGAAGTTTCGTTTGCGCATGCGCGAGATGCTGCGCATGCGCAGTCAAGAAAACGGCCATCGGTAAAGGAACAGCGATCTGAGCTTGCGCAGTCGCTTCCTA
This sequence comes from Scyliorhinus torazame, assembly GCF_047496885.1. Classification (NCBI taxonomy): domain Eukaryota; kingdom Metazoa; phylum Chordata; class Chondrichthyes; order Carcharhiniformes; family Scyliorhinidae; genus Scyliorhinus; species Scyliorhinus torazame. The sequence continues at coordinate 187,911,309 of NC_092721.1, forward strand.
CGTGCTCCATACCGAGCGTCAGGATGTCAGAGGCCCCAGACTGCATCAATTTAATGGGGAAACGTCCCAAATCCAATTTAAAAGGGAAACGTCCCAAATCAAAAAAACAAAAATCTGTTAAAGCTGTAAAACAACCTTCCCTCACCTGGAATAACAGCACATTGCCGCAAATTGACCCAGGAGATGAATTTGACCTCCGAAGAACCCTCCGACAAGCAGTTACCTACGCACAAGCCGATGATTCCGACCTCGAATACTTCGATGACGATCTTTACAGTGTTTCCGGACCTCGCGAGCCCAATGATAGCTCCGTGGTCCTATACGACTATGACTCGGACGAACCTTTCGTGTTGCACATTGGCGGCCCCCACATTGAATCCGACGCAGATGCGGATTCATTTTTCGGATTTGACGATCTTCAATCCAGCAGATATGACGTCCCAACTTATCAGTACCGGATGATGCTGCAGCCTGACATTAACAGACAGGGAGCGGTGCAAGCACACGGAGAGCGCCCTGCTGCCACACAGAGCGTGGTCCACGTCCCGCTCAACGTTCCCGACTCTATGAAAGAAGACATGCAAGACTCCAGAGCGCAGTCCTCGCATGAACCAGAAGTGACTCCAGTGTCACAAGCCTCCACAGCAAGCTCGTGGACAGACTCCACAATTGCAGAAATGCAAGACTCCAGACCGCAGTCCTTGCACGGACAAGAAGTGGCTCCAGTGTCACAAGCCTCCACAGAGAGCTCGTGGACAGCCTCCACGATAGAAGCAACGCAAAACTCCAGAGCGCAGTCCTTGCACGAACAAGAAGTGACTCCAGTGTCACAAGCCTCCACAGAGAGCTCGTGGACAGCCTCCACGATAGAAGCAACGCAAGACTCCAGAGCGCAGTCCTTGCACGAACAAGAAGTGACTCCAGTGTCACACGCCTCCACAGAGAGCTCGTGGACAGCCTCCACGATAGAAGCAACGCAAGACTCCAATGTGCAGTCCTTGCAGGAACAAGACCATGAGGGTCTAGCAACCTCTCCTGACCAACCAGCGGCAGACGATGCAAGTCTGCCATGCTCACGTGAACAGCAAGAAGGCTATAACAGCCTACCATGCTCCACTACACAGCAGCATGACCATGACGGTCTCTCATGCTACAATGAAGGGCACAGCGCTGAAGACTGTTCAAGCCCAACTGAAGACAAGCCAAAGGAATCGCCTCGTCCAAGCCCGAAGAAAAAAGGTTTATGCGCTGACCTTCAGGATCATTATAACCGAACAGAGATTAATAATGCTGCACGGCCACAGAAGGATGCTGAGGATTTGCTAAAGAAATTAATTGAATGTTTAACTTGCAAGGAGCAGACTGAGAATTGCCAGTGTTTTAGTACGGATCGAAAAAATGGACAAGACATTGATCCTCAGGTAATGGAAATAACACAACCTGAATCATATCTACAGCAGGGACAAATGTCTCCCTTCAACACAACGCCGCAAAGTCCCAACTTCGGAGACCAGCAGTTAGTCAGTAATGACTCTTCAAACCTTGAGGGGAACATTAATTGCATTGAACCTATACACACTCCACTGATAAATGAGCAGAACATTGGAGCAAGAATCCTGAGGACACCGACATCGAGTAGCCAGATAACGAATTTAAAACCCACAGCAGTTTCAAGTGAACCAAGTGTGCTTTCCACTAATGGTGAAGATGCAGATAAGGTCGACCCGATTATCCATTGTACCACACTAACCCCAGTGATTAAGCAGTTATGTATGGGGAGTATAATGTGGGCAATTGAGAACAGTAAAAGAGAGACTGTGACCATGCCAGTCCCAGCAAAATCAGACCCAGAGACCATGAAGGCATGTACATTAGACAAAGATACATATGAGGTACCTGAGAAGAAAAGTGAAACGGAATGTTCTTTGGAAAATAGTACAATGTCGATAGAAACATTGGATCCTATATTCGAGACCATACATATGGGAGAATTTGGGGGTAATAAACAAGGTTCTGCAATGTCTGGGGGAAGATTTAAAATTCCAAAGACGAAAAGCCCAAATGAAGGACAACGGCAGTCCACCGACATGGTGTGCACCACCAGATGAAAACTCTGACAATTTACCCAACCCTAGTGAACAGCAAGCTGCTAATGAGGATCTATCCACGGGATGTGAGACGAGTGACGACAGCATCCCACTTCCCATGCAAAAGGTGCAAGGTGACAGACCTCGCCTAGTGCGTACCGAGGCACTCGACGATCACGGTGGGACCACTGACGACTGCGGTGGCGGCGCACCGCTTCCACCCTCGATGTCTCGAGCCTCTCCACTGGTTGGTGCATTCCTGCATGTTCCGACTCCAGAAGTGCAGCTTCAGGGAATCTCGGCTGCCTCCAGTGAACCTGTTGGGACTCCGGACGGGGGGCATCGACGGAAGGCAGACCGGACTCCAGATGGGGAGCAGCCAAGCGCCGACTCTGATTTGCGCACGCCAGACCTTGCTCCGGACGGGCGGTGTCGCGGCCTCGGTGATGGCACGCTCAGGGTGACGGCGGATGCCACGGCGACAGGGAATGGATCGCGTGGCAGTCCCACTGGGTCGGCAGTGGCAACCAGCACCGGCGGTCCAAGATGGACACACCAATTCGCGCCATCGCCAGACGTTGATGCGAGCAACAATTCTCTCTCCAAGGCGACATGCTTCGACGTTTCTCTGCGGAATCGCCCTTCCGGCACAGCAGGTGGCCGGATCCAGCGTGCACGGTCTCGGCCAACTTCCACATCTGGCACAGTCATCGCCTTGCATTATATTAGTGATGCTGCTACTTCGATGGCAACGACCCATCGGCTACAAGATGCCGTCCACCACAAACATAAAAGGAAAAAAGACTCCACCTTGTTCCTGGCATGCAGGGCGGATGGATTGGTGCGTAGGCGCAATCAGCGAGCTTTGCGCCGCCTTCCACGCTCGCAACTGAACCGTACGCACACGCCGGATCCTCCACTGGTTCCCAAGGATGGCTTCGTGGAGATGCCACGGATCATGCCCCTTCCATCGCCACCAGAACCAAACCACAGCCAAGGCACCACTAACAAAGATGATGAATGTTATATTTGCACGAATGAAAAAACCAAGCACTGCACGAAGTACAACAAATGGTAAAGTAGAGACTTCGGCAACAGCATCACCTCCAACAGTCCAAGGTGAACCAGTGTGACCCCAAATCTCCACAGCTGAATCGGCTTGAGGACCAGCCCATTCTTGAGGCGGTCACCCATTAGACTGGACTTATAACGCTGTTCATACGTTCAAAAAGTCAAACACTTCTGTATTATAACCTGTTGTTGTTTATTGTTCCAGATATCGTCTGACCGGACCAATGTTCAAGTTTTTTTTTTTCTCTCGCATCCATGTTTTGTTATGGTACAACCTTGTTAGTGTGACGCACCCGACATTGCCCCATGTAAATAGTTACGTCATATACACAACACACACACACACTCTTAGATGCACTCACGACACAATTATATTTATAACCACGTAGGCACATATCTTTGTAAAAAGGGGGGATGTCATGATATTCAAACACACACATCATGATAGACACACCAACAGACAAATCAGAACACACAACACCACAACCAATGACAGAAAGATATAAAAGCACAGACACGACCCCCGGTGGTCAGTATTAGCTGCAGAGGAGGACCAGGACAGATCTGTTGCCAAACACACTCAGGGAGACAGCACGTGCAGAGTATCCAGAACGAACTGTATTATAAGAGTTACAACTGTGTTGGATCATCTGTGCACCAGAGCACCCAACACCACAACTAGGATGGAAAAGGCTGAAACACTTATACTCCACTGTAAAGACTGATGAACAAGGAGGCCTTGTTGCATAGTGGGACGCCCCTACCTCTGGACCAGAAGCCCCAGGTTCGAGTTCAACGCCAGGACTTGTTGGCCGTGGAAGGAGCGTTCAACGCGGTTCAACGGTCTGATAATCAGCTCGGAAATCCTTCCACCACTTCCTCCACTATTCCCCAAAGGGTTAAATTAAGTATATGGGTGTGGAGATATGCTAACAACAACAACAACTGGTTAACATCTGAATGCTTTCTACTGAATTTGACTTCAACAATATAAAGATTCAGCTGCAGATATATGTGGAGCTGACATGCTCCAGGACAGCCTTCCCCACAACCATAATGCCCGTGGGTCGGCAAAATCGGCTGCCAATGGGGACTTATCGTCCACTATTTGGGAAGAATGTCCCACCCTCGCGAGCTCCCGGCCAATCCAATTGGCCTACAACTCCAGCAGTCCTAGCAGTAAAGAAGAAGACGCAATAGATTATGGAGCAAGGCATGTCCAGGGTATTGGGTTGGGAGGTTTGGGGTAATTTAGAGAGGGGGCTGGGGTTTACAGAGCAGGTGGACAGGAAGAAAGGAGGGCGCATTATCCCGAAGCTGATGCCTCTGAAATGCAAAGGGCCTCACTCTGTACCTGAAGATAGTACCCCTTTCCTCCCCTGGTCTTTCCACTCTTACCTGCCTGCCCACGCTAACTGTTTCACGGGTGGTCAGTATTTTATTGGGGTAATTGGTTTGTTAATAGGCTCAGCGGCTCTTGACTATTTATTTAAATATGGCGGGCGGACTGTCACATTTGGCGCCCATTCACCTGCCGTATTATGGGCGCAAGCTTGAGGTTGGGCAGGAAGGTTGACACCCAACCGATTTTACATTGGCCCCTGCTGAAGACACACAAAAGCGGTGGCAGGTAAAATGTAGCATATTTTTTCAAGCACATATGACCCCAATTTTAGCCCTTTTTAATCGTTCAGCACCTATTAAATCTGTGCACTGTTAAAGTCAATAGTCTGTTAAAATTGTGCAGGTCAGATGGAGGGGGGGGGGAGGGGGGGTGTTGGTGGGAGTGAGGGTTGGCGGACTAGGGCTGGGGTAAACCAATTGTCTAATCTCATCCCTTTCCCTCTGGAGTGGGACAATTAAAATTGGGGCTGACCAGTCTCTGCTCGCTGATTCTAAACGACAAACTGCAGGAGCTACAAGAGCTGGAACAAAGGAAATGCTGAAAACAACAGGAAGGATGGCTGCCAACAGGAAGGATGACTGCAAGTCAGTTGTCACAGGAGATACCGAATTACAACCTTGACAACTTTATCGTGAAAGAACAAATATGAACCAAGCATCTGTTCAAAGATGACCCTTGACAAGACTTCTAAGAGAAATTGGATGCTCAAAAATCATTGCATTGGAATCTCCTGGGGAGGCGTAAAATGCAGGAAGTGAGCCTGAGAGGTTTTATTTTGACTTCAGCTGTCAGTTCAGATAGAGCATTCGATATGTGCAACATAGACTTTTAAACTTAAGCAAACCTACAAAACCTCATGAAGCACCAGACTACAGGAGATGGTTGAATGCATTGAATTAGACACAGAGGATTAGTAGCTTTTTTTGCTTCAAATTGAGAGGTATAAGAATCACGTCAGTCACAGCAACTTTGTTGTGATCCAATTGGGGGAACTGTGGACCAAAATATTTAAAGTTACCAAATTAATAAAGAAATGATTGACAAGATTTCACTATTTGTTGCTTTTACTTTAGCATGAATCAGGACCAATGTGAATGAGACATTTATTAACAGGCAAATGATATTTCACATAAAAAGGTAAATTTCACTTTAAACAGTTCATACAACAAAGATACGCCTTACTCGACTACAAACACCCGCATCACCCCCAGCAGATATGTGGTGCCAATGGTGCTACATAAAGTTCTCTAACTCAACCTCTGGTACTCCCAATTGGACACTCAATCGATTTGGTCCTCGAGTCACATTCACCAGCAGCCACATTCCATCTGAGGTCCCTCAGGACAGTCATTCCCCAAGCGACATATTGCTGCAGAACCTTCTGAGTTAGGTTCCTTAAGCAGTACCTTCCAAACCCACGACCACTACCATCTAGAAGATCATAGAATCATAGAATTTACAGTGCAGAAGTAGGCCATTCGGCCCATCGAGTCTGCACCGGCCCTTGGAAAGAGCACCCTACCCAAGCCCACACCTACACCCTATCCCCGTAAGCCCGTGTGGTGATACACCACTGTTCTTCCCTACCATTGTACATAGTATATAATAGTTGTGTGTAACGTGGCCCTGTAATACTGTGTATTGTACTGTAGCTCTGCAGAGGTTCGGTCACTGGTAGGTAACCCGACCTGGCCACGGAGAGCTCCGCCTTAGCCACTCCCCTGGGAGTTACGTATAAGAACCCTCTTCTGGGACCGGCCCCATTCTGTCTGGGGTCGTCTGTGTCGGGTAAGCCTCCCATGTAGTATATTAAAGCCTTAGTTAAAGCCTCACATGTCTTTGTGGTTCTTGACGCTTAGTGCATCAGCCCGCCTACCCTTTTTTGGACACTAGGGGCAATTTATCATGGCCGATCCACCTAACCTGCACATCTTTGGACTGTGGGAGGAAACCGGAGCAGCCGGAAGAAACACACACAGACACGGGGAGAATATGCAGACTCTGCACAGACAGTGACCCAAGCCAGGAATGGAACCTGGGACCCTGGAGCTGTGGAGCAACTGTGCTAACAGTGTTACCATGCCGAAGGACAAGGGCAGCACCTGGAAGTTCCCCACCCCCCAAATCACTCACCACCCTGACTTGGAAATACATCGCAGTTCCCTTACTGTCGCTGTGTCAAAATCCTGGAACTCTCTCCCCAACAGCACGGTGGGTGTACCTACACCTCAGGGACTGCAGCATTCAAGAAGGCAGCTCAACACCACCTTCTTAAGGGCAACTAGGGATGGACAATAAATGCTGCCCTAGCGAGCGACAACCACATCTAGTAAATGAATTAAAAAACGATCTGGGTAGCATATATTCCCTGGAAACTCCTTTATCCAATCCCTTTAAGAGATCCCAATAAAATATCTGGTCAGCTCTGGCAAATCTGAAGTAGCAGCAGCACAATTATCAAACCAGCCACTAATCACTGCTCCTAATTTGTCTTCAACATTATGTCCCATTTAACTATATTACACACACACGGCTGTAAATGTAGCTTTCTTTGTTCTTCTCCCTGTTCCAGCTCTACTTTGTTTGCAGCTCTCCTTTATGCCTGGCCAAACAGCTTTTGACTGTGAACTTCCACCCTGTAGAAGTTCAAGGGTCGCCAGTTCGCATGGACCAGTATTCTCCATTATCCAAGAAAACGACAATGATCCCTTTACGATTGATGCAAACACTTAATAGTCCTTTTCAAACATTCTTAAAACAAATTACGGATTCCACAGACATTTGAAAGAAATCACAAATTTTCACTGCTCTTGTGTCAAAGGCCGTCACAATTTGCATGACATGGTATGAGTGATGATGTCGTGTATGATAATGATGCCCGAGGATCTCATTTCTGGTATAACACGTTCATGAAACCAAAGCTTCTGCAGTCAAACAGAATGCTTCAAAAAGGTTGTTTCATGGCTCAGTTAGTCCACTCATCTTTATGTTGAATGGTTCCTGAGCCTCACAACTGAAATTACTCATCGACTGAGGGAAAGTCTCATTGTCGGGGACTGCATCAGATAGTTAAAACGTATGATTCTATCTATCATTTTAGGTGAAATAAAAGATCTCATGACATAATTCAGAGAAGAACTTAGAAATTATCTGATCAACATTTCCCTCAGTCAATAACTACAAAAAGTAGATCAGTGGTCTGGTCCATGTGCAAATCTGTTGAAGACAAATGCTGACACATTTGTTTCCATTAGAATAGACCCTGAACTTCAACAGGATAACATATTATATAAATACAAGTCTGACACTGGAATTAACTATGATGTGGAGATGCCGGCGTTGGACTGGGGTGAGCACAGTAAGAAGTCTTGCAACACCAGGTTAAAGTCCAACAGGTTTGTTTCAAACACTAGCTTTCGGAGCACTGCTCCTTCCTCAGGTGAATGAAGGAGCAGTGCTCCGAAAGCTAGTGTTTGAAACAAACCTGTTGGACTTTAACCTGGTGTTGTAAGACTCCTTACTGGAATTAACTAAGCACATATTGAATAAACCCAAGCCTGTTGAAAACAATCTGATTACAACAAAGCTATGACAACATGCTTAATGATGACATACAATCATCTAATGACCATAGCCTGGGAAGATCGGATACATAGAAACATACGTAGAAAATAGAAGCAGGCGGAGGCCATTCGGCCCTTCGAGCCTGCTTCACCATTCATTATGATCGGGGCGGATCATCATGTTCAATACCCTGATCCCACCTTCCCCCCACCATATCCCTTGATCCCTTTGGCCCCAAGAGCAATGTCAAATTCCTTCTTGAAATTACACCACGATTTGGCCTCAACTACTTTCTGTGGTAGTGAATTCCACAGATTTACCACTCTCTGAGTGAAGAAATTTCTCCTCACCTCAGTCCTAAAAGGTTTACCCCTTATCCTCAAACTATGACCCCTCGTTCTGGACTTCCCCACCATTGGGAACATTCTTTCTGAATCTACCCTGTTTAATCCTGATATGATTTTGTCAGTTTGTATGAGATGTTAGTGATCCTTGGACAGGGCCAGAATATGATTTGAAATGGATGTGAAAATCGAATGGTTTCTGTAACAGGCGGTAAATCCTTTACATCAGCTCAAACACCACGTGGTAAATTGAAATTCTGCCCATTTAAGGTTGTGAATAGGTGCCTTCAAACAAAGAACGATATAAGTGTTAGGCATATTTCGAGAGGCTCATATTTCTTGAACATCTTTCACAGCAGCAGGAGGTTCCAAGCATTTTATAGCTGCTGATGCCTCTGAGGTGTAGTCAGTGGTGATTTACTTCCAAAGTCTCACAAACGGCAATTCTCATCTGAAAAGGAAATTGGCCTACAGCACATAGGTCTCTCAATGTTATACTGAAGCACTGGCCTCAGTCACTTGCTGAAGTGCTGGTAGTGCTACCAGGGCTACCAATGATTCAAAGCAGACAAATTATGCATTTGGGGATGGCTAACGGGAAGTAAGTTGTACACAAAGTAACCCAATACTGAGCTTGACTTGTCTCTGGTCCGTAACTTCCTTTCGAATCCCCGACTTGAGGTGACGGTCTGCCGCACATGTGCGTCACAATGACCCGCAAGTGCGGACGCAAGGACATGCGCGCTGGAAGTGTGCAGCGTTTAAACGCCCAGCCTGTTTCTTTTTTTAAAATTATTTTTAAAATTTAGAGTACCCAATTATTTTATTAATTTTTTCCAATTAAGGGGCAATTTAGTGTGGCTAATCCACCTAACCTGCACATCTTTGGCTTGTGGGAGTGAAACCCACGCAGACACGGGGAGAATGTGTAAACTCCACACGGACAGTGACCCAGGGCCGGGTTTCGAACCTGGGTCCTCAGCGCCGCAGCCCCAGTGTTAATCACTGTGCCACATGCCGACCTCCGGCCTGTTTCTTTTAGTCTGATTGAGTGAAGCAGGGCGCTGAACCAACAGTATGAAAATGAAAACTTGGTCAACTTGCCCCGATGTTGGGTACGTTTTTATGCTTATTTATTTGCCGGGGGTTCACAGTCCAGAATCATCGAGCAGAGGCAGGAGATATCAGGAGACGTTTATTTGTCAGGTTAATGTTTTATATTATTAGTATTTAGCATTTATAAACACATTTAAAATGAAAATAAAGTGAAAGGAAGATATATTTTAATTATTTTTAACTTAGTTTTGTCCTGAGGCTGTTCATCCATTAAAAGGATTATAATACACAGAATGGGTTTGGAATGTGTGCAATCTTCGGTGATCACTCACTAGCGAGGATGATTTTCCACCTAAGATACTCTGTGTTACTGGTCATGGAGTCTGATGATTCCAATCTTAGAGCTGCATCTTCATTCACTCACTTGGCAGGAGTTTCCAAAAGGTTGGATCGGTTCTTGGACTCTAGGTTGCTGGTATCCCGTTCTCAGGCTCCTTTTCTGGGCCTTCCCTTGCCGTCGGGTGTTGCCTGGGAATTGTGACCCTTCAATCAGGAGATTCCTGTAAGTAGGTCTCTTCTAAACATGGGTCTCCCAGGCATTGACACCTATGTTTCATTTCTTGAGGTAAACCTTCAAGGTATCTTTGAAGAGCTTCCAGGGGCAGCATGGTGGCGCAGTGGGTTAGCCTTTTGCCTATTGGCCCCGAGGTCCCAGGTTCGATCCCGGCTCTGGGTCACAGTCCGTGTGGAGTTTGCACATTCTCCCCGTGTCTGCGTGGGTTTCGCCCCCACAACCCAAAGATATGCAGGCTCGGTGGTTTGGCCACAATAAAATCCCTTTAATTGGAAAAAATGAATTGGGTGCTCTAAATTTATTTATAAAAACAACCTTTGAAGAGCTTCCTTTGTCCTCCTCTTTTACCGGATCCTTCCTTGAGCTAGGAGAAGAGGATTTGCTTTGGAGTTGGGACTCTGACGTCCTAAGCATATGGGCGGCCCAGCAGAGTTGGTTTCGGACAATCATGGCCTCGATACTGATGCTCTTGACTCCTTTAAGGATATTAATGTTCGCACACCTTCCCTCCCAGCTGATTTAGAGCTAAAGTATATTTGGGTTTTGCAATGTATTTTAAGTTGCGTTGTTTAAGAATCTCCCTGAAAGAATGTTCATCCTTATAAGCTCAGTGATAACTTCAAATATTTGAACAAAGTTTAATGCCTTAGTTGACATTTGCAAGCCTCCTGTAAGCTTATGTGAACTCTGTCTTGGACAAGTATTGCAGAATCTAGTGCAGATTCAAAATCTGTAGCCATGATTCACCTCCGCTGGGGCATCACACTTATAGAATGGCTTCTTAAAATCCTTGAGCTTCTTTTGAGACTTGGACGTAGGCGCAGGGATCAGGAGAGAAGATGCAGGCTACATCTCCACCTGGCGAGGAATTGAATCAACTACCTACCCCTAAGAGTGTTCAGGCAAAGGGCATCCAGAAATGATGTCAGAGGAGATGTGTGCCAGGAAACTGCACTTCAGCAGCTACTGCTTTCGGACTTTGAGATTGTATACTTATAATTGATATGGCTGAAACCTCCCTCCTTCCTCATCTCACTCCATCCCTTCCTCTCCTTCCCCCTTCTTCCCTCTCTCTCTCTCTCCCTCCCTTCCTGGCCTTCGCTCTCTCCCCCTCCCCTTACAAATAGACAGGGCAGCACGGTAGCATTGTGGATAGCACAATTGCTTCACAGCACCAGGGTCCCAGGTTCGACTCCGGCTTGGGTCACATCCTCCCCGTGTGTGTGTGGGTTTCCTCCGGGTGCTCCGGTTTCCTCCCACAGTCCAAAGATGTGCAGGTTAGGTGGATTGGCCATGATAAATTAATGTCCAAAATTGCCCTTAGTATTGGGTTGGGTTATGGGGATAGGGTGTGGAGGTGTTGACCTTGGGTAGGGTGCTCTTCTCCAAGAGCCGGTGCAGACTCGATGGGCCGAATGGCCTCCTTCTGCACTGTAAATTCTATGAGGTTAGGTGTATTGGCCGTGATAAATTGCCTTTAGTATTGGGGTTACTGGGTTATGGGGATATGCAGACTCGAATGGCCTCCTTCTGCACTGTAAATTCTATGAAAGAACCGCTGTGTTTATGTGGAAAAATATATTTTATTGACCATCGTGTTTATGTGAGAAAATATATTTTATTGCAAGAGATTTGTAAAAGTTGAAGTTATTATGCAAAATGTCATTGTTCAGCTGATAAAGTGAAATGTAAAGTTAAATGCTAACTGGTTTCAAGGTTTGGTACTTATAAAGTTATTTTTGTTAATCAATATTCTCTGTTAAACTTTAAATGCTTCTACAAATATCTTGGCAAAACATCAAAACAGAACATTTTATTTTTTTAAAGGTTATGTTTTTTGACTGTATATCAGGATCGATGAGATGGTTACAGATTACATGTTAATTATTTTCAGCCCCCCCCCCCCCCCCATTCCACCCCCCCCCCCCCCCCCTCCCCCCCCCCCCCCCCACCCCCTACACCCACTGCCAGGCATCTTCTCCTTTGCAGTGTTGTTTTAGGGATTCTTTGATTCTTCCCCCCCCACCACACACAAACACCACAAACATTTTGTCTGTCCCTTGGAAAAAGGCCTTTGGGGATGAAGATCGGTATGGATCTGAACAGGAAGAGGAACCTCGGCAGCACGTTCAAGTTGATCATCTGTACCCTCCCCATCAGGGGAAGCGTGAGTGCATCCCATCTCTGTAGGTCCTTTTAACTTCCTCCACCAAACTGGTCAGATTCCACTTGTGGATACGTATCCAGTCTTGGTCTATCTGGATCCCCAGGTAGCGGAATTTGTTTCTGGTTATTTTAAATGGTAGCCCCTCCAGCTCTGGACGTCCCCTTTTGGGTTCACCGGGAAAGCTTGGCTTTTGCCCAGGTTGAGTTTGTAGCCCAAAAAAGGCTCCAACTCAACGAAAGTTTCATGATTTCTTTCATGCTGTTTTGCGGGTCTGAGATGCAGAGGAGCAGGTCTTCCACATAGAGTGAGACTCTGTGCTCTCTGCCTCCTCTTCGGATTCCCCTCTAGCCTCTTGCGTCTCGCAGGGTGATTTCCAGCTGCTCAATTGCCAGGGTGAACACAGTGCCTCTGTGCAACTGGAAGTATTCAGAACTGGTGGTGTTGATCCGTACACTGTTGTACAGGAGTTTCACCCAGGAGGTGAACCCTGTCCCTAGCTCAAACTGCTCCAGTACCTCAATGAGGTACTTCCACTCGACTCTGTCGAAGACCTTTTCTGCGTCCAGGGAGACGATCACCTCTGGTGTTCTCTCCCGGATGGGGCAGTATGATATTCAGCAGACACCTGATGTTCTCAGTTAGCTGTCTACCCTTGACGAAGCTGTCTGCTCCTCCACGAGCACCTGCAGTACGCAGTTCTCCAGTCTCTTGGCCAGCTCTTTCCGAGTATTTTCACCTCCACATTGAGCAGCGAAATAGGTCTGTATGATCCGCACTCCATTGGATCTTTCTATTTTTGGGGTATCAGCGATATGGTGGCCTGTATTAGCTTTGAAGGAAGGGTGCCCCTTGCTAGTGAGTTTACGAACATCTCCCGCAGGTGCGGGGTAAGAGCCAATGCAAAGTTTTTGTCAAAGTCCACCAGGAACCCATCGGGTCCTGGAGCCTTCCCCGTCTGCATGGAGTTGATGCTGTCCATGACCTCTCCCAGTCCGATTGGTGCTTCCAGCTCCCTCCGTCTATCGTCCCCCACGACTGGCCACGTTCTGTCGAGGAACTGTTTCGTCCCCGTCAGGGAGCTCAGGGGTGTATAGTCTCCGGCCTCGAATGCTTTGTTGACTTTTTTTGGTTCAGCTACCAGTCCGCCTCTGCTGTCCTTTATCTGTGATATTTCCCTCATGGAGGCCTGCTTTCTCAACTGGTGAGCCGGCAGGGGGCTGGCCTTCTTTTCGTGCTCATAAAAGGTCCCCTGTGTCTGGTGGAGTTGGTGCACTGCCTTCCTGGTGGATAGCATGTTAAAGTCCATTTGCAGCTTTTTCCTCTCCGCCAGAAGCTCTATGGTCAGGGCCTCGGAGTATCTTCTGTCGAGCTCCAGAATGGAGTCGATCAGCTGCTGCCTAGCCACCATCTCTTTCCTGTCTCTTTGTACCTTGTAGGATATAATTTCTCCCCCAATCATCGCCTTAATTACCTCCCAGAATGTGAAAGGTGAGACTTCTCTGTTCCAGTTATTAGCAACATAGTCGCCTATGGCCTGTGATGTTTTCTAGCATAAGACCTTGTCAGCCAAGCGGGCTATGTCCAATCTCAGGTCTGCCCCAATGTCCTGATATACCGTTACTTTGTGTCCTTCCCAACTGCTCGCTTTGGTCTGCCGAGCCCAGCGCAGGATCCTCTCCCGGTCCTGGTCTCTGTGCAACTTGATTATTATCACCCTTGGCTGCTCCCGGCTTTGGTCGGTACGACCTGTGGGCCCTGTCGATCTCCCATGGCTTGGGGAGGCTGTCCCTTCCAGCCAAGTTGCCCAGCATCGGGGCAATGTAGTCAGTTGGGTCTCTGCCCTCATTCCCCTCTGGCAGGCCCAATATTCGGATATTCTGTCGCCTTGATCAGTTCTCTTGATCTTCGACCGTCCCCTTCAAACTCCATTGGGTCACCACCAACCTTTTTACCTCGGCCTCCAGGGTGACGATTCGGTCGCTCTCGTTGGTCGATGCCTTTTGGAGCTCTTGAGTTGTTCTCTTTGGGCCTCCAGCTTCTTTCCTGTCCCGTTGAGCGTCCTTCTGCATGGCGGCCAGCGCCTCTGCTACCGCCACCTTGACCGCATTTTGGATCTCCACCTTGGTCTCATCGTTCATTGCGGTCAGTTCCTTGGTTAGGAACATCTTCCAATCATCCACAGTTGGGGGGAGGGAGTGCGCTGTCCGTGTCGCCGGTCTACTTCTCTCAAGGGTGGCTGGGGTCCCCTCGCCTCATGGGTTCTCCGACTCACTTGCTGCTCTTGGCCTTTTCCACCGTTTCTGGCTTCCCTGCGGCCTCTCGAGCTACTGCTTCCTGGCATACTTTTCTTCTTCCTTGTCTTTGCAGTTGAGGAGATGAAATGAGTCCAATATTCCGAGCTATATTTGGCCCAAAATGCCTATTTTGCTGTGTTCTGGAGGAGAACCACCTGATGTACGCCAAACTCAGCACATTCCTGTCACCAGAAGTCCACAACATTTAATTATGAGGTAATTATAAATTAATAAAATAATTGAAGTAAACAAGGCAGAAACATGGGTGGCACACTGGTTAGCACTGCTGCCTCACAACACCAGGGACCCGTGTCAAATTCGGACCTTGGGTGTCTGTGTGGTGTTTTCATATTCTCCCCGTGTCTGCATGGGGTTCCTAGAACCACAGAATAGAACCATTGAATTCTATTGGCCCATCCAGTCTGCACCGACTGTAATGATATGTATATAGGTATGCCAGTGAAGGGTTAATTATTACTTCTCAGTGTAACTCAAACACTAGAGGGCAACACCAGTTCCCACTATAAATATTGGACCTCAGGGAATCTCGGGTAATGTTAGCAAGGAGAAGTATTGATCACAGCACAAGGAGCAGTTTAGATTAGAGGGAAGTAGCACGAGGACAGCATTAGTTAATATTAGATTATAGATTACTGTTCAACAGACTCAATCTTACTTTATTGGTAGTTATAGCTCTGTAGTGTGTGCAAACTCTATTTAAATTAGCCGTTATTCAATAAATTACTTTTGCTTCAATCTAAAGATTGGTGGTTTCTTTATCATCAACTCATCAGACCATTCTGGATCAAAAGGAGA
The DNA here is from genome assembly GCF_047496885.1 of Scyliorhinus torazame. NCBI lineage: Eukaryota > Metazoa > Chordata > Chondrichthyes > Carcharhiniformes > Scyliorhinidae > Scyliorhinus > Scyliorhinus torazame. The sequence goes on from NC_092721.1 coordinate 187,926,687, forward strand.
ATATAACGACATAGTACCACAAAGTGTAATATAATACCAACCCTCTGAAAGAGCACCCTACCTAGGCCCACTCCCCGTCCCCCCATCCCCGGAACCCAACCTGTGCATCCGTTTACACTAAGGGGCAATTTAGCATGGTCAATCCTCCTAACCTTCACATCTTTGGACTGTGGGAGGAAACCGGAGCACCCAGAGGAAACCCACGCAGACACGGGGAGAACTTGCAAGCCCCACACAGGCAGTCACCCAAGGCAGGAATTGAACCCCGGTCCCTGACACTGTGAGGCAGCAGTGTTAACCACTGCACCACTGTGCTGTTTCCCCCGGGGTTCTTCAATGGGTGTTCCCAAGCTGGCCCCATCATAAGGGGGCAGGGCTGCACTCCTCCTGCGCCATGCTGGAGCCTAAAGGCTGCCCCTGGGAGAGGGAGAATCGCCGTGACTTCTGAGGGCAAGGAAGTGCGCATCTACTACCTCAGAATTAGCGCCCCGAGGCTTTCCGCCGCCAGTCGGAAGTTACAGGCCAATGTTGTGACTGGAATGACTAGGATCAGCAAACCACTTAATTCGGGTGACGTGATTGAAACATTTTAATCTGACATAATACTTGCTAAAACTCTAGAATAACTCATTGCTTGTATCTTGTGTCAGTGTCATCTGCAGCTCAGTGGGCAGCACAGTCACACTTCACTTTGCATCTTCAGCTTTCACTCCTAGACCTGACCTCAAAGATCTTCGCTGACACTTCAGTATGGTACTGAGCAAACACTACACTGTTGGAGTTATGTTATTTCAGGCAAAACATTAGGCACTGGAAAACTGACATAAAATATCCCATGGCACTGTTTTAAAGATGAGTCGGAGAGTTATCCCTGGTGCCCTCGCCAATATTTATCCCTCAACCAACATCGCAAACAGATTATCTGGTGGCAATTTCATTGCTGTTTGTGGGAGCTTGCTGTGCAAAAATTGGCAGCTGTGATTCTTACATTACGTTTCAAAAATACTTCATTGCCTGGAAAGCACTTTGGCACACAGGCACGATATAAATGCATTAAGTGCATAAATGTACATAAGTGCATCTAAATGCTTCTTCCTTGGATCGGATACTATCTCTAATGTCCTTTGTCAGCTATGGATTGGCCCTCTTACCCATTTTGCTTTTGTGCCAGACAGGAATGAACAGTTGCTGTAGGACCCCCATGTGTTCCTTGAATGTTTGCCATTGCCTATCCACTGTCATCCCTTTGAGTAACTCTCCCCAATCTATCAAGACCAACTCACGCCTCATATCTTCATAGTTTCCTTTATTAAGATTCAGCACCCTAGTCTCCGAATCAACTACTTCACTCTCCATCTTGATATAAAATTCTATCATGTTATCGTCGCTTATCCCCAAGGGGTCTCGTACAGCCAGATTGGCAATGATTCCCTTCTCATTACACAGTACCCAGTCTAAGATGGCCTGCCCTCTAGTCGTTTTCTCACATATTGGTCAAGAAAACCATCCAGGATACACTCCTGGAATTCCTCCTCTACGTTACTTTGGCTGATTTGATTTGCCCAATCTATGTGCAGATTAAAATCACCCATGATCACAGATATTCCCTGATCACATGCATCTCTAATTTCCTGTTTAATGCCATTCCCAACCTCACCACTGCAGTTTGAAGCCCACGATTGATTTTTTTCCCCTTGGTATTTCTTAACTCTACACATACAGACTCCAGATTGTCAGAGCTAATACCCTTTCTCACTATTGTGATTATTTCCTCTTTAACCAGCAATGCCACGCCACCACCTTTTCCTTTTTGCCTGTCCTTCCTGAATACTGAATACCCTGGGATATTCAGTTCCTTTCCCTGGTCACCCTGCAGCCACGTCTCCGTAATCCTAATTGTATTGGACCCGTTTATATCAATCTGTGCGATTAGTTCATCCACTTTATTGCAAACGCTCCGTGCATTAAGGCACAAAGCCTTTAAGCTTGTCTTTTTAACATTTTCGTCCTGCTCCCAATATTTTTCGCTACAGCCCTGTTTGAATTTTGTCCTTGGTTTCTCTGCCTAGCCCTTTTCTTATTCCCCTTTCTACCTTTCGTTTTTGTCCTTGCTCCCTCTTTCTCTGACTTCTTATATAGGTTCCCATCCCCCTGGCATATTATTTTAAAACCTCCCCAACTGCTCTAGCACAGTGTTCTTCAAACTTTTTTTCTGGGGACCCATTTTTACCAACCGGACAACCATCGGGACCCAACCTGGCTGACCTTCGCGACCCACACCAGCCGACCTGCGCGACCCACCATTTTCTCTTACCTTGTTTGCTGGTGACAAAAATGGAGGAAATGGTTTTGGGTCCCTTTGGCCCTCATACACGCTCCGTCTAATGGAACCTGTTGGATGAAGGTGAAGCCTTCCGGTGTCGGAAAGTATGGAGTCTCCATCTGTCCAAAGTTCTGAATTTTTTTCCTTGTTCAAATTTTATCAAATAATGAAATGAATGAAAAAAATAAAAATTAAATGAATAAAATAAATGAATAAAAACCACTACAGAACTTGTAAAACAAAAATCTGCAACCGTTTAAAAGAACAGTGGCCACACTGCGTATGCGTGCCTGATCATCGGCGAGCGTGCGCGCCAATCATCGTGCAGGCATGCGCAATGCGGCCAAATTTTTTTTATTAACATGTTCGCTGCCGCTTGCAGCCGGCGTTATGAAAAGCCGGCTGCTGCGCGGGGATTTGCGCGATCGGGAGCGCCGCGGACAACGGCTCCGCGACCCTCCCGACATCCACCCGCGGGTCGCGCCCCCGACTTTGAAGATCACTGCTCTAGCAAACACTCCCCGTAGGATGTCAGTCCCAGTCCTGCCCAGGTTTAATTTGTCCAATTTCTGCAGGTTCCACCTCCCCAGAACCGGTCCCAAAGACCCAGGAATCTGAAACCCTCCCCCCTGACGCCATCTCTTCAGCCTATTCATCCTATATATCCTGTCATTTCTACTCTGACTCGCAGGTGGCACCGGTAGTCATCCTGAGATCACTACCTTGGAGGTCCGATTTCTTAACTTTCTTCCTAGCTCCCTGTACTCTGCTTTTAAGACCTCATCCGTTTTTTCACCTATGTTGTTTGTACCGATGTGTACCACGACCACTGGCTGTTCACCGTCCCCCTCCAGAATGTCCTGTACCCGCTCCGAGACCCTAACACGAGAGAGGCAACATACCATCCTGGAGTCTCGTTTGTGGCCACAGAAACACCTGTCTATTCCCCTTACAATCGAGTCCCCTATAACTATTACGCTAGCCATAGTTTACCCCTCCCCTCTGCAGCAGAACCAACCATGGTGCAGGGAGTTTGGCTGCCGCTGCTTTCCCCTGAGAGGCCTTTCCCCTGAACAGTATCCAAAACGGTAATCCTATTTTGAAGGGGAATGGCCACTGGAGATTCCTGCACTGCCAGCCTATCTCTCTTGCTCTGTCTGGCAGTCACCCATTCTCTTCCTGCCTGCGGAGTCTGGGCCTGTGGTGTGATCCTCAACTCTACTTACCCATCTTATCCCCATGACTCTTCATTCCCTGACTGATTAAAACATTTCTATCACAGCCTTAACCCAGCCTTTACAACCTCTGTGGTAAAGAATGCCACAGATCCACTACCCTTTGGGAGAAGAAATTCCTCCTCATCCCTGTCTTAAATAAGCGACCCCTTACTCTGAGATTATGTCCTCTGGTGCTTAACTCTCCCACAAGCGGAAGCATCCTCTCAGCATCTACCCTGTCAATCCCCCTGAGAATCCTCCATGTCTCCATAAAGTCACGTCTCATTCTTCTAAACTTCAATAAGTGCAGGTCCAACCTACTAAATAACTTCTCCGCATAAGAAAATCCTTCCATATCCTTGAGAACCTTCCCTGGATTGCCGTCAAAACCAGAATATCTTTCCTTAGATAAGGGGACCAAATCTGTTCACAGTATTCCAGGTAAGGTCTAACTAGCGCCTGGTATAGCTCTAGCAGGACCTCTCTTTCTATATATTCCATTCCCTTTGAAATAAAGACCAACATTCATTTGCCTGCACAATAACCTGCTGAACTTGCATGCTAGCTTTTTGTGATTTATGCTAAGGAGGGAGTGCAACAAATATTTACCAGGCTGATTCCTGGGATGGCAGGACTGTCATATGAGGAGAGATTAAATCGGTTAGGATTATATTCATTGGAGTTTAGAAGAGTGAGAGGGGATCTCACAGAAACTTGCAAAATTCCAACAGGATTAGACAGGGTAGATTCAGAAAGAATGTTCCCGATGGTGGGGGAGTCCAGAACGAGGGGTCATAGTTTGAGGATAAGGGGTAAACCTTTTAGGACTGAGGTGAGGGGTTGTTTCTTCACCCAGAGAGTGGTGAATCTGTGAAATTCACTGCCACAGAAGGTGGTTGAGACCAAAATGTTGTTAATTTCAGGAAGGAATTAGATACAGCTCTTGAGCTAACGGGACCAAGGGATATTTGGGATGGCGGAATCAGGGTATTGAACTTGATGATCAGCCATGACCATAATGAGTGGTGGAGCAGGCTCGAAGGGCTGAATGGCCTCATCCAGCTTCTGTTTTCTATCTTTCTATGCAACATGCAAGGTTCAAGTCCTACTCAAGGTCTTCAGCAGAAAAATGAAAGCTGACGTCCCAATGCATTACTTGCACTGTTGGAGCTGCTGCCTTTGATGAAACATTAAATAAAGGCTCCATTTGTGTGGTCAGGTGACTGTTGGAAATCCTGTGGCACGATATTGAAGCAGAGCAGGCGAATCATTCCCAGTGTCCGTCCAATATTCATTCCTCAATTAACGTCACAAAAACAGATTCTCTGGTCCTTATCACATCTCTGTTTGTGTGCTCTTGCTGGGCACAAATTGGTTGTCAGGTATTATAATAGTGTCTACACTTCAAAATTCATTGGTTGTTTTGAGATAATAATCATCTTTATTATTGTCACAAGAAGGCTTACATTACCACAGCAATGAAGTTACTGTGAAAATCCCTTAGTCGCCACACTCCGGCGCCTGTTCGGATATACAGAGGGAGAATTCAGAATGTCCAATTCACCCAACAGCATATCTTTCAGGACTTGTGGGAGGAACTGGAGCACCCGGAGGAAACCCACACATACACGGGTGTGGTGTTGGGTGCTCTGATGCACAGATGAACCAACACAGTCGTATTTGGTACAACTCTATTTTATTTTAACTTCTATATACAGTTCGGTCTGGATACTCTGCACGTTGTGTCTCCCTGAGTGTTTAGTGTAACAGGTCTGTCCTTGTCCTCATCTCCAGCTAATACTGTCCACCAGGTGTCGTGTTTGTCCTTTTATACTGTCCCTGTCCTTGTCTGTGATTGGTTGTGGTGTTGTGTGTTCTGATTTGTCTGTTGGTGTGTCCATCATGATGTGTGTGTTTGAATATCATGTCAACGGGGAGAACATACAGACGCTGCACAGACAGTGACCCAGGCCGGGAATCGAACCTGGGACCCTGGTGCTATGAAGCAACAGTGCTAACCACTGTAGATGCCCAGTGATGCGGCTATACAAATGCAAGTCTTTTTCTTTTCCTTTTTCTTGGTAGCGTTCCTTCCTCCCAGCCAGGAGGTTGTGGGTTCAAGTTTCTAGACTGAGGGGGTGCGGCTCTGTCAGAGGGGTCACCTTCCAGAAAAGATTAAACTGAGGCCTCACATAGAAAAGATCCCATTGCACCATCTTCAAGGCGAGCAGGGGAGTTATCCCCGGTGTGTCGGCCAATAATTACCCTCCACCGACATTACTAAAACAGATTCATCAAGAGTGGCAGCATCTGTGCAGAGAGAGATAGAGATAACGTTTCAGGTTGTTGACTTTTCACCTTAATGAAGGTTCGTCGGTCTGAAATGTTGGGCAGAATCTTTGGCTCTCTTTGGTGTTAAGTTTGGAGGCAGGAATGGCATTTAAGTAGGCAGGATGGGGCCATATCTGAACACAGCATGCTTCCCATCTCTGCCAGAATTAGGTTAATGGAGGTTAACCCTCCAGCATTGTTGCCAATTATGGCCCTTAATTAACACCTACTTAAGGGCCTCTCCCCAGCATGGCTGGTATTAATCCAGCTGTAGGTGCTCCTGTCACCATCCAGAGTGCACGGAAGGTCAGCTGGTCATTTGGTGGGGTTGGCCCGTCGATCAAAGGGACTCAACGTTTGAGAACGGAGGCAGGTCTGTGAGAGTCATTCCCCTGCCCTTTCCCTCCACCCCCTCCACCCCGGACACGCGACACCTCACTCCCAGCCAACCCCACACCTGACGACCCAATACCCCTTTCCCAAACCCCCCCCCCCTTTCCAATTCTCCCCACTCTTGCCCCACACACAGGCACACAGACATCAGAGACAACACAGACAGTCACACACAATCACACACAGACAACACAGAAGGAAAGGGTGGCGGAGAGGGAATAAAATAATACTAAAAGACAAGGATAAATTACTTGATTCGGCGACCCCGTTGGGCCAGGCGCGGATTCGGGCGCAAGGAGTGAATCGCAGTAGAGCGCCAAATGGGGCTCCACACGGGTGCCGGCCTGCCAGGATCTGGATTTTGCCCCCGTTGGACAAGATTCAGATTTGCATATTTAAATAAGTCTAATGGCTCATTTAAACACCTGGAAGCCGGATTCACCTGGTGCCCAGGAGTCAACAGCCGTGCCAATGAGACTTCAACAGGGCGCCGTTTAATTCTGGTTCACACAAACGTGAACCAATGGGGCATCTCACAGGCCATTAGAGACAGCCCCCCCTCCCCCACCATGGCTGGGAACAGGGCAGAGCCGTACCCTGGCACTCCCTGTGGCAACTGGGCACCTTGGCACTGCCAGCCTGGCATTCTAGCAGTGCCACCCAGGCACTTCTAGAATGCGAGGCTGGAGGTGCTCGGGTGTCAGTTTGGCACAGCCAGGGTTCAGGCCCTGGGATGGCCTTGTCCATAGAGAGGGAGGAGTACGGGGTTTCCAGGGTCTCGGGAAGGTTGGGGGTTAAAGGAGGTCGTTAAGGCGGGGTAGGGGGGGTGCCTGAAAGCCAGGAGGCAGGAAGATCGGGGCTGCCGCTCCAAATGGTTCGCCAATCCACGAGCAGCTATTCCTGCTGGCAAGATCCACCAGCAGGAAATCAACTAAAGTGTCACCTTGGCGGGGAGAAAGTCCCCAAGGTCAAATAAAATGGCAAATTGGGGTTGGATAGTGGGGTGCTTTCCGACAGCTACAGTGCACCCAAAAGTGGACTTTAGCATCTGTCTGCTGAATTGCGCCTGAAAGAATCTCTGATGCACTGTGACGGATTTCAGTTTTAGTCTTTCAGGAGTTCAAGCTTTTGTTTTGATACTTCTTCCTTCTAGGCTTGAGATGGTTCTCTTTGGCAAGATTGTGCACTTTCTTTGTAGATTCAAATAGAAAGTAAAGGTGTGCCAGGCACTTCCTGGTTTTACAACAATAAAGCAGTTCTTTACTTCAGCAGCAAGAGAGAGTTCCTTCCCTTTTCAAGGTCTGATTGCTTCTGCCCAGCTCTCTCGGAAGCCTCAAGAAAGAAAAATGAAATGAAAATCGCTTATTGTCACAAATAGACTTCAAATGAAGTTATTGTAAAAAGCCCCTAGTCCCCACATTCCGGCGCCTGTTCCGGGGAGGCTGGAACGGGAATTCAACCCGCGCTGCTGCCTTGGTCTGCTTTACAAGCCAGCTATTTAGCCCATTAAGGAACCAATCACTGACTGTTGTCAGGCAGAACACTGTCCCTGGCCAACCCACAGGTTACCAGCCGGCCAATCGAACCGACTTCCTTCAAAGCTGGTTCTTAAAACTCTCTCGGCGCCAACGGGTCTGGATTCCCCTCTCCAAACTCAAATCCTGGAACACCCTGTCCTGACTCACAGGCTGCATCAGCTTGAGTCCACTGCTTAAAGACACATTCTGATCATAAAATAAAATAAATGGGACCAAAAGGGAATTCAAAAGGAAGGACATTAACAAATCCCAAACATTATTAATTGAATTTAAGTTCCACCAATTTTGAACACATGTCCCCAGAGTATGAGCCTGGGCCAATGGGCATTAGGACTGCATTGCCATCTTTCCCCACCCCGAAGCACACCCCGCCTTCACACCCTGTACTGAATTCTCCGTTGGGGAGACTCAGTCCCCACGCCAGCGTGAAAACGGTGGTGCTTTATGCCAGGAAAACTGGCACGAAACGGCAACGATTCCCTGCTCCGGGAGAGGGGGACGGGACGGCTAGCAGCCAGGCAGCGTAGGGCTCCCTCCCAGCTCTAGCTGCCGATACGGCCCAGAGCATTGCCGGGTCCGTGGCTGCTCATGCGCACGGCGGCAGCCTGCAGCGGCCGCGCCGTGCTTCATGGCGGACTCAGCTCACGGACCTGGATTGCAAAGATAGTACCCCTCTTTGGCCGCTTCCCCGCCCCAGACCACCTGCCCACAGAGCCCCCAGCCCGGAATAAAGCCCCCCCCCCCCCCCCGCCCGCGGATCGGCCGACTGTGGCGGAGCCGGACTGAGTTTGTAGCCGCCACGCTGAGTTCATGACGGGTGAGATCATGAGAGACCCACGCCATCGGGAACTTGGCCGGTCGGGGATGGTGCATCGCTGGGCAGGCCTCAGGCAATGGCCTGAGTCCGTGGACACAGCATGTGGCGTACTCCTAGAGTACGTCGCTTTTAAGGGGGCGGAGCATCGCGAAAGCGGCGGCGCCCCCGATTTTGGCGTCATCGCGGATTCTCCGTCCCCTCGCCCAACGCGATTTCGGCGTCGGGGATCGGAGAGTCCAGCCCCCTGACTCCCGCTCCACCCCGGTCCCTGCTCTACCCAAAGTTGTGCTCATCGTTCGCAGCCTTGGAAACCCATCCACGCCCGTAAAACCAGGGAAGCGGATTAACACAGAGGCTGCCAGTCTCACTCAAATATAAACATTGCCAACCTGCTTCCTGGCAGAGGATCGGTTGCCCACCCATAGTCCAGCCCTTGTCAAACCTGCAAATGGGAGGGATTGAGTCAGATTTCAGATTTTTAACATCTGAGGAAACGTCGACCCATCCATTTCCAGCTGTTACGGCTCAGAATGCAACCAGCTGAAGAAAACCGACCTCACTCCCTTTGTCAGCGTAATCACCGAAGAGATATGATCACGTCACATGGAGGATATGATTAGTGCTGTCTATCTCAGATAAGTGAATGGCACGCATGACAAGGTAAAAAAAAAACACTTCCAACCACCGTACTTGTGTCATTCTGTAAAGACCAAAACCAATATTCCATCAACTTGAACCAACTCTTCATAAATTGGGACTCTGACGTTTTGGGGGCTCAGAGCCGAAAATAGTAATGGCCTCTGGAACTAATCTATCGACTCCATAAGTGCTTCATTAAAAATAGGGAGTGAGACTCATGTACGAAGCAGGGTCCCCCTCTCCATTGAACAGCGAAAGCTGCAGAATCTTATCAGCCCAAAAATCTTGACATCAGTTTTGCTTTCAAATTGGCTCAAGAACAATCAGCAATCATTTGACATAACTTGATTTTGGAATAAGCTTTTCATGCAGTCAGCAGCATTTGGCATCCTTATCATCTAATGCGATCAAAGGAAAAAGGCACTCGAAAGCAGTGTCCTCGAAGCTATCGAATGTGCTCAAAGCTATCAAACGTGCTCAGAGCTGTCAAAAGTGTTCAAAGCTATCAAACGTGCTCAAAGCTATCAAACATGCTCAAAGCTATCAAATGTGCCCAAAGCTATCAAACATGCTCAAAGCTGCGACTTCTGGTGGCAGCTATGAAGGAATAGGCCGCACATTTGGTGTCTCCCACTCGGGTCGGACCTTTGGACCTTTTCTCCCAATTTCTTACCGGACTTGACTTGGAAAATTGATGGTAGAGGCAATTGTTGATTTGATTCCCACATCGGTGCATGGAGAGGCAGACTAGAAGTGCAAAGGAAGAAACAGACGAACAGAGAAGGCTTGAGCTGAAGCTTCAGCGGGGGAAAGCATGGCGGATGACCGGAGTCCTGGCTTGTCGACCCAGCGGTCAATGGAGCAGCTGATGCAATTTATCCAGGAGGGCTTCGACAATCAGAAGCAGGAATCCTTGGACCCGATTAAAGAATCAAATGCAAGGCTGGAGCTCAGATAGGATGCCCAAGAACAGGCGATCCAGAAAGTAGAGAAGGCGCTGGCCGAGCAGGAGGAACATCAAACTGCGGTGGAGTTGGAGGTGGGGATGCTGAGAGACCAGCAGAAGAAGCTCCTGGAGAAGGTGGAGGACCTAGAGAATAGGTCCCGCCGGCAGAACCTGAGAATTGTCGGTCTCCTGGAGGAGTCCGAAGGAGCAGACGCTGGGACATACATAACGGGCATGTTCGAGAAGTTGCTGGGGAATGGGAAGTTCTCCCGACCCTTGGAGGTGGACAGGGCTCGCAGAGCGCTCGCGAGGAAGCCTCTTGTGGGGGACCCCCCGTGGGCAATGGCGGTGAGATTCCACAGGTATTTGGACAAGGAGCGTATTTTACAGTGGGCCAGGCAGACACAGAGTTGTAAATGGGAGAACAGTATCCTGCGGGTCTATCAGGACCTGAGTGCAGAGGTGGCCAGGAGAAGAGCGGGGTTCAATCAGATAAGGTCGACCCTGTTAAGAAAAAGGTGAAGGTTGGACTGCTCTATCAGGCCCGTCTCTGGGTCACGTATGAGGAGCAACATTTCTATTTTGAGTCGCCCGAGGAAGCGATGGACTTCACGAAAAGGAAAGGACTGGTGGCGGACTGAGGACTTTGAATTTTGCTGCAACGTTCACGTTAAAAAAGTTTCTTGTTTTTCATTTTTAGGACGTCATTTGTAATGCCTTCTGTATTGATTTGGGGCCAGTTGCAGAGCTGAGTGAGTTAAAGTTTACATGGGGGATGGAGGTGTGTTTGTTACATGTTGGATCTTCTGTTTGATCTTTTCTTTGTTTATCGTTTTTTTTCCCCCGGGCAATGGTGTTGGGACTGGTTTTTCGTTAGAGTATGTGTGTATGAGCGGGGAGGGAGGGTGGGGAGGGAACAATAGGTAGGAAATGTCTGGCACCATGGAGTCACCAAGCTAGCTGGGCGGGCTAGCTCATGGAAGTGCAGTGGGGGGTGATCAGATGTTATGCTTGTCAAAGGGGTTGGTTTACATTGTGCTGTTACTAGGGGGGGAGGGGGGAAGATGTTCTGCTAACGAGGGAGGGACTGTTGCTGAGGGACAGAAAGGAGGTCAGGGGCGTGCCTGAGGGCGGGCTGGTGGAGGGGGGGGGGGCGATGAGCCCCCCCCAACTAGGCTGATCACCTGGAATGTAAGAGGACTTAATGGGTTGGTTAAGAGGGCACGCATGTTTGCGCATCTGAGGGGACTGATGGCGGATGTGGTAATGCTACAGGAGATGCACCTTAGAGTAGCTGATCAGATCAGATCAAGAAAGGGATGGGTCGGACAGGTTTTTCACTTGGGGCTGGACTCGAAGACTCGAGGGGTCATGATCCTGATTAATAAGCGAGAGGTGTTTGAGGCGGGAAGAATAGTTACGGATGTGGGAGGTCGGTACATTATGGTCAGTGGGAAACTGGAGAGGGTGCAGGTGGTATTAGTAATGTGTATGTGCCAAATTGGGATGATGTGGATTTTATAAAGAGGATGCTGGGGAAGATACCGGACCTGGATTCGCACAGGTTGGTCATGGGAGGGGAATTCAACACAGTTATTGACCCTGGCTTGGACCGGTCAAGCACGAATACGGCGGGGTGCCAGCAATGGCAAAGGAGCTAAAGGGGTTCATGGAGCAGATGGGGAGGGGGGGGGGTGGGGGGGGGTGGGGGCGGGACCCATGGAGATTTGGGCAGCAGAGAGTGAAGGAGTTTTCCTTCTACTCACACGTGCATAAAGTGTACTCCCGGATTGATTGGTTTATTTTCAACAGGGCTCTACTGACGGGGGTAGTGGACACGGGGTATTCGGCGATCACAATCTCAGATCATGCCCCGCCCTGGGTTGACCTACGGGTTAGCAAGGAGAGTAGTCAGCGCCCGCACTGGAGGCTGGACGTGGGGCTTTTAGCTGATGAAGAGGTGTGTGGGCGGCTGAGGAAATGTATTCAGAACTACCCGGAGGTCAACGACACGGGTGAAGTTTCGGCAGCGGTGGTCTGGGAAGCATTGAAGGCGGTGGTTAGAGGGGAGCTGATCTCAATACGGGCCCAAAGGGAGAAGGTAGACAGGGCAGAGACGGACCGACTGATAAAGGAGATATTGGAGGTCGACAGGAGGTATGCGGAGACCCCAGCGGCAGGGCTTTTAAGGGAACGCCGGAGGCTACAGGCGGAGTTTGGCTTGTTAACTTCAGGGAGGGCGGTAGAGCAGCTGAAGAAGGCGAGGGGGGTGATCTATGAGCATGGGGAGAAGGCTAGCAGAATGCTTGCACAGCAGCTTAGAAAGAGGGAGGGAGCCGATAGGGAAAGTAAAGGATGGGGTTAGGAGCCTGGTTGGAGACTCAGCAGGGGTGAATAAGGCATTCAAGGAGTTTTACAATAGGCTGTATGGGTTGGAATCCCCAGCTGGGCCAGAGGGGATGAGGCATTTCTTAGGTAGGCTGAATTTCCCGAAGGTGGAACAGGGGTTGTTAAAAGGACTGGGGGCCCTGATTGGGTTGGAAGAGATAGCGGAGGGTCTGAAGGCCATGCAGTCGGGTAAAGCCCCGGGGCCGGGCGGGTACCCAGTGGAGTTCTTTCAAAGGTTCTCTGGGATATTGGGGCCGCTGTTGATGAGGACATTCAATGAGGCAAGGCAGCGTGGGGTGCTTCTCCCAACGATGTCACAGGCCACGATCTCATTGATCCTGAAGCGGGACCGGAGCTGTGTGGGTCCTATAAGCCAATATCTCTATTGAATGTGGACGCCAAACTGCTGGCCAACATCTTGTCCTCTAGGATTGAGGATTGTGTTCCGGACGTTATTGGGGAGGACCAGACCGGGTTGGTTAAGGGAAGGCAGTTGGTGGCCAATGTAAGAAGGTTGTTAAATGTGATCATGATGCCCTCGGAAGGTAGGGAGGGAGAGGTAGTGGTCGCAATGGACGCAGAAAAGGCTTTTGATCGGGTAGAATGGGAATATCTGTGGGAGGTACTGGGACGGTTCGGGTTTGGGTGGGGCTTTATTGACTGGGTCAGGTTGTTGTATCAGGCTCCTGTTGCAAGCATATGGACGAATAGGACAACATTGGACTATTTTAGGATGCATCGGGGGATGAGACAGGGATGCCCCCTCTCCCCGCTGTTGTTCGCGTTAGCCATAGAGCTAACATTGATAACAGCACCTCTGCCGTTCCCGCTGGCACGGTACTCCACCAGCCCCGTGGTGGTGGCGGCCCTGAGCGTCTGGGGGCAATGGAGGAGGCATGTGGGAGCAGAGGGAGCATCGGTGTGGTCTCCAATCTGTAATAATCAACGGTTTGCCCCTGGAAGAATGGATGGAGGGTTCCAGAGATGGCAGTGAGCAGGGATTGAGAGGATGGGAGATATGTTTATGGATGGGAGATATGTTTATGGATGGGAGCTTTCCTAGCCTGAGGGAGCTGGAGGAGAATTTTGGATTGGCGAGGGGAAACAAATTCAGGTAACTGCAGGTGTGGGACTTCCTATGCAGGCAGGTTGCAACCTTCCCGCTCCTACCACCAAGGGGGATACAGGGGCGAAATTCTCCGGTACCGGCGCGATGTCCGCCGACCGGCGCCAAAAGCGGCGCAAATCAGTCGGGCATCGCGCCGCATCTTGGGGGGCCGAGCCCTAACGTTGAGGGGCTAGGCCCGCGCCGGACTAATTTCCACCCCACCAGCTGGCGGAAAAGGCCTTCGGTGCCCCACCAGCTGGCGCGGAAATGACATCTCCGGGCGGAGCATGCGCGGGAGCTTTAGCGGCCGCTCACGGCATTCCCGCGCATGCGCAGTGGAGGCAGTCTCTTCCGCCTCCGCCATGGTGGAGACCGTGGCGAAGGCGGAAGGAAAAGAGTGCCCCCACGGCACAGGCCCGCCCGTGGTTCGGTGGGCCCCGATCACGGGCCAGGCCACCGTGGGGGTACCCCCCGGGGCCATATTGCCCCGCGCCCCCCCCCCAGGACCCCGGAGCCCGCCCGCGCCGCCTTGTCCCGCCGGTAAGGTAGGTGGTTTAATCCACGCCGGCGGGACAGGCATTCTAGCAGCGGGACTTCGGCCCATCCGGGCCAGAGAATCGCGGGGGGGGAGGGCCCGCCAACTGGCGCGGCATGATTCCCGTCCCTGCCGAATCTCCGGTGCCGGAGAATTCGGTAACCGGCGGGTCGGGATTCACGTCAGCCCCAGGCGATTCTCGGACCCGGCGGGGGGTCGGAGAATCTCGACCCAGGACAGGGTAGTTACTAGAGTATGGGTGGGAGAAGGGAGGGTCTCTGACATTTCCAAGGAACTCATGGGGTCAGAGGAGATGCAGACTGAGGAGCTGAAGCACAAGTGGGAAGAGGAGTTGGGAGGAGAGATAGAGGATGGTCTCTAGGCGGATGCGTTGAGTAGTGTCAACGTGTCCACAACATATGCCAGGCTCAGCCTGATATAATTCAAGGTCGGTCACAGGGCTCACATGACAGTGGCTCAGATGAGCAGGTTCTTTGGGGTAGAAGATATGTGTGCTCCAAGGTGTGCGAGAGGACCAGCGAACCATGTCCATATGTTCTGGACATGCCCAAAGCTGAGGGGATTCTGGCAGGGGTTTGCGGATGTCATGCCCATGGTGTTAAAAACAAGGGTGGCACCGAGTCCGGAGGTGGCGATTTTCGGAATGTCCATAAGACCATAAGACAATAAGACATACGAGCGGAAGTAAGGCCATTCAGCCCATCGAGTCCACTCCACCATTCAATCATGGCTGATTTCAACTCCATTTACACGCTCTCTCTCCATAGCCCTTAATTCCTCGAGAAATCAAGAATTTATCAACTTCTGTCTTAAAGACACTCAACATCCCGGCCTCCACCGCCCTCTGTGGCAATGAATTCCACAGACCCACCACTCTCTGGCTGAAGAAATAGCTCCTCATCTCTGTTCTAAAGTGACTCCCTTTTATTCTAAGGCTGTGCCCCCGGGTCCTAGTCTCCCCTGCTAATGGAAACAACTTCCCTACGTCCACCCTATCTAAGCCATTCATTATCTTGTGAGTTTCTATAAGATCTCCCCTCAACCTCCTAAACTCCAATGAATATAATCCCAGGATCCTCAGACGTTCATCGTATGTTAGGCCTACCATTCCTGGGATCATCCGTGTGAATCTCCGCTGGACCCGCTCCAGTGCCAGTATGTCCTTCCTGAGGTGTGGGGCCCAAAATTGCTCACAGTATTCTAAATGGGGCCTAACTAATGCTTTATAAAACTTCAGAAGTACATCCCTGCTTTTATATTCCAAGCCTCTTGAGATAAATGACAACATTGCATTTGCTTTCTTAATTACGGACTCAACCTGCAAGTTTACCTTTAGAGAATCCTGGACTAGGACTCCCAAGTCCCTTTGCACTTCAGCATTATGAATTTTGTCACCGTTTAGAAAATAGTCCATGCCTCTATTCTTTTTTCCAAAGTGCAAGACCTCGCACTTGCCCACGTTGAATTTCATCAGCCATTTCTTGGACCACTCTCCTAAACTGTCTAAATCTTTCTGCAGCCTCCCCACCTCCTCCATACTACCTGCCCCTCCACCTATCTTTGTATCATCGGCAAACTTAGCCAGAATGCCCCCAGTCCCGTCATCTAGATCGTTAATATATAAAGAGAACAGCTGTGATCCCAACACTGAACCCTGCGGGACACCACTCGTCACTGGTTGCTATTCAGAAAAAGAACCTTTTATCCCAACTCTCTGCCTTCTGCCTGACAGCCAATCGTCAATCCATGTTAGTACCTTGCCTCGAATACCATGGGCCCTTATTTTACTCAGCAGTCTCCCGTGAGGCACCTTATCAAAGGCCTTTTGGAAGTTAAGATAGACAACATCCATTGGCTCTCCTTGGTCCAACCTATTTGTTATCTCTTCAAAGAACTCTAACAGGTTTGTCAGGCATGACCTTCCGTTACTACATCCATGCTGACTTGTCCTAATCCGACCCTGCACTTCCAAGAATTTAGAAATCTCATCCTTAACAATGGATTCTAGAATCTTGCCAACAACCGAGGTTAGGCTAATTGGCCTATAATTTTCCATCTTTTTCCTTGTTCCCTTCTTGAACAGGGGGGTTACAACAGCGATTTTCCAATCCTCTGGGACTTTCCCTAACTCCAGTGACTTTTGAAAGATCATAACTAACGCCTCCACTATTTTTCAGCTATCTCCTTTAGAACTCTAGGATGTAGCCTATCTGGGCCCGGAGATTTATCAATTTTTAGACCTTTTAGTTTCTCTAGCACTTTCTCCTTTGTGATGGCTACCATATTCAACTCTGCCCCCTGACTCTCCTGAATTGTTGGGATATTACTCATGTCTTCTACTGTGAAGACTGACGCAAAGTACTTATTTAGTTCCTCAGCTATTTCCTTGTCTCCCATCAAAAAATTACCAGCGTCATTTTGGAGCGGCCCAATGTCAACTTTTGCCTCCCGTTTGTTTTTAATGTATTTAAAGAAACTTTTACTATCATTCCTAATGTTACTGGCTAGCCTACCTTCATATTTGATCCTCTCTTTCCTTATTTCTCTCTTTGTTATCCTCTGTTTGTTTTTGTAGCCTTCCCAATCGTCTGACTTCCCACTACTCTTTGCCACATTATAGGCTTTCTCTTTTGCTTTGATGCATTCCCTAACTTCCTTTGCCAGCCATGGCTGCCTAATCCCCCCTCTGATAACCTTTCTTTTCTTTGGGATGAACCTCTGTACTGTGTCCTCAATTACTCCCAGAAACTCCTGCCATTGCTGTTCTACTGTCTTTCCCACTAGGCTCTGCTCCCAGTCGATTTTCGTCAGTTCCTCCCTCATGCCCCTGTAGTTACCTTTATTTAACTGTAACACCTTTACATCTGATTCTACCTTCTTTCTTTCAAATTGGAGATTGAATTCGACCATATTATGATCACTGCCTCTTAAGTGCTCCCTTACTTTAAGATCTTTAATCAAGTCTGGCTCATTACATGACACTAAGTCCAGAATGGCCTGTTCCCTCGTGGGCTCCATCACAAGCTGTTCCAAAAAGCCCTCCTGTAAACATTCAATGAATTCCCTTTCCTTGGGTCCACTGGCAGCATTATTTACCCAGTCCACCTGCATATTGAAGTCCCCCATGATCACTGTGACCTTGCCTTTCTGACATGCACTTTCTATTTCGTGGTGCATTTTGTGCCCCCGGTCCTGACCACTGTTAGGAGGCCTGTACATAACTCCCATTATGGTTTTTTTGCCTTTGTGGTTCCTCAACTCTACCCACACAGACTCCACATCATCTGACCCTATGTCGTTTAGTGCTATTGATTTACTTTCATTCCTAATTAACAAGGCAACCCCGCCCCCTCTGCCCACCTCTCTGTCTTTTCGATAGGTTGTGAATCCCTGGATGTTTAAATGCCAGTCCTGAACCCCCTGCAACCATGTCTCTGTGATGCCTACCACATCATACCTGCCAGTCACAATCTGGGCCACAAGCTCATCTACCTTGTTCCGTACACTGCGCGCATTTAAATATAGCACCTTTAATTCTCTATTGACCGTCCCTTTTTGTTTTCTTAGTGTGGTGGACCTTGGTATACTCACAGTATATACACTGTGTCATATTTTGTGGGATGGGGACAATCGTAACCACTCTTGAGTTTTGTCTGTTCGTGTTTTTTTGTATTCCTAAGCAGCTACGCTCCCCACTGATTACCTCACCACTTGGTTCCCTGACTTTCCCTTCCCCCCCCCAATCTTTTGTTTAAAGTCCTATTGACCACCCGGAAGATCTGGGAATCCAGGAGGAGAAAGAGGCAGATATTCTGGCCCTTGCTTCCCTGGTAGCCTGGAGACGGATATTATTAGCTTGGAGGGACTTAAAGCCCCCGAAGTCGGAGACCTGGCTCACTGACATGGCTAGCTTTCTATGCTTGGAGAAAATCAAGTTCGCGCGATATTATATTGCTCAGAGTCGCCAGGTATCGAATGATACCACCACAAGATTCAACCGGATATCGATCAAAGAACCAAACACCAGTTAGTTAGTTCAAGATCAAGGGTACTTTATTTACACACACAATTAATCATGCAACATAGACACTACTAGTTAAACTACACCTATCAACTATGACAACCTGTACTTAACTTCAGGCACCCGGCTTAGGTCAGAGGAACAGTGGCCGTTGTTCGAATCTGGGTCTATCGGGTCTGTAGAAGTAACTGCTGCTCAGCTGGGCTCATCTGTCTGGTAGCGGGCGTTGAACTTGAACTTGCTTCTGGTGGTGCTGCACTCGGAAGTAGACGTTGCCGGAACGCCAGGTCCAAGAGAGGCCGAACACATGGTGGTCTCTCTCTTTATCCTTGGGCGTTTTCGCGCTCTTTTGGGCGGTCCTTTGGGTTGGACCCCACTAATTGGGTAATTCTTGATCACTGCGTTCGATTTGCGCCAAAAAAGGGGTGGGTGCCTTGATGGCTGGGCGTGTCTTAAGCGGTCATTGACCCTGTTGTTTCCGCTTCCTGAGTACAGGGAGTGGGGCCGAAATGTCTGGGATTGTATTGGTTGCTCAAGTGTCAGTCCTTTGTCTGGCGGAGATGGGTTGGGGGTTTCGATGCCGTCTGGATTCTTCGCTCACAAATATTTATTCAGGCTCTGAGCCTGCCTGAATCTTGCATTGTCCATTTTTCCCGTTATGCTTTGCGACCGTCCATGTTCCTCATTGTAAGTGGCCATCCCAGGTGGCTACAGAGGGTCAATGTTAGGGTTCACCCTGAAGTGGCAGCTGTTCGTCGACTTCTTTGCGAAAAATTAACCGTCAGCAGAAGGGGGGTTAGCTTAGTTTAGAGTAGGAGGTTAGTAGAGGTGGGACCTGTAAGGGAGGAAGACGGCTTTTGCACTATGTTTATAAATTCATGTACATTGTTTATTCTCAAGACCAACCGCAGTATCGTCATCAAACCAGCAGACAAAGGAGGGGCCACTGTCATACTGAACAGAACGGACTACTGCAAAGAAGTATACCGACAACTGAACAACCAAGAACACTACAGACAGTTACCTGCAGATCCGACCAAGGAACACATCCGCCAACATAACAGACTGATCAAGACCTTGGATCCAGATCTTCAGAGCACCCTACGTGCTCTCATCCCACGTACTCCCCGCATTGGAGATCTCTACTGCCTCCCGAAAATACACAAGGCCAACACACCAGGCCGTCCTATCATTTCAGGCAATGGGACCTTGTGTGAGAAGTTCTCTGGCTACATCGAGGGCATCTTGAAACCCATCGTACAAGGTACGCCCAGCTTCTGTCGTGACACGGCGGACTTCGTACAGAAACTCAGCACCCATGGATCAGTTGAACTAGGAACATTACTCGTCTCAATGGACATCTCGGCACTCTATACCAGCATCCCCCATGACGACGGCATTGCTGCAACAGCCTCAGTACTCAACACCGACAACTGCTAATCTCCAGATCCAATTCTGCAACTCATCCGCTTCATTCTGAATCACAACGTCTTCACCTTCGACAACAAGTTCTTCATCCAGACGCACGGAACAGCCATGGGGACCAAATTCGCACCCCAATACGCCAACATCTTCATGCACAAGTTTGAACAAGACCTACTCACCGCACAGGACCTTCAACCGATGTTATACACCAGATACATCGATGAGATTTTTTTCCTTTGGACCCACGGCGAAGAATAACTGAAACGACTACACAATGACATCAATATGTTCCATCCAACCATCACCTCACCATGGACTACTGTCCAAAATCAGTTGCATTCTTGGACACACTCGTCTCCATCAAGGACGGTCACCTCAGCACTTCGCTTTACCGCAAACCCACGGATAACCTCACGATGCTCCACTTCTCCAGCTTCCACCCTAAACACATTAAAGAAGCCACCCCCTATGGACAAGCTCTCCGTATACACAGGATCTGCTCAGACGAGGAGGAGCGTAACAGACATCTACAGACGTTGAAAGATGCCCTCGTACGACCGGGATATGGCGCTCGACTCATCAATCGACAGTTCCAACGCGCCACAGCAAAAAAACGCACCAACCTCCTCAGAAGACAAACATGGGACACAACCACAGAATACCCTTCGTCGTCCAGTACTTTCCCGGAGCGGAGAAACTACGACATCTTCTTCACAGCCTTCAACACGTCATCGATGAAGATGAACATCTTGCCAAGGTCATCCCCACACCCCCACTACTTGCCTTCAAACAACCGCGCAACCTCAAACAAACCATTGTTTGCAGCAAACTATCCAGCCTTCAGAACAGTGACCACGACACCTCACAACCCTGCCATGGTAATCTCTGCAAGACGTGCCAGATCATCGACATGGATACCACCATTACACGTGAGAACACCACCCACCAGGTACGTGGTACATACTCGTGCGACTTGGCCAACGTTGTCTACCTCATACGCTGCAGGAAAGGATGTCCCGAAGCGTGGTACATTGGCGAGACCATGCAGACGCTGCGACAACGAATCAACGGACATCGTGCGACAATCACCAGGCAGGAATGTTCCCTTCCAGTCGGGGAACACTTCAGCAGTCAAGGGCATTCAGCCTCTGACCTCCGGGTAAGCGTTCTCCAAGGCGGCCTTCAGGACGCGCAACAACGCAGAATCGCCGAGCAGAAACTTATAGCCAAGTTCCGCACACATGAGTGCAGCCTCAACCGAGACCTGGGATTCATGTCGCATTACATTCATCCCCCACCATCTGGCCTGCGAAATCCTACCAACTGTCCTGGCTTGACACAATTCACACCTCTTTAACCTGGGGTTACCCCATCTCTGGATCTGTGAAGATTTAATCACCTGCTAATGTTCGCATTCCAAGCATTGTCTGGCATCTTTGAATCTGTCTATATATATGTTTCTGGAACATACCTCTTCATTCACCTGAGGAAGGAGCAGCGCTCCGAAAGCTAGTGACATCGAAACAAACCTGTTGGACTTTAACCTGGTGTTGTAAGACTTCTTACTGTGCTCACCCCAGTCCAATGCCGGCATCTCCACATCATTGTTTATTTTGTTGGTGTTGTAAAAGCATAAATACCTCAATAAAATGTTTCTTAAAAAAACATGCTCAAAGCTATCAAATGTGCTCAAAGCTATCAAACATTCTCGAAGCAATCAAGCGTGCTCAAAGGCATCAAATGTATTGCACTGAAAAACACAATAAATTAATTATTTCAATAACATCTGAATTTATCCAGTTTTATCATCTAGTCCAAAAAATCTTTCCATTATACATTTCTGAGAGCACCATCAGGTCCCCATCAATTCTTAATTAATTTTATTTATTCATTAATTACCAACTTGGGAAGAAACCAAGCAGGCCTGAGACACAGTGCCCCTGCTGCCTCCTTCCCTTGCCCACCATCCCTCGGCATTGCCTGGTAGTTACCATTCCTCTGATCTCCTCCCAGTCCTTCATAAATCCCCCAATGACTTTCTCCCCTCTTCCCCTCAATCTTAGGCTTCCGCCCTTTCCTTACTCCCCCCCTCCCCCCCCACTGGCACCATTGGAGCCTACATTGCTCCCCACCCCTCAGTCTGTGGGCGTATCTTGCCCCCATCATCCCTGAATCTAGGGGCCGATACTGACCCGCCCCCACTCTCCCCACATCCACTAGTCTGGGGCCTATACTCCCCGCACCCCACCACGATACAACAAAAGAAACGGACTCAAAAATTCAACCAAAAAAATTGAAATCTTATAGTGTCCTTAATGTAAAACAAAATATCCGAAGGGACTTCTGAACTGTCGGTTGGCAGGGAGAGGAATGTGAGCCATGAGGAAGAGAGTAGTAGGAGATGACCAAAATCGGGCCAAAATGATGGGTTTTGAGAAGATTTTTGAAGGAGCACAGATTGTTGGCTATCTGGATGCAATTCGGGGGAGCATGGAGCCAGCATATAGGAGACAACGTGGATTCGAACCAGTAACTATCACACTGCATGTTGCATGTCAATCCTTGAACAAATAATCGCATCCATCACATTAATGGTACAATTCAGCTATTGATTAAGCATGTAATTTTATCATTTTGTACAGTGTTTGGTTGGACATTAAGGGGTTAAACTCTAGAACTCATATAATGGTAGGGGTATGTGGGCTGCTGAGAGCTCTAGATAGGGGCATGCAATAAATAAAGTTTGCAGACACCCAGCCGAAAGTTTTGACATCAATTACATTCAACAGCATGCATTATCTCTCTCTCTCTCTTCCTCCTATCCCCACTCTTCGTCACCTTCCCTTCTCCTCTCTCTACCCTTCTCCTCTCCACACTCTCTCTCCTCCCTATTTCCACCTTCTCTCTCTTCCCCCGAGGGGTCTTGACAAAGTCAATGTCGAGAGGATGTTTCCTCTTGTGGGAGAATCCATTGAAAAATGAAGGGTTAGGGCAGCACGGTGGCGCAATGCTTAGCACTGCTGCCTCATGGCGTCAAAGACCTGGGTTCGATCCTGGCACCGGGTCATTGTCCGTATGGAGTTTGCGCATTCTCCCCGTGTCTGCGTGGGCCTCATCCCCACAACCCAAAAAGATGTGCAGGGTCGGTGGATTGGCCATGCTAAATTGCCGCTTAGTTGGAAGAAAAAGAATTGGGTACACTAAATTTATTTTAAAAATAAAGTGTCACCCATTAAGTGTTGTGAGTCTTTGGAACTCCAAAGATGGTGGAAGCAGATATAATCAATATAATATATACATATAAAATAATATAATCTTTATTAGTGTCACAAGTAGGCTTACATTAACACTGCAATAAAGTTACTGTGAAAATCCCGTTGTCACCAGGAGTCCCGAAAGATGTGCTTGTTAGGTGAATTGGACATTCTGAATTCCCACTCAGTGTACCCAAACCCAGTTTCCTGGTGCTGTGAAGCAACAGTGTTAACCATTGTGCTACCATGCCACCCAATATGTTCTTTGCTTCAGTTGTGTGATGGGATCAGCTCTGATGCTCTGGGGCTGTTTAGCACAGGGCTAAATCGCTGGCTTTGAAAGCAGACCAAGGCAGGCCAGTAGCACGGTTCAATTCCCGTACCAGCCTCCCTGAACAGGCGCCGGAATGTGGCGACTAGGGGCTTTTCACAGTAACTTCATTTGAAACCTACTTGTGACAATAAGCGATTTTCATTCATTCATCTAACAATTTAAGTGTTTATTAATCTTTTACTGTTTTGACCCAATATGTATTTAGTCATGTAAAGTACTAAATCTGGACAGGAGGGCAACTGTAATTGGGGATAGAGCCCTTATTTTGATGGCTAGAGGGTGATTGTACAGGAGAGGGCTGATATGTCTCTTTTTACCGGACAGTTCATGTATGTAAATCCCTGCCTCTTGAGGAATGAAGACCCTCTCACTTGCGGAAGCAGAATTGAATTGTCAGTCGAACACCACGCTCAGGCAGAACTCTGAGGGCCAAGGTGTTAAGCTCGACTGAATATCTGGTGGAGTCGGCCCGAATTGCCTGCGGTAAGATCCTGGACCTGGCCCAGCTAACTCTGCAGGATCATGATGCCGCTATCTTCCCTGCTGGCTTTGATGCAGCCAAGAACCGACCCACCTTTGCCGTGGAAGGAAAGGATTGCCAAGTAATTCCTGACATTGAGATTGTAATCACAGAATTCCACCAGGCACGGAAACCCATCGGGCTGTGTTCCATTGCTCCTGTCCTAATGCCAAAGTCCTTCCAGGAGTCGAGGTGACTGTTGGCCATGAGGAAGATGAGAAATGGCCATATGCTGGTACAGGGGCAGCATCATTGCAATGGGAGGGAAACACGCAGTCAGTGAGGTCGATATACCCTTTTGAGCTGCTTATAGGGGTGCGGCACAGTAGCACGATGGTTAGCACCGTTGCTTCACAGCTCCAGGGTCCCAGGTTTGATTCCCAGCTTGGGTCACTGTCTGTGCAGAGTTTGCAGGTTCTCCCCGTGTCTGCGTGGGTTTCCTCCGGGTGCTCCAGTTTCCTCCCACAAATCCCCAAAGATGTGCTGTTAGGTAATTTGGACATTCTGAATTCTCCCTCCGTGTACCCAAAAAGGCGCCGGAATGTGGCGACTCAGAGCTTTTCACAGTAACTTCATTGCAGTGTTAATGTAAGCCTACTTGTGACAATAATAAAGATTATTAGAATTATTTCATCCCCCGTCATGGCGAGAACTTCCTGCACTGAGGTCTGCGGCTGTCACCGTCGCAGTAATGGACTCATTGCGTTTGTATGACAGCCCCATCTCTTATGACCTGAAGGTGATTAGACTCCTCCAGTTAGCCTGGCAGTCTGCGGAAGGATGCTGTCATCCCTTCCTGATTCTCGTGACTCTGCCTGTGCAGTTCCAGAAGCTCAGGGGTGACCAGACCGAGGGGAACGTCATTGGCCAGGGGCTTAGCAGAGACAAGGACCCCAGCATCCCTCCGAGCGCTGGATCACTGGGATATCCCTGCCTCCATCTGCCGTGGATCATTAACTATGAGGTGCTCACCGGTGAGTGACCCAGAAGCTTGTCTAATACTTAACCCCACCAAGGTGTGAGTATCTGTGTTGGTGGAGTGTACTGGTGATAGCTATGACGTCTCTTCAATTTGCCGAGAAGACTCCCTCAGAGCTGCTTGGGTGTGGTGATTTGAGGGGGCACGCAGGTGGACTGGGCTCGCCTGGCTGGAAGGGAGATGGCATTAGTATGATTGGGGATAAATGATGTGACATGTTTACTCACGAGAGGCTTGAGGAATGACCTATTTGTCCATATAATTCTCATTTTTGCTCGCTGCCCCGCTTCACCATCAGCACAGGCACAGTCCTGGTCCTCCCTGGCCGGTTCAAGGGTTCTTTGCACATGTGGGGTCAGAGTTGCTGCATGGCTTTGCCCTGTCAAGCTGGTTGTTCTCGAGTTTGTCCTGAGGAGAGACAGATGGGAGACTGTAGGCAGGAGTCCTGCCAGTTCAAATGGTTGAGGAATGGCATGTGTGGGATTGGAGTGGGAGCAGGGATGTGAGGAACAGAGTTAAAACTGGGAGTGCGGGGGGATTCAAATTTCACCATCTGCCGTGGTCGGATTCGAACTCGGAATCACAGAGCATTACGTTAGGTCGCTGGACTACTAGCCCAGTGACAATACCACTGCCTCCCTATGGGCTGGCACTCATCATGGCAGCTATTTCCTCCCGGGTGGGGGTGCAAACCCTGCTGCTGGGCCGCCTCCTGGATTGCGGGTACAGGACATCCCACCTCGGTTGCACTCCATCCAGGAGTGTGTTCAGGGCTCCCTCTGTGAAAGGTGGTGCTGGCTTTTATGCTGCCATCCTCACGCTGGATCTGGAACGACTGCTGGCAGTGCTGGGGAGGCGTTTATATGGAGCTCCCCAGTCTTTGCAGTGATTAAGTTTCCCCGGGGTGAGAGAATCTGCGGGAGGTTGGCAAGAGAACGGCCTGATAAACCTTTCAAACTGACGCCCCCCCCATGGCTCGATGGAGTTTAGAAGGATGACGGGAGGGTTCTCATTGAAACTTACAGACTACAGAGAGGCATAGATAGAGTGAACGTGGAGAGATTTTCCACTAATAGGAGAAACCAGAATCCGAGCGCACAGCCTCAGACTGAAGGGACGATCCTTTAAACAGAGATGAGGAGGAATTTCTTCAGCCAGAGGGTGGTGAATCTGTGGAACTCTTTGCCGCAGAAGGCTGTGGAGGCCAAATCACTGAGCATCTTTAAGACAGAGATAGATAGGTTCTTGATTAATAAGGGGATCAGGGGTTATGGGTGGAAGGCAGGAGAATGGGCATGAGAAACATATCAGCCATGATAGAATGGCGGAGCAGACGCGATGAGCTGAGTGGCCTAATTCTGCTCCTGTATCTGATGGTCTGGTGGTCTTATGGCGGGTTCCCTGGCAACAGGGAACGCCATGTAAATTGACATTGACTTTGGCGGAACCGGAAGACCCCAGCGGTGGCCAATCGCTCGCCACCTCCGTCATGGGAAAACTCACTGCGGGGAGCGGTTGGGGAGGGGTAGGGGGACAGAAAATTCCGGCTGAAAGGTTCTCATGAAACAGCAAAGCCTCTTGCATAGGAATAGCCAGGAGGTTGGTTCTCAGGTGGGCTTGAAGCTGAAGAAAGTGTTGTACTTTGGCTGAATTACTAGACTCTGCTATGAACAGCAATCTGAGATACAGTCGCTGACACAGTCTGAGCCTCTGGAACTCCTCGCCACAGAGAGCTGTGGGGGCAGAGTCTTTGTGTATATTTAAGGCTGAGACAGATATTCTTGATCAGTAAGGGAATCAAGGGTTACTGGGAAAGGGCAGGAAAGTTGGCTTGAGGAATGTCAGATAAGATATGATCCTATTGAAAGGCGGGGCAGACTCGATAGGTCAAATGGCCGATTTAATTTGGTCTTATGGTCTTATGGACAACGGTCATTCACTCGTAGTCTCCTTTGTTCAATACTGCACTCGGAGACCAACAGTCTTGAGGTTTCATACTCCCTGAATGCCCTTCATCCTTACCCAATGAGCTGTTCAAACTTCGCAGGTCGCTACAAAGTACTCTTATTCAGGTTCAGGTTTAACTAAATATTGGCCACAGAATTAAACACTGTCCACAGTTTAACTGTCTATGGTCACATGTTAAGTTGCAGCTGTCTTAATAGAGTTTGTGGTCACAGTATGATAATACAGTCCATAATGCTTATGCATGACAGGGGGATCAGGCCTTCGTTATGATTTTCCCTGGAGTGCCCAATTAATGGCCAGAGGGTGCACTCTCGAAACTCGAGATCCAAAAGAGGCCTTCCAACTTCAAAGGAGTAGTAGGGTGTGAGGGTAGGCAAGTCAGAGAGAGGGTGCTTCAAAATGGAGGCACCCTCTTTCCAACTTCCCAAAGTTTAAACAAGAAACGACTTTGGCAGCCAAGCCACCACCATGGTGGGGAACCCACACCTACTGCTGCACCCTAGCAGGTAAAGAAGGCCTATCTGCCTGCCTGGAGCACTGGCCCCTGCTCCAGCATCCAGGAGGACACCTCTAGGCAGTTGACCCCAGTTCCTGCCTGCACGGGGGCACTGCTTTTAGCACAAATCTGCATCCACCTCTGACTCAGGACAACAAATCAGGCCCTCAGCGTTCTGAGCTTAACACTGGCCAAAGCATCATTCATGAATGTACACAGGGACATTGGGATCTTGGCCTGCATTGCTTCCCGCCCAGAAACCACGGAGGGTACAGTTCAGCAGAGGGACATTTGCACCGGGATTTACAAAGATCCACAGCTGCAGTCGGCAAAAGCTGGAAGAACGTCTGGCATTCATTTTTCCCGCAGCCACTGTGCTTGCTTTCAGAGTCTTATGCCTTTTATTATTTCTCCTTCTTGGGGAGGCGGCTGGCTAAAACAATATCGGCTGTTGAGAGTTTCTGCTCAATCTCACTCTCAGATGTTTTCACCCCTCCTGTTTAAAATCCATGAAGGTCAGCTACGCTGATAAATTAATCCCCACATTCTTCTAACAGTAAAACTCTAATTTGTTTCTTGTTTTACTCAAGGCAGTGTGAATGAGAAATTGGCTGAAATGGAAAACAGAGAGGAGTCATTAATGGCTGTTTTTCAGAGGAAATGGAAGTGCACAGTGCGCGGGGGTTGGTATTAGAATCACTGCTCTTTTTGATATAAACTTGGGAGGTCTTGTGGCATTGATTAATAAGTGGATCAGGGGTTATGGGGAGTAGGCAGGAGAATGGGGATGAGAAAATATCAGCCATGATTGAATGGCGGAGCAGACTCGATGGGCCGAGTGGCCTAATTCTGCTTCTATGTCTTATGGTCTTATGGTGGCAGTGTCCCCGTGCCTCTGAACCAGAAACTCTGGCTTCAAATCCCAAGCCACCACTTGATGGTTATGAAAGGTGTGCCCATAAAGTGGTCAAACTGCTAGATTATCAGCCATAAACCCTTCCAATACGCCTGATGGTAGGTGGCAAGAGTGGGAGAGTTTCCTGGTTAGCCACGCTCCGGACGGCAGACCACTGCAGTACTTTGCCCAACACAATCATGGACCAATCTATTGGATGGCCATGGTCACCAACGCTTTCTTAGGGACTTGTACCTGGAGGTGGGATGACTTGGACTTCAGGGCAGGGAGCGAAATTTCCAAATTTGCAAATGACACAAAGCTCGGATCTGCAGTCAAATAGCGAAAAGAATAGTGCAGATTTTAGGAGATCACCATCGAATAGGACAGCTCAGGAGATTCATTATGCTAGTGCTTATTGGAAAAAGCTCATTTCCTAAGGCCCAGCATATTTTTCGCTTTTCGGATTTTGAAAGTTGCCATTGAGCCTGCTCTCGTCCTTCAAGCAGCGCGTTTCAGGTTGTAACAACCGGGATTTTCCAGGCTCTTGCGGCAGGTTTTCCGGTGGCGGAGGCTTCTCGCCAGTTGCTGCCGGCGGGATCCTCCAGACCCACCAAAGTCAATGACCATTTGCGTTGCCCGCCACCGCGCAGTCGGGGAACCTGCGTGGGGAGTCGCCTTTGGCGGGACACGAAGATCCCGCTGGTGAGAAGGGCTGGAACTCCCCGCCCACTTTGTGAAAATACCTCACTATGGCTCAGTTGGAAGCGCTCTCAGCCCTGAGTCACAACATCCCAGGATCAGCTACCCCTCCTGAACTTGAAGACAAAAATCAAGGCTCCAGTGCAGCACTGAGGACGTATTGCATTGTCAGAGTTGCAGAAGTTTTTTGCATGAGACTTGACACTGAGGCCCCAACGGCCTGCATGGGCCGATGTGAAAGATCCCTTGGCACTTTGACGAAGATCAGTCAAGTTCTCCCTGTTGTCCTGACTCGAGCAGTATCAGAAAAACAGAATATCTGGCTGCGATCACATTTCTGCGTCTGGGAATTTGCTGTGTGCGAAACTAGCAGCTTGGATTTCTAGCATTATGGGACTACACTTCGAAAAGCACTTTAGTGACCAAAGGGACTTTGACGAAAGTGATCTTGAGAAACGCTACATAAATGCAAACCTTGCTCTTTGTTTTGGAACTCAGGACCAGAATTTGGTAATTTGGCACCTTTAGGTTGTTCCATGATCCAGTGAGATCATGGCTAGTCTCAGACCAAAGTCCATTTACCTGCCTTAGCTCCATCTCCCTGGGTCTTCCAGGTCATAAAGTTAAGAACATAAGAACCAGGAGCAGGAATAGGCCATCTGGCCCCTCGAGCCTGCTCCGCCATTCAGTAAGATCATGGCTGATCTTTTTATAGTCTCAGCTCCACTTACCCACTTATAAGCTTAGATGCCACTCTCCCTTGTTCACTATCACTCTCACGTTTCCATGGCTCTTAACCCGTGAAACCCAGAAATGCGGGAAACGAAAAACGTAATGGTGGAACCGTGGAACTAACTTGCTTTCGCTGTTCCTGTAGATGGGAACACAAGCCTCATCATTGCATTCAACGATCCCATTATTTGCCATTGCCAATTTGCTTTCTTGTATGCTTCACCATAATTAATATTCCCAGTCTCATGAGAGACAGCGTATTTCATAAAGTAGAGCAAATATAAACAGAGAGAGCACTATTAAACGCTAACAGAGTTGGGTCATTTTCTGAACTTGCCTAGGATAATATCATTGCAATTCAATCAACTTAGATAACCTCATTCAGCTCTACATTAGATTTAATAGACTTGCACGTTAACTCAAAAGGATGAAGTTCACCATCCAAAAGTAATTATTAATCCTTTGGAGTGAAGGATTTATTTAAAAAGGATTCTCAAAGAAATAACATTTCGATATCAAACTCAAAATTGGTGGTAAAAAATAGTGCAAAAATGTTCATCTTGAACTCTGGGTCAATGATTGTATGGATTGGCCCAATCTTGTGGATCGGGAAGCTTTATTACTCTTGAAAGGGGCCAAGCTTGACCAAGCAGCATTATTTTTAAAATTTATTTAGAGTACCCAATTCATTTTTCTCCAATTAAGGGCAATTTAGCGCGGCCAATTCACCTAGCCTGCACATCTTTGGGTTGTGGGGGCGAAACCCACGCAAACACGCGGAGAATGTGCAAACTCCACATGGACAGTGACCCAGACCTGGGATCGAACCTGGGACTCGGCACCGTGAGGCAGCAGGGCTAACCCACTGCGCCACCGTGCTGCCCCAAACAGCATTATTTTGATCTCAGGGAGCCAAGTGATTAGAAGGTCAAGAAGGTTAAGTTTGTTTTCTTTGATTTAATTGTAGTTTCCGGTGTGTGAGAAGGTTAAAAATGTTGATTCAGGCAAATTATTTGTCCAGTAATTAAGAAATGGTCTGTATGTTAAAATGTAACCAAGCATTTCTCAGTAATGAAAATGCTCTTAATATCACTCCCATTGATAACACTCCCCTAAGGTGCCTTGGGATGTTTTCAAGATGCGATATAACACGTTGATATGTTTTCTTTCCTGTTTCATTGTGGGAGAATATTCCTCAAGAAACACATGGGACGGAAATCTCTGATCGTCGGGATTCTCTTTTCCCGCTGGCAGCTCATCCTCACCTGCAGGATTCCCGGTGGCATGGGGTGGTTTCAATGGGAAATCCATTGACAAGCGGTGGGAAGATAGAATCCCATTGCCAGCGAACGGCGTGTGCCAGGGGATCGGAGCATCCAGCCTAGTGTATCCTCATATGATAGTCCCGCCATCCCAGGAATCAGTCTGGTAAACCTTCGCTGCACCTCCAACAGAGCAAAAACATCCTTCCTCAGATAAGGACACCAAAACTGCACACGATACTCCAGGTGTGGCCTCACAAATGCCCTATACAATTGCAGTGAAACATCCCTATTCCCACACTCCAATCCTCTCGCCATGTAGGCCAACATACCATTTGCCTTCTTTACCGCCTGCTGTACCTGCGTGCTTACTTTCAGCGACTGATGCACATGGACACCAAGGTCTCGCTGAGTATCCACCTCTCTCAATTTACACACATTCAAATTTCTTTCGGATTGAGCCAATGGAGGAATTTTAAAATATGAATTGGGGGACGAGACTGTATTTTAATGGACAAAGATCGAGTCATTGCTCGGGTTGAAGGTGAGGTGATGAGATACGAAGCATTGGTTTTCTGTGCCAACCTTTAGTTCAGACAAATGTAGATTATAAAGAGGAAAAGGAGACAATCAACTATATTAGCCTAGTTCAACTAGAAATGCAAGTTTGGCTTCCTTCATGCTTGCCAGTGAAACACAGCCACTTGGACGACATACAGATGGAACCGTAACCCTGACACAAGGGTGCACCTTAAGGAAAAATGGGGACAATTACTGGACTGAGGAAGGGGAAGTGGTGAGTTCAAGATTTACTTATTTCTCAATCTTTGTTCCCAATGCAAAGCTCGGTGGTTCATTTCTTCGAACATTCTAGCTCAACCAGTTCCTACACCTCCCCCGCAAACCATTCAACCTCAAACAACATCAACACTTCAAATGTTCAAAAAATGTGTTCGTAGTTTCCTAAAATTAACAACTCTGAGGGGTGAGTTAAAGGTCGTGATTCAATTTCGGTACCCAGACAATGCCAATAAATCATAACAGCTTCAATCTTGTCAGCTTAAAGCACTTGTGTCCCCATCCCCTGATTTTGGTGCAACTTTGCATTGCAGATTTCTGCCGTTGCGTGTTTCATACATATGAAATCAATGTCTCGGAATCAAACAGGCATGGAACAGATCAGTGCAGAACCACCTAGCAACGATTACCAGAAAATTCAACCGAATGTTTTTATAGTAACAGCAAACATCTGGAACACCTGGAACGCAATGTTGAAGTCTTTGTAAGGAAATAATTTCATCATGGCTTTAATTTAACTTGCCCCGGGAGGTAAATCGTTTGATGAATTACTGCAATTTTGCATCGTTTAGCATATTTGTATTATAATTTGTATTTATAGAGCCATTTAAAGCCTTGTTTAATGGTACATTAATAAAAATGGTCTCTCTGCAACTGAACAGTCAACTCTCTGTTCATGATGCACAGGTAACTAAGACAGCAGGATTTATCTTGATGAAGATTAACATTTTTTCCCCACTGCTTGATTTGCACAGACGGCTGAGTCCATCAATAAGGATCGCCATATTCTCATGGGAATTCTAATGGAGACCATAAAAGAGGCACCCTGGACAGCCACATAAGAATATAGCAACAGGAGCAGGCTATTCAACCCCCCCTCGAACCTCTAATGCTATACAATTACATCATTACTGATCGGTATCTTAACTCCAATAGCCTGTTCTGGTTTTGTAACGCTTAATAACCTTGCTTCACAAAAATCCATTAATCTCAGTTTCAGCCTCAACAGCCTTTTGAGGGAGAGAGCTCCAAACTTCCATGACCCCTTGTATGAAGAAGTGTTTTCTGACGTTACCCCTAGATAGCCTTGCACTAATTTAAAGGCTGTGCTTCCTTTTTTAAAGTTAATTTACAGGATGTGGGTTTCTCTGATTAGGCCATCATTTAGTGCCATCCTTAGTTGCTCTTCAGAAGGTTGCCATTTTGAATCGCTGCAGTCCCTGAAGTGTAGGTACACCCACTGTGCTGTTGGGGAGGGGGAGTTCCAGGATTTTTACCCGGCGACAGTGAAGGAGTGGCGATATATTTCCAAGTCTGGGTGGTGAGTGACTTGGAGGGGAACCTCCAGGTGGTGGGGTTCCCAGGTACCTGCTGCTCTTGTACTTCGAGATGGTAGCGGTTGAGGGTTTGGAAGGTGCCGGTCAGGGAACCTTGGCGAGTTACTGCAATGCATCTTGTAGATAGTAATTTAGAGTACCCAATTATGTTTTTAGAATTAAGGGGCAATTTAGCGTGGCCAATCCACTTACACTGCACATCTTTGGATTGTGGGGGTGAGACTCACGCAGACACAGGGAGAATGTGCAAACTCCACACGGACAGCGACCCGGGGCCAGGACCGAACCTGGGTCCTCGGCGCCGTGAGGCAGCAGTGCTAACCACTGTGCCACCGTGCCGCTCCCTTGTAAAATGATACACACGGCTGCTGCAGTTCATTGGTGGCGGAGGGATTGAATGTTTGTGGGAGGGGCAGCAATCAAGCGGGCTGCTTTATCATAGATGGTGTCAAGCTTCTTGAGTGTTGGAGCTGTGGGGAGTATTCCGTTACTGAATTGTGTCTCCCAGATGGTGGACAGGTTTTGGGGGTCAGGAAGTGAGTTACTCACCATAGGATTCCGAGCCTTTGACCTGCTCTGGCAGCCACACTATTAATATGGCCAGCCCAGTTCAGTTCCTGATCAATGGTAACTCCCAGGATGTTGATTGATTGATTGATTTGCTTTATTGCCACGTGTACCGAGATACAGCGACAAGTATTGTTCTGCTACAGTCCAGACAGATCGGTCCATACATGAAACAGCTTAGGACATACATAAATACACAGGTGAAGTATACGGAGTGTAGTACTACTCAGTAGAGAAGATGTGTGAACAGGTCAATTTAGTCCATAAGAAGGTAATTAATGAGTCTGGTGACAGCGGGGAAGAAGTTGTTTTGAACCTGCGTGTTCTCAGACTTATGTATCGCCTGCCCGATGGAAGAGGTTGGAAGAGAGAATAAGCCGGGTGGGAGGGGTCTTTGATTATGCTGCCCGCTTTCCCCAGGCAGCGGGAGGTGTAGACAGAGTCAATGGATGGGAGGGGGTTTCAAATTATGGACTGGGCTGTGTTCACCTCTCTCTGGGTGTGATTCCCCGGAAAGATTTCTAAGAGTGGTAGAGAGCGGAAACTGCCTCGAGCTTCCCGCCGCTCGACGCAGCAAAGCCGGCAACGCTATCCAACATGAATTGGTCGACTTAACAAGGCCCCACGGGCTTCTCAACAACCTACACCGGGCAGCACAGGTGAGTCGACACCAACCACGCCCCCCCCCCCTACCAAGACATTTCCGCCCCCACGCGAGCATCCACCCGCCAACTCTCCATGTGACCCCCAACCCTTCCCCACCCCCCTGTCCCTTTGTCAGGCTTCTGGGGCACAATCTGGTGAGTAACAA
Source organism: Scyliorhinus torazame (assembly GCF_047496885.1). Classification (NCBI taxonomy): domain Eukaryota; kingdom Metazoa; phylum Chordata; class Chondrichthyes; order Carcharhiniformes; family Scyliorhinidae; genus Scyliorhinus; species Scyliorhinus torazame. The sequence continues at coordinate 187,961,044 of NC_092721.1, forward strand.
ACCTGCTGATGCACATCAGATGGAGGCAGGAATCTCCAGGTGAGACAGCAGTCGGAGATCTAGGACCCAGCTGGGTCCCAGCCTGATGCTGAGCCTCTGGACCAGGTTTTCCCGGAGCTGATGGAGACAATAGGAAGTGGTCAGGACATTCAGAGGGTAATATCAGCGACACTCCAGCAGATGCATGGCCGATTGGAGGAGTTCCAGACGCTACAGGCGCAGGAGATATTGGCGGCAATGCGTGGCACCGAGGCCAGCACTGCTAGGGTGCCGACCGCAAAAGTGTCCAAGGCATCACGCAGTCGGTGAAGGTCATGGCTGAGGCTGAGGGTGTCAACAGAATGCCCAACTTGCTTGGGGATGTTTAGCACAGGGCTAAATCGCTGGCTTTGAAAGCAGACCAAGGCAGGCCAGCAGCACGGTTCGATTCCCGTAACAGCCTCCCCGAACAGGCGCCGGAATGTGGCGACGAGGGGCTTTTCACAGCAACTTCATTTGAAGCCTACCTGTGACAATAAGCGATTTTCATTTCATTTCATGTTACCCAGTACCAGGCTGCCCCAATTCTTTTTTTCCAATTAAGGGGCAATTTAGCGTTGCCAATCCACCTACCCTGCACATCTTTGGGTTGTGGGGGTGAAACCCACGTAAACATGGGGAGAATGTGCAAACTCCACATGGACATTGACCCAGAGCCGGGATCGAACCTGGGACCTCGGCGCCGTGAGACTGCAGTGCTAACCACTGCGCCACGATGCTGCCCGCCAGACTGACCTTGATGAGGTTCTGCAGGTCATGTCCCGCTCTCAGATGAGAATGGCTGAGGCACTGAGGAGCTTGGCCCAGCCACAGGTGGGCATTGCCGAGGTGCTGCAGAATATGCCCCAATCACTGAGGAGCACTGCCGAGTGCGTCAACACGATGGTGCTGACCATAGGGCACTGTCAGGGCTGGCAGAGCCAGATGATGCAGGGGTAACTGGGGCTCGAACCAGCTGCCCCTCTGTCCCAAGGTGAATCCAAGGGCCCAATGTGTACTGAGTGCCAACCGGACCTGTCCCATGGAGTGGCGACGGTGACCACCAGATTCCCCGTGTTCCACCTGCCTTGTGAGTGTCTTATCACATGGCTTCAGTGATGTCATTGTGTGGGTGCAGCTGGGCTGGGGCCCTGTGAGTTTTACTTTTGCTTTTGATTTTGCCTGCTGTGGACTCAGAGAACAGAAGTATATTGGCCTGTCTCTCTATTTTCATTTTAAAGAGTTGTTCCAAGGAAGAAACCCATTGATTATAGCTTCCTGCTGTTTTGGTAAAAAGGAATTTCTAGTTTAATTGGATTTTGTTATTGAATTGGAACAGTTAATGGGGAATTCATTAAGGGTTATACATAGATTACTGTAGCTGTGTGGGGTCTTTATGTTTGTAGTTGATAAAATTCTTGGTGTGTGTGTTTATACAAATGTTAACTAAATTTTTAGAATAAAGCTTGTTTTTTTGATTAAAAGCGCCTAAGAAGTCTGTTGAATAACACCTGCAAGGCGGGCTCTAGTGCTCATCCCAGCCAAAATCAACAAAAATGTTATAGGTCAGGTGAACTCCATAATATACTTTGGAGTTTTCTAAACCCTGGTCCATAACACACTGTTGCCTTTTTTACCGGCAGTAAATATGGCCGTCGATAAGGTTGCCCTTCTTTTATCTAGATATTGGTATGATATGCTCTCAGAGTCGCCAGGTATCGAATGATACCGCCACAAGGTACAACCGGGTATCGATCAAAGAGCCACACAACTAGTTAGTTAGTTCAAGATCAATGGTACTTTATTTACACACAAGATTAACTTAAACACTACTGGTTAAAGTGCACCTAACAACTATGACAACCTGCACTTAACTTCAGGCACCCGGCTTAGGACAGAGGAACAGTGGCCTTTGCTCGAATCTGGATCTACTGGGTCTGGAGAAGTAACTGCCGCTCAGCTGGGCTCATCCGTCTGGTAGCGAGCGTTGAACTTAAACTAGCTTCTGGTGGTGCTGCGATTGGACGTTGCCAGAGCGCTAGGTCCAAAAGAGATTGAACACATGGCAATGTCTCGCTTTATTCTTTTGGGCGGTCCTTAGGTTTGGACCCAATTAATTGGGCAGTTCTCGATCACTGCCTTCGATCTGAGCCAATAAAGGGGCAGGTGCCTTGATGGCTGGGCGTGTCCGAAGAGGTCATTGACCCTGTTGTTGATGCTTCCTGAGTAAAGGGAGTGGCGCCAAAATGCCTGGACTGGTATCGGTTACCTGAGTATCAATCCTTTGTCTTACGGAGGTGGGCCATTAAAATGCTAATCGGTTGGGGGTTTCTATGCTGTCTGGATTCTTTGCTCACAAATATACATTCAGGCTTTGTGCCTGCCTGAATCTTACATTGTACACATTTCCCTTTAGGCTTTGCGAATATCCATGTTTCTTGTTGTAAGTGGCCATCCCAGATGGCTACAGTCCGTCCTCTTGATCCTAACCGCGAAACGTGATGGATCACACTACTGAATCTTCTCCTGTTCTCTGGTATGCCGGGTACCCTCAATCAAGGACAGGTTCTATCCTACTCTGTCCTATGGATTGGAACATTTACCTAAGTCTTTTCTTAATACAACACATATCTATAAAAATTCTAAGGGGGCACTATAACATTCAATCATACATTTCAGTTTATTTACACAAAGGGGAACCTCTAACTGTCTTTACCTAAACTACACTTATGCTGCTAGCTTATAACCAAAGGAACTTATATTACAGTACAAAATAAACAATAGCAGCATCATATTTCTACCTAACACTTATGTCAATTTACAGAGAAAGTAATTTTATTAAAACCGCAGAATTTATTAGGGAGAAAAAGGGTTCAAAAAGAGTGTGGGGTCTGATGAAGTCCGAGAAAAGGGGCTCTGAGTGTGTATACTGGAGGGCAGGAGGGTCTCCTTTGCCATTTCCGAAGTCTGAGTGTCTGGATGACACTGCAAAGTATCGCTATAATCAATAGGGCTTCTACTGTGTACAAAAGGGAATACCGCTTTATGATATTATCGCACCATGTGGGGGTATCAGTGGCTGTTTCTATGTGTGGTGTAGTGTCCGGGCTAGGGGTTGGGTGGTCATGCTTAGAGATGAGAGAGGAGGTGTGGTGAGAGATATAGGGGCGCGCAACTGTAGTGATCCAACGACGATCATGATGCAGGTCATCAGGTCCGCCTTCATTTTGTCTTTGTCTTCCTCTGTGTCCTGGTATGTTCATATCTTCCTGGGGGTACAAGCATAATATCTGTTATTATCTTGTTGTTTAATATCTCGTTTGTCTGTCTGTTTCGCCTTAGCCTCAATTTCCCATTTAGAATTGTCACCATATGTGACTCCATCATTTTTTTTTTTAAACCAACGATTTGGGAGACAAGACATACAAAAAGAAATTCTGTCACAGGAGCACTCTCGCAGCCTGTGGTCGATGCGCTGAGTGGGCGGACAATTTCTCCATCCAGTGTTGAGGTAGTTTCTCCTAGCAGCAAATTTGTTTCAACCAAGTGTTTTAACATGTAAATAGCAGGCGGGGGTGAGCAACCAAAGGGTCGCTGGAAAGCCAACAAAAATTGTGGCAAAGTGCATTCTTTAAACCACATTTTTAAAAGGACAGTAAAAGAGTTTCGAAAAGAATTTTCCGAATGGGGTACGTATGAGCCGTGACAGGGCACGAATGGGTGGAATCCCCAGGTAGGGCGGTGATCAGTGCAGTTGCTCCACTACCCAGGCTTGGCTGACCGAATACCTAGGGGGTCCTCAGGCAGGGTGGGGATCAGTGCCGTTACTCCACTGCCTGGAGTGACCTTACAAGAACAGCCAGAATTTGAATTTCTATGGACTTCCGACAAACTTGTCCCTTTAACTACCATGTGGCATCAAAGGAGTAGTCATAACTGCATCAAGAAATTTAGCATGAGATCGACTCACAAAGTCGTACAAGAGAGAAACATTCAACATTAAAAAACAAACTAAAGAAAGAATGCGGGCAGGCTCCATCAGGGAATAGGACACCGTAAATCACATTTGGCCTGGGGTGTAATTAGCATATGGAGGCAGTGTAGTGTGACCGAAGAAGAGAGGAAGGAGGAGAGAAACAAAAATGAAGTGGCATTGCTGAGGTGTCCCTGCTATGAGAAGTGGTGGGTAAGCGCTCACAGTTTGCATGGGGCAGGGGTCTTGATGTGTCCTTACTGGATTCATGTTTGCTTCTACCTCCTCCTGCTCAGCCTTTTTATGTAGGGATTGTTCCCAAGCTCTAGAGAGTCTCTTCAGAACCCACACTTCATTGTGTGACGAGTCTGAGGGGTCGTAATTCGCACATGCCTTTTGTCCTGCCTCCGTGGCGTGGGAGACTAAAATACGGGTCCATTTGGCCGTATTGTCTGCAGATAAATGGGCGCGTATTAAATCACCGAATACTGCCGTGAAGTGTATCCAGAGGCGTCCAGCAAATGCTGTTGGATGCTCTCCTTTCTTCTGCCTACATCAGATGAGTCCTTCTACTGGATCTCCTTTATTATAGCCAATTGCATGTAGGATGGCTATTTTCATATCCTGGAGGCTATGTCCTCCTACATTCTGTGGGTCGGGAAGGGCTGAACTAACAGACGGGTCAAGGCTCATTACTATGAATTTTACTTCTTCCTGCTCGTCCAGACCATACATGACGGTCTGTTGACTAACTCGCTCAAAGAAATGGTGTGGGTCTGATGTGGGGTGAAAGGTTTCTATTTTATTGCGGGCATCCCTTAACTGGGTGATGGTTAGTGGGGTGGTGTACACAAAATCGGGTTGGTCTTCTGTCGGTACTCTGCGTTGGGTGGTGACCGGATTCATAGGGTTGGGTGCTGCCTGTGCAGTCGGTGGTGCGGGAGCTTTCCTTTTCGGGGCCTGGGGGACTCTATTCTGAATTTTTGTTTCGTTCACATATCGATGGGCCGTTTCATTAAGTTCCTGCCAATCGGGGCCATCTTCCTGATCTAACTGTGGGCCAAAGGTATCTCGGAACCCGTTCTGCACTGAGAGCAGTGATTGCAATCCTGCAGTTTGCTGCCGGCACTTGGCATGGTCTATCGAACTCTGCCTCTGTTCCATGGTGGAACTGTGGAGTGCTCATAGGGCTGCCTTTAAGTCCTGGCATTGCTTTTTCAATTGTTCTGCTTGGTGTTCTGTTTCCTCTCTTACCAAAACCGCACGTTGCGTGAGACTGAGACTGAGAGCTACTTAGATGAGCGAGACAAGATTGGTGTGCCCGTTTGACATCAGCCATCTCCTTGTCCTTCGCCGCTAGCTGCTCTCGGAGTTGCTCATTTACTTTCTCACACTCGCTAACATTTCCCTCACTACTCTGCTCTTTTTCTTCAAGCCGTCTGCGGAGCGTCCTCACAACCTCCTCTGTGCCTCGCAATTGTGCCAAGCAGGACACGAATGCCATTGGCTTACGAACTCTACTTAAATTCTTCTTATGGATCTCGGTCAGGTTATCCCACCAAGTTTGTGGGATCCACCAGGACCTGTCTCCCCATTTGCACAAAACTCAGACCATAGGGGCCATCCTTTCCCCTTTAGGTACTTCCTAATTTCCTCTTCCCATATGGGACACTGTTCTGCTCTGTTGGCCGCTGCGACCTCGGGTTCTTGTGGGTGCATAAGGCGTTCCATTGCCTTCATTGCCATCTCTACCGTAATTTTTCTATCTCCACCGTGAATTTGGGACAGGGGGGAATAAAGCGGTGGTGCAAACAACGGGTACGGCTTAAGCTATGTTCCGGTTTACACAACTCCCTCAAGTTTCACGCAACAAAATCTAGCGAGGTTACCTTATATTCCCTGTTAGTACGCATGCAAATTACACACTTCCGAATCTTGGAGGTTTGATCGATACTGGTCTTACGCTTGTGGTTTCTTTTACTTTTCCAATTTGGACTTACAATTCAAACATTTTGTGGGTTCTCTTGGAACGACATAGTCACTTCTGGGTCGAGTCCCGTCAGATGTCGCCAATAACTGTTGCCTTTTTTACCGGCTGTAAATATGGCCGTCGATAAGGTTGCCCTTCTTTTCTCTGGATATTGATATGATATGCTCTCAGAGTCGCCAGGTGTTTTAGGCTTTGCGAACGTCCATGTTTCTTGTTGTAAGTGGCAATCCCAGATGGCGACAACACCGCTCTGATGAGGCTGCATCTCAGAGCCAGCACCTGGAACAGGGCATCACATCTGCTCATCGGCCGCCGACAAGTGAAGCGGGGCCCTCGGGCCCCAGAGCCCCCAGAGGGTGCCCACCAGGGGCATCAAAGGCTACGGGACAAGATAAGCAGCCGGCTGCCTCCACCTCTGATGTGCATCCTGGGCACACACCTAGACGGAGCGGTGGAAGCCGAGGGTCACTGAAGGCATGGGGGAGGGGGTGGGTGGGGGGGGGGGGGGTCGGTAGGAGGTGAGGCACCATCGGGAGAGTGGGAAAATGTTGCACACAATAGGCACCCTTGTGCGCAACTAGTGTGACGCCTGCAATGCGGGCAGATCTCCAAACCCTTGGCCCAACTCTCCAGGCCCCCTACTTCCCCCCCCCTCCCCTCACCGGACACACCACGTGCAGATGACGAGTATGAGCGAGCACTCAGCAGACAGGCAGCGATCAGACTATGGCATTGATTGAGGCGCACTGGCTTTCAGCTCTCTGCGGGCTATCATTACACCCCTGCCCTCGACAGTGACCTGCTGACGGTGCCGACACAATCCCAGCACCCTGGAGTGAAGTGACACACACCCTGGGAGGGTGGGAAATGGGGTTGGGTAGGTTGCGATGATGGACCAGGCCATGTCCTAAGTGAGTCGGGTGTGTATGAGAGCCTCCCTGGGCCGCTGGGCGTGCCGCCTGGGCTGGTGAACACAGGTCCACATGCATGCCGTCTACAACCCCCTGGACCTGGAGCATCCCGGCAGTGGTGGAGAATCCTGCTGCCCGGACAGCTTGCTGGGCTTGGTCCAGGTCATAGTTGATGTAGTTTTCTGCCCAAGAAAACAGGGCATCCGTGACCTGTCAGAAGCTCCTGTGGGCTGTGGGCCTGTGAGATACCACACGGTTCCCCTTTGGAGCCCTGGAATGATCCCGAGGCGTAAAAGTTCATATTGCAGTGGCCTAACGACCAGTGGGAGCGGGTGTCCTCCTCTTCCACCTGATGCCAAGTCCGCAAGGACATGGCATAGGTGTCGCACCGTTTCCTTGTTGAGGCGGAGCCTCCTGCAGCTTGCGCTGTCCGTCATCTGTTCAAACGACCAGTGACGCCTGTACACCCTGGGCCATCGCGAGTCTCCACCTCTGGGCGGCCGGGTCATCATGGTGTGGGGCACGGGGTCCGACATATGGGCTGCCACCTCAAGCATCTGCATCAGGATGTTACCCGAGACCCTCCAGCACCCCCCCCCCCCCGCTGCTCCGCCCCCGATGGGCCGAGTTCCCGAAGGCGTCGGTTGCGTGTAGTATTTTTTTCGGGAACTCGGCGTGACAGCTGAGGACTAAGTTCAGCGCCGCCACAGCAGGGGGGAGCCGATCCGCGGGCAGGGAGGGCTTTGGCGGGGCCTGGGGGCACTGGTGGGGGGTGGTCTGGGGGTGGCAAGCCTGGCCAAAGGTAATAACTATTTGGCAGGCTGGGTCCGCACCCGGCTCTACGGAGAATCGGCGGACTGGCGTCAGGGCGGCGGCGCACGATTCGTGCCCGTCCCGCCGATTCTCCGGCCCGGCCTGGGCTGAGAGAATCCCGCCCGTTATCTCCCAGTTCAATGACCACATTGAAGCCAAGCTGCTAAAGCATGAAGACTTTCAGAACTTAACAAATATGCAACTCCAACCTAGTTGGAGATCAGCAATGCAGCTTTTGACAACGGCGCAGTATCGCCAACATCACCAACAAAGATCGAGAAACTCGAAAGTCAAATCTCCAAAGTTCAACCTCCCTCAAAAACACTCAACACTCTCATGTAATATGTGTTCTTCAGATGTCTCAATGATGAGACCTTGAGATTTGCATCTTTAAACATGAACCATTTGTTGTTGCTCTTTAAGCATTTACAGATCGCAGGTTACTGACATGCATGGTGTTGCTTCTATGCAGGCTGGCTGCTTCTAGAGTGTTCTCTCTGAGTCTTTTACCATGTGACAAAATACGTCATACCATGGGCCATGCTATTCTTCAGTCCCATGTCTTCCCTCGTTCTGCCAAGCATCTTTACATCACAGTGGAATGCAGGCACATAACACGACATCCCCCTGACCTGCCAGGTCAGCCCTGCATTGGCCCTAGCCTGCCCCTCCTCCTACTCTCCCTGGGGCCCCCTGACCTACGCTAGCTACGCTGACCCCTGACCTTGGCGCCTGTCTGTCTCCCGCCCGATGGGTCACTCAGTATGGCAATAACTCTCGTTTTGCAGATCGTCCAGGTTATAACTAACCTGCACATATTTGGACACTAAGGGGTAATTTATCATGGTCAATCCAGCTAACCTTCACATCTTTGGACTGTGGGAGGAAGCAGGGGCACCTGGAGGAAACCCGGAGGAATTGAACTCGGGTCCCTAGCGCTGTGAGGCAGCAGTGCTAACCACTGTACCACCATGCTGCCGAATGCTGAATGTTGGATGCTGGAAATGCAAAATCGATGGAAACTTCTGGAAATTCTCAGTAGACCTGGCAGCAGCTATGGAGAGAATTCCAGTTGATGGCCATTTTCAGAACTGACTGATGGTTCGCTATCTCTTGCTTTATCATCAGAATGAATCTCCACATGGTTTCTCAAGGCAAAGGTAGCCATGGTTATTCAGTGTGAGTGGGACTGTGCCTCCAGTTGTCCCAGAGACCGTCTTGTCCACAGCTGGATTTGCCGACCGTGTGCTACGTAGATCAGCTGAGCAAATTACTTCGTTTTTAAAAAAAATTTGGAGTACCCAATTCTTTTTTTTCCTATTAAGGGGCAGCTTAGTGTGGCCATGAAACCATTGTCAATTGTCATAAAAAACCTTGCCCTTAAGAGGTCAGGTGAGCGGCGGGGCCAGAGGACCCTGGAAGAGGTAAGTTGGCTGGAGTTAGGGCGTCGCCGATGGTAGCACAGTGGTTAGCACTGTTGCTTCACAGCTCCAGGATCCCAGGTTCGATTCCGGGCTTGGGTCACTGTCGGTGCGGAGTCTGCATGCTCTCCTCGTGTCTGCATGGGTTTCCTCCGGGTGCTCCGGTTTCCTCCCATAAGTCCCGAAAGACGTGCTGTTAGGTCATTTGGACATTCTGCGCAAAGAGCCTTAACATAGTGAAAACGAACAGAATAAACATGTTTAATAAGACACTTCCCCTGTCAGCTCTGCTTGCCCATGCCACACGTGCTCAATGAAACAAACGTGGCTCTAACCCCACCCACCCCCCCTCGGGTGCGGCTGCTGTCGGTTTCCTGCGCTGTTCCCTGAGAGTCTGCAAGCGACTTTCTTCCCCGGGAAATCACTGGTCTGGGGTCCCCGCTGCTCCCGCTTCGATCCTTGCCGCTCCACTCGACCACTTCTGGTCCAGCTGTCCATACCCCGGGGGGAAGCCTCTTCCTTATCGTCTCCTCCACCGATTCAGGTTGCCAGGTCCCGAAAAAAATCCGTTGAAAAAGGTCCGTTTGCCCATCGCGGGCGGGAGCGATCCGACCTGCGACCTGCGACCTGCTTCCTCGAGGGCGCCACCGGAAGTCCTCAAGGTTGAGCAGCACGTAAACAGCACTTGCACAGCCAATCCCAGCTCGCTCACAGCCATGTCGCTGAGAAGACTCGCCCCAAGATTCAGTTATGCAGATCTGGCCAGGCTCTTAATCGCGATGGAGCCAAGGAGGGATTTCCCGTTCCCCCGAGGGTCCCGAAGGGTGAGCCACCAGGCAGCCAGTGCCACCTGGGATGAAGTGGCGGTGGCTGTGAGCTCGGGAGCATGACCAGGAGGAAAGATCTCCAGTGTCGCAAGAAAATCAACGACCTACAACGGGCAGCAAGGATGAGTTGACCCCAATGCGTCTCCCACACCTTTCCACTCCCACATGAGCATCCACCCCCTAACCCTCCATGCAGCCCCCAACCCACCCTTCAACCCCTCTCTCCCTTGAACCCCTCCAACCCTTCCTACGCAGCCCCCTTTCACCACTGTGAACCAGCATGTGGCTAATATTGTCTTCTCTTGTCTCCGCAGGAGAAACTGTCCCACAATCACTGGGAGATGGCCCTGACTAGTCGAGGCGTGCCGCTGGATATATGAATCTGCACCACCTTCGAGGAACGGACCCTGGAGGTGATGATGAATCTTTGGAATTCTCTCCGCTGGGGGCTGTGGAAGCCCAATCATTGAGCATGTTTAAGACAGAGATTGCTAACTTGTGGGGGTGGGGCGGGGAGTGGGCTTGGGTCAGGTGCTCTTTCAGAGGGTTGGTGCAGACTTGATGGGCCGAATTGCCTCTTTCTGCACTGTAGGAATTCTATGGTTCTATCCGCAGTATTTTGCTTTTGAGACAGTGAATCATCTCTTGTCATTTAAATTTTCATCAAAGAAGGGAAGACTGGCATTTGTACCGCACCTTTGATGACACCAGGATGTTCCAAAGCACTTTACAGCCAATACTGTTGTCATGCCACTTTACACACAAGCAGCAATTCAGGAACTGCTTTTAGATTTTGATTGAATGATAAATATTGGTCGGGAAAGGTTTCCTGCTCTCTTTTCAGTAGAAGCATGGGATCATTTACACCTAGACAAGAGGGCAATAAAGGCCTCAGTTTAATGCCTCATCCAAAGGACAGAATCACAGAAGAATACTGTGCAGCAGAGTACCTCTGACAATGCAGCATAAGAACATAGGAACATAGGAGTAGACCTTTCGGCCCATCGAGCCAGCTCCACCATTTAGGCAGATCGTGGGCTGGATTCTCTGTTTTGGAGACAATAGGCAGGATTCTCCCATTCCGGCGTGATGGCCCGTCGCCGGCGTAAAAAGCGGCGCGAACCACTCCGGCATTGGGCCGACCGGAAGTTGCGGAATTCTCCGCACTTCTGGAGGCTAAGCTGGCGCCAGAGGGGTTGGCCCGCGCCAGCCGGCGGCGAAGGGACTGCACGAGTTAGCGCATGCGCAGAACCGGCAGCATGGTTCAGCGCATACGCAGACAGGCCGCCGTATTTTGGCGCATGCGCAGGGGGGTGTCTTCTCCACGCCAGCCATGGCGGAGCCCTACAGGGCCCGGCACGGAAGGAAGAAGTGCCCCCACGGCACAGGCCCGCTGGCAGATCGATGGGCTCCGATCGCGGGCCAGGCCACTGTGGGCGCCCCCCCAGGATCGGATGCCCCAGCGCCCCCACCCCCCCGAGGACCGACCCAGCCGATTTACCTGCCAGCTCCCGCCATGTGGGACCATGTCTAATCCACGTCGGCGGGACTGGCCAGAAACCGATGCCCGCTCGGCCCATCGGGGCCCGGAGAATTGCCGGGGGGGCCGCTGCCAATGGCCCCCGACCGGCGTGGCGTGATCCCTGCCCCCGCCTGAAAACCAGCGCCGGAGAATACGGCAGCCGGCGTCGGAACGGCGGGGCGGGATTCATGCCGCACCCCGGGGATTCTCCGACCCAGCGGGGGGGTCGGTGAATCCCGCCCAATGTCCCCACGCCGGTGTGAAAATGGTGGTCTTTTACACCAGGAAAACTGGCACGAAACGGCCACCGATTCACCGTTTTGCTGCGGACCAGCAGGGAGACAGTGTAGCGCTCGCAGCTGCCGATACGGCCCTGAGCACTTCCGTTCCGAGGCCGAAGCCTGCAGCGGCCGCGCCGTGCTCCATGGCGGACTCAAACCGCGGACCAGGGCCGCAAAAGTAGTGCCCCCCCTTCGGCCACTCGCGCACCCCGGACCACCCGCCCACAGTGCACCCAGCCGCTCCTGCCCGCGGATCGGCCCTCCCCGACTCTGGCGGCCTGGACTGAGCACGCAGCTGCCACGCAAGGTTCCAGGGCAGTGCGAGCACTCGCCGTCGGGAATTTGGCCGGTCGGTTACGGAGCATCGCGGGGCGGGTCTCAGGCAATGGCCTGAGGCCGTGGTAACGTGGCGCGCTGTCCTCCTAGATTATGCCGCATTTCAGGGGGCGGAGAATTCAAGAACCGGTGCCGCTCCCGGTATTGACATCAAAACGGATTCTCCGCCCCGTCACCGAACGCGATTGCGGCGTCAGGGAGAGGAGAATCCAGCCCCTACTGCCCCTTATTCTGCGTTTCCTCGTTCTAGACTCACCATAGAATCATAGAATTTACAGTGCAGAAGGAAGCCATTCGGCCCATCGAGTCTGCACCGACCCTTTGAACGAGCACCCTACCCAAGCACACACCACCGCCTCATCCCCGTTACCCAGCAACCCCTCCCAACCTTTTTTGGACCTTTTTGGACACTAAGGGCGATTTAGCATGGCCAATCCACCTAACTCGCACATCTTTGGACTGTGGGAGGAAACCGGAGCACCCAGAGGAAACTCACGCAGACACGGGGAGAACGTGCAGACTCCGCACAGACAGTGACCCAGCCGGGAATTGAACTTGGGACTCTGGTGCTGTGAAGCAACTGTGCTAACCACTGTGCTACCGTGCTGCCCTGTTCAGCCTGTCGAAACATCTGATACACATCATACCCCTGTCATGCCCTGTACCAAGTTTCTAATTTTTAATGCGATTAGCTCCCAGTTTCCTCAATATCTCCTCATGAGACAATCCTGTCATCCGAGGAATTAGTCAGTTGAACCCCGGTAGCACTCCCTCTGTGGCAAGTATATCCTTCCTTAGCTAACGAGACCAAAACTGTGCACAGGTGAGGTCTAACTAAGGCTCCATACAATTACACCAAGACATTGTTAATCCTGCACTCAAATCCCCTTGCAAAGAAAGCCAAGAAACTATTTGCGTTCTGGGGACCCAGGTTTCGATCTCACCACGGCGGATAGTGAAACTTGAATTTTAAAAAAACTGGAATTAATTGATGACCATGAAAACATTGTCAATTGTGATTCAAAAAAACCATCTGATTAACTAATGTCCTTTAGGGAAGGAAATCTGCCACCCTTACTTGGTCTGGCCTACATATGACTCCAGACCCACCCACAGCAATGTGGTTGACTCTTAAATATCCTTAGTGATGGGGAATAAATGCCGGCCCAGCCAGCGATGCCTGCAGCCCATGAACACATTAAAAAATATATTTGCATTGTATTCCATCTGCCATGTTCGTGTCCACTCAGTTATCCTCTCCAAATTCCTTTAAAGCCTCCTTGCAATTTCCTCACTGTGGTGAATGTATTATACCAATCATCCACCATTGTATTTGTATCTGTGCTGTTGCCCTTGTATTCGTATCTGTGCTGTGCTGTTGCCCTTGTGGGCTCCTCCTATGGGCCATTGTATAGCATTATCCAGAGGGGAACATGTTGGGGCCAGTATGGGCTCCGCCTATGGCTCCTCCCCTTGAAGGGAGGTATAAAGAGCAGTCGACCTGTAGGCGGCTCTCAGTATTGGATCAGTCGCAGGCAGGCACTGTTCTAAGTTGATTAAAGCCACAGTTTAATTCTACTCCCGTCTCAAGTGAATTGATGGTCGCATCACTCACAACTTGCAATTCTACCTGGTTTTGTGTCGTAGAGTCACACAACATAGCAAAGGCCCTTCAACCATTGAGTCTGCGCCGATCAAAAACTATTCTCATCCCATTTTCCAGCACTTGGCCTTTTATGCCTTACGATGGCAAGTGCACATCTAAATACTTCTTAAATGTTATGAGGGTCCCTCCTTTACCACCTTTTCAGGCAGTGAGTTCCAAACTCCGACTGCCCGCTGGGTAAAAAGGTTTTTCCTCACATCCCCTCTAAATCTCCTGCCCCTTACCTTAAATCTATGCCTCCAGATCATTGATCCCTCCACCAAGGTGAAAACAATTGTTCCTGTCTATTCTATTTAATCCCCTCATACTTTTATACATCTCAATCATGACCCCCCTCAGTCTCCTCTGCTCCAAGGAAAACAACCCCAGTCTATCCAATCTCTCTTCATAGCTAAAACTCTCCAGCCCAGGCAGCATCCTGGTAAACCTCCTCTGCCCCCTTTCCAGTGCGATCACATCCCTCCTATAAATTGGATTCCAGAACTGAGCACAATACTCTAGCTGTGACCTTACCAATGTTTTATACAGTTCCAGCATAACCTCCCTGCTCTTAAACTCTATGCCTTGGCCAATAAAGGCAAGTATACCATTTGCCTTCTTCACCACTGTATCTACCTGCTCATCCACCTTAAGGGACCGGTGTACATGCACACCAAGATCCCTCTGATCCTCGGTGCTTCCCAGCGTACTGCCATTTATCATGTATTCCCTTGCCTTGTTTGTCCTCTCAAGTGCTTCACCTCACACTTATCTGCATTGAATTCCATTTGGCACTGATCAGCCTGTCTATATCCCCTGTAATCTAAGGATATCCTCCTCACTATTTACCACCCCATCAATTTCCGTATCATCCATGAAGTTACTGATTAACCCTCCTATACTCATGTCTAAAACATTTCTATAAACCATCCAGCAGAGGGCAGTAGAGCAGAGCTGCTGATTGGCTGTTGTGAGGAATATTTGCATACATCCGGTGCGGTCACTCTAACTTGAAGGTGTACCTGTGCAAGAGACCCTAGCTGTTCAAGTGATGACAAGCATCCAGCAGAGGGCAGTAGAGCGGAGCTGCTGATTGGCTGTTGTGGGGAAAATTTGCATATGTCTGGTGCGGTCACTAACTTGAAGGTGTACCTGTGCAAGAGACCCTAGCTGTACAAGTGGAGACAAGCATCCAGCAGAGGGCAGTAGAGCAGAGCTGCTGATTGGCTGTTGTGGGGGAAATTTGCATACGTCCGGTGCGGCCACTCTAACTTGCAGGTGTACCTGTGCAAGAGACCCTAGCTGTACAAGTGGAGACAAGCATCCAGCAGAGGGCAGTAGAGCGGAGCTGCTGATCAGCTGTTGTGGGGAAAATTTGTATACGTCTGATGCGGTCACTCTAACTTGAAGGTGGTTTGTGGAGGAGCTGTTGTCAAGTGACACTTAGCCTGCAGGTAAGGGATTGGCTGGTGACTGGTAAATAGTTTTTCTTTTATTTTCCCTCAGGTGTTATCGTGCGGGGTGCAGAGGTTGCTGAGTGAGTGCTTGCTGAGAAGGGGAGTGAATAACAGGTAAGCTCTATCTTTCTTTTACTTTTTTTATCCAGAGGGTATGGCAGGGAAGGTAGTGCACTGTTCCTCCTGCAGAATGTTTGAGGTGAGGGACGCCGTCAGTGTCCCTGCTGAGTTCATCTGTGGGAAGTGCACCCATCTCCAGCTCCTCAGAAACCGCATTAGGGAACTGGAGCTGGATGAACTTCGGATCATTCGGGAGGCCGAGGCGGTCATAGATAGAAGATTCAGGGATGTAGTTACTCCGAAGAATAAAGATAGATGGGTAACGGTGAGAGGGGCTGGGAGGAAACAGTCAGTACAGGATCCCCTGTGGTCATTGCCCTTAGTAACAAGTATACCGCTTTGGATACTGTTGGGGGGGGGGGGGGAATTACCAGGGGTAAGCCATGGGGTACAGGTCTCTGGCACAGAGTCTGTCCCTGTTGCTCAGAAGGGCAGGGGGGAGAGTAGCAGAGCATTAGTCATTGGAGACTCCATAGTTAGGGGGATAGATAGGAGATTCTGTGGGAACGAGAGAGACTCGCGGTTGGTGTGTTGCCTCCCAGGTGCCAGGGTGCGTGATGTCTCGGATCGTGTTTTCGGGATACTTAAGGGGGAGGGGGAGCTGCCCCAAGTCGTGGTCCACATAGGTACCAACGACATAGGTAGGAAAAGCGATAGGCACGTAAGGCAGGAATTCAGGGAGCTAGGGTGGAAACTTAGATCTAGGACAAACAGAGTTATTATCTCTGGGTTGTTACCCGTGCCACGTGATAGCGAGACAAGGAATAGGGAGAGAGAGGAGTTGAACACGTGGCTACAGGGATGGTGCAGGAGGGAGGGTTTCAGATTTCTGGATAATTGGGGCTCATTCTGGGGTCGGTGGGACCTCTACAAATGGGATGGTCGACACCTGGACCAGAGGGGTACCAATATCCTGGCGGGGAAATTTGCTAATGCTCTTCGGGAGGGTTTAAACTAGTTCAGCAGGGGCTTGGGAACCTGAATTGTAGCTTCAGCATACAGGAGGTTGAGAGTAGTGAGGTCATGAGAAAGGTTTCAAAGTTGCAGGAGTGTACCGGCAGGCAGGAAGGTGGTTTAAAGTGTGTCTTCTTCAATGCCAGGAGCATTCGGAATAAGGTGGGTGAACTTGCGGCATGGGTTGGTACCTGGGACTTCGATGTTGTGGCCATTTCGGAGACATGGATAGAGCAGGGCCAGGAATGGTTGTTGCAGGTGCCGGGGTTTAGATATTTCAGTAAGCTCAGGGAAGGTGGTAAAAGAGGGGGAGGGGTGGCATTGTTAGTCAAGGACAGTATTACGGTGGCAAAAAGGACGTTTGATGAGGACTCGTCTACTGAGGTAGTATGGGCTGAGGTTAGAAACAGGAAAGGAGAGGTCACCCTGTTAGGGGTTTTCTATAGGCCTCCGAAAAGTTCCAGAGATGTAGAGGAAAGGATTGCAAAGATGATTCTGGATAGGAGCGAAAGCAACAGGGTAGTTGTTATGGGGGACTTTAACTTTCGAAATATTGACTGGAAACGCTATAGTTCGAGTACTTTAGATGGGTCCATTTTTGTCCAATATGTGCAGGAGGGTTTCCTGACACAGTATGTAGATAGGCCAACGAGAGGCGAGACCATTTTGGATTTGGCACTGGGTAATGAACCAGGGCAGGTGTTAGATTTGGAGGTATATGAGCACTTTGGTGATAGTGACCACAATTCGATTACGTTTACTTTAGTGATGGAAAGGGATAGGTATATACCACAGGGCAAGAGTTATATCTGGTGGAAAGGCAATTATGATGCGATGAGGCAAGGCTTAGGATGCATCGGATGGAGAGGAAAACTGCAGGGGATGGGCACAATGGAAATGTGGAGCTTGTTCAAGGAACAAGCGTGTCCTTGATAAGTATGTCCCTGTCAGGCAGGGAGGAAGTGATCGAGCAAGGGAACCGTGGTTTACGAAAGCAGTCGAAACACTTGTCAAGAGGAAGAAGGAGGCTTATGTAAAGATGAGACATGAAGTTTCAGTAAGGGCGCTCGAGAGTTACAAGTTGGCTAGGAAGGACCTAAAGAGAGAGCTAAGAAGAGCCAGGAGGGGACATGAGAAGTCTTTGGCAGGTAGGATCAAAGATAATCCTAAAGCTTTCTACAGATATGTCAGGAATAAAAGAATGACTCGGGTAAGAGTAGGGCCAGTCAAGGACAGTAGCGGGAAGTTGTGCGTGCAGTCCGAGGAGATAGGAGAGGTGCTAAATTTTTTGTCAGTATTCACACAAGGGGCTGTTCAGCACAGAGCTAAATCGCTGGCTTTGAAAGCAGACCAAGGCAGGCCAGCAGCATGGTTCAATTCCCGTAACAGCCTCCCCGAACAGTCGCCGGAATGTGGCGACTAGGGGCTTTTCACAGTAACTTCATTTGAAGCCTACTTGTGACAATAAGCGATTTTCATTTCATTCACAGGAAAAAGATAATGTTGTCGAGGAGAATACTGAGATTCAGGCGACTAGATTAGAAGGGCTTGAGGTTCATAAGGAGGAGGTGTTAGCAATTCTGGAAAGTGTGAAAATAGATAAGTCCCCTGGGCCAGATGGGATTTATCCTGGGAAGCTAGGGAGGAGATTGCTGAGCCTTTCGCTTTGATCTTTAAGTCATCTTTGTCTACAGGAATACTGCCAGAAGACTGGAGGACAGCAAATGTTGTCCCCTTGTTCAAGAAGGGAAGTAGAGACAACCCCAGTAACTATAGACCAGTGAGCCTTACTTCTGTTGTGGGCAAAATCTTGGAAAGATTTATAAGAGATAGGATGTATAATCATCTGGAAAGGAATAATTTGATTAGAGATAGTCAACACGGTTTTGTGAAGGGTAGGTCGTGCCTCACAAACCTTATTGAGTTCTTTGAGAAGGTGACCAAACAGGTAGATGAGGGTAAAGCAGTTGATGTGGTGTATATGGATTTCAGTCAAGCGTTTGATAAGGTTCCCCATGGTAGGCTACTGCAGAAAATACGGAGGCATGGGATTCAGGGTGATTTAGCAGTTTGAATCAGAAATTGGCTAGCTGGAAGAAGACAAAGGGTGGTGGTTGATGGGAAATGTTCAGACTGGAGTCCAGTTACAAGTGGTGTACCACAAGGATCTGTTTTGCGGCCGCTGCTGTTTGTCATTTTTATAAATGACCTGGAGGAGGGCGTAGAAGGAATGGGTGAGTAAATTTGCAGATGACACTAAAGTCGGTGGAGTTGTGGACAGTGCGGAAGGATGTTACAAGTTACAGAGGGACATAGATAAGCTGCGGCGCTGGGCTGAGAAGTGGCAAATGGAGTTTCATGCAGAAAAGTGTGAGGTGATTCATTTTGAAAGGAATAACAGGAAGACAGAGTACTGGGCTAATGGTAAGATTCTTGGCAGTGTGGATGAGCAGAGAGATCTTGGTGTCCATGTACATAGATCCCTGAAAGTTGCCACCCAGGTTGAGAGGGTTGTTAAGAAGGCTTACGGTGTGTTAGCTTTTATTGGTCGAAGGATTGAGTTTCGGAGCCATGAGATCATGTTGCAGCTGCACAAAACTCTGGTGCGGCCTCATTTGGAGTATTGCGCGCAATTCTGGTCACCGCATTATAGGAAGGATGTGGAAGCATTGGAAAGGGTGCAGAGGAGATTTACCAGAATGTTGGCTGGTATGGAGGGAAGATCTTATGAGGAAAGGCTGAGGGAGTTGAGGCTGTTTTCATTAGAGAGAAGAAGGTTAAGAGGTGACTTAATTGAGGCATACAAGATGATCAGAGGATTGGATAGGGTGGGTAGTGAGAGCCTTTTTCCTCGGATGGTGATGTCTAGCATGAGGGGGATATAGCTTTAAATTGAGGGGAGATAGATATAGGACAGATGTCAGAGGTAGGTTCTTTACTCAGAGAGTAGTAAGTGCGTGGAATGCCCTGACTGCAACAGTAGTGGACTCACCAACACTAAGGGCATTCAAATGGTCAGTGGATAGACATATGGATGATCAGGGAATAGTGTAGATGGGCTGTAGAGTGGTTTCACAGGTCGGCAGAACATCGAGGGCCGAAGGGCCTGTACTGACTGTAATGTTCTATGTTCTATAAACAGCGAGGGCCCAACACTGATCCCTGCAGGACCCTACTGGACACAGGCTTCCAGTCAGAAAAACACCCCTTAGCCATAACCCTCGTCAGTAAGTGTGTAAATTGTACAATTGGTCCCCACATCAAAATCATTCATAGATTGTGAATAACTGTGGACCGAGCACTGATCCTAGAATGACGTGTTTATTTTGACTCTTCATTTTCTCTCTGCTAACCAATTCTCAATCCATACTAGTATATTCATCCGACGCCATGTCCTCCTGTATGGGACCTTATCAAAAGCATTCAGAAAATCCAAGTGCACCACATCCACTGGTTCTCCTTTAGCTACCGGTTCCCGTACCAGCCTCCCCGAACAGGCGGCGGAATGTGGCGACTAGGGGCTTTTCACAGTAACTTCATTGAAGCCTACTCGTGACAATAAGCGATTTTCATTTCATTTTCATTTCATTTTCATTTTCATTTCATTTCAGCTATGCTACAAGTAACATTGCTAAGGAACTCCAACAGTTTTTCAAACACTGGGTGGCACGGTGGTTAGCACTGCTGCCTCACGGCACTGAGGGCCCAGGTTCAATCCCAGCGCTGGGTCATTGTCTGTGTGGAGTTTGCACATTCTCCCCATGTCTGCATGGCTCTCACCCCCACAGCACAAAGATGTGCAAGGTAGGTGGATTGGCCATTAATTGGAAAAATAAAGAATTGGATTCTCAAATTTTTTTTAATATAAGGTTTGTCTCCCTTTCATAAATCTATGTTAACTGATCATTATTTTCTAAGTGTCCGGTTACCCAGCTTTTATAATAGATTCTAATCTTTTCCCTAATACTGACATCAAACTAATAATGTGGAGATGCCGGCTATGGACTGGGGTGAGCACAGTACGAAGTCTTACAACACCAGGTTAAGGTCCTGGACTTTAACCTGGTGTTGTAAGACTTCGTATAAAACTAATAGGTCTGTAGTTCTCTGTTTCCTCCTAACCTTTCTCCTGACATATTGGGGTTACATTTGATATTTTCTAATTTGCAGGAACCTTTCCAGAATCCATAGAATTTTTTAAAATGTTCAATTTATGGGATGTGAACGTTGCTGACTAGACCAGCATTTATTTATTTTTTTGTTTATTGTCACGAGTACCGAGGTACAGTGAAAACTATTTTTTTGCGAGCAGCTCAAACAGATCATTTAGCACATGAAAATAAAATTTAAAAAAAAGAAAATACATACTAGGGCAACACAAGGTATGCAGTTGTCCATCCCTAGTTGTCCTTGAGAATGTGGTGGTGAATTGCCCTTTTGAACTGCTGCAGTCCCTGAGGTGTAGGTACACCCACCGTGCTGTTGCAAAGGGAGTTCCAGGAATTCAACCCAGCGACAGTGAAGGAACGGTGATATATTTCCAAGTCAGGATGGTGAGTGAGTTGGAGGGGAACCTCCAGGTGGTGGGGTTCCCAGGTATCTGCTGCTCTTGTCCTTCTTGATGGTAGCGGTCATGAATTTGGCAGGCGCTGCCTAAGAACCCTCAGTGTGTTCCTGGGGTGCACCTTGTAGATGGTACACATGGGTGCTACTGTGAGTCGGTGGTGGAGGGACTGAATGTTTGTGGAAGGAGAAATAATCAAGCGGACTGCTTTGTCCTGGATGGTGTTAAGACTCCTGAGTATTGTTGGAGCTGCACTCATCCAAGCAAGCGGGGAGTATTCCATCAAACTCCTGACTTGAGCCTTCTGGATGCTGGACTGGCTTTGGGGAGTCAGGTGGTACCATACCCACCAAAGGATTCCTAGCCTTTGACCTGCTCTTTTGCCATCATATTTATATGGCTAATCTAGTTCTGTTTCTGGTCAATGGCAAACCCCAGGATATTGAAAGATAACCACTATTGTATCCACCATCTCTACAGCCATCTCCTTCAATATTCTAGGATGGAGCCCATCCAGTCCAGAGGATTTATCAACCTTCAGTCCAATTAATTTTTTTTGAGAACTCCCTCTTTATTAATATTAATTTATTGCCGTTCTTCATTTTCACAGAATCTCTTGGAGATTTTCTGCACCTTCCTTTATGAAGACAAAACACAATGTAATTGTTTAATTTCTCCACCATTTTCCTATTCTCCATTATTAATTCTCCTGTCTACGCCTGTGTCGGACCCACATTTGTCCTTGCTAAGCTTTTCAGTTTCACGTACCGAAAGAGGCTTTTACAGTCTGCCACTGTACTTCTCACTAGCTTGTATTCATGTTCTCTTTTCTCTTTATGCATTTCTTAGTCCTCTGTTGCTGGGTTCAAAAATGTTACCACTCCTCAGGCTCACCAATTCTTCTGGCAACCTTATAAACTCCCTCAGCGCTGTGCTCAAATGTCTGCCTACATTTTGTGCTCAGCTGTCTGGAGTGGGATCTGAACCCACAACCTTTTGAATCACTGGTAGAATTCTACAACGGAACCACAGCTGATACTATTTACACTAAAGCTGGGGGAGTTTCTGTTGATTAGTCCACCAATTAGAATGTGAACTCAGCCTTGGAGTGAACTCCACATGTTAATTTATAAACCTTTTTAGCTTTAATTTGGTAATGAATGATACTGCCTTGGATCCAGAGGAAGTACAAGCTACCCCCCCCCCCCCCCCACAAATATCCTTTAGGGTACTTGCAATAGTATATTAATATTTATATAATTTGAAATGTTCATTTTCTTCAGATTCCAACATCGGTTGGAACCTGACCTTAAATAAAAGCCAATTAAAATTCTAATTGTTTTTCACACAGATTAATTCTGCAAATAAAGAGACAGCACGGTGGCGCAGTGGTTAGCCCTGCTGCCTCACGGCGCCGAGGTCCCAGGTTCGATCCCGGCTCTGGGTCACTGTCCGTGTGGAGTTTGCACATTCTCCCTGTGTCTGCGTGGGTTTTGCCCCCACAACCCAAAAGATGTGCAGGGTAGATGGATTGGCCAAGCTAAATTGTCCCTTAATTGGAAAAAATTAATTGGGTACTCTAAATTAAAAGCTTAAAAAAATTCTGCAAATAAATACACACCAAATGGATACCTTATTTCGATGAAAACGATTTGGAATGTACAATGATCTGTAACTTCCGTACAATCTTCTGGCGTACGGAGATTGTCTTGGGACTTTTCGAAGTTCTGATGCATGGGCATGCACAAGGAAAGCAAGTCACGTCTAAACTCCCGACCTGTTAGTGTTTTCATGGAAGCGCTGCACTGAACTGGCTAACTTGGTCTTTTTGTTGTGATGTTTCGTAAGTTCTTATGCTTTTTAGTTGCACTTTTTTCTCCCGTCCAGAATCAGAGCAGAGGCAAGGAGACATCGGAGAGCAGTTTTTTAGTGGGTTCATGTTTTATAACAGTGTTTATAAATATGTTTGAAATGCACATAAACTTTGGTTTATCATGAGGATGTTAATTCCATGAAAGGAACTATAATGGATCAATGGTTTTGGAGTGCATGCAATCTTTGGCGATCACTCGCTAATGAGTATGGTTGTCCACCTAAGAAACTCTGCATTACTGGTCATGGGTTCTATGCATCTTTGCATGGCTGATGCGTTCAACCCAAGGGCCACATCTTTGATCGCAGGTGTTCTTGGGAATTGGGATTGGTCCTTGGACTCTCGATCGTGGGTATTCGTTTCTCGGGTTCCTAGTCCGGGCCTCCTCTGGCCGTTGGGTGTCCTCGAAGAATTGTGTCCCTTCAATCAGGAGGTTCATCCAAGTAGATCTATTCTGACCAACGGTCTCCAAAGCATTGACGGGCGCCATTCAGCGGCCGCGTTGCACTCAGCCCGGATCGAGGCGCGGCGGGTGAAGAGCGGGAGAGGGCAAAACCGAAGTTTGTGCAGCCGCAAAGCCATTTTGAGATTCACCTGGCCCGCTACCGATGGCGAATTCCGGATCATGCCCAATAATGACAAGAATATCATTAACATTCACTTACATTCATCTCAATCTCATTAACAAGATTGAACACATGGTCCAGGGGTTGGCATGGAAGACCTGCGCACTGCCGACCACCCCGCCCCCTTCAATGCCCCCCCCAGCAGAATCCCCCCCCCCCCCCAGCCTCGATACCCCCAGCACCCTCCAACCGGCGCTGCACCCTCTGGTTGCCCCTCCACCCCCCTCCGAATACAGGGGCAGCATGCCCAGTCCCCGGGCTCACTGACTGTGACCGAAGATGGCTACTCACCTCCTCGGCTCCCCGCAGCAACCGATTCGCCAGGTTCACGTTTTTCAAAAGGAGTACTAATTGGTGCCAGCGTGAGCACTTACTGGGGAGGCCGCTGGATATGGGGTGGCTCCCATTAGTTGTCAGGAAATAGGGCTTAAGTGGTGATAATTGGTTTCTCGCCCCACTATGGTGGGATTCCGATTTTGCCTACGGGAGCGGGCTGTCTACATCACAAACGGTTTGGCTCCGGGCGCGGTTCTCGTTTTCGGCCTCTCCCGCTATTCACTGGCCGCATTGCGATCTTGCTCGAGTGAAACAGGGCCCGAGAATCGCGCCCCATGTCAGTCTGTTACAATGCGATGTATCTATTGTTATGGCCCGACTTGATGTTAGTACTGGACAAGTCAGATCCCAGAGTGAAACCCAACTTGATAGATTCTTTTTACAGAAGTGGCATTAAGTTGCTGAACAAATTCACAGGAGTTTTCTGACCGAACTGTTATTACAAAGCATAAAAAGTTTATTAAAACAAGAAAAGTTACACCATGATATTACATCAGGCCCCGGAGATCGGTGCGGTGTACCCTCCAGTGGCAAAGGTAGAGCAGATGGAGGGGGAGACCCCAACATGGGCCAAGGCTACAAAACTCCTGGCCTAAGTTGGCAGCTCTAGGAGGTGGGCCAGCTGTCTCGACTGGTCAACGGTATCAATGGCATCCAATTAATAGGCCACCATCTGAAAAATTCCATTCTGGGACCAGCTGTCTGTCCACACAGGTTCGGGTCCTACGTTGGGTGGTGGGGCAAACTGAGCATTGATAAAATTCTGGCCATTGTGTTCCACGGAATAACGAATGCATTTCACGACAGCTAATACCAAACCTTATGACTGTAGACGGAGCACTTTTACAGAAGGTGCACTGAAATCAAAGCTGCTGTTAACTTAAGTTCGGAAGCTGCTTGCACTGCTGGTTCACTTGTAGCCAATGGCATGTCTTGTGTAAACATGGTGGGCCCAATACGGGACGTTCTGTGTCTTGATATTGGACTGATGAGTCATCTTGTACTATGAGCAGAAGAACCTCTGATAGGTCAGTATGTAAACAACCTGACTCAGAAAGGCATGAAATTGCACGTTAAGATGGTGGACACCCGTCCCGACCTCGTCACACTTGTGCTCCACATTACAGTCGGTGGGTGTGCGTGGGATTTGACAGCGCGCCCACCGGCAATTAAGCGGGCAATTGATCCCATCAAGGAGTCAGCTGTCCGCTACTCTACGTGGCACGTCCACTTTTACGGTTAAGGGGTGGGCCAATCAGCCATGTGGCCTTCACGTTTTCGCTACAAGCACGCTCTGGGTTGGTACAAAAGGAAAGGAGATGTTTGAGGGCTGAGGTGCTTTGGCCTCCCCTGTCAGGTGCTTGAATTTGCAGCAGGCACCATTTGCAGCTCGTTATTGAGCTCATTTCATTTTTACAGTACTGCAACCTTCAGGGAGCAGTCGCCTGCACCCTCACTTCTCTCGGTGCCCGCCCTCTTTCTGTCTCCCCCTCCCTGGGATCGCTGAGCCTTTCTCAGCCCTGGCTGCCAACTAATTGGCCAGCGCAAAATCACAGTCAGGTGGTGAGGGGGAGGGGAGGAAGGGGGGGGGGCTCCGATGGACCTTGGGGGCACCTACCTTAACTTATTCGCCTACCCCTGTGCTTATTACATCTGAAACTGTTGGAAATCACTGCAAGAGTACAATGCATGAAGAAATTAGGAGCAGAAAATGCCAGTAAACCTGTTGCTGGATAGGTGCCCTGGGGGCAGGGGTGTTGGGGGCTCAGGAGTGGTGAAGGGAAGTGAAGGAGGGAACAGCTTCTCCTTTGCCCATCTCACTACTGGTGCCCATGCCTTCAATAAAATAAATTATTTCATCGTACCTGTGCCACTTTAAGATCACCCACAAAACCTGCCCCTTTGTCCGAGCTATTCAGAGAATCATAGAATTTGGCCCATCGAGTCTGCACCAACCCTTGGAAAGAGCACCCCACCCAAGCCCACACCTCCACCCTGTAGTGATCTTTACATGCGTATGTACAGAAGGGGCTGATGGGTAATGGAAGACCACTAGGGGCCAGCACTGGCGTGTATAAAAGGAGAAGCAAGCAGCCCTCTGGGCTGTTGTGTGGATTAGACTGTGAGGAGAACAGAGGCAGAGATTTAGCTCAGGGCTGCTAGTGTGGTCAGGCCTAGTTGTAGTGTATAGAAAAGTTGTAACCTTTCTACTAGTACAGTTCTTAAAGTAAGAACTCACGCAATTATTTAAGTTGTGTTGCTCAATAAACCTTCTGTAAAACTTCTGGACGACTTTGAGCCTTCTTCCAAAGCCTCTACTGTAACTGAGTTGAGTAGCACAGATTACCTGCCTTAAAGGTAACAAAACACACCCTGCCCCCACACCCCAGTAACCCCACTTAACCTTTTTGGACACTAAGGGCAATTTAGCGTGGCCAATCCACCTAACCTGCTCATCTTTGGGAGGTGGGAGGAAACTGGAGCACGGGGAGGAAACCCACGCAGACACGGGGGGAACGTGCAGACTCCGCACAGACAGTGACCCGAGCCGGGAATCGAACCTGGGACTCTGGAACTGGAAAGCAACTGTGATAACCATTGTGTTACCGTGCTGCCCATTCACCTTTCGTTTGGTATCTCTTCTTTATGGCTGCGAATTGTCTTGTCACATTTTCTACATCGTCGGGTGGTGGGATATTTGGCCCAATCGTCGCCGAGATCTTCTGGGCCTTGCCGAAAGTCAATGGACTTCCAGCTGGCCCGCCAAATTCCCCGTGGCCACCGTGGGGGTGTGAGTGGGGGCAGGGTTCCCGCCATGCCGGAGTTGGAAAATCCCAACCGGAGTTACGTGAGAAAATCTGTGAGAAAGTCGGCACCAGCTCACGTTTCGAAGAGAAGCGAAAGACTTGATTCTGTCCAGCGCAAAGGGGTTTTGAAATCTTAACCCCAGTCCCCTCCGCTCGCCAGTGGAGATGTGCAAATTGTGCCATGCGAGCCCAGGAACCTCAGGCGGGATTCTCTGATCCTGAGACTAAGTGTTGACGCAGTCGTAAACACCGTCGCTTTTTTCGACGGCGTCAGCATGGCCTCAGGAGCAGCGATTCTGGCCCCTGCAAGGGGCCAACACGGCACTGGAGCGACCCACGCTGCTCCAGCTGCTGATCCCCGGCGTCAGATGGGCGCCACGGGTCTGCACATGCGCAGTGGGACCGGCGCCAATGCGCGCATGCGCAGTGGCTCCCTTCTCCTCGCCGGCCCCGACACAACATGGCCTAGGGCTACAGGGGCTAGCGCGGAGCAAAAGAAGCCACCAGCCCGAGAGGCCAGCCCTCTGACCGGTCAAACACGGCCACAGCGGAGGCCCCCCTCGGGGTCGGCCCCCCTACCCCACCAGGCCGTTCCCCCCCCCCACCAGGCCGTCCCCAGATGCATGCACGCTGAGGTCCTGCCGGGTAAGACTACACGTGGACACCGCCGGCGGGACTCGGATTTTTTGTTCGGCTGCTCGGCCCATCCCGTGCGTGCCGCATAGAGCGGCCCCCAACCGGCGCCAATGACGCTGATTCTCCGCTCTCTGGAGGATCGTCGGACTGGCGTCGGGGCGGCGTCGCGCGATTCACGCCCGTTCCAGCCATTCTCCAGCCCGGCCTGGGCTGAGAGAATCCCGCCCCTCACTTTAACACATTATCATCATGTCATCAGCAAAAACTCTCTCCAGCCCTCTTCCCCTCATAAAATAAAATCTAAACCCGTCATATAGCTGCTGGGGTGGGTGCGGGGGGGGGGGGGGGGGGGGGGGGGGGGGGGTTGCGGGGGATGGCAGGTGGGGGCGGAGAGACTGCATGGTTCCCTCTTAAATCAAAACAGACCATCATGGTTTATTTGGGAAGCTTGCTGTGTGTAAATGGTCTTCTGAATTTGCCTTTATAAAGACAGTAACTGTGCTTTAAAAAGTAACTCATTGCTTGCGACTGCCTGCTTCCAATTGCCGCAGAGTAAATATTTCTTTCCTTGCAGAAGGTGGAATAAATAATTACATTTTCGATGCCTTATGTCAGTCAGATGTTAACCTGCTAACGAGGCAATGAAATGTGGAGCTGGGTAGTTTAGTACAAGTCACATTCAAGCAGCTCATGGATATGAATGGGCATGATGGACTTCATTGACTTTATCGCTTGTGCGCTACACATTCTGACCTATATATTGTTTAAATATGGCTCGACCATATCTTGTGAACCATCACACACTTCAAAGCATAAATTTGGCAATCTTTCACTTATTTTAAAAATAGCAAACATACTTAAAACTCTCTATTATTGCGTTCAATCCTCTTGAGAGATTAGATATATATTTTAAAGATTTAGTGCAATAACAAAGTCTGGTGCTGATTTCTTTTAATAAATTTCTGCAGGCACAGTATACAATAGCTTTCATTGAAGCAACCTAATAAGAAATCTTCAGAGTCTCGAATGCTCCTTTCATCTAATAAGTTGGTCCTATGTATTCTATGCCATTCCTGGCGCCCTTTCCAGTAAACCAGTGTCGCAAAACATTGATTTTCAAGAATGAATTTCATGTTTTAGATGTGCAGCATGTCACTTCTTACACCATCGAGTGCTTTGGGAAGACAGGTTCAGGCGTTTTATCCGCAAAGGTTTGTTCCTCATAGAAACGGGTAAATAGGAGCAGGAGGAGGCCTTTCGGCCTCTTGAGCCTGCTCCACTCAATATGATCCTCTATTGCAATGCCATGCTCCCACGCTCTGCCCATAACCCCTTGCCACCTTTAGAGGCTAGAAATCTGCCTGTTTACATCTCAATATATTCAGCGTCTTGGCCTCCACGACCTTCTGTGGCAGATGTCATGATATGCAGACATGCATATATTGAGATACAGACAGGCAGCTAATGAACACAGAGAACAGGACATAACCAATCAGCAGGCAGAACACTTGGGGGTGGTTTACCACTATAAAAGGCACGAGGCACTCACACTCTGCCTCTTTCCACTGGGGACATCTACAGAGTGAGTCAGGTGTATATATCACATAACACCTCCAGCATGTGGTTAAGAGCTAGTCTGGTTCAATCAGACAGAGTAATCCCACTTAGGTTAGCAGAGAGCCGAACTCATAGAGAACTGTGCTAACTGTGTGAGAGGTTCAATAAATCAGATTGAACTAACCTCAAGGTCTGGAGTATCTTTCAGTTAAAGCTGCATCCAGTTGCAGCCCGTCTTATCTCAGTGTGCTTAACACGACAGCAGAGATTTCCACAGGCTCATCACCTTCTGAGTGAAGAAACTCCACCCAGCCAACAACAAATAAACAAACATATGAAACATCTGATAAGCGGTCAGTGAGGACACCAAGGAGAACCCCCCTGGTCTTCTTCGATTTCACACAAAGGCAGTCAAGGCCTTGCCAGAGGCACGGCACCTCCCACTGTGCAACACTCCGGGGTGTGAGCTGAGGTTTTTGTGTTCAAAATTTCTCGTGTGGGACATGAATCCATAACGAACGTGCTACCACAACTAACAGATCTAACAAACCTTTAAAGGGATGCCCTCATATATTCTGCTCACATTGTGCTTTAATGCAACCTTCCTGCAGTGAAATTAAGCTGTAACAGCCAGTGGAGGAATTACAAACCGGAGTAGGCTACATGACCTCTCCCACCTGTTGAACCATTCAATAAGATCATGGTTGATCGGATTGTAACCTCCTGATACCCCCCCATAACCTTTCACTCCCTTGTTCACAAGAATCTACCTTTCTCTGCCCTACCAATGTTCAAAGACTCTACTTCCATCATCTGTTGAGGAAGAGAGTTCCAAAGACCCACAGCCGTCTGAGAGAAAACATTTCTCTTCACCTGTCTCAAACAGGTGACCCCTTATTTTTAAAGAGTGACCCTGAAATCATGGACACATTCATGATGTATATTCCACATTCCACTGAGCGAAGGGTTCGGAGACAGAATCAAAACCATAAAGCGGACAGGTGTAAGCTGAGCATGTCGGTAAATTTATGAATTGACAATGAAAAATGAAATGGAAATCGCTTATTGTCACAAGTAGGCTTCAAATGAAGTTACTGTGAAAAGCCCCTTGTTGCCAAGTTCCGGCGCCTGTTCGGGGAGGCTGGAACAGGAATTAAAAGAGGGCAGCACCTAAGTCTGAGGAGAACAAAAATTAATTTTGATGCTCATGGTAGGAACCGATATTGGGTAGTGTATTTTCCTGCAAAGGATAATTAAGTTCTGAACTTGCTTAATCCTGGAATGATCTAGCATGGGAGGAGGTCACTCAGCGCATTGGTGCCTGGGTCAGCATTTTGAAAGGGTTATCCAAAAATTCCACTTCCCAGTTGTTTCCCGAGGTCCTGCAAATGTTTTCTCCTTCAAGTAGTTGGCCAATTCCATTTTGAAAGTTGTTGATGAGTCTGCTGTCACTGTCCTTTTCAGCAGCACCTTCCAGATCATCGACAACTCACTGGATCATTTTTCTTCTTTGTCTCACCTCCAACTATTCTGCCAATCATCTTAGGTCCGTACACCCTAGCTAGAGACCCTTCTGCCACTGGGAACAGGAGGCGGGATTCTCCCCACCCGGAGTGGTTCACGCCATTCCTCGCCGCCGGGACCCCGGCGCCGAGGAGTGGCGTGAACCACTCCGACGTCGGGCCGCCCCAAAGGTGCAGAGTCCACCGCACCTTCAGGGGCTAGGCCCCCCTCAGAGTGGTTTGCGCCCTGTTGGCCGGTGGGGAAGGCACTTGGCATCACGCCAACTGGTGCCGGAGGGCCTCCGCCGGCCGGCGTGAATTGGCGCATGCGCGGGAGCGCCAGCATGTGCTGCCGTCATCCTGCACATGCGCAGAGGGCCTTGTTTCCGCACCGGCCATGGCGGACTGCTACAGCCGCCGGTGCGGAAGAATAGAGTACCCCCATGGCGCAGGCCCGTCCGCGGATCGGTGGGGCCTGATCGCGGGCCAGATCCCCCCGCGGCCCCCCCAAGAATCCCAGAGGCCGCCCGCGCCGCCAGGTCCCGCCGGTAAGGACTTACTCCAATTTACGCCGGCGGGACTGGCAAAAAAAAAATGGGCGGCCGCTTGGCCCATCGCGGGCCGGAGAATCGCTGGGGGGGGGGGGGGGCGCTGCTAGCGGCCGCCAACAGGCGCGGCGTGATTCCCGCCCCCTCCAAAGTCCTGGCGCCGGAGAATTCAGCAGCCAGCGGGGGAGGGATTCCTGCCGCCCCCCCGGCGATTCTTCGACCCGGCGGGGGGTCGAATAATCCCGCCCAGGTTCTCCTTGCGCAACAAAACCCTTCATGATTTTGAACAATTCAATTAAATGTCCTCTTAACCACAAAGCTTGAATCACAAAATCCCTACAGTGCAAAAGGAGGCCATTCGGCCCATCGAGCCTGCACTGGCACTCTGAAAGAGCACCCCGTCTAGGTTCAATCCCCCACCCCATCCCTGAAACCCGCCTAATGTTTGGGCGCTAAGGGCCAATTCAGTATTCACCTCAGCTGTGCATCTTTGGACGGCGGGAGCAATCGGAGCACCCGGAGGAAACCCACAAAGAAACGGGGAGACAGTGCAAACTCCACACGGTCACCCAAGGTCGGATCGAACCCGGGTCCCTGGTGCTGTGAGACAGTAGTGCTAGCTATTGTGTCACCGTGCCGCCCTTGGGAGTACAGCCCCAGTTTCTCTAATCTTTCCTCAGTTTTTCACACCTGGAACCATGCTAGCAGATCTCTGCACCTTCTCTCAGCCTTGATCCCCTTCTGACCAAGTAACTAATAAAGAACATTGCAGCGTCAACAGTATTTTATATTCTGTGGGGAAAGAGAGTTCCAGAAGGGTCTGGTATATGGAATTAATCTGTAAAAAAAGAGGTGTGCTTGTTGAATCGAATGTTCATCTTCATTTGCTAAATGTTCGTAACGTTAGTGAGGGAAAGTAAACAAGCAGAAAGTTTTCAATCTGAAACACTGGTGGGATTCTCCCTTCCGGGGACTGAGTCCCCAAGCCGGCGGAAAACCGGCGCCAACGACTCCGGCGCCAACGGCCCCCCAAGGTGAGGAATTCTCACCTGTCTAGGGGGCTAAGTGGACGCCGGTGGGGTTGGCGCCGCTCCAGCCGGTGCCGATGGGACTGCGCGAGTTCATGCACGCACGGAACGGCTGTCGTGATCTCGCGCATGCGCGGACCGGCCGTCATATTTTGGCACATACGCGGGGGGTTCTCTCCTCTGCGCCTGCCTTGGCGGAGCCCTACAGGAGCTGGCGGGAAGGAAGAAATGCCCCCACGGAACAGGCCCACCCGCAGATTGGTGGTCCCCGAGGGCCGCCCATGCCGACTTACCTGCCATGTTCCGCCGTGTGGGACCATACGTAACCCACGCCAGCGGGACTGGCCAAAAATGGACAGCCGTTCGGCCCATCGGGGCCCGGAGAATCCCGCCCCCGCCTGAAAAATGGCGCCGGAGAATAGAGCAGCCGGCGTCGGGGTGGGATTCGCGCCACCCCCGGGGATTCTCCGACCCGGCGGGGAGTCGGAGAATCCCGTCTATCAACTTTGCTACTGTCTCCACAGATGCTGCCTGACCTGTTCTGAGCTTCCAACATTTTCCGTTCAGATTTCCAACACTTTCTTTTTTTCTTTTCTTTTGGGTACACCATTGAGTATCTGGTTCATTCAACATTGCACTTTGACAGTAGATTTGAAAGGGTAGACAAGGGCACACCACTAAATATTGCCTGTTTTTTCACTGCACATGATAACGCACCACTGTTTTCCAAAGCAAAACATTTGTTTCTTTTTTTTGCTGCATTGAAACTGTTTTAGAGAATAGATCCTTAATTGAACCTCTTTCTGTTTCCCTGCTTTTATTTTCCACTCATAACTCTTTCAAGAGCTCCTTTACTTTCTCTTTCATCTTTATCTCCTTGGTTCCCTTTGCCACTCATTGGCAATTCCCCCCACCCCACCACTCAGGGATTGTCACCCAATGATAATTTATCAAAGTAGTAATCCGTCACTTAGGAGCTATTGGGAAGGATTCTCTGTTTGGGAGACGCAAATCCTGTCATTCACACCACCCCCCCCCCCCGCCCCCGTTGACAAGTAGGGGCATCCACATCACCCCACTACCTGTAAGTTGCAGCAAACTCATCAAAGGACCAAAAATGAACTGGACATGTTGGAAAAGGACATTCCATTTTAAACGGACAGATTGCAGTAAAAACCATGGGCGGGATTCTCCCCCGCCCAGTGGGGCGGGGGGACCCAGCGGGATGGAGTGGCGGGAACCACTCCGGCGTCAGGCCGCCCCAAAGGTGCGGATTTCTCCGCACCTTTAGGGGCCAAGCCCTCATCGTGGAGGCTATGGCCGAGGCAGAAGGAAAAGAGTGCCCCCACGGCTCAGGCCCGCCCGTAGATCGGTGGGCCCCCTTCGCATGCCAGGCCACCGTGGGGGCACCCCCTGGGGCCAGATCGCCCCACGCCCCCCCCCCCGCCCCCCCCAGGACCCTGGAGCCCGCCTGCACCGCCATTCCCGCCGGTAAGGTAGGTGGTTTGATTCACGCCGACGGGACTGGCATGACAGCAGCGGGACTTCGGCCCATTGCTGGCCAGAGAATCACCTGGGGGGGCCCACCGACCGGCGCGACGCGATTCCCGCCCCCGCCGACATTTTGGTGCCGGAGAATTCGGCGGCCGGCGGGGGCGGGATTCACGCTGCCACCCGGCGATTCTCCGACCCAGTGAGCGGGTCGGAGAATCCCGCCCCATGTCTGCACGCAGTCAACGGAGTATGCATTTTTCAAGACAAGCAGAGCATGAGTCATGGAAATGATGCGGGAAGGAAACGGATCGATCTCGTTCAAAGACGGGCAGTTGAAATGGGATAACAATTAAAGTTGTCTCCAGCAACCATTTTCAAGAGACCAACAGGAACCAAAGACATTACAAGCTTTTGTAAGGGCACTGATTAAAATCAAATTACATTATGACACCTTTTGGTTGGGGAACCTAATCACTTCCATCCTGCCAACACTCAGAAAGGCTTCCTTTGTCCTGGAACTCACCTGTGGGAGGGGTCAGTATTTGACCCATTCAGGGTTTTGCCCTTAAAATGACAAGTCTGAGGAACTGTTTTAGAACTCTACTCTCCTGCCTGACACATGCTTCGCCTTGCTGAAAACAGACCACGAGAGCCGGAGGAGCAACAGCCACACGGTCCGGCCAGCTCGGAAGAAGATCTAAAGAAATCTGTGCCAACGTTTTTTTTAACTATCCTGTTCCTGGAGCGGTGAATATATTCCTCCAGCTCACAGAAAACTCCCAATTAGTATAGATTGTTGAGGATTGGGGTGGGTGAGTAAATATATCTGTGTATCTGTGTTTGCGGGCGCTAAAGAAAACTTGTGTACACTGTAAGAATTTTCGATGTGCCGTTTAGTCTCTTGTTTTACACATAGTATTTCATAATCGTTCTTTGTGTGTGTGGGTTAATCTGAGTTGCAGAAGGCTTAATTTCTCTTGAATAAATCAATTATTTTAAAACTACCATTGTTGTGGTCTCACCTTCCTTCCACTGTCCGCTCTGGTCAAGTCACAATAATTGCCGAGACATAATCCCATAGTCGAGGACCAAAAAGGGAATCTGAGCGCTTCGAACACGCTCACGAAAGAGAGGCTACTGGTCAGGAATAAACAGTGGTCCCTCTTTCTCTCTCTCTTGTGAAGTTGCACTAGTGGGGCGCTTCCGGGTGACATTTCACCGTCACAGGAGAGAGACTCACACAGGCGTAGGTGGCAGTCAAGGTAACTGGTGTGGCATAATGACAACCTCACCGGTTAGGTATAAACAGTGAGACTTGACCCCTCTCTCTTGCGAAGTTGTCCCAGTGCGACACTTCCAGGTCGTGGTTTCAACATCTGCAGGAGACACCCACAGTTATCTGTGACACCCAATACCAGCCTGTTGTGGAGTAAAGGAAACCCTTCTCGTTACATACTACAGGAATTACGGGTCACCCCCCATGGCAGGCATGCATGAGGGTGACCCGACTCCCCCATGACTCCCCATCAGACCCCAGCAGAGACCCCCATCAGGCCCCTCATCGGACCCTTCCATATCAGACGCATCCCATCAGGCACACCCATATCAGAGACCCCCACCCCCCTAAACAGTCACTCCTGCCTGGAAGCTAAAAAGCAGTCCAGACAAAAACAGTGAAAGATCACGGCTTATTCACTTCCCAGTCCCTTACACCTGCTGCCTCAGACAGAAGTGTTAAAAGCAGCAGCTGTGACTTCATAGAATCCTAAAATACATCACAAGCTTTGAACCCCTGCAGATCCTTTGATCTGTGAGGCTTCTATTCACTTTCAAAGATAAATAGCTTTTGGTGGGCTGTAACTGGCAAGGTAATAGATTCCAGACACTCAGGTGCCTGGATTGTTTATTGTCATATCCTTTCACGCTTGAATACATCTCAAGCCTGATGGGGGCGGTGTGGATGGAGTGGGAGGATTTGTGTTGTGGGGTGGAGGGAGCCTCCGAATATCTGTGTGGGGACCTACGTTACATACTTACCCTCTTGACCCACCGGAGATCCATCGCATCAGAGCCATGCTGCAAAATACTTGCACCAATCCACAACCACGTGAATCCTGGCTGAGAGTGCCGGAGCATTACAGAGGCATGGGGAACCGGGCTTCCAGCCCGTTAATCAGATGCAAATGGGTTCAAGTGGCCCATTTGCAACCTCCCGCCGGCCCAGGGTGTGTAGCTCACTGCCACCACCAGCGACGGGCTAGAGCATCAGAATGGGGTCGGCACCCAAGGCTTGATTCTCCGCCGCATCGGGTACTGATGCACTAAGCGTCAAGAACCACAAAGACATGTGAGACTTTAACCAAGGCTTTAATACACTACATAGGAAGCTTACCCGACACAGATGACCCCAGACAAAATGGGTCCGGTCTCAGAAGCTGGGTCTTATACCTAACTCCCGGGGGAGTGGCCAAGGCGGAGCACTCCATGGCCAGGTCAGGTTACATACAGGTGACCGAACCTCTACAGAGCTACAGTACAATACACAGTACGATACACAGGATTACAGGGCCACGTTACACACAACTATTATATAACTATGTACAATGCTAGGGAAGTACAGTGGTGTATGACCACAGGTACCCCACTATCGACGGTGGACAATCCACCCCATTATCTCTAGTGACAACAGCTATTTAACTGCGTGAGATTTCACCTCAGAGGTCAGGACCCCAACATTAGGATCAAATGAGAGTCCCAACCCATCACAGTGTCACCTGGCAGTTGATTTTCCTCGAATTTGCTAATTAGTGACCAGAAGACCCACAAACCATCCAATGAAGTCCGACAAACGGGCTCTCAAAACTGCAGCCTGCCGTTTTAGGTCCTTTCAGAAACATCAAAATATTTTGTGTGCCAAAATGACCAGGTTGCCAGGCAACTGTTGTGAAGGAGGATTCCCCGCCCCCTCCGTCCCGGTGACCAGCCTGCAGCCATAGCTGTGGCCAGGTAGACAAGAAGGCCACTCAAATCCCCACTGGAGTGTTGATCCCCCAAAGACAGTCAGTCTCTGAAAATTGGCCTTAACCTGGCTGCCCAAGTTCATTCTGCCAATGGTTGGTCTTCACCTGACATCCGTACATGGCCACTTCATCAGGGTTTATCAGATAGGAACCATGCAGGATCCGAAACTTTGGTCAGTTTTTCCACTTGTTAACCTGAAGATATTTATAACCTCCCCTGGTGCCCTGGTCAAAATGAGCTAACTCCACACAAAAGGCAGATTGTACCTGGGTCCTCTATGGCTGAGTTACTCACTGGTAAACTCAGTGAGCCGCTGAGTGTGGGCTGCACGGTAGCACAGTGGTTAGCACGATTGCTTCGCAGCTCCAGGGTCCCAGGTTCGATTCCCCGCTGGTCACTGTCTATGTGGAGGCTGCACGTTCTCCCCGTGTCTGCGTGGGTTTCCTCCGGGTGCTCTGGTTTCCTCCCATAGTCCAAAGATGTGCAGGTTAGGTGGATTGGCCATGCTAAATTGCCCTAAGTGTCCAAAAAGGTTAGGTAGGGTCACTGGTTTACGGGCATAAGGTGGAGTTGTGGTCTTAAATAGGGAGCTCTTTCCAAGGGCCAGTGCAAACTTGATGGGCCGAATTGTCTCCTGCTGCACTGTAAATTCTATGATTCTATGAGCTTTATATTTAGTCCATTTTCCTGTTTTGAACTCATTCTTCCCTCAGCTTTTACCCTTCTAGACTCTTAATGAGTCTTATTTCACTATCTTAAGTCTCGCCTCTTTACCTTTCCCCCACTACCCCCCACTCCACATGGCCCCCCTGCCCCACTTTCTATTTACTCTTTGCTTGCCCTCCAATACTCTCAGTTGAGTTCTTCTGTCAGCCGCTTCCACTCGGATCCCACACCCTTTCATGTTATTTCTCGCTGACTTTTCTGCTGTTTAATTCCGTGCAGAAGTTCCTGACGTAGCAAGGTTTGCTTTGATAATGTCTTTATGTGGTTCCACGCAGTCGCATGACAATCACTACCATCTCCAGATCACAAATGGGGCACAGGCACAGCAATTCTACTGAGGCTTTCATTTCCATTCTGTAAATTTGTTTGCTGCCGTTTGAAAACATGGTGGGAGTAGTTTTAAGTACAGGCAACAGGATAAAGCAATATTCCATCAGGTGCTCATAGTGCTTCCGTACTGACTGGAGGTGAAAATCATTGGAGATACAGAAGAGGTTGGCAAATGTTCTACACCATCGGCAGCAGATAAAATAACCCCAAATAAACGTGAACCTTTTCTTTAGAACTCAGGAACAGTTGCTGCAGTCAGTGGCATAACTAGTTAACTAGTTAACAAACAGATGACTGAGAGGTAGAGAGAGAAAGACTTGCATTTATATGGAACCTTTCACATCCTTCAGGCAGCTCCAAGTGCCAATTAAGTACTTTTTCACGTAGTCATTATTATAATGTAGCAAATATCATAACAGATACTCAGTGGGATAGAAACTGCACATTATTCCAACTTGAGCTTCAACACAAGCGGATTTTGAACACAAACACAGGCAAAGCAGAGTTGATGTCAGGAAGTCTCCACAAGGTGCAACTGTAGAACAAAGAGGCAAAGCAACAAACTGATAAAGGACAAGTTTTGGACTTCCGTCAGGAAACATTGTGATGCAGCAGGTGAGTCAAAGATGGAATGGTTATTGGGACAGGAAAGTGGAGTCCACCAACACGGTGCCAAAAAGAGATGGTTGGATGCTGGGAAGTCTTGTGATGCTGTGGGTAGTATCGCTACCTCTGAGTCAGAACCGCCAGGCTCGAGTCCCAGCAGAGGACTTGATGGCCAAGGAAAGTGCATTCATAACGTTGTCAAGCAGACTGAGTATCAACCTGTAAATCCTTCCAATATGGCAGTAAATCCTTCCAATAGGGTGGGCAGGACAGAACCGTATGCTAGCTGCAGTGCAACAGTCTCCCCACGTTAATAATAATAATAATCGCTTTTTGTCACAAGTAGGCTTCAATGAAGTTACTGTGAAAAACCCCTAGTCGTTACATTCCTGTTCGGGGAGGCCGGCACGGGAATTGAACCCGGGCTGCTGGACTTGTTCTGCATTACAAGCCAGCTGTTTAGCCCACTGTGCTAAACTAGCCCCTAAACGATTCCACATGCAAGACCTTGCCATGGGCTGCACTCCTTGGCAAGCGGCCTCCTTGCTTTGAGGGACTGCTGGATAGAGAGACAGAGTTTGATGCTGCAATCAGAGAACAGCCTCTCTCATTGGCATTTATCCCAATCAACTTTCTCTACTGGGATTGAGGTGTCACCCAACATTTGAATGGTCGGTGGGCAAGCCTTGATGCAGGCGAGTAAGGAGAGAACTGCAGAAAGGATTGGCTTTGGGGAAAGTGCAATGCAACCAAGAGCATGGCTCGCATGCTCCGCCCCTATTTCTGGCGGACAGGAAAGCCAATGGGGTTGGAGAATTCATCGGGAGTCGCCAAAGGGGTAGCTTTGTTTTCTTTTATTATTTTGATTGGGGCGCACTCACGGTGAGGGTGGGGCGCTCAGCGTGACACTGTGTGGCCAGCCGCCTGGTTTTTAATGGCAAAGTATGCCCAAGGCTACACCTTGCTTTATCCATCCAATTTCATACCTTGCCATAAAATGTCAAAGCTCCGCCCCAGAGCTCCAGTCCCAGCACATAGGTGCAACGATAGAGGAACACGTTTAAACAGTAACTGATAGTGATCGCAATATTAGTGAGTCTAACTCTCAACAGAGCCCGTCAGCTAAACCAATTGGATTATTTGATGATGCTCAATAATTTCAATGTAACTTTCCCTAAATATCTGTCGCTTGGCATTTCTCACCCGTTGCACCCAACTGTAACAAGTGGGCCAATAGTTCTTGGACACTTAAGAGACGGAAAACTGCCAGTCAACTTGAGCATGTAAGCTTCAAAGATACCTTGCCTTTATCACAATATTACCATCTACTGTGAGTACTTAAAAGGGAAGTGGTGTTTATTTCCACGAGAACCTCAAAGTGAACGCTGCACTAAAACAAAAACCAGAGAGTGCAAGTTTAAACAAAAAATATCGATTTCCTGAAAGGATGTGGGATTAAGGTTCAATAGTGACATTAAAAAAGGGAGAGATAAATGCTGGCAATGGGGACGTTTGCTAGATTGTGGGGGAAATCTAGAGAAGTAGGGCTAATTGGATAGCACCCTCAAAGAGCTGACACAGTCATGATGAATTGAATGAGGGCCTTCGAGACAATTCGATAATTCGATGAGGAATTGCAACCTTTACCCAGTGACATCAGCGTGCGAGTGCCTCTGTCTGCCATTTTAGAGAATGTTTATGGCCTTTAAAGCGAATTGTCCAAAATATTGTGCCGCAGAATTTGTCAAACATTGGTATACTCAGATTAACCTGTGTAATTTCAAATTTGTTGTTTTAATAATTCAAGTCACATAAAATGCCTCACTGAAGCACATTTGGACCTGATGCATTGTGACACTGTTAAATATAATTTAAAGCTTGTTAATCTCCCAGTGGAGCCAAGCTTTGATGCAGTCCCCATAGTTGAATGGCCTGCCAACCCACAGCACATGATTAACCCGGAGGTTTCCTCCCACAGTCCAAAGATGTGCGGGTTAGGTGGATTGGCCATGCTAAATTGCCCTTAGTGTCCAAAATTGCCCTTAGTGTTGGGTGGGGTTACTGGGTTATGGGGGTAGGGTGGAGGTGTGGACCTTGGGTAAGGTGCTCTATCCGAGAACCGGTGCAGACTCGATGGGCTGAATGGCCTCATTCTGCACTGTGAATTCTATGATAATTCGATTAACAGCCACTTGGCTAAGGTACAGGAGGACAATAAGTAGCTGTGGAAGCTTAATGGGGAAATGAAAAATGAAATGAAATGAAAATCGCTTATTGTCACAAGTAGGCTTCAAATGAAGTTACTGTGAAAAGCCCCTAGTCGCCACATTCCAGCGCCTGTTCGGGGAGGCTGGTACGGGAACGGGTTATTTTTTAATACAAAAACTCCTTGGTCTTCTGTGGCTTTTTAAAAACTACTCTTTCATGGCATGTGCATTGGCAAGACCCACACTCTTCCCCACCCTTAAATTCCTTTGAGAAGAGGTGTTGAAAGTCTCATCTTAAACTGCTGCAGTCCATGTGGTGTAGGTGAACCCACAGTACTGTGGGGAAGGAATTCCCAGGATTGTGGCCTAGCGACATTGAAGGAACAGCGATATACTTCCAATAAGGATAGTGTGATTTGTGGGGAAATTGTCGCCGGTGGTGCTCCCATACATTCTGTTATTGTCCCTTCATGGGGTGTAAATGGTTCGAGCAAGGCCAACGTAATTGTCCATCTCCAAGTACCCTTAAGAAGGTGGTGTCAAGGTGCAGCACGGTGGCGCATTGATTAGCATTGCTGCCTCACGGCGCCGCGGTCCCAGGTTTGATCCCGGCTCTGGGTCACTGCCCATGTGGAGTTTGCACATTCTCCCCGTGTTTGCGTGGGTTTCGCCCCCACAACCCAAAAATGTGCAGGTGGATTGGCCACACTAAATTGCGCGATTCCCGTCCACGCCAAATCCCCGGTGCCGGAGAATTCGGCAGCCGGCAGGGGCGGGATTCACGCCGACCCCCCGCCGATTCTCTGGCCCAGCGGGGGGGGGGTCGGAGAATCCCGCCCCATGAGCCAAATCCAACAATAATTACCAAACACAACCTGTATCTTTCTTTTGGGAAACCTTTCTTCTGGTTCAGAGTAGCACCTGGGGGCCAAAATAACAATCTTTAGGTCAAAAGGTTGTTTTTGGGAGAGTTCACCTTCCAGGTCGGCATGACTGTGATCTTGGTCACCTGTAAGCTGTTCTCCTCTTCACTTCTGTAAATATCTATTTACCCAGAAGCCCTTAGTGCAGCTGAATCCTTATCAGTTTCCTCTTTTCCAATTTACCTCCATTTGATACCGATTTTATGACTTTGGGATCAGTATTCACCAAAGAGAAGGAATTGGTAGATGTTGAGTCTGGAGAAGGGGGTGTAGATAGCCTGGGTCACATTGTGATCCAAAAAGACGAGGTGTTGGGTGTCTTAAAAAATATTAAGGTAGATAAGTCCCCAGGGCCGGATGGGATCTACCCCAGAATACTGAAGGAGGCTGGAGAGGAAATTGCTGAGGCCTTGACAGAAATCTTTGGATCCTCGCTGTCTTCAGGGGATGTCCCGGAGGACTGGAGAATAGCCAATGTTGTTCCTCTGTTTAAGAAGGGTGGCAGGGATAATCCCGGGAACTACAGGCCGGTGAGCCTTACTTCAGTGGTAGGGAAATTACTGGAGAGAATTCTTCGAGACAGGATCTACTCCCATTTGGAAGCAAATGGACGTATTAGTGAGAGGCAGCACGGTTTTGTGAAGGGGAGGTCGTGTCTCACTAACTTGATAGAGTTTTTCGAGGAGGTCACTAAGATGATTGATGCAGGTAGGGCAGTAGATGTTGTCTATATGGACTTCAGTAAGGCCTTTGACAAGGTCCCTCATGGTAGACTAGTACAAAAGGTGAAGTCACACGGGATCAGGGGTGAACTGGCAAGGTGGATACAGAACTGGCTAGGCCATAGAAGGCAGAGGGTAGCAATGGAGGGATGCTTTTCTAATTGGAGGGCTGTGACCAGTGGTGTTCCACAGGGATCAGTGCTGGGACCTTTGCTCTTTGTAGTATATATAAATGATTTGGAGGAAAATGTAACTGGTCTGATTAGTAAGTTTGCAGACGACACAAAGGTTGGTGGAATTGCGGATAGCGATGAGGACTGTCTGAGGATACAGCAGGATTTAGATTGTCTGGAGACTTGGGCGGAGAGATGGCAGATGGAGTTTAACCTGGACAAATGTGAGGTAATGCATTTTGGAAGGGCTAATGCAGGTAGGGAATATACAGTGAATGGTAGAACCCTCAAGAGTATTGAAAGTCAAAGAGATCTAGGAGTACAGGTCCACAGATCACTGAAAGGGGCTACAC
This sequence comes from Scyliorhinus torazame, assembly GCF_047496885.1. Classification (NCBI taxonomy): domain Eukaryota; kingdom Metazoa; phylum Chordata; class Chondrichthyes; order Carcharhiniformes; family Scyliorhinidae; genus Scyliorhinus; species Scyliorhinus torazame. The sequence continues at coordinate 188,003,344 of NC_092721.1, forward strand.
AGGTGGAGAAGGTAGTCAAGAAGGCATACGGCATGCTTGCCTTCATTGGCCGGGGCATTGAGTATAAGAATAGGCAAGTCATGTTGCAGCTGTATAGAACCTTAGTTAGGCCACACTTGGAGTATAGTGTTCAATTCTGGTCGCCACACTACCAGAAGGATGTGGAGGCTTTAGAGAGGGTGCAGAAGAGATTTACCAGAATGTTGCCTGGTATGGAGGGCATAAGCTATGAGGAGCGATTGAATAAACTCGGTTTGTTCTCACTGGAACGAAGGAGGTTGAGGGGCGACCTGATAGAGGTATACAAAATTATGAGGGGCATAGACAGAGTGGATAGTCAGAGGCTTTTCCCCAGGGTAGAGGGGTCAATTACTAGGGGGCATAGGTTTAAGGTGAGAGGGGCAAAGTTTAGAGTAGATGTACGAGGCAAGTTTTTTACGCAGAGGGTAGTGGGTGCCTGGAACTCACTACCGGAGGAGGTAATGGAGGCAGGGACGATAGGGACATTTAAGGGACATCTTGACAAATATATGAATAGGATGGGAATAGAAGGATATGCACCCAGGAAGTGTAGAAGATTGTAGTTTAGTCGGGCAGTATGGTCGGCACGGGCTTGGAGGGCCGAAGGGCCTGTTCCTGTGCTGTACATTTCTTTGTTCTTTGTTGTTCTTTGGGAGCAGGACATGCAAATCCTGGCATGATTATTTGCGGTTTCCTGGGTGAGGGGAGGATTGGGGGAGGGGGTGGGTGTTCCTCGATCATCGGGAAGAAGCAGTAATGGAGGGCGGGGCGGCTGTTGAAAGCCACACCCCTGCCCTTGCTGGTGGCTCTCCATTTCCATGCAGCACGCCGCCACCATCATTCATTGTGTCTGACACCCTCCTCGATCTGAGGCCTCGTGTGGATGTAGTGCTGGCAGCAGTCACCGAGTCCCTTTTGGCACTGTTGAAGGCAGAAGATTTCATAGAATAGAATCTCTACAGTGCAGAAGGAGTCCATTCAGCCCATTGAGTCCGCACCAGCCTTTGTAAAGAGCACTCTAACCATCCTATCCCTATAACCCAGTAACGCCACCGTAACCTTTTGGACACTAAGGGGCAATTTAGAATGGCCAATCCACCTAACCTGCACATCCTTGGACTTTGCGATGAAACTGGAGCACCGGAAGTAAACACATGCAGACACGAGGGGAAAATGCAAACTCCACACAGTCACCCCAGGCCAAAACTGAACCGGGGTCCCTGGCGCTGAGAGGCAGAAGTGCTAACCACTGTGCCATTGTGCCATCCTCTTAAGGGTCTGCAGCTCACGGCGGGTGGGACTCCCGCCTCTGGGGCCCTTAATCCTGAGGGAAGGCCTGCCTGGGCCGTCAAGTGGCCAAGCGTCACCTGGGGTGGGATTCTCCGATATCGGCGCGAAGTCCGCCGACCGGCACCAAAAACGGCGCGAATCAGTCCGGCATCGCAACGCCCCAAAGGTGCGGAGGTCTCCACATCTTGAGCGGCCGAGCCCTCACCTTGAGGGGCTAGGTCCGAGCCGGACTGATTTCCGCTCCGCCAGCTGGCGGGAAAGGCCTTTGGTGCCCCGCCAGCTGGCGCGAAACTGACTTTGCCGGGCGGCGCATGCGCGGGAGCGTCAGCGGCCGCTCACGGCATCCCCGCACATGCGCAGTGGAGGGGGTCTCTTCCGCCTCCGCCATCGTGGAGACCATGGTGAAGGCGGAAGGAAAAGAATGCCCCCACGGCACAGGCCCGCCCGTGGATCGGTGGGCCCCGATCGCGGGCCAGGCCACCGTGGGGGCAGCCCCCGGGGCCAGATCGCCCCGCGCACCCCCCAGGACATCGGAGCCCGCCCGCACCGCCGTGTCCCGCCGTTCGAAAGGTGGTTCAATCCACGCCGGCTGGCATGGGTTGATAGCGGCGGGACTTCGGCCCATCGCGGGCCGGAGAATCGCCGGGGGGGGCCCGCCAACCGGCGCGGCGCGATTCCCGCCCCCGCCGAATATCCGATGCCGGAGAATTCGGCAACCGGCGGGGGCGGGATTCACGCCAGCCCCCAGCGATTCTCCGACCCGGCGGGGGGTCGGAGAATCCCGCCCAAGGTGTACGGGCTTTCTGAAAAGTGGTGACAGGGGTGTCTCATCGGCTCTCCAGCTGTGGCCTTCACAAGACTCTGCCATTAACTCTGTTTCTGTCTGCCCATGGATGCTGACTGATCTGCTGAGTATGTTCGCATTTCCTGTTTTAATTTCACATTTCCTGAATCCACATTGTGTTGTTCTTGCATAATATCCTGAGAGGTTGTTTCACCTGGCTGGAGAGATCTAGGAATCTCAGGAAAAGGGGTCAGGAATTTAGGGCTGTGATGAGGAGTAATTTCCTCGCTCAGAGGGTTTTGCATCTTCGGAATTCTCCATTCCAGGGGGCTGTGGCATTCAGTCACTGAGCATTTAGATTTTTGGTCACTGAGGGAAAGAAGAAATATTGGGGGAATGTGAAGTTAAGGTAGGACCGTCCATGATATTAGTGAATTGTGGAGCAGGTCAATAGTCTGCTCCTGTAGCACATTCCTCATCACAGGAACATCATTGGAGAAGAAGTGTAACATAGGTTCTGTCACAATTAACATCAGAAGTACACTCGCAGAGTTAACTGTTGACAAGAGATGCCAATTTTAATATATAGGTGAATAAAGCTGTACTTTCAGGCCATGTGTGCTTTCATCTGAAAAGACCAGCTTACAGGATAGCTAATGTCAAGGGAAACTGTTCATCAGACCAAGCAAATGATCGATAGATCACAATAGAAAGCAGTACTACATCATGAAAGTGATGATATGTCACTTGTATGTGATGTCAGTGTTGTTCTCCTTTCTCCCAAAAACATAGGCCGGGATTCTCCCTTCTGGGGACTACGTCCCCACGCCAGTGGGAAAACCGGCATCAACCACTCCAGCGTCAACCACCCCCAAAAGTGAGGAATTCTCCGAACCTTCGGGAGCTCGGTGGACGGCGAAGGGGTTGGCAAGGGTTCTCTTCTCTGCGCCGCCCCCGGGCAATATGGCGGAGCCCTACAGGGCCCCGGCAAGTGCACCGGCGCGGTGGAAAGAAGTCCCTCGCATGGAACAAGCCCGCCCACAGATTGGTAGGCCCTGATCGTGGGCCAGGCCACCATGGGGGCCACCCCCCCTCCCCCCCGGGGTCGGAAACCCCATGGTCCCCCAAGGACCGCCCCCGCATACTCACCTGCCAGGTCCCGCCGTGCGTGAGGTGAATAATTCACACCGGCGGGGCTGGCCAAAACTGGATGGCCGCTCGGCCCATTGGGGCCCGGAGAATCACCGGGGGGACGCTGTCAACAGCTCTTGACCGGCGTGGTGGGAATCCCGGCACCACCCGAAAAACGCCGCCGGAGAATAGGGCAGCCGGCGTTGGGGCGGCAGGTGGGATTCGCGCCTCCCCTGGGAATTCTCTGACCCAGCGGGGGGTCGGAAAATCCCGGCCCCGTAGTTCCATTTGTAACCATGAACTTTCAATTTACCTTGAAAATCTGAAGTATACGACATATCTATATTGGGTGGAATTTTCCAGCTCTAAGTGCGGTGGGTTCAATGGCGGATGGAGTGGGGCACAATGAGGTGGGAGCTGAAAAATCAGTTTCCCTCCGGCGCCTGGCCTACATGTGACTCCAGATCCACAGCAATGTGGATGACTCTTCAATGCCCTCTGAAATGGCCTAGCAAGCCAATCAGTTGAAGGACAATTAGGGAAGGGCAATAAACGATGGCCCAGCCAGTTATGCCAACGTCCAATAAACAAATGAAAGAAACGGTCTTGCTCCTGACCCATCTGCTATTGGAAATTGTCCTCACCTACTCTCTCAAAATTCTTCGTGATTTTTAACACCTCCATCACATCTCCAAACCTTTTCTGCCCGAATGTGAACAATCCCAACTTCTCCAGCCTATCAACATAAAGGCCATTCGGCCCATCGAGTCTGCACCACCACATGAATGGCAACTGATCTGCCAATCCTAATCCCATTTGCCAGCACTTGGTCCATAGCCTGTCATTCTATGTAAATCTCCTCTACAATCTCTCCAAGGCCTTGACATCTTGCTAAAATGTGATGCACAGAATGGGCCACAATATTCCAATTGAGACTTAACCATTGTTTTATAAAGGTTCAGCATTAATTGCCCTTGCTTTTGTACTCTCTATACAATATGACCAAGCGTTCCATGTGTCCTTTTAATAACATCTCAAATTGTCTTGCTACCTTCAAACATCAATATAGGCAAACATCCTGGGCATGATCTACCCGGATGGGAACAGAGATCTTTAACATTCATGATTAGCCAGGTGTTTCCATGTGCTCGGAGCACCGTGAGTACCCTGCCATCGAACGGCCATTCAGGTAGATTGGGAATGTCAGCGGGAACACACAGCCGTGGTCCCACTCAGTCTCCTTTTCTGCGCTGAGGAGCTCCACTCGGTTGAACTCCTCAGTGCAGGATGAGATCAGGACGCCATTTTTAAATGGCATCCTAATCTCCCAATCCCGCCAATGGGTCCTCAGGCCGGGCCCACCCCACACATGGTACATGAGCAGTACCGGCCTGGCAGTGACCCTGACAGCTGGCAGTGCCACATGGGCACCTAGGCAGTGCCAGGTGGCACTGTTGGAGTGCCACCTGACAAAATGCTCAGGTGGCAGCATCAGTGCCAGGATGCCACCCTGTCCAGAGGGCAAGCATCTGGGGGCCTCCGATCTCCTGACAGACCCCCAAATTGCCATTCCATCTGGTCCTTGTTTGTGGAGAACAGCACTCACACCTGACTCCCAGGCAAGGGGTTTAGGTTCCATGACTTGGGTAGATTATGGGAATAAATATTAGAGTGAGACTAGCTGTCTCGCGAGACCTCGTTAGATCTCACGAGGCAAATTAAAAAAAAAATTTTTTTTAAATCTCGCGAGGTGAGCTGGGTAGATCCCGGAAGAGCAATCTCCCGGCATCTACTGGTTGTGTTGTGCCACGTTGCCTTTCAGGCGTAACGTGGCCAGTAGATCGCGCCTCTGTCTCCCTGTTTCTGCAACCACTTTAACATCATACTAGTTAGACTATATTACCTCTGCTGATTCTTTCGAACAAATCTAATCACGCCACACATCTCGGCCTTAAATTACATCTGCGCATTCCCCAAATCTGTCCATGTACTCCTAAAGCCTGTAACCTTCTCCTCCTCGTTGAGTTTTCATCAGTTCATAGTGGGACAGCTTTTAACACAAAGGTAGCGATGGCGAAATGATTGAGCAGGCCAAGTTAAAAGAATCGTTCCATTTCTCATAGCCATTTCCATAGTTCATGGGCGAATAAAAGATTAGTTTCCTCCCTGGCACCAATTTTCTCCTCCGATTTAATGTTCCTCTTTAAGAACTTTTGGGTCGGATTCTCTGCCCGGATTGTGTTCCCCGAGGAATCGGGTGTCTGGGAAAAAACGGGATTGAATCCGGGCACTGACCTGATTGCAATGCTCCAAACGAGGTCCACATCCACGCACCGGCGGGCAGATGTAAACAAATGCAAATGAGTCTTAATGGCCACCTCCGCCAAAGGAATTACGCCCTTGGTCCACCACAACCTCCCCCTTGGAGCCTCTCCCCCCCCCGCCCCCCGCCACAGCCACCTTCCTGTGGGGGTCTCCCAATTACCAGAGTCTCTGTCGGAGGTCACTTAGGTCAGAAAGCCCCTAGGGGTTCTCCTATTACAGGGGTCCCTCTGGGGGCAGGGGGGGGGGGGGGCGCTCACTATTACAGGGGTCTCTGTGGGGGTCCCTTTGGTCAGGGTCTATCTGGGGGATCTGCCTATTGCAGGGGTCCCTGTGGAGGCCTCCCTATTACAGGGGTCCCTGGGAGGGTCTCCATATTCCAGGGGTCCCTGGGGAGGAGGCAGGTCAGGTCACCACTCTGTTTGGGAGAAGGAGGGGCACCCAGGCAATCTGGGGGTGGGGGGGGGGCTGCTGTGGGGTGCAGGAGGGCGATTGGGGCTGACTTGCAGCGCAATCCAGTCAGTCATAGAAATAGAATAGAACCGATGTGCAGGAGTACTGGGAAAAGACAGGGGAATGGCACGAAGTCATGATGCTTTGGAGAGCCGGTGCAGAGACGATGGGCTGAATGGCCTCCTCGTGCACCATAACAATACTGTGATTCTCTTGAATAGTCCCATCTCTCCCCATAATCTTTCTCCATTTTCCTGCAATGTTTTCTCCTTCATGGATTTATCCAATTCCCTTTGCAAGGCGACAATTTAATCTACATCCATCAAGTAATACATTTCCAATCCCAATAATGCCTTATGTAAAAACACTTCTCTTCATGTCACCTTTGGTTCTTTTCCCAATCTTCTTAATTCCGTGCCCTTGTGTTATCAACCCTTCAGTCATTGCAAGCAGTTTCTCATGATTTCCTCTGTCTCAACACCTTATGATTCTAAACACCTTTATCAAATTTCCGAAAAGACTTTTCTCTTTTCAAAGAGAACAACCCCTGCTTCTCCATTTAGCCAGGTGTGGCGCACAAAGACTCCGTGAGACAAACAGAGTGAAGTCGATGAGGCTTTATTAAGCGTGTCTGTTCCCCAGCAGCCCGATAGTAAACTGGCATGCGGGGGAAGGCACCGGCTTCTTATACTTCGCCTTCAGGGCGGAGTATGAGGTCAACGGCCAACCAGGACCCGGGATCTGTCAGCCAATGACATTAGGGCTTCCAGTCCCACATGACCCCCAATACATACTACCACATTCACCCCTTGTCAAAAATGAACCCGGCGGGGTGATGCTTCGTATGGTGGTAAGGGTTTACAGTACTGGTCCTGGGAGGAGAGAACAGTTACATGGTAGGACCGTATTGGACAGTATCGTCCTGTTACAACTATTTACAGAGGATATATGAAAACAAAATGTTCATTGGACAGTCCATCTTTGTTTTACATCGACGCCACGAGTCGGTCGGGCGGTCTGGTCGTCCGTGTCGATCGCCTCGGCCCCGGCGGTGGTGGTGGTGCTTGTACCAGCGTTGTCGCCTCCGGGAACCGCACGGTTTTAGCTGTCGGTGCAAAGGGGAGGGGGGCTGATCCTCCTGGGAAGGGGGCGGTCGCGGGGTGCGGCGGTGGCAGGAAGGGGGGCGGTTGGGTTGATGGTGCCGGGGGGGTGTGCGTGGTGCCGGCGGGCGCCAGATCCCGCAGGGAGACCGTGTCCTGTCGGCCGTCGGGGTACTCCACGTAGGCGTACTGGGGGTTTGCGTGGAGGAGGTGAACCCTTTCGACCAACGGGTCCGCCTTATGTGCCCGCACGTGCTTTCGGAGCAGGATGGGTCCTGGGGCCGCCAGCCAGGTCGGCAGCGACGTTCCAGAGGAGGACCTCCTAGGGAAGACAAGGAGACGCTCGTGAGGCGTTTGATTAGTGCTCGTACATAATAACGACCGGATGGAATGGAGAGCGTCCGGGAGGACCTCCTGCCACCGTGAAACTGGGAGATCCCTGGACCGTAGAGCCAGTAGGACGGCCTTCCAGACCGTGCCGTTCTCCCTTTCTACTTGCCCGTTCCCCCGGGGGTTGTAGCTGGTCGTCCTGCTTGAAGCTATACCCTTGCTGAGCAGGAACTGGCGCAGCTCGTCACTCATGAAAGAGGACCCCCTGTCGCTGTGGACGTATGCGGGGTAACCGAACAGTGTGAATATGCTGTTCAGGGCTTTAATGACTGTGGCCGCGGTCATGTCGGAGCAGGGAATGGCAAAAGGGAAGCGGGAGTATTCGTCCACTACATTAAGGAAATACGCGTTGCGGTCGGTGGAGGGGAGGGGCCCTTTGAAATCGAGACTGAGGCGTTCAAAGGGACGAGAAGCCTTAATCAGGTGCGCTCCATCTGGCCTGAAAAAATGCGGTTTGCATTCTGCGCAGATGTGGCAGTCTCTTGTGACTGTACGGACCTCCTCTAAGGAGTAGGGGAGATTGCGGGACTTGATGAAGTGGTAAAACCGAGTGACCCCCGGGTGGCAGAGGTCCTCGTGGAGGGCTTGGAGGCGGTCAATTTGTGCGTTGGCACATGTCCCGCGGGATAGGGCATCAGACGGCTCGTTCAGCTTTCCGGGCCGGTACAAGATCTCATAGTTGAAGGTGGAGAGTTCGATCCTCCACCGCAAGATCTTGTCGTTCTTGATCTTGCCCCGCTGTGCATTATCGAACATGAAGGCAACCGACCGTTGGTCAGTGAGGAGAGTGAATCTCCTGCCGGCCAGGTAATGCCTCCAATGTCGCACAGCCTCCACTATGGCTTGGGCTTCCTTTTCCACTGAGGAGTGGCGGATTTCTGAGGCGTGGAGGGTTCGGGAGAAAAAGGCCACGGGTCTGCCCGCTTGGTTAAGGGTAGCCGCGAGAGCTACGTCAGAGGCGTCGCTCTCGACCTGGAAGGGGAGGGACTCGTCGATGGCGCGCATCGTGGCCTTTGCGATGTCCGCTTTGATGCGGCTGAAAGCCTGGCAAGCCTCTGTCGACAGCGGGAAAGCCGTGGTCTGTATTAGGGGGCGGGCCTTGTCTGCGTACTGGGGGACCCACTGGGCGTAGTATGAAAAGAACCCCAAGCAGCGTTTCAGGGCTTTTGGGCAGTGCGGGAGGGGAAATTCCATGAGTGCGCGCATACGTTCGGGGTCGGGGCCTATTATCCCATTGCGCACTATGTAGCCCAGAATGGCTAGCCGATCGGTGCTAAAAACGCACTTGTCCTCATTGTACGTGAGGTTCAAGGCTTTGGCAGTCTGGAGGAATTTTTGGAGGTTGGCGTCGTGGTCCTGCTGATCGTGGCCGCAGATGGTTACATTGTCGAGGTACGGGAACGTGGCCCGTAACCCATGTTGATCAACCATTCGGTCCATTTCCCGTTGGAAGACCGAGACGCCGTTTGTGACGCCAAAAGGGACCCTTAGGAAGTGGTATAATCGCCCGTCTGCCTCGAAGGCTGTGTACTTGCGGTCACTTGGGCGGATGGGGAGCTGATGGTTGGCGGACTTGAGGTCCACGGTGGAGAAGACTTTATACTGGGCAATCCGATTGACCATGTCGGATATGCGGGGGAGAGGGTACGCGTCTAGTTGTGTGTACCTGTTGATGGTCTGGCTATAGTCAATGACCATCCTTTGTTTCTCCCCTGTCTTCACTACTACCACCTGCGCTCTCCAGGGACTATTGCTGGCCTGGATTATGCCCTCCTTTAGTAGCCGCTGGACTTCGGAGCGAATGAAGGTCCGGTCCTGGGCGCTGTACCGTCTGCTCCTAGTGGCGACGGGTTTGCAATCCGGGGTGAGGTTCGCAAACAAGGACGGGGGTTGCACCTTGAGGGTGGCGAGGCCGCAGATAGTGAGTGGGGGTATGGGGCCGCCGAATTTAAACGTAAGGCTCTGTAGGTTACATTGAAAATCTAAGCCCAGCAAGGTGGGGGCACAGAGTTGGGGAAGGACGTTAAGTTTGTAGTTTTTGAATTCCCTCCCCTGTACCGTTAGGGCAACTATGCAGAATCCCTGGATCTGTACGGAGTGGGATCCTGCGGCTAGGCAAATCTTTTGTGCGCTGGGGTAGGTAGTTAAGGAACAGCGTCTTACCGTGTCGGGATGTATAAAACTTTCCGTGCTCCCGGAGTCGACTAGGCATGGCGTCTCGTGGCCGTTAATTAGGACCGTTGTCGTCGTCGTCTGGAGAGTCCGGGGCCGAGCCTGATCGAGCGTAACCGAAGCGAGCCGTGGTTGTAGTAGTGGGGTGGGGTCCGTTGTTGCCGTCCAAGAGGACGTCGGGGATGGATAAAATGGCCGCCCCCATACCTCGCCCGTAGATGAGGGGTCACAAGATGGCGTCGGGGGTGGGCAAAATGGCCGCCCCCATGCGTCGTACAGGTCGGGGGCGGTCCAAGATGGCGGGGCCCCTCCTCCCCTCGTGGTGGTCGGGACCCAAAATGGCGGCGTCTGCGGGTCGTACATTGAGTGCTGGGGGGTCTGGGGGGCGCTAGGACCGCGCGGAGTTTCCGGGCCGCGGGCGCTAGGACCGCGCGGAGTTCCTTTGGTGCGAGCTCCAGGGCCGCGGGCGCTAGGACCGCGCGGAGCTCCCTCGCTGGGGACCGGCAGGTCAGTGCGAGCGCTGGGACAGTGAGGAGGTCCCTCGCCGGGGACGGAGGTCGGGGTCCAGGTGAGTTGTATTGCCGGCGGGTCAGGCGTGGGGCGCGGGACGGGGGTGAGGGACCAGGTCGGCGGGTCAGGCGTGGGGCGCGGGACGGGGGCGAGGGCCCAGGTCGGCGGCTCCGGCGGGTCAGGCGTGGGGCGCGGGACGGGGGCGAGGGCCCAGGTCGGCGGCTCCGGCGGGGGGCGCGGGACGGGGGCGAGGGCCCAGGTCGGCGGCTCCGGCGGGGGGCGCGGGACGGGGGCGAGGGCCCAGGTCGGCGGCTCCGGCGGGTCAGGCGTGGGGCCGCGAGCGCTGGCACTGTGCGGAGCTCCCTCGCCAGGGACAGCGGTGGTCGGGGTCAAGGTAGGTGGCGCCGGCGGGTCAGGCGTGGGGCGCGGGACGGGGGTGAGGGTGGCGTTCGGGATACGGAAAACCCCTTCCTCTCCGTGGAGAGTGTTGGCTGGCACCCAAATCGGGAGCGCCGGCGGCGGGTCATACATGGGCTGCGGGGAGGGGGGTTGGGGAGCGTAGGAGGCGTGCAGGGCTCCCAGTTCTCCCGGGGCCGCGGTGGTCGGGACCCAAAATGGCGGCGCCTGGGGGTCGCACATGGCGTGCTGGGGGGGTTGGGAGGCATAGACTGCCTGTAGGGCTCCCTGTTCTCCCGGGACGGCGGCGACCACGCGGGACCGGCACACCACCGCATAGTGGCCCTTTTTCCCGCAGCTTTTGCAGATGGCTGCGCGGGCCGGACAGCGTTGTCGGGGGTGCTTCGCCTGGCCGCAGAAATAACAGCGGGTGCCCCCGGTGCGACTCGGCGTTTGGACTGCGCAAGCCTGTGGGGTGTCCGGGGGGGGGGGGGTAGGGGGTTTGCCGCGGCGGGTACGTACGGGGCCCAATGGCCTGCCGCGCGGTCGGGGCCGTAGGCGCGGGTATTACGCGCGGCTACGTCCAGCGAGGCTGCCAGGGCCCGTGCCTCTGAGAGTCCGGGTGACTCTTTTTCTAGAAGTCTTTGGCGGATTTGGGAGGATTGTATACCTGCAACAAAAGCATCGCGCATTAACATGTCCGTGTGTTCGTTCGCGTTCACAGACGGGCAGCTGCAGGCTCGTCCCAAAATCAGCAGCGCGGCGTAGAACTCGTCCATCGATTCTCCGGGAGCTTGCCGTCTCGTCGCGAGCTGGTAGCGAGCGTAGATTTGGTTAACTGGGCGAACGTAGAGACTTCTCAGTGCTGCGAACGCCGTCTGGAAATCGCGGGTGTCTTCAATGAGGGTGAAAATCTCCGTGCTCACCCTCGAGTGCAGGACCTGCAGTTTTTGTTCATCTGAGACTCTGCCTGTGGTCGATGTGATGTAGGCCTCAAAGCAAGTCTGCCAGTGTTTGAAGGCTGCTGCTGCATTCACTGCGTGGGGGCTGATCCTCAGGCATTCTGGAATGATCCTGAGCTCCATAGTCCTTTTTAGGCACGCTTAATAAATTGTGGCGCACAAAGACTCCGTGAGACAAACAGAGTGAAGTCGATGAGGCTTTATTAAGCGTGTCTGTTCCCCAGCAGCCCGATAGTAAACTGGCCTGCGGGGGAAGGCACCGGCTTCTTATACTTCGCCTTCAGGGCGGAGTATGAGGTCAACGGCCAACCAGGACCCGGGATCTGTCAGCCAATGACATTAGGGCTTCCAGTCCCACATGACCCCCAATACGTACTACCACACCAGGTAACTGTAATCCTTCATCCCGGGACTTCTTCCCATAAATCACTTCTGTACCTTCTCCAAAGCCTTTCTATTTTTTTCTGAACAGAATGCCTGGAACTGGGCACAATATTAATTGAGTTAACATTCAGTCTGATCTATGATGGTAGATTGAGTTTTTCATAACACTGTCAGCATTCAATAGTAAAATTGAACTTTCAGACTCACACATTGCAGATGTTAGATTTGGATTTGTTTATTGCCACGTGTACCAGGGTACAATGAAAAGAATTGTTCTATGTAAAGTCCAGACAGATCATTCCATACATGAAAAAAATATATAGGGCATACATAAATACACAATGTAAATACAGAGACACAGGCATCGGGTGAAGCATGCGGAATGTCTACTCAGTGGAGGAGATGTGTGAAGAGATGAGATCGGTCCATAAAAGTGAAATTTAGGAGTCTGGTAACAGCGGGGAAGAAGCTATATTTGAATCTGTTAGGGCGTGTTCTTATGCTTTTGTATCTCCTGCCCGGTGGAAGAAGTTGGAAGAGTGAATAAGCCAGATGGGAGGGGTCTTTGATTATGTTGCCCGCTTTCCCAAGGCAGTTCCTTGATTCAAACTCTATTGTCCTGGGGGAAATTGTGATTGACTTTTAATGGGTGCAAGTTTCGGTCTGGTCTGGCTTCTTTGCACAATACACAGAGGCTGTGTACTCGTCTGTGTCCAAGTTGACCACAATTCCCATGGTCCTTTGCAGGTGACCATTTTAGATGGCTACAAGTGTTAATGAGGTCAGTCCATAAGAGGGTTGTTTAGGAGTCTGGTAACACCGGGGAAGAAGCTGTTTTTCAGTCTGTTTGTGCGTGTTCTCAGACTTTTGTATCTCCTGCCCGATGGAAGAAGTTGGAACAGTGAGTAAGCTGGGTTGGAGGGGTCTTTGATTATGCTGCCTGCTTTCCCCAGCAGCGGGAGGTGTAGACAGAGTCAATGGATGGGAGGTGGGTTCGCGTGGTGGATTGGGCTGTGTTCACGACTCTCTGTAGTTTCTTAGAGTCTTGGGCTGAGCAGTTGCCATACCAGGCTGTGATGCAGCCAGATAGGATGCTTTCTATGATACATCTGTAAAAATTGGACCTGCCGAATTTCCTTAGTTTCCTGAGAAAGTATAGGCGCTGTTGTGCTTTCTTGGTTGTAGTGTTGACGTGAGTGGGCCAGGACAGATTTTTGGTGATGTGTACCCCTAGGAATTTGAAGCTGTCAACCATCTCCACCTTGGCCCCATTGTTGCTGACAGGGGTGTTTATGATACTTTACTTTCTGAAGTCAATGACCAGCTCTTTAGCTTTGCTGACATTGATGGAGAGATTGTTGTCGTTACACCGCTCCACTAGGTTCTCTATCTCCTTCCTGTATTCTGACTCGTCCTTGTTCGAGATCCAACCTACTATGATCGTGTAGTCAGCTGCGGAAGGGAAAGCAATGTTAAACTAAAGTCAAGCATTTCCCAGCATGCTTCTAAGTGAGCAACTCATTAATTTCCCTTCCACATCAGCAAACTTGTAGATAGATTGGAGCCACATAGTCATGTGTGTATAGAGAGTACAGTAGGAGGCTAAGTACGCAGCCTTGCGGGGCCCCAGTATTGAGGGCTATCGTGGAGGCGGTGTTGTTGTTTATTCTTACTGATTGTGGTCTATGGGCCAGAAAATCGAGGATCCAGTTGCCGAGGGAGGGGCGGAGTCCTAGGTTTTGGAGCTTTGATATGAACTTGGCTGGGATTATGGTGTTGAAGGCAGAGCTCTAGTCAATGAATAGGAGTCTGACATCGCGATGCTCCAGCGATGAATGTAGGGCCAGGGAGATGGCGTCTGCTGTGGACTGGTTACGGCGGTATGCGAATTGTAGTTGATCTAAGCATTCTGAAAGTATGGAGTTGATGTGACTCATGACCAACCGCTTGAAGCACTTCATAATGATCAAAGTCAAGGCCACTGGACGGTAATCATTGGCGCATGTTGCCTGGTTCTCCTTTGGCACTGGTATGATGGTGGTCTTCTTGAAGCAGGTGTGAACCTCGGAATGGAGTAAGGAGAGGTTGAAGATGTCCAGAAGCACATCTGCCAGCTGGTCCGCGCAGGATCTGAGTGCACGACCATTATGTAGTTTAAACCTTGCCACAACCAACGAGAGTCCATGACGTTAGTATGTTAACAGCACAAAGAAAGGACTTATGGGCGGGATTCTCCCGAAAGAATGTAAGTGTGGTAGCGAACGGGAACTGCCGCGAGATTCCCAGCAGTCAGCCGAGCGAGGCCGGAAACACTATTCAACGTTAATCGGTCCACTTCTCGCCGCAAATAAAAGCTTACCAGCCGATCTGTCGGCACCGCCAACCCGCCGCTAACAAGGTTGAGCAGCACTTAAACAGCTCTTGCACAGTCAACCCCAGCCAGCTTGCAACAATGGCGTCCAGAGACCAGCCCCAAGATTTGGGGACGCAGAGCTGGTCAGGCTCCTGGATGCAGTGGAGGCCAGGAGGGACGTCCAGTTACTCCGGGAGTCCCGGAGAGTCAGTCACAGGGCAGCCAGATTTTTTTATTTGAAACTGAAACACCTCCAGTATAATGTGCTATTTTAACTGGCCCAAGAGGCCTCTCTTCAGTCTAGTGTGCTATGTGGCATAGTCCAGTGGTGTCATTTTTATGGACTTGGCTAGCAGCCAATCAACTCTTCTGGAATTCCAGGACTTATCCTGTTCTCGATTTTGATTGGCAGAGCCAGAATCTTCTGGAAGGAGAAGGAGACTCCATTTCAAATTCACTTCTGCTTAGACCTGCGCAGTAGTAGGAACAGGTTTGGACCCCCTCAATCAGCTAAGACTGGTGATTTAAAACACTCTCCAGCCAGGCCTGTGAATGTTTAACCTCTGATCAAAAGGCTGGAAGCAGTCTCTGTAGCCATGTGTGAAAGTCTAACTTCTGTTTGCAAAGCTGAGGAAGGCACAGTCCTGATAGCTCTCTCCTGAGATCTCTAGAGGTTTGGAAGAAAAGACCCCTTTTTTTCTCTCGCCCTATCTCTTCACTAATTGTCTCAGTGAGACGTAGGGCAGATCTGGGCCGGGATTCTCCCCTACCCGGCGGGGAGGGGGAATCCGGCGTAATGGAGTGGCGGGAACCACTCTGGCGTCGCGCCGCCCCAAAGGTGCGGAATTGTCCACACCTTTAGGGGCCAAGCCCTCACCTTGGGGGGCTAGGCCCGCGGCGGAGTGATTTCCGCCCCGCCGGCTGGTGGGAAACGCCTTTGGCGCCACACCAGCCGGCGCCGAAAGGACTTCGCTGGGTGACGCATGCATGGGAGCGTCAGCGGACGCTCCCAGCACCCCCGCGCATGCGCAGTGGAGGGGGTCTCTTCCGCCTCCGCCATAATGAAGACCATGGCTAAGGCGGAAGAAAAAGAGTGCCCCCACGGCACAGGCCCACCCACCGTTTGGTGGGCCCTGATCGCGGGCCAGGCCACCGTGGGGGCACCCCCCCCCCCAGGACCCCGGAGCCCGCCCGCTCCATCTGCCCCCGCCGGTAAGGTAGGTGGTTCAATCCACGCCGGCTGGGGTGGGTTGACAGCGGCGGGACTTCGGCCCATCGTGGGCCGGAGAATCGCCGGGGGGAGCCCGCCGACCGGCGCAGCGCGATTCCCGCCCCCGCCGATTCTCTGGTAGCGGAGAATTTGAGACACGGCGGGGGCGAGATTCACGCCAGCCCCGGCGGTTCTCCGACCCAGCAGGGGGTCGGAGAATCGCGCCCCTGGTGTGGGTCAGTCAAGTGAAAGTGACTCCACAGATGAAATTCTCCAGCCTACGGATTCTAATTGAAGGCACAGATTAGAGGGTCCGATCCAAGGAGTGGATTTCAACACTTTGCATTCTGAAAAGTTCACTGCCTACAAAGACTGCAACCTCAGCAGCGAAGATAACAGGAAAGAGATAATCATCTCTCATTCCCAGTTTAATCCCTGTTATTTTGATCCATCCCTATCCCCACTGAGTGTCTGTCTTGTGTGTGTGTGTGTATGTATGGGTGGGTGGAGGATGGGATGATGTTAGGGGAATAATTAGAATATCAGGCATTGTTCTATTATCGCCATTACATGGTTCTCTTATAAACAAATAGTTATCATATTTTACTTACAACTCTGGTGCCTGTATGTCATTGGAGCTGTCAAGTATCAAAGTTCTGAGGGAAATATATGAATTATTGGTTAATTCACATGTGTTGGGACTCCAGGGCCTGTGCTGGAATTGACCAGGCACTAGCGTGTGTCCACTCAGCCAAGGCTAACACCTACACAGGAACATAGCAACAGCAGTAGGCCATTTCGCCCCATACTCTGCTGCTACTCAATGAGATCCTGGCTGACACGCAATCCAACATAATTGCCTTTTGTGGAAGAGAGTTCCAAACTTTCTTACCCTCTGTGTGTTGAAGTGTTTCCTAATTGCCCGCCGGGTCGGAGAATGCCGGGGGCTGTCATGAATCCCGCCCCTGTGGATTGCCGAATTCACCGGCAACGAATATTCGGCGGGGGTGGGAATCGCGCCGCGCCGGTTGGCGGGCCCCCCCCCCCCCGGCGATTCTCCGGCCCGCGATGGGCCGAAGTCCCGCTGCTGGAATGCCTGTCCCGCTGGCGAGAATCAAACCACCTCTCTTACCGGCGGGACAAGGTGGCGCGGGCGGGCTCCGGGGTCCTGGGGGGATCTCGCGGGGGCGATCTGGCCCCGGGGGGTGCCCCCACGGTGGCCTGGCCCGCGATCGTTGCCCACCGATCCGCGGGCAGGCCTGTGCCGTGGGGGCACTCTTTTCCTTCCGCCTTCGCCATGGTCTCCACTATGGCGGAGGCGGAAGAGACCCCCTCCACTGCGCATGCGCGGGGATGCCGTGAGCGGCTGCTGACGCTCCCGCTCATGCGCCGCACGGCAAAGTCATTTCCGCGCCAGCTGGCGGGGCACCAAAGGCCTTTCCCGCCAGCTGGCGGGGCGGAAATGAGCCCGGCGCGGGCCTAGCCCCTCAAGGTGAGGGCTCGGCCCCTCAAGATGCGGAGAATTCCGCACCTTTGGGGCGGCGCGATGCTGGACTGATTCACGCCATTTTGGGCGCCGGTTCTAATTTTCAGGCCATGTTCCCTGGTCCCAGACTCATTATTCAGTGGAAGTAGTTTGTTGTTATCCAACCTTTCTGTTTCCCTTAATATCTTGAAAATTTTGAATGAATCACCCCATTAACCTTCTAAATTCTCTAAAGAGAACCCTTGTATTTGTAAATCCTCTTCTTAATCTAATACAAGGTTATGTTGTATTGATGGATATGGGACTGGAATTTAATCCGTTACCTTGTTCTCTCCTTTTACATCTCTCATTGAAACCACGGGCGTGATTTCACAAAAGAAACTGAGTCCCATTTTGGGCGGGAATAGGGGGGGTCATTCTTAGCACCAGCAGCACCGAGAACGACCCCGCTATCAAACGAGATTTTGTTCGTTTTTTGGCCTTGACGAGGAACACTCTGCGGAGGCTGCACTTACCTCAGCTCGTCAGTGCCGCAAGAGATTGGGGCACCATTTTTAAATGCTATCCGATCTCCCGACCCCCTAAGCTACCCCACCGCGGCATCTGGACACCATCCAACTTGCCTCTTAGAAGTCCTCAAGCCCCCCTGACTCCACCTTTTAAGGGCAGGGCACCCCCTGGCCCATTCCCTGGCACGAGTGACTTGGAACTCGGTCGCCTTTGCAGTGCCAGCCTGGCAGTGCCACCTGGGCACCCTGGGAGTTACAGAGTGGCACTGCCTAAGTGCCAGAGTACCACCTTGCTCAAAGCCCAACCACATGGGAGCCTCTGATCGCCTGGGAGACCTCCCAGGCACCATTACACCTGGTCTCAGTGTTAAATGGCGTCATGGCAAAGTCTCCCAGGCACAGCCGTTCGATCCCAGGCTTGGGATAATCGGCCGCAGGCATTTTCAAATGAACCTAATAGCTTATTTAAATACATTAATCTGGATCCCGCCTAGCGATTTGACAGGCTGGTTGCATCAACGGGTCAGGCGCGACGAGGCTGTTTGTTCGTGCCCCACTTCTCATTCTGAGCCTTTACACTCAACAACTGAATTGGATCGATTTAACCAAATGTTAAGAGTTTAGAAATCCTTTTTTAATTCATTTCTGGCAGTATAGAAATGATTCAGTTTGCCCTTTATGCTCATCGAAAGCTGGAGGAAGGATGAGGAATTACATTTGCCTACTTTGGACTTTGAAAGTAAAAGAAGGAATGTAAAGGGAATTAAACTCACTTTCTGACAGGGCAATATGATAGCGGCTGGGAAGTGCATTGTGCAACTCTGCACAGAAACTGGTTAAGATTAGTGGGATGGTGAACTATCCTAGAACTAATTTCCTGCAACAAACATGGAATTAGTATTTTCTGTTTAATTACCCATCCCTTCTTCCGTGCCAATGTTGAAGCCTTCTTCTGCGAGGAAGACCAAATAGTAAATCAAACAGAATAAGTTTGTTGAAAAATGATAAATACAGTAAACTATTTTAAATGGATTGAAATAACTTATTCCTGAGTTTACAGCTGATTGTTTTCCATGGATCTGGTTTCATTAACTCACATGCTTTGATATCTCTTGGCAATACAAAACTTGAGTATTGCTGAAACAAGAGACATGTCAAAGCTTTTCAACTTGCACTCATCAGGGCAGATGCACGAATGCCAAACTTCAAAGGGAACAACGATCATCCTGAATATATATATTTTTAAAAATAAATTTAGAGTACCCAAGTAAGGGGCAATTTAGCATGGCCAATCCACCTAAACTGGACATCTTTGGGTTGCAGACACGGGGAGAATGTGCAAGCTCCAGACAGTGATCCGGGGCCAGGATCGAACCTGGGTCCTCAGCGCCATTACCTTGGATATATTATTAATCAGTTAATTGTTGCTCCCTTGGAGATTTGGTATTCTTGCGAATCTGTCCTGTTGAGTGAAAGATGAAAAGCTTTGACAGCATGTCTCTTTTTTCTCAGCAATCCTTTAATTTCTGTTTTACCATACATAGATGAATGTGACACAGTAACTGGACTGGAATTTAGTTGCAAACGATCGACTGGATGGATTAAAACCACTGACACCAACACTGGATAAAAGTAAATTACTGCGGATTCTGGAATCTGAAACAAAAAGAGAAAATGCTGGAAAATCTCAGCAGGTCTGGCAGCATCTGTGAGGGGCGAAAAGAGCTAACGTTTTGAGTCCAGATGTTCCTTGGTCAAAGCTTTGACAAAGAGTCATCTGGACTCAAAACATTAGGTCTTTTCTCTGCATACTGATATCAACGTCCTCAATCAAGGGTGGAAATAATGTTAGCTTTGTAAATTTATACCATATCCTGTACGGCAGGTGGAGTCACCGCCTGGCAGTATTTTTTCAGTCCTTCTAGTGAATAATAGATTAGTGTTGAGGAATACTGACAGCTGTATTATTTCCCATGTGAGTCACGTCGTTTTCACAGGTGAGTGAATAGACCTGTGGGAATAAGAGCAGAGCAAAATGTTAGAGACGGATTTTATTAATCTTGAATGAAAGGGCTGAATGTTGCACCATAATTGAAGGACAGCCCGCACTTATTCCTATTTCAATCCTCCTGTCATAGGGTGGGGGCAGGGTTTTGGATACAGCTCGGCGGGGTTGGGGGTGAGGGGTGGGGAATTAGATATTTCAATCTTTTAGCAACATACTTCACTGTTTGAGTAGTGTGGGAATCCTGTGTCCTGATGCTCAGCTAATGGTCCAATATTTTTTGTTATCATTCGCAAAATAAACAGGACACTTCAAGCCTATAAACCCGTTCCACACTGTGAGCAATGAAAATAAAAACAAGGGATGCTGGTATAAAACTCAGCAGCGTCTGTGGAGAGAGAAACAGAGGGCGGGATTCTCCGATCCCCCACTGGCAGCGGTTTTCGGGCTGGGGTGGGGATGGCGCCGCGCCAGTCGGGGGCCGTTGGCAGCGGCCCCCCCGACAATTCTCCGGGCCCTGATGGGCCGAGCGGCCGCCCGTTTTTGGCCAGTCCCCCCGGCGTGAAATGGGCATGGTCCATCACAGCGGGACCTGGCTTGTAGGCCGGTTAGGTGAGTCCTCGGGGGTGCGCGGGGGGATCCACGGTGGCCTGGCTCGCGATCGGGGCCCATCGATTTGCGAGCGGGCCTGTGCCGTGGGGGCACTCTTTCCTTCCGCGCCGGCCTCTGTAGGGCTCCACCATGACCGGCGCGGAGAAGAACCCCCCTGCGCATGCAGGCCGGTCTGTGCACGCGCCGGTGGTTCTGCGCATGGGTCAACTCACGCTGGCCCTTCGGCGCCGGCCTAGCCCCCGGAAGTGCAGAGGATTCCGCACCTCCCGGTCGGCCCGACGCAGGAGTGGTTCGCGCCGCTCTTGGCGCCGGCGTCGGGCCATCCGGCCAGTTGCGGGAGAATCCCGCCCAGAGTTTTGCTTCTTCAGAGGTAGAAAAAGTTCTACCTCCTGCTGAGGGGTTTTTTTTTGCATTTACTTTTTTAAAATGTGGACATTGTGGAAGGAACGTCGTTCCTATTTTAGTAATGTGATCAACAACCTGCAATTTACTTTAATTAATCTTTTAAAACTTTCTTTGTTAGCCTCTCTTTCTCTCTCTCTCGAAGTTTCAATAAAAGAAGATTTTTCACCTGACCGAATGCAGTGTGTTCACTTGACTTTGATTAAAATGGAAGGGAGAGAACCGGGAACTTGTCCCATCCAGCTCACATCTCACTTAAGAATCAATCATTTCAAATCTTAATTAACTTAATGCAGCCTAAAGTTGTTAACCCCAATGCAAATAATGTTCATTTGTTTAATTTAAAGAAACCATGCTTCCTTGCTTCCACATTATGTAAGCATAAGAACCCAGGCTGCAGACTCCATCTCACCTATTGTTGATTCCAGTGGCTCCCCAGTCTGTGAGTTACACTGCTTTGAGCTTGGGAGAATCCTGAGTTTATTTGTTGATATCTTCCTTACCTTTCCCGCCCTTAATCACACACTAGTGCTATCGCTCTTTGCTGATTCCTGCTCCTGACGAACGTGATCGAAGGCAGGTTAGTAGACAGCCTGAACACGACAACGCCAACCTCCCCCACCCCACCTTGTCAGGCAAAGGATAACAGTGCTTTGTTTAACTTGTCAAGGTAACAACTCTAGCTCAATAAACCGCAGCTCCTGCCGTTAGAGTCAATTATGCTTTGAAAAATATGTTTATAACGTGTTATCAAAAATGCAATGCTGGAAATAAGCATCAGGTCTGACAGCATCTGAAAAGACAGGCTAACGAGATGTGGCTTTAGCTGAAAGGCAGCTCCTCGAACAATGCAACACTCCCTCAGTGGTATACTGGAGTTCTTTGAATGAACACTGGAGTAGTTTCTCTGAACGGAGATGCTGCCTGATCTGCTGAGTATTTCCCACGTTTCCTGGTTTTATTGCAGGTTCCCAGAATCCAGAGGATTCTGCTTTTTGTTTGTAGGAAAATAAAGATTGGATAAAAAGTGAGATAAAATAAACAGAATTAAAACGTAAATAAAGAAAAGTGCCTGCAATAAAAGGCCAAACGAATGGGATTTCACACTTTTAAAATAAACTTTCTTGGCCAGAGAGGATTTCTTTTTGGCAGTAATTAGGACATACCACATTGTCACTTACACTGGAATTGACATGCCCTGGACTAGCATTTACTGGTGGGTTTTATGCATATCTGTGAGATGACAATAGGAGCTGCTTGCACTCAAAATATTTGAGTCAGACAGTGGGGAGCCACTTTCAAGGAGCTTATTAAAAGAAAATCATATTTTGGACAGTAACTTCTGAATTGTCACGTTTCACTGGGTTTGTGACATCATTGGTGCTGTTGTCTGATTTGCGCATTAAAAAACAAAGAGTGTTGTTAGCTTCTTAAATCGGGCCCAATACATTAACTCAAGGGGTTAATTCCGACGCCGGAATCACGAAACGCGATTGGGCGGAGAATCGGTTTTGACACCAAATCGAAATTCTCAGTTGTCTCGACAGCTGCATCACTGCTTTCCAGAACGCACGTACGGTAAACACCGTTGGCATATTATTGGTGGGCCTCACCCAGTACTCTCCGGGGCCTCCGTGATTCTCCGCCACCACTGGGGCAAATTTCTGACGGCGAGGTTCACTTGGGCTTTTAAAAATCGGAAAGCAGGCTGCTGAGGCAGAGGGAGGGGGTACGGAAAGTGTCCAACATCGCCATAGTTTGCTGACAGTGGTGTCGCTGGCCGGGGAGCTTCTGCCAGAGCCGGGGGCAATAGCGGGGATTGGCCAGGAGGTGGGCTGTGGGGTCGGGGTAGATGGGCACGAAACACCATTGGCACAGCCTGCAAGGCAGCCATGCAGCTGCGCATGCCGCTGATAACCCTCTGTGAACATAGGGCTACAGGTCATATGGGTATCCCGCCAGTCCACCCCCCTAGGTGCCCTCTGGCCCCAGCCGAACCATTGGGGATGTACGTGCTCCAGTGCAACCAATGCCATCTTGTTGGCTGGGATGAGTGTGTGTAGGGATTGTAAGGTGTATATGTGGCTGCAACTTGTCAGCCTCCCGAGTGTTAATCACAGACCCGACGAATTCCGCACTGTTTCCCATTGGAATTGATTGTGTTCCACGTGGTGTCGGTGCTAGTCCCTCAACGGTCGCTGAATTGGTCCAGGTGTGGGGTCAGTTTTACTGTTGTGGAAGTCCACGAATCCTGCCTCAGCGTCAACACTTAGTCTCAGAAACGGAGAATCTTGCTATTTTAGCAAAGACATTAAGCCACATTGCAAAACAAATCTCGGTGCCTCACTCAGATATCAACAGATATAAAGTAAGACAAACAAAAGTGGGTATCAGGAGGAATGACTTAATGCAAAAATGAAGATGTATGTTTAAAGGGGAGGAATGTGTTTAAAATGATCTCGCACAACCTGAGCCAATGGGCAGGATTTTCCCGCTCCCCCCAGCGGCGGCTCACCATTGGCGACCAGCCGCTTTCTCCGGTCCTGCTGAAGTCTACGGCATTTTGTTTGGCTGACTCGTCCCGCCGCCGGGGAACCCGCCACAGGGGGATGCCTTTGACAGGACTGGAAAATTCCTGTCAGCATCAACGGTGCCGAGGTGGAGATGGTTAGCAGTTTCAAATTCCTAGGGGTACACATCTCCAAAAATCTGTCCTGGTCCACCCACGTCGACGCTACCACCAAGAAAGCACAACAGCGCCTATACTTCCTCAGGAAACTAAGGAAATTCGGCATGTCCACATTAACCCTTGCCAACTTTTACAGATGCACCTTAGAAAGCATCCTATCGGGCTGCATCACAGCCTGGTATGGCAACTGCTCGGCCCAGAACCGCAAGAAACTTCAGAGAGTCGTGAACACCGCCCAGTCCATCACACAAACCTGCCTCCCATCCATCAACTCCATCTACACCTCCCGCTGCCTGGGGAAAGCGGGCAGCATAATCAAAGACCCCTCCCACCTGGCTTACTCACTCTTCCAACTTCTTCCATCAGGCAGGAGATACAGAAGTCTGAGAACACGCACAAACAGATTCAAAAACAGTTTCTTCCCCACTGTCACCAGACTCCTAAATGACCCTCTTATGGACTGATTTCATTAACACTACACCCTGTATGCTTCATCCGATGCCGGTGCTTATGTAGTTACATTGTATACCTTGTGTTGCCCTATTATGTATTTTCTTTTATTCCCTTTTCTTCTCATGTACTTAATGATCTGTTGAGCTGCTCGCAGAAAAATACTTTTCACTGTACCTCGGTACACGTGACAATAAACAAATCCAATCCAATCCAATCCAAGATCCTAGCGGGGGCAAGGGCTGGAAAAACACACGCAATGGCTAGAAAAGTATAATGAAGTGGAGGGTGATGGTAAGAAGTTAGGTTTGGAGATGAAGTCAGTGGTTTTGACCTTCTTAATATTTGATTGAATCAAATTGATGCTTTTTCAGATCTGGATGTCAGATAAACACCTTCCATTTCACAACTTAATTGTTTCAATCCTTGTCACATGATCACTCATGTACAGAAGATAAAAATGGATAAACAAAGCAATTAACTGGAGAAATTTGGATTCCAATCTGTCGAATGAACTGTGTCTGTTTTTCTATTGGCATCCTGCACCTCAAATTGTAAGAGCTGAAATTCGAGGAAATACGCTTTGTGATATTCTTCACATTCTTATTTTTTCTACTTTGAAGTCGAGATGTAGAATTTCTCTGTAATCAGTGGAAATAATTAATCTCCAAATCTCCAGTTAATAAGTCATAAATACCATTGTAGAAGTTTAATTCTGTCTAGTCAGATACCATTTTAACATGCAAGCAAGTTCTGAAAGAAACGGCCATTTTTCATCGTAAATTATCTTTCCAACCCCAACCTCTGATACGTGAGAAATGGCACCAATTGCAACATTTTATAACATGTCTCCATCTTCTTTATTTCAAAGAACTTTAAGATGAATCCGCAAGACCATCAGAGGTGGCACGGCGGCATAGCGGTTAGCACTGCTGCCTCAGAGTGCCAGGGACACAGGTTTGATTCTGACCTCGGGTAACTGTGTGGAGTTTGTACATTCTCCCCGTGTCTGTGTGGGTTTCCTCTAGGTGCTCCGGTTTCCTCCCA
Source organism: Scyliorhinus torazame (assembly GCF_047496885.1). Classification (NCBI taxonomy): domain Eukaryota; kingdom Metazoa; phylum Chordata; class Chondrichthyes; order Carcharhiniformes; family Scyliorhinidae; genus Scyliorhinus; species Scyliorhinus torazame. The sequence goes on from NC_092721.1 coordinate 188,028,022, forward strand.
CAGTCCAAAGATGTGAAGGTTTGGTGGATTGGCCTTGCTAAATTTCCCCTTAGGGTGGAGTTGCAGGAATATGGTGGGGGATTGGGCCTAGATAGGGTGCAGGCTCGATGGGCCCTATTGCGCTGCAGGGATTCTATGATTCCATGATTAGGGATGAGAGAAACCATCTTAACCCATCCACACAAGATCATCTTACATTTTCTTCATTGCAGCATTCGATTATTCTTGAAATGATTCCAGGGTCTTTACAATATCTGGGAATTGTCCAATGTGTTCATTAGTATTTCTGTGAAGAAAAATATTCCATTATCAGTCATCAACTAGTGAATATGTCCCCTTCACTTATTCTGTGGTTTAGTTTAAAGTTGCATTCCAAGCTAACTTACCCACTTAGCTTGTTGCATCTTCGAAGAACTCAAGCAAATTAGTCAAACATGATTTGCCCTTCATAAAACCATGCTGACTCTGATGCGTAGAACTTTGGCTTTCCAAATGTCCTGATATTATGTCCTTGATAATTGATTCGAACAATTTTGCAACAACAGATGTTAAACTAATTGGCCTGTAATTTCCCACATTCTGCCTCCCTCCCTTTTTGAATAAGGGCGTACATTCATTTTTTTCCAATCCACTGGAACCTTTCCTGTGTCTATGGAATTTTGGAATATTATAACCAATGGATCCACTGGGCGACATTTTCCGACCCCCCGCTGGGTCGGAGAATCGCCGGGGGCTGGCGTGAATCCCGCCCCCGCCGGTTGCCGAAGTCTCCGGCACCGGATATTCGCGGGGATTGCACCGCGCCGGTTGGCGGGTCCCCCCGCTCGATTCTCCGGCCCGGATGGGCCGAAGTCCCGTCGATAAATTGCCTGTCCCGCCGGCGTAAATTAAATCACCTACCTTACCGGCGGGACAAGGTGGTGCGGGCGGGCTCTGGGGTCCTGGGGGTGGCGTGGGGCGATCTGACCCCGGGGGGGTGCCCCCACGGTGGCCTGGCCCGCGATCGGGGCCCACCGATCCGCGGGCGGGCCTGTGCCGTGGGGGCACTCTTTCCCTTCCGCCTCCACCACGGTCTCCACCATGGCGGAGGTGGAAGCGACTCCGTCCACTGCGCCCACTGACGCTCCCGCGCATGCGCCGCCCGGAGATGTCATTTCCGCGCCAGCTGGTGGGGCAACAAAGGCCGTTTCCGCCAGCTGGCGGGGAGGAAATTCCTCCGGCGTCGGCCTAGCCCCTCAATGTTGGGGCTTGGCCCCCAAAGATGCGGAGCATTCCGCACCTTTGGGGCGGCGTGATGCCCGTCTGATTGGCGCCGTTTTGGGCGCCAATCGGCGGACATCGCGCCGTTTCCGGAGAATTCCGCCCACTATCTCTGCTGCCATTTCCTTTAACACCCTAGGATGTAAGCCATCACACCCTGGGGACTTGCCTGCCCTCAATCTCTAACACCTTGAAGCCAATGGTTTGGCATTATAACTCTTTTTTACTATCGCCTCTGTTTGCATGTCACTCTTGCGCCTTAGTGGCCAGAATAGATGAGAGGCTGGATTCTCCCAAAATGAGACCATGCTGACGTAAAAACGGTGAGGTTTTACTCCCGAAATTTCTTGGAAAATGTTAAACGAATTCTGCGCCCTGCAGGGGGCTCGTAGGGACCGGGAGTGAATCTCGCAGCTTTTGCTGCAGATATGGGCCCCTGCACCTCCAGGTCAGAGGCCGTGCATGTGCACGGCGCCGACCTCCAGCGGCCGTGCAGTGCTCCACGGCAGACTCAGACCGCAGAGCCGTACCAAAGGAAGAGACCCCGCCGATCGGCCATGCGCCCGACCCTCAAACCCCGCGCATTTAATCGCAGGCCGCCTATAAGGCCCCCCCCCCGATCTCTGATCCACCCGTCCCCGACCAGGGCAGCCGCGGACTGAGTCCGCAGCCGCCACGCGAGCATCACGACCGGCAATAGGCGGTTATTTCCACGCCGTCGGGAACTCAGCCAGTCGGGAGCGGAGGTTTGCTGAACGGGCCTCTGGCAATGGGCACCCAGCGGCGCGGCGTACTCCACGGTGACGTCGATTTTCGGTGTCCGGAGACTCGCCGGACCGACGTCAGCCCCGATTTCAGCGTCAAACTGGATTTTCCGCCCCGGTGCCAGCCGCGATTACGCCGTCCGGCTGCGGAGTTTTTGATCCAACTTTTCCCGAATTGTTATTGTTAGCTATATTGTTCCATATTCTATTTTCTTTGTTGATTGCTGTTCTACATTAATTCAATATGTTCGTCATGATGTCGACTGAGTTTCCCCAGAGGCTTAACATCATACATTCATGTGCCAACACCACTCATGGGGTATGTGTCTACTTTTTTCTGCACACAGATTGATTCTCTCCAGATCATTTCTTAACTGTTTCCTCCAACTAACATGCTTCTCCCAGTTTAATATCTTCCGCAAAGTTGATTAATCTGAATTAGGCTGCTGAGTCCAATGGAGCAACTTTTTGTACACAGCAGTTGGTTGTGGATGAGGTGAATGCATTGGGTGGAGTCTGGCAGCTCACCAGTTGAGGTTGGTGAAGAGGGAAGTCCAGAGGAGGTTCACAAGAATGATCCCTGGAATGAAGAGCTTGTCGTGTGAGGAACGGTTGAGGACTCTGGGTCTGTACGCGGAGTTTAGAAGGATGAGGGAGGGATCTTAATGAAACTTACAGGATACTGCGAGGCCTGGATAGAGTGGACGTGGAGAGGATGTTTCCAATTGTTGGAAAAACTAGAAGCAGAGGACACCATCTCAGACTAAAGGGTCCTTTAAAACAGAGACGAGGAGGAATTTCTTCAGCCAGAGGGTGGTGAATCTGTGGAACTCTTTGCCGCAGAAGGCTGTGGAGGACAAATCACTGAGTGTCTTTAAGACAGAGATAGATAGGTTCTTGATAAATAAGGGGATATGGGGAGAAGGCAGGAGAATGGGGATGAAAAAAATATCAGCCATGATTGAATGGCGGAGCAGACCCGATAGGCTGAGTGGTCTAATTCTGCTCCTATGTCTTATGGTCTAATGGGAGGATAGCAGCGGTGGTGTAGTCAGGAAATCTGGAATGTCCTCTTTGGATTCAAGTCAGAAGTGAGTGGGGTGAGAGGAAATCCGGTGGAGGACATTGTGGATGGACCATCAACAGCTGGGAAGATGTTTGAAGGACAAAGGAGCATCAATGTTCCTACTTGCCCCACTAAGTAATTGGCGCAGTCTTTCTAAATTTCCTGAGTAACCTGCAAAGGGCCCTTTAGTCCTTACGTTTGGCTACTTGACTCTCAATTCCAATTTGTGGAGGCATAGCCCACCTTTCACATTGTAAATAGGCCCACGCCTGTTTCTTGACCTGCTCCAACATGGTGGCAGCTGGACATCGGCAGGACGATGATAGCTGGGTTTAGGTTTTCAGTCTGACAGCCTTCCGAAAATTCTGTTTCAATGCGAAACAGGAGCAGCCGCTCAAAAATAGTTTACTAAAGATGCTTTTTCAAGAGACATAAACAAAGGTTCTGTTTGCCCTCTCAAGTGGACGTAAAAGATCCCGTGACATTATTCGAAGAATAGCAGAGGAGTTCTCCATGGTGTGCTGAGCAAGACTTATCGCTCAAACACCAGCTCAAAACAGATTATGTGGTTATTATGCTGTTTGTGGGAGCTTACTGTGGACATTCTAGTTGCTGCTTCTCTTACATTGCAAAACTTCAGAAGTAATTAATTGGTTGTTAAGCATTTTGAGGTGTCCTGGTACCATGAAAGGTGCAATAATATGCATGTTCTTTCTTTCGCTTGCAGAATTCAACGGTTATCTAAGTATTACAGCCAAATTCAGTTGTTTCTTCTTTAGACCTGGGCCACTAATGAATACTCACCTTTACAAAGTAGCTCGGAATCAGTTCTTTTTAAGTATTCCGTCTGTAGTATTAATCAAAGTGAGAAGAAACAAGTTGACAGCAAAGTCTCACAGTGCCTTGCTACTGCTTGTAATATGTCTGTTTGATATCCTCATTATTTTATTACCCCTGGCTGATAAGGTGTTAATTAGCCGTCCATTCCCCCACCCAAATTTCATACTGACAAGTGCAGTTGAATCATAATGACCAGGCTGTTAAACTAGATGGTTGGAAGACTCAGTAGGGTGTGCAATGAAGAAAGGTCTTCAGAACATCCCTGCAAAATCTCATTACCACTTACACTCTGTATTAGAGTTGGGATGGACATTAACCCACTGAGATTAGCATGAAAGGAGCAGGCATTGACGACTAATACCATAATGTGCACATGATGTTCTGGTGCAGCTCTTTAATCTCAAAGGTGTATCTTTTACACATCCGTTTCCCTCTGGGTAAAATTCATGTAAAACTTTTTAATTGAGCAAAAACTTATTTTAGGTGGGATTTTATTTTAAAAAGTCCCACTTGCCTCAAGAAATGAATAAACATTATTAGCTTAGTTGTTAAGTGCAAAATTGAGCCTATCAACCTAGAAAGATCCCACAGTTGATTTTCGGTCAGCCACAGAGAAGACAAAAGAACAACATTTATAAACCTTCTTTCAACAATGTTAAAGATTGAGATAAATTGATATGGATGGAGACAAAACATAGCCTGCAATTTCCTCTCCGATCCCCAACGTAAGTCAATAATCCGCCGCACATGCGCAGCGCGAAGACCCGAAAGTACGGCCCCTCGGGCATGCACACGATGAGCGCGCAGCGTTAAACTCCCTGTCCGTTTTTTTACTGGCTTGTCTGCATGCGCTGAAATGCCTGTACTAAAAATCCGAGATGTGGAGATGGAGACGTTGGACTGGGGTGACCACAGTAAGAAGTCTTACAACACCAGGTTAAAGTCCAACAAGTTTGTTTCAAATCACTAGCTTTCAGAGCTCTGCTCCTTCACCTGAGGAGCAGGCCCGGCCCAGGGCTGGGAGAATCCCGCCCGGGATTCTGACATCCTCAGCACATGGGCGGCTCAGTGGAGTTGGTTTTGGATGATCATGGCCTCGATACTGGTACTATTGACTCCTTTAAGGACATTAATGTTCGCACGCCTTTCCTCCCAGCTGATTCAGAGCTAAAGTATATTTGGATTTTGCAATGTATTTTAAGCTGTGTTGTTTAAGAATCTCCCTGAAGGAATGTTCATCCTTACAAGTCTCAGTGATTACGTCAAATGCTTGAACAAAGTTAAAGCCTTAGTTGACATATGCAAACCTCCTGAAAGCTAATGTGAACTCTGTCTTGGCCAAGTATTGCAGAATCTAGTGCAGATTCAAAATCTGTAGCCATGATTCACCTCCGCTGGGGCATCACACTTATAGAATGGCTTCTTAAAATCCTTGAGCTTCTTTTGAAGCTTCGACGTAGGTGCAGAGATCATGAGAGAAGAGTCAAGCACCATCTCCACCTGCCTAGGAAGTGAATCAATTCCCCACCCCGAAGAGTGTACAGGCAAAGGAAATGATGTCAGTGGAGATATGTGCCAGGAGGCTGCACTTCAGCAGCTGCTGCTTTCTGACTTTGAGCTTGTAAAATCAACAATTGATATGGCTGAACCTTCGCTCCCTCCTCATCTCTCTTGCTCCCTCTCTCCCCTTCCCCCCTTTCCACACCTTCCTCCCTCCCCATCCCCCTTCCCTTCCTCCTCTTCCTCCCTTCTCTCCCCTTTACAAATAACCAGAACCATTACGTGTATGTGGAAAAATGTATTTCTTTGACAGTTGTCATTAAGTGAGAAAATATATTCTATTGCAAGAAATTTGGAAAGGTTGAGGTAGTTTGATGTCATTGATCAGCTGATAAAGTTAAACGTCAAGTTAAATGTTAATTGGTTTCAAAGTTTGGTATTTATAAAATTAGTTTTGTAATTAATATTTTCCATTACATTTTAAAAGCTTCCACAAATGTCTCAGTGAAACATCAAAACACAATACTTAATTCTGAGGTAATTATAAATGAGTGAGATAATTGAAATAAACAAGGCAGAAACATAGTAACACGGGTATCATGGTGGCACACTAGTTAGCACTGCTGCCTCATAACAGCAGGGACCCGTGTTCAATTAGGACATTGGATGACTGTGTGGTGTTTGAACATTCTCCCCGGGTCTGCATCGTAGAATCAGGGAATTCCTACAGTGCAGGAGGAGGCCATTTGACCCTTTGAGCTTGCATCGATTGAAAGAGCACCCTACATAGGTCCACTCCCCGCTCGATACTCGGAACCTAATGAAGTGTTGGGTACTCTGATACACAGACAAACCAACACGGTTGCGAATGGTACAACGCAGTTTTATTTCAATCAACTATTAACATAGTAAACTCTGGTACTCAGCACATGGTGAATGTCTGAGTGGCTGGCAATGAGGTCTGTGCCCTGAGCCGTCTCCTGCTCGAGTGCCCAGGAAGTGTTGTGTTCCCTGTTTTGTACTGTGCATGCTCTTATCTGTGATTGGCTGTCGTGTTGTGTGTGTTGATTGGTCCATTGATCTGTCCATCATTATGTATGTATGTGCTGTGATGTTCACCTGAATATCATGACACCTAACTTGTACACCCCTATACACTAAGGGGCAATTTAGCATGGCCAATCCACCTAACCGGCTCATCTACGGACTGTGGGAGGAAACTGGAGCGTCCGGAGGAAACCCACGCAGTCACGGGGAGAATGTACAAACGCCACACAGACAGTCACCCAGGGTGTTGTACGAGAATTTATTCACATGTCCGTTCACATTTGGTTTAATAATGTACAACCGCACAAAAGCAAGTCAGACCTCATTGGAAAATAGGGAAGGATTAGTGCAGACATCCAGCAGGCAGCAATCAGCACAGACTATCTACATCCGCAATGGCCAAGTCTGGAAGACACGTTTGAAGTAGCAAAGCAATCAGGGGAAACTGCACTAAAACAGACAGGCTAATCGAATATCCAGGAAAGATCATTATCTCCGGACAAACATACATGGGAGGCCGTTAACACCACATCACAGCTAAGAATAACCCTTTGACATGCTAAGAGGGTGCCAGAAATATTCCGGAGATGCAATTATCAGGGCTGCTTTAAACAATGCCTGCACTTAGCCCGGGGGTGCGCTGCCTATGTGGTGGGGCATGGGGGCCGCTTGAGGGCCCCCAACAGGTGACTTGTGGCATTGGGATGACTGAGTGCGGCCTAGGCAGGGCATTCCCCGCTAGGGGCCGAACAAAAGAGTGCCGGGGTCATTCCTTGCGGTTGACCCATCGATTCCCGCCCATAATGGACTCTGTTTTTGTTTAGTTAAATCACACTCATGAATAGGTTTCTCTCTCCACAAATATGGCCAGACTTGCTGAATTCATTCAGGATGTTCTGTTTATTTCAGATTTCAGCATTTTGCTTTTATAAAAATGAAGTTGTGTTGTTTAAGTTTTAACTTGATATGGACATTTTTGAAAAAAAATTGTGTCACAATGCACAAGTGGTTAAATGCTACTCTTTCCCCATTTAAATCAAGTCCATGACTTGGTACCTTGGTTGTTGGCATGGTGATCTGATCAGTCACCAGGCAATTTGCTTGAGTGGAGTCAAGCCACTCAATTCAAATGCAGACACCTGTTAAAATTTGTTCAGATATGTAACTGACTGGCAGCCTTTTGAAGTTAACAAATAATTACTTCTAATCTGCTTGACTCTGAATATTGCTTTCAGAGTGAGCCTCTGCTTTTCAAGTCCATAAGTTTTGATTTGGAGCCCTTGATTGGAATGTCAAGAGAAAATTAACTAAATTAAACAACTTAGAAAGTGAGAAAAAGACCAAAGGCAATTGTATGAAATCTTATTAATAGCACATCATATATTATTATAAAAAATAACTGACACTTGTTCCCTCATTAAACAACTTCCCTTTTAATTCATCTCACCTCTTCCAAATAAAAGGTGTTGCCTGGGTAACTGCACAGGTCTCGGTGTCGGTGGCAAGGCCTACATTTGTTGTCCATCCCTAATTGCCTGTGAATTGAGTGACTTGCTGGGCTATTTCAGCAAGCAGTGCTGTGGACCTGGAGTCTCATGTAGGCCAGACCAGGTAAGGATGGCAGCTATACGTCCCAAAAAGTCATCACATGGCACCGTGGGGGAATGGAGGGAGACTCCCAGTGGCTGTCAAGGTGATGGTCGCCCTGAACTCCTATGCAACGGGGTCCATCCGGGCGTCGATGGGGACCTGTGCGGAATCTCACAGAACCCGGTGCACAGGTGCATCCGCTCCGTCACAGAAGCCCTGTATGCCCATTCGGCACAATACATCCATTCCAATGTGGATAGGGCCCACCAGGATGCCCGAGCTGCGGGATCCCGCCACTATCGCTGAGATGGCCCGGGTCCAGGGAGTGATCGACGGGATGCATGTTGTCGTATGGGCACCTGCAGATGACACAAACCAAAAGGGGTTCCACTCGATGAACATGCAGCTGGTGTGTGCCCGATACCCAGGTAGTGTGCACGACGCCTTCATCCTGGCACACTCAATGGTTCTGTCTGGGGGGGTTGGCTCCTGGGCGACAGAGGTTATCCACTGTGGCCGCAGCTGACGGTGCCTACTCGGAGGCGACAGACCAACGTGGAGACCCACTACAACGATGCCCATGCTGCAACCGGGTGTGCGATTGAGCAGTGCTTCGGCATCCTGAAGATGTGGTTCAGGTGCCTGGACCGCTCTGGGGGGGCCCTCCAGTATGGCACTGGTTGGATCACCCGCATCGTGGTGGCCAGCTGCATCCTCCACAGCATCGCATAGCAGAGGGGTGATGTGCTGGGGGAGGAGAGTGAACGACAGGCCTCATCCGACGAGGAGGATGCGGGGCTCCGAGGATGGACAGGAAATCAAGCTCAGGCAGGCATGGGAGGCTGCACAATGTGTAGGCCAGGGCCAATGCGCACGGGACGCTCTGATCGTCTCTGGGGAGGGATTGGGACTGGCCAGGGGAACGGACACTGCATCCCCATCAACCCCCCCCCATCTGCAACCCCTCCGTGATACATACCTGCCGCACTACGGGATGCGGGCCCTGGGTTGGTAGCAATGTTGAGTATGATCCATGGGATGGAGGATGATGACAACCGGCTCTGCGATGGGTTCTGGTGCTCCGCATTGTTCGACAACGTCTGGCTCCTGCCCGCGGTAGCCCTTTCTACCATCCACCGGGTTGATCTCTGCATGCAACCAGGCCATTCCGTCGCAGGGTCCCATCAAATCCCTGGGGTGGCGGAGGTGGGGACGATGGGGCATGGGGGTGGGACACCGGAGTGGTGAGCGCTGGCTGAATTGTGGTCCCTGAGCCAAGACCACCCCCAACGTCCGTCCATTTCCCCTGCGCCCCCTCTGGGCCAGCCCACCCCTCACACCCTTCTGACAGAGCAGCCAAGCAGGTTGTAACATTGAGCACAGGTGTTTAATGTGAAAACATATATACAGATTCGTGCCTATGACTGACCTGGGGGTGGGGGTGGGGGTGGGGGTGGGGTGGGGGTAGGGGTAGGGGGGCGGGGGGTGTGTGTGTGGGGGTGTGGGGGAGGTTGTGGTGGTGGTGGGGGGGGTGGCGTTACACGTGTGTGGGACGAGGGTTCGCGTAAGAAACCGGGGGTCCAACAGGCACTGGATCATCTCCACGTCCACGCACCTGTATTGGGTGATGCTCTTTTGGAGGGCTCCTTGGAGATGCCACCGCTGCCGCCGTCACTCCCGCGCAATCCAATTAGGTTTTTGATGCCGAGATGCCCGATGACTCGAACTCCAAGATGGAGATACTGCCGCCTGATGATGCCGGAGACGGTGTTCCGGGTGGAGCCATCAGAGGTGGTGCTCGACCTGAAAGTGTCGGTACCTGACCATTACACACTGCCTGATCCCGCTCTGACATTGCCCGAACAATAGTCATGAGCTAAAAAGTACAGCGGTCCTACCCTGCTCTCTTTTTCGACGGGCATATGTTCGGACTTGGTTGGAGGGAGGGGTAGCGGGGAGGAGGAATGCTAAAACATATAGGAGAGCCATGAGATCAGGCTAATTAGGTTCCCGTGACTCTCTATGAATACGAGTTACCCCGCCAAGTGGGTGGAGCTCCCTTATTAGGGGGGAACAAACCTGCATATAAAACCCCAGCCCGGGTGTGGGCCGGTCACAGGAGTTCCAGCCTTAGAATAAAATGGAGTCACTTTAGAACAGAGATGAGGAGATATTTCTTCAGCCAGAGAGTGGTGGGTCTGTGGAATTCATTGCCACAGAGGGCGGTGGAGGCCGGGACGTTGAGTGTCTTTAAGACAGAAGTTGATAAATTCTTGATTTCTCGAGGAATTAAGGGCTATGGAGAGAGAGTGGGTAAATGGAGTTGAAATCAGCCATGATTGAATGGTGGAGTGGACTCGATGGGCCGAATGGCCTTACTTCCACTCCTATGTCTTATGGTCTTATGGTCCCTTCGAGATGTATAGAATTTTCATTCAATGTTTAAATAAATGCCGTCGGCACTCTACACCAGCATCCCCCAAGACGACGGCATTGCTGCAACAGCCTCAGTACTCAACAATTCTTCCACACATCCCAAGAGGCCAACAGCAAACCCAAGCAGACTATCAATGAACCGGAACAGCAGACCGAGAGATCTGCGGTGCGGCAACCGAAGAGGAAAGAGTCGAATTGGATCCCTCCGGAAGGCCGCTGCCTTAGACTCGACATGTATGCTCAGGCCGTCAGGAGTCGCGTCAATGCCAGATTCATCAGTCGCATTCACAAGACAGCCCCGAACGTCACCCAAGCACAACGCAATGCCATCCACACTCTCAAGACCAAACGCAGTATCGTCATCAAGCCAGCAGATAAAGGAGGGGCCACTGTCATACTGAACAGAACGGACTACTGCAAAGAAGTGTACTGACAACTGAACAACCAAGAACACTACAGACAGTTACCCGCAGATCCGACCAAGGAACACATCCGCCAACTTAACAGACTGATCAAGACCTTGGATCCAGATCTTCAGAGCACCCTACGTGCTCTCATCCCACGTACATTGGAGATCTCTACTGCCTCCCGAAAATACATAAGGCCAACACACCAGGCCGTCCTATCGTTTCAGGCAATGGGACCTTGTGTGAGAACCTCTCTGGCTACATCGGGGGCATCTTGAAACCCATCGTACAAGGTACGCCCAGCTTCTGTCGCGACACGAAACTCAGCACCCATGGACCAGTTGAACCAGGAACATTCCTCGTCACAATGGACGTCTCGGCACTCTACACCAGCATCCCCCATGACGACGGCATTGCTGCAACAGCCTCAGTACTCAACACCGACAACTGCCAATCTCCAGATGCAATTCTGCAACTCATCCGCTTCATTCTGGATCACAACGTCTTCACCTTCGACAACAAGTTCTTCATCCAGACGCACGGAACAGCCATGGGGACCAAATTCGCACCCCAATATGCCAACATCCTCATGCACAAGTTTGAACAGGACCTACTCACCGCACAGGACCTTCAACCGACGTTATACACCAGATACATCAATGACATTTTTTTCCTTTGGACCCACGGCGAAGAATCACTGAAACGACTACACGATGACATTAATAAGTTCCATCCAACCATCAGACTCACCATGGACTCCTCTCCAAAATCAGTTGCATTCTTGGACACACTCGTTTCCATCAAGGACGGTCACCTCAGCACTTCGCTTTACCGCAAACCCTCGGATAACCTCATGATGCTCCACTTCTCCAGCTTCCACCCTAAACACATTAAAGAAGCCATCCCATATGGACAAGCTCTCCGTATACACAGGATCTGCTCAGACGAGGAGGAGCGTAACAGACATTTACAGGCGTTGATAGATGCCCTCGTATGAACGGGATATGGCACTCGACTCATCGATCGACAGTTCCAACGCGCCACAGCGAAAAACCGCACCGACCTCCTCAGAAGACAAACATGGGACACAACCGACAGAATACCCTTCGTCGTCCAGTACTTCCCCGGAGCGGAGAAACTACGTCATCTTTTTCACAGCCTTCAACACGTCATTGATGAAGATGAACATCTTGCCAAGGTCATCCCCACACCCCCACTACTTGCCTTCAAACAACCGCGCAACCTCAAACGAACCATTGTTTGCAGCAAACTACCCAGTCTTCAGAACAGTGACCACGACACCACACAACCCTGCCATGGCAATCTCTGCAAGACGTGCCAGATCATCGACATGGATACCACTATTACACGTGAGAACACCACCCACCAGCTACGCGGTACATACTCGTGCGACTCGGCCAGCGTTGTCTACCTCATACGCTGCAGGAAAGGATGTCCCGAAGTGTGGTACATTGGCGAGACCATGCAGACGCTGCGACAACGAATGAACGGATATCGCGCAACAATCACCAGGCAGGAATGTTCCCTTCCAGTCGGGGAGCACTTCAGCAGTCAAGGGCATTCAGCCTCTGATCTCCGGGTAAGCGTTCTCCAAGGCGGCCTTCAGGACGCGCGACAACGCAGAATCGCCGAGCAGAAACTTATAGCCAGGTTCCGCACACATGAGTGCGGCCTCAACCGGGACCTGGGATTCATGTTGCATTACATTCATCCCCCACCATCTGGCCTGCGAAATCCTACCAACTGTCCTGGCCTGATACAATTCACACCTCTTTAACCTGGGGTTACCCCATCTCTGGATCTGTAAAGATTTAATCACCTGCTAATGGTCGCATTCCAAGCATTGTTTGGCATCTTTGAATTTGTCT